>NC_059375.1:26027500-26745833 GCF_019703515.2 Myxocyprinus asiaticus | reverse complement strand
CTGGTCTCCTGAAATTTATGTGAACATGACAACATTTTTGCAATTCAAAATTAGCGTGTTGTATATCACGTTTGGCTGCAGGTTTTCAGTGAAATGTCCAGCTGTGGGCACCAAAAGATAGTAAAACGGTGTCGTATTCAGATGCGGTTTTAACATGAATTTTAGATTAACAAAAATTAAAACATACCTCCCTTACCAAACACTTTTGCCTGAACCTAACCAATAGTGCTTTAAAATATAAATGAGACGTTTAAAAAAAAAAGCCATCCATACCAAATCAACACCTAAACTTAACCATAAGTGTTTTAAAATATATATAGAAGTTAAAAATAACTCCTTACCTACCCAATGCCTAAATATAACCATAAGTGTTTAAAAATGCAGAAGCGAAATGAAAAAGCACATTTTCTAAAGCAACTACCCGATTTCGTGCAGCTTCTATGACTCTATAATGTCATGTGTCAGCTTGAGTTCATGGCTGGACTTGAACAGCAGTCCTCCATCTCCAAATCCAACACCCTATCAGGTGAGCTACTGCGCAAGCTATTTATGCTGGAATAAGTGTATTTATGTAGGTGAGTCTGTAATAAAAGCATTAAAATATGTTGTTTTTCAAAAGATGTGTTTGAGTAAAAGTGTGTCGATGTCCTAAAATAGCATGGTCTGAGTAATAGAGAGAAAAATATGTATATATAATGTCATTATCAGCCATTTAAATCATGATTTGAGTGAAAGTGAATAAAACACACAGTTGTTGTAGCACCTCTAGTGCTCATTTCTCCTGGAAACTGCAGGGAATTGTACCTGGAGACACGTTTAACAAGTTTTGCAAAAATTTATATAGAGTCACGTTTTCACTACGAGACCAGGGCTGCATTTCCCAAAAGCATCACAAGCTTAAGTTGATCGTAGAGACCACTGGCGCCAATGGTGTCTACGATCTACTTAGGCTCACGATGCTTTTGGAAAACGCAGCCCATGTTGGCCGATAGTCAAAAGTGTGACTAAATGAGACTAACCCCAAAAAACCTAGAAAGTCCCTTTCATAATCTTTCCTAAGTCACAACACTCTTCCTACTTTTAGCTAGTTAATTGATATGGTCTGCCCTCAAATGATCAATAGTTAGTTAAAAGCCAAAAGGTCCTACTAAACATTTAGATACAGCAACAAATATTATACAACCTGCTCAGAAAGTGTGAAGCCATGCGGTGCAGTCTCAAATTCTAGATGTGGATTTGATGTGACATAAGGCAGCTCTCAAAATAGCCAGTGCGGAAGGGGCCGATAGAGGTTACTAAATCGGTATGAAACTAATACTGCAACCAGACACACACTAGACTGATCGCTCCTGTAAGAAAACCTTCCACTGTTCTACAATCATGGACAGAGCTAGTCATACATCTCACTAGCAAAATAATCATTTTACATTGTTTTTCCTTGTCTTTTTTTTTTTAATGCTAGCTTCAATCTGTTTAAAAATATGACGCACTGACACCAAGGAGAGTAAATTGTAAGTTTCATCATGATATGATCTTATATTGATTCTCTTAGCCAGCGATCCGATGTTTGCTGGTACCTCAAAGTCTGCCGCGATGCGATTTCATTCAGGGGCCTGCGATCAATATTACGATATTATGTGCCTATTTTTCCCAATCAGTTACATTTACTGTCTCACAAATGGAACCAAAATATAATTTAAATATTTTATTGAGTTCTCTGAAAAGTTCATTTATTTCAGTAATTCAACTCAAATTGTGAAACTTGTGTATTAAATAAATTCAATGCACACAGACTGAAGTAGTTTAAGTCTTTGGTTCTTTTAATTGTGATGATTTTGGCTCACATTTAACAAAAACCCACCAATTCACTCTCAAAAAATTAGAATATGGTGACATGCCAATCAGCTAATCAACTCAAAACACCTGCAAAGGTTTCCTGAGCCTTCAAAATGGTCTCTCAGTTTGGTTCACTAGGCTACACAATCATGGGGAAGACTGCTGATCTGACAGTTGTCCAGAAGACAATCATTGACACCCTTCACAAGGAGGGTAAGCCACAAACATTCATTGCCAAAGAAGCTGGCTGTTCACAGAGTGCTGTATCCAAGCATGTTAACAGAAAGTTGAGTGGAAGGAAAAAGTGTGGAAGAAAAAGATGCACAACCAACCGAGAGAACCGCAGCCTTATGATTGTCAAGCAAAATCGATTCAAGAATTTGGGTGAACTTCACAAGGAATGGACTGAGGCTGGGGTCAAGGCATCAAGACACAGACATGTCAAGGAATTTGGCTACAGTTGTCATATTCCTCTTGTTAAGCCACTCCTGAACCACAGACAACGTCAGAGGCGTCTTACCTGGGCTAAGGAGAAGAAGAACTGGACTGTTGCCCAGTGGTCCAAAGTCCTCTTTTCAGATGAGAGCAAGTTTTGTATTTCATTTGGAAACCAAGGTCCTAGAGTCTGGAGGAAAGGTGGAGAAGCTCATAGCCCAAGTTGCTTGAAGTCCAGTGTTAAGTTTCCACAGTCTGTGATGATTTGGGGTGCAATGTCATCTGCTGGTGTTGGTCCATTGTGTTTTTTGAAAACCAAAGTCACTGCACCCGTTTACCAAGAAATTTTGGAGCACTTCATGCTTCCTTCTGCTGACCAGCTTTTTAAAGATGCTGATTTCATTTTCCAGCAGGATTTGGCACCTGCCCACACTGCCAAAAGCACCAAAAGTTGGTTAAATGACCATGGTGTTGGTGTGCTTGACTGGCCAGCAAACTCACCAGACCTGAACTCCATAGAGAATCTATGGGGTATTGTCAAGAGGAAAATGAGAAACAAGAGACCAAAAAATGCAGATGAGCTGAAGGCCACTGTCAAAGAAACCTGGGCTTCCATACCACCTCAGCAGTGCCACAAACTGATCACCTCCATGCCACGCCGAATTGAGGCAGTAATTAAAGCAAAAGGATCCCCTACCAAGTATTGAGTACATATACAGTAAATGAACATACTTTCCAGAAGGCCAACAATTCACTAAAAATGTTTTTTTTATTGGTCTTATGATATATTATAATTTTTTGAGATAGTGAATTGGTGGGTTTTTGTTAAATGTGAGCCAAAATCATCACAATTAAAAGAACCAAAGACTTAAACTACTTCAGTCTGTGTGCATTGAATTTATTTAATACACGAGTTTCACAATTTGAGTTGAATTACTGAAATAAATGAACTTTTCCACAACATACTAATTTATTGAGATGCACCTGTATATATAAATTTCATGTATTCTTTCAGTAAATCTGCGGTCGGCTAAGGAACGTCGCCTTGTTGTACCAACACAAAGAGGCACCAAAACACTTTCCCGGACTTTCAGCTTCATCGTACCACATTGGTGGAACGACCTTCCCAACTCCATCCGTGAAGCTGATTCACTCTCTGTCTTCAAAAAACGACTAAAAACACATCTTTTCCATAAGCACTTAACCAGTCATTGAAAAAAAAAAAAAAAAAAAAAAAAAAACACTTTATTCTGTTTTGTATACTATTATGATGCTGTTTTGTATACTATTATGATGCTAGTGATACTTTGTAATACAGCATTTTTTCATACCACTGTCTCCTAAGATGATTCGCTTATGTTTTCCTCTTTTGTAAGTCGCTTTGGATAAAAGCGTCTGCCAAATGAATAAATTTAAATGTAAATATAATGTGTTGAAACTGAATATATTGTATTGCATATACACTCACTGAGCACCTTATTAGGAACACCTGTAAACCTACTTAGTCATGCGATAATGTAATCAGCCAGTCGTGTGGCAGCAGTGCAATGCATAAAATCACACAGATACAGGTCAGGAATGGAAAAAAAATTATTTTGACTGTGGCATGATTGTTGGTGCCAGACAGGCTGGTTTGAGTATTCCTGTAACTGCTGATCTCTAGGGATTTTCACAACAGTCTCTAGAGTTTACTCAGAATGGTGCCAAAAACAAAAAACATCCAGTGAGCGGCAGTTCTGCGGACGAAAATGCCTCGTTGATGACAGACATCAACGGAGAATGGCCAGACTGGTTCGAGCTGAAAGGCTACTGTAACTCAGATAACCACTCTGTACAACTGTAGTGAGCAGAATAGCATCTCAGAATGCACAACACGTCAAACCTTGAGACAGATGGACTACAACAGCAGAAGACCACATAAGGCACTTTATTAGGACCACAGTGTTCCTAATAAAGTGCTCAGTGAGTGTTTATACTGTATATACAGTATATTTTATTTCTCTGACACAATAAATCGAGCCCTGCCATAGGCACTCAAAGGTACAAATGACAAAACTTGGTCCAATATTTCTTTAAAAGAATGATATTGTGAAAAATATGGAGGCCAAATAGGGACACAAGTCAAAAGGAACTTAAGAACGTACTGAACTAATAGAGCCCATCTGGAAGTCCTATAAGGGAACAGCAAGCAGGGCTGGCTAAACTGTGCGCGCTGTGAAACAGCTATTAATAAATTACAACAGATAATTAAAAAAACAAGAGAACCCAGTATGCACTGAAACATATCTGAGCAGAAACTTTTTCTCCTTTTGTAATCTAATAATAACATTTGGAACAAACCTGTCTGTCTCTCCCCCTAAAATGCCCCATCCTCCCCAGACACCATGAACCATAACCCTGAGCTAAACATAGTCTCTCTCTCCCTCTGCCAGTAACATTCACATTTACACACAGGATCACTCTATCAAGTGATAAAACGGTTAGAATGGATCTGTCTCACTGTTACATCACAGCACATGAGTGTCTCTTTTCATGTGTTTTAGTGATGAGTAAAGGAGAAGACAACATTTATAAGGAACCATAAAAATTTTATTTTCCAGCACACACCGGTTAGGGCAAATTGGTCTGCCAACAATCAACTTTCACTGTCCCTGACTCATTCTTGACCAGTATCCGTCACATCCTTGAGGCCTGTGCCACAAGCTTGCACATCTCCCAAACTTGAAACTAACAGTCTATGTTCAGTTCAAAACTACAACACTGCACTTATGATAGTAAAACAAAATGACCTCAAAAGAACAGCCTGAGGGAACTCTTATCAATACTTTTTAAAGAGTAAGGCAGGTCTTAATTAAAATGAGTAAACAGACTAATTCAGTCAAAAAAGTAGCACACAGAAGGATTTCAGCCTAACATGTGTCTCCCATTTGGGGACTTGAATGCTAACTAAAGTGGAGCTTCTATAATAAACAAGGAGCAGATGGAAGGTTTCCTCTGGGTGCGAGTGTGGTGTCACTGGCCAAACCATAAAGAACTTACTATCAGCTCTCAAGTACACATGCTGCAAGACGAGTGAGACTTTCATCCCAACAGAAATGCCACTTCTCTTTGAAGGGGTAGTTGTCACTTCTATTCAATCTGACTAAACCGCATAGACATTGTTAATACATAGTAGGAGAAAGTATAATACTAATGTTTCACTTCCTGGGATTCAAGCAACTAACAATGAAGCCCAGTCTGGTCTCAAAGAGTATTACAATACAGACCAACATATATGCACATGTTAATCTGATTATGTTAGCATATTGAAACTAACTTGACACTCAAGCCATTTAAAAAAATATAGAAGGTATACAAAAGTACTATAGAAAGGAGGAATTAATTAGATGGATTACATTTTGATGAATCAAGCTCACATTGAATTACCTTTTCATACCTTTAGCTGTCCAATACTCCTATCATCTGTAAAGTAAACACACCAGACCTAAATAAATTCCCAAAAGCCTAGAGATCAATTCAATTTGCTAACCAGATAGAAAAAACAGGAATAAACTGCAAATCAAAGCGAACTCTGTGTGAGATCTCAAACACTGCTATGGAGCAAGACCTTGTACGAAAACACATGTCTCTGTCAAATAAAATCTCACTTTTCCCAAGAGAAATAAGGCTCCTTGGGGGCATTTGCACTCTGGACATGATCAAATTAAGCATTGTTACATGGTGGCCTTTTACATTACATAACATTTAGTGGTACTGAAGGCCAACATGACCTACTTTCAAATCAGCCAGTTGTACGTTTACAAGAAAAGGGCAAAACTTCATGGCAGGGTTCATTACAGGGCATCTATGGTACATCTTGTTTCCACATAAAAAACAGCCACCTGTCTGTTTTGATTCTAAATTTGAAACCTGGGAAAATAATCCAGGGGTTTCCAAACAGTATTTGAATAATGTAACAGTAGAACATCTGGTCCAGACTGAACACACTGTGATTCCCACACATGCTTTTGAGAATCCAGAGATTGGAGAGGATTACACTCACAAACATTGTCATCTTCTGTTAGAATGGTTTTACTTTGTTTGCACAACATGACAGCTGCTTTGGACAGACTAGTCTAGTTTCACGAGGTTTGTAAAGAAAGTAGTGAAAACAAGTTGTCTTCTTTAAATTGGTTAAATGAGAGAAAATAGTTTTTGCTAATGCTGTGTAAAGAAAGTGAACGGCTTAGATGTAGCGCCAGAATGATTACGCATCATTTGATTGCTGTAGAAACAATACATGGGGTCCAGTTACCCGATCACTACAAGAACTTGGCATTAAATGCCACACTAAATGCCATGGCATCCATCAGATTGAGCATTCACCTAGTAGATCAGGCAAGAAACAAGGTCTCTCATTCTATGGCATGACATTTGCCCAACTAAAAGAACTGATTTTTTGGTTTGAAAATAGATCAATTAAAAAATTTTCAACACAGAATTGATAAACTGACAAAGAACTTTTGTCACAATAAACCACAGGCTGTAATATGTTAATGACTATCTGATATAAATCTTTAATGGTTTGAAAACAGGTTGTTTGTCAAATCTACTGAGCCACTTAGCAGCCCGTGAACACAAAGTGACCTAAATGGCAGCGCTTTTTTTTTCGGACTGGAGGAGTGCCTCAGAAGTTTCTGGGGAACTGTGCCCCTGACCATGCAACTTGTGTTGTTTCATTGTTAACACAATAAGGCTTCATTAGTTTACATTAGTAAATACATTAGGTATCCTGAACTAACAATCAACAATATTTTTAACAGCATTTATTAATCTTGGTTAATATTAACTTATCAAAACACAATAGTTTATAATAGATGTATTTGTACACCTTATTGTGGCTTATTCAACCACATTGTTCCCCAAGAAACAAATGAAGTGTCATTGTAAACTGCCAAAATGAAAAATGAAAAAAACATGCCAACAGCCCAGACAAATTCTCTACTCATACATAATCGTTCATTCTATTTTGACTGATGACAGCGAATTAGACTACTTACAAGCAATGAAAAAAAGACAAATACATGCACATATCTATGTCTAAACCACATAAATAATGTCGCAACTCATCAAAAATGTGCTTGGAGACCAAATGCGAGGGAATTCCGTGTTGCAACACATATGCCTGCAATTTAAAACCCCAATGGGAGTATTTTGCCGCAGCACGAAAGCAGGTTTCCCAACCACAGATCCCAAAAGCGGCTTTCGTGGTTGAAGTGGTTAGCCGCAGTGTAGCCAAACCGCTGTGCAACAATCAGTCCCAACAATGCAACTCTTTATATTTGCAACAATGCGCCTTTGAAGCATAGGAATGAACGCAGAGTCCGCTCATACTGACCTAGGGTTCAGGATGATCCGGGAGCGGCCATGCCCGTTACTTGGAGAATCTTTGAAATAAACTTTTCCCGGTCTGTGCTGTCCTTGCTGTCCTTGTTGTCCTCGGCACTTGCGTTAAAAGATACTGCGCGGCACCAACAACACAACACATAATCTGACCGCCTCGCTTCCAATCGCAATCGGTCTCTGTCGGTGGGTGCGCGCTCGCGTCACTGCGCGCTCCCGCCCCCTTGTGAACCTCTTTTGGACTGATGCTCCTGTGTTGCTGCATCAGGCTCCCTTGTGATACTGCAAGGCTCTCGATTCCCTTTCTGTTCAGTAAAAACAATGCAGGGATGTTTGCGTACTGCTGCATGAACATGTCAACAAAAAATTTAAAGGAATATTCCGGGTTCAATACAAGTTTAGCTCAATCGACAGCATTTGAGGCATACAATTCATTACCATAAAAAATTATTTCGACTTGTTCCTCCTTTTCTTTAAAAATGGAAAAATCGAGGTTACAGTGCTGCAGTTTCAATGGAAGTGAATGGGACCGATTTTTGAAAGGGTTAAAGGCAGAATGTGAAGCTTATAATTTTGTTAAAGCACTTACATTAATTCTTCTGTTAAAACTCATGTATTATTTGAGCTGTAAAGTTGTTTTAATCACCATTTTACTGTTTTATAGTTTTTGACATTACATCGTCATGGCAACGAGCCATCATGGTAATCATCATGTTAAGCGATTTTATCACATTAAAATCAAGCACGCATAATGCTTACGTTTAACATTTTAACGTTTAAGCATTGGGCCCATTCATTTCCATTGTAAGTGGCTCACTGTAACCTCAATTTCTGCTTTTTTTTTTTTTTTTTTTAAGAAAAGACGGGCCAAGTCAAAATTAATTTTTTGTGGTAATCAACACTATGTCACAAATGCTGTAGACTGAGCTAAACTCGTATTGAACAATGAATATTCCTTTAAGGGTTCATTAATTGGCTAAATGTATTTTATTTACTACATTTAATTTAGTGAATAACTTAAAGTAAATAATAAATGACAGTAAAACGATTATTATATTATCTGGATTATTTCTACACTTTGAATCTGACATTTAACAAACTATAATGACCACAGACATTGTGAAATAGAAATAGCTTCTTCCTGTCCTTCTCTAAAAGATTATCTAAAACTAATATCAATAACTACATTAGGGTGAACCATAAAACATTCTACTGAACTGTGTGTAACAGATTGGTCAACTGACTGAATACTTCACAGGCTTACAAGAGTTGACCCACATTGTTATTTTACTGTATAGACAGGCTGAAATGTATAGGTGATCAATAGCAAATAGAAATAGCAAATCTTGTTATACCTACAAGTTAACACGTCTGTGGAAAATAGTTTGCCTCTAAGGAGTCCACAGTTCATGACTCACATCTTCCATGATTTAAAACTCCAACACTTTTTATTTTTTATATTGGACCATTATTGTCAATATTACCAATTAAATTGTGTGCATTGAGGGTGACATATTAGGCTACTGTTCAAATTCGACTGAAGCCAGCATATAAATAAATATGCCCTCACAAATGTATTGTGTTATTTATATAAATATAGCGTATGACATTCCTCTTAATATTTATGCAAGATGGATTTAAATTTGTTTAGGCTACTTTAACTACATCAGATTTTTTTAAATATAATTTTCAAACTTTCTGCAAAATATTTTAATAGTTTTTATTAACATGATGGTTATACAAAGCATGGTTTATTTTGATATATTTAACAAACATGCGATTTTATTCTAAAAGAGCATCCCTGCAGAGAACCCCCGAGAACCTCAATTCCTTCACAACTTCCGGTTCTGAGAGGAAGCATATGTGCTTGTAGTTCTTTGTTAGGATTTCTGTAGGTTTAAGAATGTACAAAAACTACATTGCCCTTCGTGCTTCTCCAAAGAAAGTTAAACGGGTTGGTGGGAGTGTATGGGAAAGGATCGTAAACACAGGTTCTTATGTTGAAATTGTCTGTTGGGTTTGAATGAAAGTGCGTATTTTGGTAAAAGGAAAAAAGACCGAATCAGACAAGATAAAGGGGGGAAGGTGTCAATTATATCAATAATACTGCTCAAAATATCAAATGTTGCAGGGTGTTAATACATTATGTAGTAGTTGTTAATCTCGCCATTTAAATATGTGGTAAGGATTCGAATTTCTTAGCTTTTCTTATTGGGCCGCACCTGCTATGGACATGTCATTGCGCAGCACAACAAAGTTAGTCCATTTGGACTTAAAAGGGGCACCTCCTAGAATTAGTTACCTTTTTGAGGTACAACTACTAATATTCTTGTTATATATATAACAGTCTAAGTAAAGCTTTATGGAAGTAACTATAATTATGTTCCCTCAGTTGATCCAGTTATTTGCTGATCTTGGTGCCAATGGCATTCTCATTGAGTATGAGGATATGTTTCCCTATGAAGGAGAGCTGAAAGTTCTTCAATCTAAGGCTCAGCCTCCATACAGGTTAGTTATGAGGTGTTAATATATATATATATAATTATTATTATTATTATTTTATTTTATTTTTTTTGTTGGAAAGTTTGACTGATAAAAATACATCTTATCCATTCAGCCGTGAAGAGATCATATCTATTCAGGATGCTTCTAATAGTCGAGGGCTGGAGATCATTCCACTGGTTCAGACGTTTGGACATTTGGAAGTAACAATTGAATTGATATTTTTCTTATTTACACTGAGATAGAAAAGTACACAGATATGCAAGTTTAATATCAATTCAGATCAGACATGTTTTCAGTATCACCATACTATCACCTTACGTTATTATGAAAAGATAGTAAGAACTATTTATCAACAGAATCAAAATTCTCCATTGAATTAGAAAAATGTAAGCTCTTTAATATTAAAAAAACAAAAAATTCTCCATTAGTTTGTCCTAAAGCATGAGACCTTAAGAGAGCTGCGGGAGGTAGACTACTGTCTGGGCACACTGAATCCACACTGCAATCGTGGAGTTAGGCTGGTGCAAGAGATGCTACGGCAAGTCATGGAACTCCACCCTAAAAGTACCAGTCTGCACATCGGAGCAGATGAGGTACAGCCCATCCCTGTACTAAAGAAGTCATCAATAAATCAATCAATTACTGAAAAGAGCTAAACATATTAAACTGCCATTGCTACAGTGTAGGTGCTTGTTTTAAATAGGTCTGTTGATAAATTGACATTACATTTACATAGGTGTACATGCTTGGTCTTGGAGATGAGTCTAAACATTGGCTAAGCACTCCAGGTCACAGTGTTCACCAGCTGTTCCTCAGTCATGTCATTAAGGTGGCAAAGGGCATTCAGGAGAGTTTCGTCAACCTTAAATTGATCATGTGGGATGATATGCTCAGGTCCATGACGCCCGAGACCATTAAAGGTGAGCACTTTACACATTCGTTGCTTGTTTTTGGTACATGTGTACAATAGGAAAATATATAAACATCTTGCATGAATATGCGTGCATAATTCCCAACAGTGATTGAATTACACACTTAAGCTTTTTGAAGAAAGGAGTATTTTGCAGGTGGGCCTGGAAATTAAAACAATGTACAAAGCAACAAACACTTGTCTTCAGGTCCATTTTTCACAGATGCCATTCCTTGAAGTCTTCAGCTGTCACTCTATGGTTCTTTTTTACCTAACTGAGCATTCTGTTTTGTGCCCTCTGAGTCTTGGCTGGACAGCCACTTCTAGGGAGAGTAGCCACAGTACTAAATCATCTCCATTTATAGAAAAATGTGTCTAACTGTGGACAGATGAATATCTAAGCTTTTCAAGATAATTATTTAACCCTTTACAGATTAATGCAAAGCAACAATTCTTGATCATAGGTCTTGAGATCTCTTTTTTGAAAAAAATGGTCCATGTCAGCAGATGCTTCTTGTGAATAGCAAATTCAAAATGTTTATGTGCTTTTTCTAAGTCAAAGTAGCTCTAATCCACACCTCCAATCGCGTTTCATTAATTCGATGCCAGGTTTGTGAATTTCTGACTCTATTTAGCTTTTGTTGACATCAATAGCCTTGGGTTTCACCTAATTTTTCCAACCTACACTGTGAGTGTTTCAATGATGTATTCGATGTGTACAAGAACAATACAATAATTTGTGCGTTATTAGTTAAAACAAATTGTGTTTGTTCATTATTGTAACTTAGATGATCAAACCAGATTTTAAGACAAATTTATACATAAAAGCAGGTAATTCCAAAGGGTACACATACTTTTTATTGACCCTGTACTTTGGTTTCATTATATATATTATAAAAATAAAATAAAAAATCCCTATTTATGATCTTATTCTAGAGAGTGGTCTTGTTGGATTAGTGCAGCCAATGTTGTTGGACTACAGCCCTTCTCTGGATGTAGATAACACTGGTATGTAGGCTCGCAGTTCTATACTGTTATTTTGAAAATGTTATGAATTATTCAGTCATGCAAATGCTTGGTTATGATGAGTAACCACAAATAGTTTTTACATTTACCTCTTCCAGTTATGCTTATGGAAAAATATAAGTCTGCCGGTATGTCACATCAATGGGTCGCCAGCTCTTTTAAAGGCTCTACCACTGTGTACACCTGCATAACCAACACTCAGAGACATGTGGACAACCATTTGCAATGGTTCAAAGTGGCATCCAGCCTGTCAGCTGGCATTGAGATACAGGGAATTGCCCTTACTGGATGGCAAAGGTTAGGTGACATGCTGTCTATCAATAGAACGCAAATCTGCTTGTTGGCCAACGTAACAACGTATGTTTCTTTATGTTTAAGATATGACCACCTGTCTGTTTTGTGTGAGCTGATGCCCGTGAGCTTGCCCTCTCTGGCTTCATGTTTGCAAACTCTTCTGCAAGGTCAGTCTCTTTGATTTGAACTCCTTACAATTTCTTTTAAATTAGTCACAAATTGGGTAATTCCAATTGAAACATATTCAGTAAACCTCCAAAATATGTTGCTAAATGATTAATGATGCTACAATCATTCTCTGTGATACAGGTAGCTTTACTGACGAGGCTCAAAAGAAGGTGGTTGAGACACTTGGCACTGTGGAAATAGGAGACACAGAGAGGTACTTTACACTCAAACTTGTGTCCTAAAAGAAAAAAAAGGACTGAGTGAGAGTAACACAAAGAAAGCCCAAGAGTAACTTTAAAATAGACTCATTTACAGCATATTCTTTGGCCTCTGTGTCCCAGATTGTCTTCTAGAACGTCTTCCTCCTTTGCTGGCGCGAAACTAGCTAAACTTATAGTGAATCTGATGTCTGATGTGGAGTCTGCAGAACTGAGGCATTTTCAGAACAATATGTGAGTTTAGAGCCATTGAAGTATTGCATTTAAAAGATAGTAAAACCAAACTTCTAACTAGATTTTCACTAAACTATCAAATTCATTTTTGTGTAATAGGTTTGTAAGGGGCTGGTTCACACCCTACCACAGACAAAAGAGGATAATTAGTCCACTTATTGCACAACAAATTAAGACACAAGCAAAAATGTAAGTCTTTTATGCTAAATAACTATTATACTCCCTTTTATACTAAATCCCCTAAAGTATTTTTAGGACTACTAAAGAAGCCTGAAATCAAGATATAATTCTGTCAACAGTCCAGATACAGGAGTAAGAAATATCCATGTTTTTTCCTCTCATCCAACAGGATTCTTGATGCCGTGGAGTGCAGTGTGCAAGAGGTGAGGCAAGAAATGTGTTTACTGTACCCAGACGCTACAGTTCAGGAATGGATGGACCAACACGTCACCCCAGTACTGGAGCCTCTGCAGAACCTATTGAGAGATATGGAATCTGTTTTAAATGAAATGGGACTTTGCACTTAAAATACATCTTAAAGTTGGTCAATAAACTTCATTTGAATGAAACCAAAGAAAGTTGGTCAAGATGGACTTTGCGCTGTTAGCTGATAAACAGAAAGAAACAACTAACAAAAACAGCTTGATGTTGTGAACCACTAATGGGTTCTTCTGAAACAAAATGCAAAACAATATAAAAAGTAACAATTTACATTAAGGTTGCATTCAGTAACAGTAAACTACAGATTGTTAACATGAACTAACAATAAACAATACAATAAACAATACATTTTAAAGACTCATTAATCTTGGTTAATGTTAATTTCAACATATACAGTTGAAGTCAGAAGTTGACATACACTTAACACTTAGAAGTCATTAAAACTCATTTTGTAACTACTCCACAGATTTTATACTAGCAAACTATAGTTTTGGCAAGTCGTTTAGGACACCTATTTTGTGCATGACACAAATAATTTTTCCAACAATTGTTTAAAGACAGATTGTTTCACTTTTAATTGACTATATCACAATTCCAGTGGGTCAGAAGTTTACATACACTAAGTTAACTGTGCCTTTAAGCAGCTTGGAAAATTCCAGAAAATTATATCAAGATTATAGACAATTACCCAATTAGTTTCTGATAGGAGGTGTACTGAATTGGAGGTTTACCTGTGGATGTATTTTAAGGACTACCTTCAAACTCAGTGCTTCTTTGCTTTACATAATGGGAAAATCAAAATAAATCAGCAAAGACCTCAGAAAATAGATTGTGGAACTCCACAAACTGGTTCATCCTTGGGAGCATTTCCAAATGCCTGAAGGTACCATGTTCATCTGTACAAACAATAGTACGCAAGTATAATCACCATGGGACCACGCAGCCATCATACCGCTCAGGAAGGAGACACATTCTGTCTCCTAGAGATTAATGTAGTTTGTGTGCGAAAAGTGCAACTCAAACCCAGAACAACAGCAAAATACCTTGTGAAGATGCTGGACGAAACAGGTAGACAAGTATCTATATCCACAGTAAAACAAGTCCTATAGCGACATAACCTGAAAGGCTGCTCAGCAAGGAAAAAGCCACTGCTCCAAAACCGGGGGTGGCAACATCATGTTGTGGGGGTGCTTTGCTGCAGGAGGGACTGGTGCACTTCACAAAATAGATGGCATCATGAGGAAGAAAATTTTGTGGATATATTGAAGCAAAATCTCAAGACATCAGCTAGGAAGTTAAAACTTGGTCACAAATGGGTCTTCCAAATGGACAATGACCCCAAGCATACCTCCAAAGTTGTGAAAAAATGGCTTAAGGACAACAAAGTCAAGGTATTGGAGTGGCCATCACAAAGCTCTGACCTCAGTCCAATAGAAACTTTGTGGGCAGAACTGAAAAAGCATGTGTGAGCAAGGAGACCTACAAACCTGACTCAGTTACACCAGTTCTGTCTGGAGGAATGGGCCAAAATTCCAGCAACTTATTGTGGGAAACTTGTGGAAGGCTACCCAAAATGTTTGACCCAATTTAAACAATTTAAAGGCAATGCTACCAAATACTAACAAAGTGTATGTAAACTTCTGACCCACTGGGAATGTGATGAAAGAAATAAAAGCTGAAATAAATAATTCTCTCTACTATTATTCTGACATTTCACATTCTTAAAGTAGTGATCCTAACTGACCAAAGACAGGGAAAGTTTTCTACGATTAAATGTCAGGAATTGTGAAAAATGAGTTTAAATGTATTTGACTAAGGTGTATGTAAACTTTTGACTTCAACTATACTAATACATGTTTAGAATGAGAAGTACATTACCATTAGTAATGCATTATGAACTTACAATGACATTAGTGTTTTGATAAAACAGCAAATCAAGATTAATAAAAGCTGTTACAATATTATTGTTAGTTTACTAATTATTACTAATTTACTAATATTACTAATGTTAATAGTAAAAAGGATATTGTGTACAGTGTTACAAAAAATACAAATAAAGAAATATTCCGGTTTCAATACAAATTAAGCTCAATCAACAGCATTACTATTATTTACTACAAAAATTTATTTTTCTTTAAAAAAAAATAAAAAAGCAAAAATCTGGGTTGTAGTGAGGCACTTACAATAAAAGTGAATGGGGCCCATTTGTAGACGTTAAAATACTAAATATTTCAAAAGTATAGCCACAAGACATAAACAATACGGGTGTAAACATGATTTTAGTGTGATAAAATAGCTTACTAACCTTTTATTTGTAAAGTTATAGCCAATCTTACAACTTCAATGCCATGACGATGTAATGACAACAAACACAAACCCTAAAAACGACTGTAAAAATGACTATTTAAACAACTTTACAGCTCAAATAATACACAAGTTTTAACAGAAGAATTAATGTAAGTGTTTTTATAAAATTATATAATATATTTTATGTATTTATTTTTAAGAAAAGGAGGGACGAGATTAAATTATTTTTTATGGTAATCAACATTATGTTACAAATGTGTCGAATGAGCTTAACTTGCATTAAACGCGGAATATTCCTTTAACATTAACAATAAAAAATAAACATGTAACACATCATTGTAATGTTGAGCTAATTTTAAATTGAACATGTACAAATTAAATTAAAATGGTTATATACCTGCTGCTTGTTGAATTACACAGTTTGGTTCTTTTGTCTGAAATACATTTAAAAAAATAATAATAACATTTTGGACTCTTATTTTGTTGTACGTGGATTATTTGACCAGGAAGTGATATGTTCAGTCTCACCCATAATATTTGTAACAACATGGGTCGTTTGTACAAACAAAACGGATCAGTGTCGCGTTTTTAGGAATCAAAAGCTATGTCGCCTCGCGTGAGCGTCATTAACACATCGCAACGCTTTTGTCGTCGTTACCAGCGCGTTTAAACCCACCCCGTTTAGAGTGAGAGCGCTAAATAAAGGAATTTAGTGTCTGATAAAGACGGAACTGACTGTTTGTGCTGCGAAAATATGGCAGAGTTGCACGTTGAGCCCAACGCGACTGGCATCATCGAGCAGAGCGATCATTGTGAAATCAAAGGCTCAGTGAATGTGAGACTCCCGTCGCCCACTCTGGTGATTCCGTCGCCCCGGAGCGGCTTGTCCAGTCCCGGGCTCCCCGGTTCGAGAGCAGTGTTTGGGTTCCCAATGAAGAGCAACCCCAGTTCCCCATCATCAGAAGCCACAGAGAAGCCAGGATCTCGGTGGGTTCGGCTGAATGTTGGAGGAACCTACTTTGTCACAACGAAACAGACCCTATTCAGGGATCCGAAGTCGTTTCTGTATCGATTATGTCAGGAAGATCCCGAGCTGGATTCGGATAAGGTAAGTGCTCTGTTTACAACATTGACTTGAACTCATTCTGTCTCACTCTTTGTTATTTGTGCTGCAAATAACATCTTTATTCCGATTTAACGGTGACACTTTACAGTAAGGTTGAATTTGTTAACATTAGTAAATGCATTAGGTAACATGAACTAACTATGAACACCATTTACTAATGTTAACAAATTCAAAAGTATATATATATATATATATATATATATATATATATATATATATATATATATATATATATAGTGTGTGTGTGTGTGTGTGTGTATATATATATATATATATATATATATATATATATATATATATTATTTGTTAGATTGTGTTAGTTCATAATGCATTAACTATTGTGATATGTATACACCCAGATTTTTGCTTTTTTAAAGAAAAGGAGGTGCAAGTCAATTTTTTGTGGTAATCAACATTGTCAAAAATGCTGTCCATTGAGCTTAACTTTGTATTGAACCCTGAATATTCCTTTAAGTTAACAAATACAACTTATTGTAAAGTGTTACAGACTTAACATTTTAAAAAATCATGTTAATGGCATATTAGTTTTATGTGCATCATTTCCATTGCACCCACCAATGCATATTCGCAGATCTACAACATCTAAAACTGTTATTCACAGTTCAGCTGAGGATTTCCCCTCTAACGCCAAGGTGTAAATTCCTGTAGAAATAGCAACCTCAGTTTGCAGTTTAAAACCATGAGCACATGGTATGCTGTTAAAATAAAAGTTAAAATTCAAGTTAAAACTGTTGTGTCTGCTTTAGTTTATACCCAAAATCTCTTGTGTGTACTTCCAGACAATGGATGAGCTTGCTGCTTTGTCAAAGGGAGATTAATTCACATATGAATTTTAATTGTAACAGCATACCGTGTGCTCAGTCAAGACAGTGATGGTAAATAATAATAAAAAAAGGGAACAAGAAGCACTGTTTACACTGTCAGTGTAAAACATATGTCTTTTCTCTCAGGATGAGACAGGAGCATATTTGATTGACAGGGATCCCACATATTTTGGACCCATCTTGAACTACTTGAGGCATGGGAAGTTGATCATCAACAAGAACCTTGCTGAGGAGGGTGAGATGAACTGGGCATGCTGCCCTTGCAAACGTCATAATGGAACAGTAACGACCCAGTTTCATTTAGCAACCTAGTTTTTGTGGAAAGGGACCACAGTGTACTCATGTAAGAGATAATTTCCTGCAGGACTGGTGGGGTATTGAAAGGCTTTCAGTCGGTGTCCAAAGAATTGTAATTTTCTGTTAAAAATCTGGTGACTACAGTCAATCATTGATCAGAATTGTGACAATGACAATTAAATGTCTGCATCATTATGTTATTTTGTATCAGTTTCGTCTAATGGCAGTGTATTTGTATTATTTCGAACCCTCTCCTTTTATTTTGGCATGGATGGAGCATTATGGCTGGAAGCTATGTATATTCCAGATGTATATTTATTATTACAAAGCAGTATAACCACTACATGATAGATTGTCACTGATTTTCTGGCCACTGCAGGTGTTCTGGAGGAAGCCGAGTTTTACAACATTGGATCACTTGTGAGGCTGGTAAAGGAGAGAATACGAGACAATGAGAACAGAACATCTCAGGTACGGGGGAAAATAACAACAGATTCAGCAAGGAACTCAGCTTTTCAATAAGCAAATTTGCTATTATTACTTGGAGTACAAAAAGGAATATTTTCTTTCTTTAACTTCAAGCAGTCTGTGCCCAAAGGGAAGGGTGCTGTTCATCAAAATGAGAAAGGCCTCATTCTTAGCCCTTTGGGAACAGAAGCGAACCTATTTGAACGAAGGTTCAAGTGTGCAGCTGCATGAAGCTCAACCTAATAAAACAGAATGAAGTAATTGAGGTGAAAACTTTAACAAGCACAGACTTAGAGATCCAAATGACTTTTCTTCCATTGAACATAAAAGGATATGTTTAGAAGAATGCAGAATTCGCTGAATGTCTTGGTTGCACTTTTCGATACAACATAGTGAATAAATAGCATACACTTTCCTTGTTTGAACATAGTAGTATGAACATTCTGCCTGATCTCATTTTGGTTTCATTAAAGAAAATTTCATATGGGTTTGGAATAACATGATGATGGTCTTTTAATCTGAGTGAACTATTCCTTGGATGTTGCAGCTTTTCATACAATCACTTATAATTGCTGTTTTTATCCTTAATTCATTTTGTCCATGATTCATGTACAACATTTTTGTTCAAGATTGTTTTCTTTATAGGGCCCTGTGAAGCATGTGTACCGTGTATTACAATGTCAGGAGGAGGAGCTTACTCAGATGGTGTCCACCATGTCAGATGGATGGAAGTTTGAACAGGTAGGGTTTGAATTTTCCCCACTACCCCATTGTCTGGTGCTATCAACTAATACTGGCACAGATCCTTTGTCTATACATGCAGTCTTTTATTATAGTACAATACACTTACTGTATGTTTTTAGTAGGAAATGTGGTAACCATTTGTAATATTCGGAAATCCTTGAGGGTCTACAGATGGTTATTCATCGGGAGTCGTGACCCGGGAATAAAGAGAGTTTATTGCAATGTATATGCGTAAAATGCTAGTCAAAATGGCAGGGAACAAAGTGCAAAGTGAGCTATTAGCCTAGATATCACATTATTACATTTTTCTTTAAATTATAAAGTTACTTGTATTAAATACAAACAAAAATAATCAATCTGTCACTACCTGTTACATAGCATTCTTAACCAACGGGAAATCTTTTTTTTATTTAAGTGCCAAACCTGGTATGTGCTCTGCCTGGTCAAGTTCACATTTCCTTGAGGCAGCAAACTCTAGTATTGTACACTTTAAATCATAGGCGTAGATTTAGGTAGGGATGTTAGGGACATGTCCCTACCAACTCTCAGAAAATCGGACGTGTCCCAACCAACATTTGGGCAATTTTATTTTATATGTATCTTAGGTCTAACCCTTAAAATAATAGATTGATTTAAGCATACTTTTTGTGTACAAATGTTTTCTAAGTAAAAAAAAAACATCCTGAGTTTTGCATGTGGCCCAATAGATTCTGCTTTTACAGCAAAGGAAGACTTTGAACTTGAATGACTATTTAGGTTTTGGGGTAGATTAGAGGTGCAGGATTTTAAGATGCTAGTATAACTGCACAGATAACTGATTTGGGATGGCAATATGAGAACAGATTATGTGGGTGTGAGGGGAATTGGAAAGCAGAAAGTGGAAAAATTATAAAGTGGTAAATGCTTCATTCTGCCCATAATTTGTATAACTTGTGAAATCAACTTGCATATGCAGCCTTTTAATTTAGCCCACCCTTTGTTTAGATTTCCATTTTTTTAATGCTGTATAATACATTTTACAGAATGTCACTTTATGTCCCTTTGATATCACAAGACAATTGAATTTGATTTTGAAACATTACAGGTTAATCGCATCGTTGATATCATTGACGCATAATCCAATAAGTTTAGCCCTATAGTGGTCAGTTCTAAACCTGTTTATTCTTCAGAGAAAACAAAAACAAAAACAGGCTTATATATTGTGGTTGGCCATAGAAATGGTCAGAAGAGACTTGCTGTATTAGAAAGTAATTTTATTGTGCCGATATTACCAGACTTATGTTCTCACATTTCCTTAATACCAACATTTTGAATATTATCCTCCTTGCAATGTCCCCACCAATATTCAAACCAAAACTACGCCCTTGCTTTAAATGGTTTAGCGTTGAACTTGTCAAATTATTGTACACAAGTATGCACACCATAGCAAAAGGAAAAAAACATTGGCTTACCGTTTATCAAGTGTTGAAATTTTGCTGGGTAAAAAACAATCTGGAATCATGTGTAACGGTGAACAACCTGAACTTATTCAGAACATCAAATCTTTGACACTTAATCTTTAAGCTATACACAGCCCAACTAATGAAACAGAATGCAGGTGTCTCGATGTTTTTTTTTTTTTTCTCCCCAATTTGGAATGCCCAATTCCCAATGCGCTCTAAATCTTCATGGTGGTGTAGTGACTCACCTCAATCCGGGTGGCGGAGGACGAATCTCAGTTGCCTCCGCGTCTGAGACCATCAATCCGCGCATCTTATCACGTGGCTTGTTGAGCGCGTTACCACACAGACATAGCACGTGTGGAGGCTTTACGCTATTCTCTGCGGCATCCACGCACAACTTACCACGCGCCCCTCCGAGAGCGAGAACCATATTATAGCGACCACGAGGAGGTTACCCCATTTGACTGTACCCTCCCTAGCAACCAGGCCAATTGGTTGCTTAGGAGACCTGGCTGGAGTCACTCAGCATGCCCTGGATTCGAACTCACGACTCCAGGGGTCAGCAACTTTATTCGCTAAGCTATCCAGGCCCCGAGATATGTTTTTTACAAATTTAAATTCTTTTTAACTTGACACGGTGTCTATAAAATGGTCCTGGCGACATGCTAGGAAATAAAAACAGCGAGATGTGGCAAAGAACAGTCAAAGACGTCCGTCCAGCATGTGTTTACATAGAAAAACAATTAAAAAAAGTGCAGATGCCCACAAAAACATGTGAACTGCCCCTTACTTGCCCTATGCTGAAAACTGACTCGAACCCGCCCCGAAACCTGACGGATTGTCTGGTCCCGTCAGGCTCGGTTTGGGTTGCAGACCTCCATTGCACGTGTAGAATAACCGAATAGTGATTTTGGTATTTGAATAGAGGTTAGCTGAATAGTTAACCAAGTTGACTTTCCATGCACATCCCTAGTTTTTAGCAGATGATTTCTTACCTAACCGACTTATAAACTGCAAAAATCATGTTAATCAAAGACTTGTGATCCTTGCTAAGCTAAGCCTTATGTGTCAAGAGGAAACTCTAAACTCTATACAAACCGATTCTGTGTTTGAGTTCTGTCTATTTCATTGTAAAGAAATGTACTTTGTCCCTCTCAGCTTTAATATCAATGTAAGAGAGTATTTTAGTTTTATGTCTGTATGGATGGGCATCTTTGAATGGAAACATGCCGATGATCTCTGGATAGTTCCGCTATGTCTTAAGATGTTTTTGTAAACCTTCACATGTTCCACATATTTTAAACCAAGGAAAACAACAGATTGTAGATGCTGTGCACGTGATGTTCATGAGTAACACAGTGTGTTTACAGGTGTGTTTGGGACTTACGTAAGCAACCATTTTTGCCCTGTTATCTGTTTGTTATGCTATGAACTTGATTCAACTTGTCTCTCTCCAGCTCATAAGTATCGGCTCCTCCTATAACTATGGCAACGAGGACCAGGCAGAATTTCTGTGTGTTGTTTCCCGGGAGCTCAACAACTCAACTAATGGAATTGTTATCGAACCCACTGAGAAGGCTAAGGTAATGTGAACTTGACACAAGATTAATTTGGTCACTCTTGGTTTATCAATGCCGTAAAGACAAAAATGTTTTAACATATTGCACGGAGGGAGTGTTTTGGAAACCTGTTTAAAAAACATTCATTATTTTTGCTCCTCCATGTGGTGATGCTAGTGGCATAGAAATTGCACACTTTACCTTTAACGTCCACAAAGAATTGAGCAAAAAATCCTCTTAAAAAATATTGTGTAGGCCCCATCATGGTGCTAATATTTCCCCCTCAGATCCTTCAGGAGCGAGGTTCCAGGATGTGAGGAGCCTGATGTGTGAGCCCACAAAGATCTCCCATGCCTCACTTCCTTTCTCCAGGTCCTCGTCCACCATACAGCTGACTCCAAGTTCATCAGCCCACCACCCCTCACCTTCCCCTCCTCCCTTGTGCCTTTCCACCAAGGGGGTCTCAGTCCCCCTCCTCCATGCAGTGCTGCAGCATTAACCAATCAGCACCATCACTAACCATCACTAACTATCACTGCTATTAGCGACTAATCAAAATGGTCTGAGATTAAACCTCAGACCACCGTCCCTGATGGAAGACTACTCAGAGAGAGGATTACAGGGAAGGATTTATCATTCATCTTTATGCTTGATATTTATGCAGCCTTCATCATCATCACCATATCCCAGTCTTTATCATCATAATCTTTACAGCTGCTGGCTTTCAAGTATAAGAGGGTTCAATTGCCCCGGTCAGCTTGGCTGTGCCCATATGACCATAATCTCCTCAGGACTTCCAAAGGCGCGCAAGAAAGACAAAGCAGAACACACTTCCCCTGACCTTCATTACAGCTTCTCTTAACAAGCACATTAATTTACACTGTAAATCATTAGCAGCCACATTCTCTGTCTAACTGTGATCATCATTATTTCAATATCCACTTCCCATCGCCTGGTCAGACCGAGAGCACAGCAGATGGCGCAATGGATAAAACGATAACAGCGGCTTATGAACATGCAGTGTTTTGTCTTCAGAGTGGCATGTTTCTTTTGTTTACTCTGCCCATTAACACATCTGGAAAGGACCAGAGAAGAAGAGAGAACTCGTACTGCCAATTGTCAGGTCAGATGCCCCACATGTGTTTCCATTGCTGTGAATCACAATTCCCATTCACTCGGGTTGACTTCTGTCATCCTGGACATTTTTCTTTTTTGCCTTGTAGCTGTGGATATTTCAAAGCATCAAAACAGGAAATAAAAAAACGAAAGAAATATGTGGTTGTAGGGCATGAGGATTATGTATATTACAAACATATGTATTACGAAGAGGCCAAATGCAAGTCATGTAATTGCAGATATCTACCATAGTGGTTGTTTTTTGTGTTTATCAAAATATGTTTCTCTATTTGAATGGGGGACGTTCTGAATCAAATGCTTGGTTGCCGAGATGTACATTTGTTTGTTGTGTTTTCCTTCAAACACTTTGTTGATGACTGGAAAAAAAAAAAACAGGAGACTTCTTTTATAGAGGTATTGGGCCTACATAGTCCAGGTAGTTCAGAAGACTGTTGTTGGACAAAGTGCCCACAAGTTTTGAGTCAGGGCAAAACTGCATTAGCGGCTCTTTGTTAGTTACAGTGATCTATATTTGACACTTTTATGACTTTTTAAAATTATGACCTAGCTCTCCTTATAATACCATAACAGTTTGGCTATTTAACTGTTTAACTCATTCTTTAAAAAAAAAAAGTCTGATCTCTTTAATGGAATATTGTTGAATGTAAAGGGCTCCATTTATTGTGGACATTAGATTCTTGCCATTTTTTTTTTTATATTTTTTTTTTTTTTTTTTTTTTTTTTAAATGTTATGTATCAATTCAGGTAAATCATTTTATGTTTGCTTCATTTTGACATGCAAGCTGTCATTTCATCCTCTTAACTGGTTGCCCTTATTGGTTAACACAATTCTTCTTTCCAGTAGCAGATAAACTTGAGCTCCTGTTTTTCTTATAATTACTTTCTGAATCTACTGTGACTACAGAAGTGATCCATCACAAAAGGACAATATTTGGAAATGTGTCTCTTTAAACAGTATCGTCCAGGCTTTATAACGCATGCCTGAATTTTGTTTTTTTGGTCGTTCATATCAATTGATAAACTGTCGATTGATCTAGGGGTGAGTCTCATGTACATTGATATTGATGTTTTTATGGTCTGCAGTGTTTTAAAATGTTGTCTTTTGCTCTTTAATTATGTTGGGGATTTTTGCCTCCTTATCACCTCAAACTCATGTATTGTGTTTATCATATCAAGAAGACAAAGTACTTGAGTTTGTGAGCTACGGTGTGCTTGATTTGCTCGTATTTCGTATGTGGTAGCTGGCCTTCCCTTTCTTTGGTTGTGTTAATGTTTTCCCACATTCTGGAGAGAGTTTATTTGTTCAGCTCCAATTGTTAGTTATTGAAGCTCTTGTAACAGGACCTCCCTTCTCATGGGATCTTCTTGTACATTCCTTTTGTTCACAGATAGATTTCTGATATGCTTTCAAAACAGAATCCTGGATTCAAATCTAGGTGTCACTGTTAGTCTCTCTCCTTCCCTGTTGTTTGTCTAGTGTCGTGCCTTTGACCTGTTGTGCCCTATATCTCCTCATTCTTTGATTACTCTTACAGATGGTTGAGAAGCAGACCAATATAATTTAATGGTCTGGTTGGTTTTTCATTTGTTTTGACTCTAACAATCAGTTTTATTTCTTGACTCAGATTCTAAATCTGCTGTTGGGCCCCTCTTCCCCAGTTTGTTACTGTACTTGGTCTTGTTGTTTATGTTATGTGCCTACCAATTTGTATTTTTTATTTTTATTTTTTTTCCACTTCTGCCCCTATGTACTTTTAATTTGGGTCTTTAAAGGGATAGTTCACCCAAAAAATGAAGTCTTTGAAGGTTCAAAACGCACTTAAAGGCAGCGTAAATGTAATACACACGACTCCAGCAGTTAAATCCATGTCTTCTGAAGTGCTATGATAGGTGTCAGTGAAAACAGATAAATATTTAAGTCCTTTTTTAACATAAAGCTCCACTTTAACTTTCAAATACTTCTGCTTTTGTTTTTGCCAATTTGCAGTTTTCGTGCATATCACCACCTACTGGGCAGGAAGGTGAATTTATGGTAAAATAAATAAAATAAAATAAAGGACCTAAATATTGATCTGTTTCTTAGCCACACCTATCATATTGCTTTTGAAGATATGGATTAAACCACTGGAGTCTTCTGGATTACTTTTATGCTGCCTTTATGTCCTTTCTGGAGCTTCAAAGTTCTGGCCACCATTCACTTGCATTGTATGGACCTACAGAGTTTAGATATTCTTCTAAAAATCTTCATTTGTGTTCAGCAGAAAAAATAAAGTTATATACTTCTGAGATGGCACGAGGGTGAGTAAATGATTAGAGAATTTTCATTTTTGGGTGAACTATTCCTTGAATTTTGTGCTTACATGCATTTTTACTCTGTTTTAGATTCTTTTCTTTTTTTATGTTCTCATTATATGGAATATGTTTTTAGGTTTTGTTCTATTTTAAGAGTTAAACCCTAATGCAAGGCATGAGAAAATGTCTAAAGTTTTATGTGTGCCAGTTCAGGAAACTGATATGGTTGTCACATTGACTGCTACTTCTTTCTCAGAAATGTACAGCACTTGAGACTGTGTGAGTCTTTATGTCTCTTTGTATCTTCCACTATAGAAATCTCCCATTGTCCTTTACATCTTGTGCCCCATCTGAGTTGTTTAGGATCAAACAAAAAGATATATACAAATTATAAAGATATTTTATTTGTGAAAAAAAAAAAAAAAACTAGGAGGTTAGGGGATACTTGTTTTGGAATGCCAACTTGGAAGCCTGCAGTGTGTTGTATATAATGTTATATGCCAGGATTGTCATAGTGTAAAGGTGGAATGGTGCATGGACAGTTGACAGATGGTATTAATAACATTTGAGAAAGCGCTTACAAACAGTTGGTCTCCGGCTCTCGACATAAAAACCTGGCCCTAAAATGTTTATTTTTGTTTCTGTTTTATAGAAATCAATTACATCACACACAGTACTACTGGATAAACTTGCTAAGGCTTAATATGCATATACAACAGTATTTGTATTTGGTATAAAGTATAGCCTTCAACTGATGTTTTGAAAGTATGCCAGAAGTGTAGACCTCTGTCAGCATCTTTTTATAAAAGTAAAAAAAAAAAAAAAAAGAAAAGAAAAAAAGTTCAATAAAAAAAAAAAAAGAGGTGATTTTTTTTTTTTTTTCCCTGCCATAATAGTTAGTCTACAACACCTGCATGCTTTATTATACAGTACACACATTTTAACGTGCTGAAAACCTGCTCTTACATCAGATGTTTTGGGTGTATTGCATTGTCAACAGTATTGATGTAAAGTGTCAAATATGTCACTAAACTATGGAGATTGTGGAGCTAAGTGTTCTGGAAATGAATAGTTTTGAACAGACTGTACTTTTCATGTTTTTTTGTTTTTTCATTTATGACATTTGTCTTCTGATGCAGTTTCTTGCAATGTCATATTGCAAAAAGATAATGTATGATTTTTATCATAAAATGTGTTTGTGTTTCAAAGTCGTGTGGTGCTCATTAGTTTCAGTTGTGTACATGACAACTATTTATGTATACTGATTAAAAGAAAAGTACCTACCAAAGTGGAAATATTAAATACAGGGTTCCACCTTTTGACAGGGATGCAAACTCATGAGAGGTGAAAAAAGTGAGAAAGTCATAGCAGGTGTTCCAGATGTATATTTTTAGTTGATTTGTTTGTTGTATTGAAAGCTTTTTATTTGTCTAAATTCACAAAGATGACTCCAATTTTCTTTCTTTTTTTCTTTTTTTTTTTTTTTTTTTACAGAATATAATAAACTCATCTAAACTATAAATGGTACGGTTTAGAAACCAAAGTAAGTGTCAAACTCATGTTTTACAATCATAAAACTCACTGTATGAACGGTCTTAAGAAACAAGCATTTGAATAAATCCTAACCCTTTACAATAAGGTTCAATTTGCTAACAGAATTTAATGCATTAGGTACCATAAACAAACAATAAAAAATATTTTTTTACAGCATTATTAATCTTTGTTAATGTTGTTAGTTAATAATAAAAAATACAGTTGTTCATTGTTAGTTCATTGTTAGTTCATAGTGCATTAACTAATGTTAACAGATATAACTTTTGATTTTAAAAATGGATTAGTTTATGTTGAAATTAATATTAGCCAAGATAAATAAATTCTGTAAAGGTATTGTTCATTGTTAGTTCATGTGAACTAATGTTTTTAACTAATGTTAACAAATGGAACCTTATTGTAAAGTAATACCGAATACAGTATATGGGCAATGGGCTGTATTTACTTAACTACGTCAGTATACAATATACCCGCCCTTCAGAGCGACACAAGGCGGATGAGAGAGACTCGAAAGGAAATGCCATGCAATCGCCCCAGTGCACAGATTTCCCTACGGACAGACTGCAGTTAAAGGAGCCGTTACCACTTCCATTTAGCCCTCTGGTTAGAAGTTCGAGATGTGAGAGTTCAAACTGTTTCATTTGTCAGCTTTTGCTCATTCGACTGGAGTTGTTAGCTGCTTCCACCCGGAGTGTCTCCTCCTACCGCTGTTTTGACAGTGTCCGCAGCCTCCGCAAGCACACACACACACACACAGACGCGGAGCAGCCGTGGATAGCTGAAAACGCTTAAAAGGTGGGTTTGTTGTTTACTTGACGAGGCTGTTTCAAGTTGAATTTTACAGTGGTTGTGCATAGCAATACGTCTTTTTTTATTATTATTATTTAAATTGGGCTGACAGAGCTGAATGAAAGCTTGACATTTGGCTCACGAGACAAGAGAGCCCGGGGAAGAGAGACACAGGTACTTTCAATCAAGGCCATAACCTTGAACTTTGGGGGAACCAAACCATTTTGGGGGTGGGGTCACAAATATAATGGTCCTCTTTGTTCCTTTAATATAGTAAAGACACTGCGATAAAGGCCCAAAATGTTATCATTTTTGGTTTTAAAAGATACATGTATTTTAAAGTTCACACAGTACAAGACAAACATTGTGTCTGCATTGCTAGCAATTTGCCTGTTTCAGTCATCTTTTATTTCTTTTTTGTGCTGTCTCAAAGAAAAGACAAATATAATTTGAATTTCTTTTCATCACTGATTGATGTATCTGTAAAATGGCATGACTGTGTCAACTGGCTAGCAAAAAGAAAATACACAAAATTATTTACAGCCCTCAAGTTGTCCCTCACTGTTTTTTCCTCTTTATACACAAAATGTTCTTCAAGAGTCCTAATGCTGCTCTTTACCATACATAATCAGTTCATATTGACCACTGCTGTCAAGGTCCAAAGAGAGGGAAAAAAAAAAAAAAAATCATTATAAAAATAACATAAAAGTAGTCCATACAACACAAATCTTGGAATATAGTGCACTTGTCATATGGACTATTGTTATGATGTCTTTATAATGAACCTTTATAGTATTTGTCCTTTATGAAGCTTGACAGCTCCTGCTCACTATAAACTGTTATTCTATGGAATAAAGCTGCTTAAATTATCTATTTTTATATTCCAAGAAAAACCCCAGCATATGGGTTTTGAACAACATAAGTGCGAGTAAATGAGTGAGTAAAAGTACATTTTCCATTTTTAGGTGAACTACTCCTTTAACTGGAGGCTAATTTCTTTTAGCACAACCTGATAAGGCATACTCAAAATAAAATGGTCTCTTTTAAAAGAAGACTCTTAGGAGATGCTGTACAAAATTCAGAATTAATTAAAGACATAAAGAAATTACTTAGAACATCTTAAATTGATTGTTAATGATTACCTAATAATATTTGCATTAAGAATATGACACTGTCCTTGCCAAAACCTAAAAGCACATTCGAAGTCACAAGTCGCAGGTCTTAAAAACAGTGAATTTCACCAAATGGTGGATAGTTTGCATCCTTGGAAATTACTATCATAAAACTGTGGTCAAATATTGCATGTTTAGTTAGATACTTACATCTTACATGACACAAATGCTCGTAACCTGAACTGCTGACACTGATGCATGGCGCTGGGATAATCCACAAGGTTCCCACTTAGCATCTTAAACTGGAGTCCAGCCATCCATTTGATCTCAAATGACATTAACGAGCAGTGTTAGATTACTGAGCAGGGTAAAAATTAACCTTTTTTTAAACCATTATTTTATTCCTGCAACAACTTAATGACAATTAGACAGCAATGCATAATGGACTGCAGCAGAACAGCAACAAGTATATCAATTACTGGGGGGGACAATCTGGCCATATCTGATTACTGGGGGGGACTTGTCCCCCTCAAAGTATATTGTGGTTATGGCCCTGCTAGTCTGTCATATGATGTTTTTACTGTATCTGTGGGCTGTTAGCAGTCAAACACGTCTTACATTTTTTATAGTGTTTTTGATGTTCTTTAAAAAATTTAAAAAATTAAAATAAAATTCACAAATATTTCAACATATCCGAAGCTTAAATCAGATCCGAAATTCTGCCTCTGCAAATGGTCAGAACTACACAGAGCCACCTTGTGACACTCAGTTTGAAATGACTGACCTCTGGTCTGGTCTCTTACACACCTGTGTGTATGCACAATACAGAAACATGTGTGGACATAGGTCGACTTTTAGACATATACCGTATCTCAGCAGCTGTTTTCATGGAGCTGACATGGTTTCTATGGTGGATGTGGCCACATACACTCTTCCCCCTCTCTGTACAAGAAAAGTAAAGAGAGGAGTTTGAGAAGGTCATGCTAGTACTTACTTTCTTCAGTTTTGTAGCTCTACAAAATATTCTGCATAGTATTTACTATGTTATTACTGTTTTTTAACCTTGCATGGTCAGTCCTTTAAAAAAAAAAAAAATTGTTTTTGTTAATGGAATTGGTAACACTTTACAATAAGGTTCCATTTGTTAACATTAGTTAACAACATTGGTTAACATGAACTAACAATGAACACTTTTACAGCATTTATTAACCTTGGTTAATATTAATTTCAACATATAGTAATATATTTTTTAAATCAAAAGTTGTATACAGTATGTTAAAGGGATAGTTCACCCAAAAATGAAAATTATCTCATAATTTACTCACCTTCATGCCATCCCAGATGTGTATGACTTTCTTTCATCTGCTGAACACAAACGAAGATTTTTAGAAGAATATTTCAGCTCTGTAGGTCCATACAATGCAAGTGAATGGGTACTAAAAATGTGTAGCCCCAAAAAGCACATAAAGGCAGCATAAAAGTAATCCATATGACTCCAGTGGTTAAATCTATATCTCCAGAAGTGATATGATAGGTGTGGGTGAGAAACAGATCAATATTTATATCCTTTTTTACTATAAATTCTCCTCCCTGCCCAATGACCTTTGGGTATATGCATGAAGAATGTGAGTCACCAAAAACAAAAGAAGAAGAATGTGAAAGTGGATAATTATAGTAAAAAAGGACATCAATAATTGCTTCTAAAGACATAGATTTAACCACTGGAGTCATATAGATTACTTTTATGCTGCCTTTGTGTGATTTTGGAGCTTGAAAGGTCTTGTCACCATTCACTTGCATTGGATGTACCAACAGAGCTGAGATGTATCGTGTAAAACTCTACATTTGTGTTCAGCATAAGAAAGAAAGTCATACACATCTGGGATGGCATGAGGGTGAGTATATGATTTGAATTTTTGTGTGAACTGTTCCTTTAACATTAGTTAATGCACTATGAACTAATATGAACTAACAATGAACAATTGCATTTTTCTTAACCAACATTAACAAAGATGAATAAATGCTGTAAAATATATATATATATATATTGTTCATTGTTAGTTCATGGTACCTAATGCATTAACTAATGATAATGAATGAAAGCTTATTGTAATGTGTTACCATGGCATTTTCTTTAAGTGACTGTTTAATAAGTTTCTTGTTTTATTGTATAGGGGGGGTTACAAGCACATTTTATTTTAATGACTTGGGATATGCAAGAATGTGTTGCCCTGCCGTCCTGACACTGGTGGAAAACCACAGATGGCAGTGACTTTGTTACCCTCAGATAGGAAAATATGGCACCTCAACAACCTTCCAGCATGGATGAGCAGACAGGAGAGCCATGTGAGCCTGAAGCTGAGAAGGGAGAGAAGGAAGGTCCAGGACCCCCTTTAGGTGAATCTGAACCAGCCACCATTGATGCTCCGGATGGAGGCTGGGGCTGGGTGGTCCTGCTTGCTACCATACTTGTCTTAGCGCTGACACTGGCATTTCCTTCCTGCATCGGCATCTTCTATGTAGATCTTCAGACAGAATTTAAAGCCAGCAACAGTGAGACTTCTTGGGTGCCATCAATAATGATAGCAGTTCTACATGCTGGAGGTAAGGATGCATCATGCAGAGGAGTCATGTGGTGTTTTGAACATTCTGAGCATACACTATTTTTAATAGCCACATAGTTACCACATGAAGCACATTTGTTACGTTACCTGATTTTTTATTTATTTATTTATTTTTACAGTTTAACCAGTCTTAGGTTTTCAGGTGCACACTGTACGATTTTGGCCACGATTCTGCTGTCTGAGACACATTTCGGGAATCCTAAAGGATTTCTGTCGTCGCAGAGCAAAATCATCAATCTTACAACGTTCAGTGATTAATAGCCTTTGCAATGATCTTCAGCCTCTGACGAAGTACTGGCAGTGTCAGAAATTTAGCAACGCCTTCGTATAGTGTGACTGCCATTACGACGGCCAGATGAGATAGTCCGCTCCGTGTTTGCGCCATAGCAACATTTGTGCCCAGTTATCACTCTACTCAAGCACTTTCAGTGTTTTTTCTTCTTTTCATTTTATATAAATTTTTTATAAATAAATTAGGAGAAAATATTTGGAGAAAAGTGTAACACGTCAGCAATATGAAAGCATTATTCTCTGAATTAAATAAATACAAAAGAAAATATATAAATGTTTGCGTTTTCTTAACATGTTTTTTTTCTTTACATTTATCATGCATTTTCTTTACAACGTTATATTAATTACTATTTTACTTTTAATAAATTTACTTTAAATGTCTGTAAACTTATTTAGTTAAGATTCACACCACTCCAATTTTATTTAAAAATAAATAAATAAAATAGAAAGATTGAACAATTTATACTGGTAAGTATTTATGGGATGTTTTAATCCAAATCAGCAAATACAGTTGGATACAATTCCAGAAATCTATGTCATGTTTGTGCATTATCCATATGGTATTTGCAAGCGTGATATATTATCAGCCTTTATGCATTTTCGAAATTTTGCGTGGCGTATAGGTTACTAATAGAAAAGAGGAGAAAGACTTACTATAACCCACCTTTTTTGTTTTCCCCAATGTGAAAGGAGAAGTTTGTAATTTTCGGGCCACAAGTCTTTTTATTTCCACAATGAATCTTTGCTCATTGTAGCTCATTACCTAATGTAGGCTACCTCCCGCACTCACGTTCATTTTCAATATCTGTAATTTCTGTATTTGTGATCAAGCTGTCTTATTATAGGCCTATTTGACAAAATCCGTCTTTCTTGTAAATGTTAGCCTATGCTCGTGATGGAGTGGTATTGGAGCAATGGAAATGCTGATGTCCTGACTTTCAGAGAGAGAGGAAAAAATGCATTCATATCGTACAGTCTGACAAGCAACAATCGTAAAGGACTATAATAATCGTACGGTGTGCACCCGCCTTCAATATCTTGTCTAATTGTTGCTTTTGTAGCTGTTATACATACATCTTATCAAAACACATTAATCAACAATTATACCAATTAACACACTCCCTCTCTCATTTGTGTTAAATATGTATTTTTCCCACGTATTAATAATGCTCATACTTTCACATTCCTTACACTGAAAAAATGTTAACCCAAAAAAGTTGCTTCATGTGTTAAATTAACTGTTTTATTCAAGTCAAAAATATTATTTAACATCACTGAATCAACCTGAATATATTAGATTATACCAACAAAACTTTTTTAAGCGTTCTAGTAGAAATAGCTCTTTAAGGTAGCAATTGCAGTTGTGCGTGGATGCTGAGGAGAATAGGTGAAGCCTCCACACGCGCTACGTCTCTGCAGTAACTTGCTCAACAAGCCACGTGATAAGATGCACGGATTGACGTCTCAGATGCGGAGGCAACTGAGATTCGCCACCCGGATTGAGGCGAGTCACTACGCCACCATGCACGAGGATTTAGAGTGCATTGGGAATTGGGCATTCCAAATTGAGGAGAAAAGAAAAAAGAAAAAGAAGGCTTTTTGAGTAAAAAACTAAAAAAAGAACATGTTTTCTCGCTTCTCCACTGTGAGAAGGAAGTTGTGGTCATTACTTGACATCTGCTCTGTTCATTTTTAGTGATATCGCAGACATCAGTTAAGCATGTAATAGCATGGCTTTCAACAGAGACAGTCAATAAAAATCAGGAATTCTTTTTGCAGCATCACGGTGATGTTGGCATGTAGTGGTGAGAGAAAGGTTGTGAACCCTACATAATTTTCTGTAGGCCTGCATTATTGAGAGAAGATCTTTCTCAAAGTCATAGTGACAACTAAAAGGAAAAGACTGACCTAACACATTTCAGTGTTTCTCTTGAACTGCCATATGTGAGTTACCTGCAATAGTTTTGTGTTGACATTTGCTTAACATATTTGAACAAGGCAACTCATTGTTCTTGGGTGGAATTCAGAGTGAGATTATGGTGTATTATGGTGTATCATGCTGGGGCCTCGGAGTAAGTCACCATAAATGCAACCCTTATTTACCGTAAGCATTTTTTCTTCCAGGTCCTCTCTGCAGTGTGCTGGTGGAACGCTTCGGCTGCCGGGCGACAGTGATGTTTGGGGGAGTGCTGAGTGGTTTGGGGATGGCCGTCAGCTCTTTTACACATTCCATACTTGAGTTATACATAACTGCTGGGGTAATAACAGGTCAGTATGGATGATCAGTGGTTAAGAGATCAACAGCAGTGGTTACATAAAGAGATGAGATTATATAAAGGATAACTACAAAGCTCTACACTCTACTGGCTGCTGACATGAATAAGAGTATGAGTTCAAATATGATGTGGTTATAACTTAAGCAGTATCACTCAAGCAAGAGTGTTGTTGTACTCTGTGCAACAGCACGATTATATTCAGAACAACAGTACGATTGTGAGTCTAATACAGCAGGTCTATTAACAAGACATTAAAGGGTAGTTTACCCAAAAATGAACATTTTGTCATCATTTACTTACCCTCATGTTGTTCCTATCACGTATGACTTTCTTTCTAGAACACAAATGGAGATGTTAGCAGGGGCGTGTCCAGATGGTTGGCCCTGGCCACCCCTAGAATTTGATTGGTCGCCCCAAGTGACACCCCAAATTGTAAACTATAATTTGTCATTTCCCAAGTCGGAGGCGGACCTTTAATGTAGGTGGACAAGGTAGAACCTCATTGGTTTAAATCGAAATGGGAAGCAGTTTCAAGAAATGGCAGTTAATCGAGTGGACTCGTGCACTGTAGATCGCTCTACATGTCACATCCGCAAGCGACCACAACACTGAAGCATAGAAGGTTCTAAAAACCTAGCCCTTCCACTTTCCCAGCACCAGAAGTGGTTAGAATGTGTGACGGACGGAATGAGAGAAGGCTCAAGTAGATTGACTAGTTTTTTTATTCTTTGTTTGATGTCAGAAAATATGGCCCCATCGCTGCATCATAACAGTGCGCTCCGACAGTAACAGCTTTAAACTTTTATTTAGTGATTGTTTAAATGTTTGTAACATAAGAAAATAAAGATATTGTGATGTTGAAAAGGCCATCTGAGCAGCTGGTTTATTATGACAACCAATCAGTACCTCTTTTGGTGGTAAACAGCAAAACTAATGCAGATCGCACCGGTTTGATCGTACGCCTCTGAGCCCAGCCTAGTGTAATCAAACAGGTTTTGACAGGTGGTGCACTGTTCTTTTTGAGACAGTAACCATATTAGCAGTGTCCATAACATTTATGCAGTTTTAAGAGATACTACATACATAAAAATGATACTGGAAAAATACAACATTTAATAAATACATGCCATTTGGATCTTCTGTTTTTTTCAGTATTAACATTTAATAACAATTAATCAAATATTTAACTAAATAACATTTGACTTTTGAAATTCCTGAAAATGTACATTTCTTATTATTAAAATTCTTATTATTATTATTTATTATTAAAGCTGTCAAATGTGATTAATTTAAAAAAATTAACGCGTTTTTTTCCCTATTTTTCTTAAGCATGATTAACTGTTAATAAAAATGTTAATTAAGCATTATGTTGTTACATATTGTTTTGTTTTCTTTCCTAAAAAGCGAATAAATGCATTTTGACTGGAAAAAAATTATATACATAGTCAAATTTTAACTATGAAAAATTATGTGATTAATCATGATATAAAAATGTAATCAACTGACAGCACTATTTATTATTAATTATCAGGGACGTTGAGTTACACTTCATTCCACCCTTGAATGAGTCTGATTCCCACATGGGCAACCTTAGTAAAAAAAAAAAAAAAGACTTCATGCAACTGGATGTAAAAGCCTCAGTCACCTTTTACTTTCATTGTATGGAAAAAGATACTATGAAAGTGAATGGTGTTGCATAGCAGAAAGAAAGTCATATGGGTTTAGAACAATATTAGAAGGGGTAATTGATGACGGAATTTTCATTTTTGGGTGAACTATCACTTTAATATTGTGAACAACATAAATGTATTGTAACTTTTAACAATTAATGGTAAATGATAAATGCAGACTATTTCATCTATCAAAGTACAAATTACATCAAACTTCAGCCATGTTATGTAGATATTTTCCAATTTAGTTAGCACATTTCAATTTATGCTATATCATAGATAACCCTGAGTTTGCTCCACAGGTCTGGGTTTCTGTTTGAGTTTTCAGCCTGCTGTTACCATCCTCGGCCATTACTTTGTGCGCCGTCGTCCTTTTGCCAATGCAATGTCGTCCACTGGCACTGCTTTGGGACTGTCTACATTGCCTTTTTTAGGTGACTATCTCCACAGTGAGCTTGGCTGGAGAGGGAGCTTTCTGGTGCTGGGTGCTGTGCTACTTAACTGCTGTGTTTGTGGTGCTGTTATGAGACCACTGAGACCTCGCAAGCCCAGAATCACCAAGGCAGTTAAGAACGCCCCACCATCCCCAGACAAAAAACGATTGAAAGTGAGAATGCAGGGGATGTTTGAGAGATTAGCATCCTCCCTCAGACGTCACATGGCCTTTGACCTGTTCAGTTGTAACCTGCGATTTCGAGTCTTCTCCTTGGGCATCACTTGGATGATGCTAGGGTTTGTGGTGCCGCTTATCTACCTGGTTCCCTATGCTACAGCCTACGGCATGGATCAGAGCCGAGCCGCCCTGCTGCTCTCCATCCTGGGCTTTGTCAACATCTTTGTGCGACCTCCCATCGGAGTGCTCTTCGGCTTGCCCTGGTTCAAAGGCCGGCACATCTATGTGTTCTCGGTGGCACTGTTTATTAATGGACTCAGTAACAGTATTTGCTGCATTGCTGCTAGTTTCCCTGTGCTCTTAATATATGTGCTGACTTACGGGTTATCTATGAGCGTGATTGGCTCGCTGATGTTCACCGTGCTGATGGACACAGTTGAGATGAATCGATTCCCATCTGCTCTTGGCCTGCTGTCTATCATGGAAAGCGTCACACTGCTGGTTGGGCCTCCTCTTGCAGGTAACATGAAAATCTTTTAGTTGCATAACTTCAAAAGATAAGTGTAATGTAGGTAGAAAGTGCCATGTCACTAGCTTTATGTGTATGGCTCAAACTGAACAAGATCTTTATGCTTCTAATATCCAGATGCTTTGCTTTGAGTAACTGACAAAGACTGTTTTAAATGTGGTCATGCTGGTCTTTCTGCATCTGTACCTGCCATAGACATGAAATAGTTTTGGGGAGTTGACATGTGGTGTGTTTTAAACAACATTCTTTTCTCATTAGAATGTATGCAGATTTTATTACCTCATATTAACTGAGAGACTACACTGAAAAAAGTGGTTACCTGCAATTGTTACATTGAAAGGATAGCTCACCCAAAAATGAAAAGTCTCTCATCATATACTCACTCTCATGCCACCCCAGATGTGTGACTTTCTATCTTCTGCTGAACACAAACGAAGATTTTTAGAAGAATATTTCAGTGCTGTAGTTCCTCACAATGCAAGTGAATGGTGGCCAGAACTTTGAAGCTCCAAAAATCACATAAAAGCAGCATAAAAGTAATCCATATGACTCCATTGGTTAAATTAATGTCTCCTGAAGTGATATGATAGGTGTGGGTGAGAAACAAATCAATATTTAAGTCCTTTTTTTAGAATAAATTCTCTGCCCATTAGGTGGCAATATACATGAAGAATGCGAATTGCCAAAAACAAAAGAAGAAGAAAGTGAAAGTGGAGATTTATTGTAAAAAAGGACTTAAATATTTATGTGTTTATCACCCACACTTATCTTATAGCTTCTAAAGATATAGATTTAACCACTAGAGTCTTATAGATTACTTTAATGCTGCCTTTATGTGCTTTTGCAGCTTAAAAATTTTGATACCCATTCACTTGCTTTGTGAGGACCAACAGAGCTGAAATATTCTTCTAAAAATTTTTGTGTTTAGCAGAAGAAAGAAAATCATACACATCTGGGATGGCATGAAGGTGAGTAAATTATGAGAGAATTTTCAATTTTGGATGAACTATCCCTTTAAGGAGCGATATCTACCTGCTTTGTTGGTGTAACCGAATGTGTTCAGGTTGATTGAGTGATGTTATTAAATAATAATTTTGACTTGAATAAATCCAGTTAATTTGTACTTTAAATATTAAAATAAAAAAAGGAAAATGTGCTTCATATAATAGTAAATACTTACCTGACAAATTATGTTACACCAACGAAAGTAGTTTTTGTATGGGTTAGGTCAAGTAGAACTAGACCCTGGAGGTAACAATGCTACCACTTTTTTTCCCCATACATTCATATACATTTTAACCTAAAAATCTTGTTGTTGTAGAAAAAAAAGAACAAAAAAAGTCCAGATACACATTATCTGGCAACTAACCAAAAATCAAACCCTTTAAATATGAATATGGTGTTTCCTGATTAGCTACATTGAGCCTGTACCTTTCATTAAAGACATTCCTTTACTCTCTTACAAAGAATAACATATAAACGTGAGAGTGTAGAACTGTACTTGGGGTGTTGTGTCTGTGCTTGCATGCAAAGAATGGAATGTCTCTTCCACTGTATAAGCACTAATCTGGATTTGTGTGGGTTTTTGTGGGAGGGGAGGCTGTGTTCTTAGGCTGCTTAGACTGACCAGGATGTTTTCTCACTAATGTTCTCTCACACAGTAATGTCATTAGTTGGGCTAAGCACAACCTAGCACCTTGGAGTGATACTGAGTGCTGCTTAATTCTCACCATTGTCCAAGAGCCGCTCTATACAGTCATGCATGATTCATGTTTGGTGTTTAGCTCCAAAATAATTATGACATAGCACATTGGTTAGTTGTGGATCAGGATGTTTTTTTAATTGAAAATACAGTACTGTGCAAAAAGTCTTAGGCACATTAAATGTTTCACAACAACATTTGTCTTCTGCTTTAGTGTGTCAATGGGAAATATAAATTTTAGATTCCCAAACATTCCTTTTGCAAATTGAATGAAATGTAAGTAGAACAAGGAGTCCTGCAACAGATGTAACGGCCCCCACAAAACCCGGATCTCAGCATCATCGAGTCTGGGATTACATGAAGAGACAGAAGCAGTTGAGACAGCCTAAATACATTGAACTGTGGCAAATTCTCCAAGATGCTAGGAACAAAACTGTGCGCAAATGTACCTAGGAGAATTGTTGCTGTTTTGAAGGCATAGGGTGGTCACACCAAATATTAATTTCGTTTTTTTTTTTTTTTTTTACTGCACTTTGTAAGTTCATTGATCAATAAAAATTATTCATGGCTTTATTTTTGGAAACACTCACTATAGAACATTTCCCACAACTGCCTAAAACTTTTGCACAGTACTGTATCTTTATAAAGATTTGAAATTATTGAATGATAGCCTTCAATTTCAATGTATAGAAAATTATGCAATGAAAGTGAATAGGGAGTGAGACTAATATACTGCCTAACATGTCCTTTCTTGTTCCACAGAAGTCATACAGGTTTAGAACAACATGGGTGTGCATAAATTCAGACAGAATTTCAATTTTTGGGTGAACTTTGCAAGGTTCAAAACACAGAAAATCATGACCTCATAAAACTGTTAAATGTAATCATATTTCTATACCTGTGTTACAGGAAGCCTTGTGGACAGTACTGGCTTGTACACATATGTGTTTCTGGCTTGCAGTATCTCAGTGGCCTTATCAGCTCTGTTCCTAATAGTTTCATTTTACTGGCTGGACTGTCGCGATGCAGCCCAGAAGGACAATTCACCAGCTTCTGGATCTCCAGCTAAGCCTGCAGTCACTCTGTCAACAAGCTGCCAGTACAGCAGTGTGCCTACAGATGGGGATAAGACATATAACCTATCTTCAGAGAGAGAGAACATTACTGAAATATGACCTGCATCAGAATCAGACTGGGGTTGTTCATGTTTAAATTTTTATCTATATCAGATGTGTTACAGCTCATGAAAATGTATTCAGTATACACCGAATTTTTTTATTTTTTTTTACTCCGTTTCTTAGTAACACAAAATGTGTTGTTTTTAAATGTATCATTTCAGTGAGTGTCAAACTTGCGTTGTTTTGTACTTTGATATATGGTCTAGTGAGCATGAGCTCATGTCACTGGTATGCCTTGTATGCTAAGTGCCATGGTATACTATAATGCCATCTGTTTGGGTTACAGTAAATTAAAGGTGATGTAAGTGATTTGTTAATAGCATGTTCTTACTAGCTGACAGATTGGACTGAAATAAGTGTCCTGAGAAATCTCATTTATTTCTTTGACAGCCCTAGGCTCTGCAAACAGCAAAAAGGAGACAGGTGAGCACTTTTTTTTTTTTTCTCCAGAAAACTAACGAATCAGAGAACGTGTTTTTTGTATTTTATGTGTTTGTGTTTTTGTTTGCTCACGTGTTTGGAGAGCAGAGTTTTGGACAGAGTGCGGGAGGTTGACAGGTTGGTCTAATTCAGTGCCCTAGTCTAGCGGACTAGCAAAATGTGTAAAATCACTAATAGCAGCTTTAAATATTATAAAATGCTACTTTATACTTGATCTTCAATGACAAAACTTTAAAGTTATTTTGCCAGAAAATAAGCTATTTGGAGTCAGGAATGCATCATAGCTTGTTTGTTTCATGCCTATAATATCTACACTATGTCAAGTTTTTAGCAGACTCAGTTTCTTCATTTTTATCAATTATATCACAATACATTATTATGCACTGTGATAATAAGCTCCATACACGGAAAGACATGCATTCACTGTCTAAAACTTAAAAGGAGATTGTTCACCTGATGTTTTACATTTACCCATTCTATTGCCAAAGTAAGAAAAGAGACTTTAGTAAAGATTTTAGATTTTAGTAAAGTTGTTATTACTACACGTGGGCAATTGATGGCTAAAGATACAGTACTGTGCAAAGGTTTTAGACAGTTGTTGAAGTATAGTGGGGATGTTTTCAAAAATAATGCCTTGAATATTTTTCATTGATCAATTAACTTAACATAATTTGCCATAACATATTCAATTAAATTAACATAAAGTGCAGTAGACATAAAAAAAATAACTAAAATAAAAATCAGTATTGTTGTAGGACTTCTTGTTCTACTTATATTATATTATATTTACAAAAGAAATGTTTGGAAATCTAAAATTGATATTTTCTATTGACAGACTATAGCAGAAGATATAAAATAACCATCTTATGTCAAATGTTTATGTAAAACATCTAATGTGCCTAAGATTTTACACAGTACAATATCTCAAAGACAGGCCTTATTTAACCCAAACACGTGCAATGAAACTTGCAAAGACATATCAAACACAGACTTTCTTTTCCAGTTGAGTATGATTTGCCCTTAATACTTAAGTACGTGCCCTTGTGGAGTTGTTAGGTTCATGGATTAGTATTGTGAGTGTTTGAACAGCAAGTGTTCAAAGGGTCTATTTTAATTCAATACAGAATAAGACACATTTCACTGTAATGCAAGCTAGCTGTTCATTTCTTCTCATGTAAACTGTTTTTAGTCTTGTCATAGTTGTGCTGTTATTGTTTTTTTTTATATACTTTACCAAAGCAATATACCTTCTTCTGAAAGAAGTAGGCTATGAGCCTCTCTAGAATGTATCATGTATATCAAAATGTACATTACAGAGTATTTACTACAATGATAAAGTTTATTTCTGTATTAAAGGCAAAGATATTTGGAATTTTAGTGCTTAAGATTTTGTTCTGCTGTCTAATTGCACTTAATAAACAAGCAGAATTATTTGACCTATTTTTTATTTTATTTAACTAAATAAACCCATCCCATTTTTTTGTACAATGTTTGGAGAAAAGTCTAACCTTTCTTTATAAGCCAGAGTTCTATTTACACCTGAAGTTTGTGATTTCCACACACAGCAAATTCTGTGGTGTTGAAATTTCAATGTAAACCCTAAAAGTTTTACAGAGTTAAAATCCTAGTGAACATGTACTTCAATTAACTAACATAGAGGCACAAATTTAATTGCAAAATATGCAAAAATAAAAATGGTATAACAGGTATCCCACACTCTTCCATTGTTCAGCCAAACAGGTTTTCCCATCTCAAACTCACAACATTGGTTGGGCCAGAAGTTGACCTGTCTGCCTGCTCAAACAAACAGAGAAATATTTTGAAAACACCACAGAGCCACAGTGTTACCACTATTAGGAAGTCAGTCTTACCGTTGTCTCTGCACATTAAACTAGTATGAGAAAGTATTTTAAAAGAGCAAAATAACTAAATAAATAAATAATTTAAACTACAAAAAAAAAAAAAAAAAAAAAAAAAAAAAACCTGCAAGTGGTTTAAACCAGGAGACCCCTGGTTGTTTGAGTGTGTAAAACATATATGATGTTTCTTAAACATGGTACATTAATAATCTGTTAAGCATTATAAGTAATAGTGTTTCATAAAGTTATAAATTAAAGCTGTAGGATGTAAACTGTAACTGTAACCTGTAATCACTGTGTCTCTGTGGCACTATAAAAATTCTATTGTTTGTTTTGAACAACGGTCTCGAGAGAGACAATAGCATTGACTCAATGGCGTGAGTTGGGGGCGGGACTATCTGTTTGTTTGACCAACTGCAGAAGGTGGGCGTATTCAGAAAGCTGTTTTGAAAACAGTGTTTATATTTGCTATTCGGTTTCGCAGAAATGACATGTTTCAGCTTTAAAGTTATTATAAAATGCTACAGAGAAAATCTAGCTTTATATATTGCCGGTCCCTGGTTTGGCTGAGAGTCTTGATGGGGGGTACTTGGGTCTGTGTAATCTTTTTGTTTTAAATACATTTTTTAAAAGTTGCTTTTATTTTAAATTTAGAAACAGTCCAGAGGATATAAATACCTCAAAAATGCTAGCCTAATACAACATACAATAAATAAGTGAATAATTGAATTAATATAAACTACATAAATAATTACATATATATAAAACAAGAAATAATTACAAATATGAAACACACACAATAATAATAATAATAATAATAAATAAATAAATAAATAAAAGAATAAATGCATCTCCAGATATCACCCTCTTGAAAAGATGTACAGTATTTGTATCATGATATTCGAATTATGAATATTCAAACAGCGCTCCCTGCTGGCCACTCAGAATATCCGACAACCAACGCTGCCAAGAGATCTTCAACACTTTACATAAACCCCACATTAACCATAGGAGAAAGCGTAACGGTCAACACGCGTGTTACGACAGTAAGTCATCGTTTGTGGATACCATACAAATGAATGGGGAGAGCCGTAAACTAACACCTACCTGTCGCAAAATCTTCCGTGACTTTCCTTATAAAGCAGCAATTTTATCGTAGTAAACTCCAGACATAGTTCACTCCAAACGGTTTTTTTTTAGTGTAAAACATATTTAAGATTAGCAGACAGGCGGTTAATTCATTAAGTGATGAACTGTTTCCTCACAAAAGCAGTTTATGTAGCGTCGGGAAGCATCTCCTCCGTAGACATCCATTCAAAAACAACGGCCTCTTGTTTCCTGCCCAGTGTACGCCCATTGAATGTCTGCGCTGTGCTATTCTATGCTAAACCTGGAGACTCTCTTGTAACGGGCTCTGGCCGTACAACGACACAATCCGTCACAGCCAAAATGAGAAAAGAACAAAAAAAAACAGCTGTTGATAAACACTACCTCGTTTTAAGGAAAACGAGAGCGTATTATATTATAGATATTTTATAAGGTAATAATTTTCATTTTTATGCGTACTGGAACTGAAAAAACAATTTTGTCAAAGCCCACAACTGCGAAAGTGAAACCGAAAGTCACAAAGTATCCGAAAATGTAATGCAAAGGAACCATGCAACTCCAAAAGCTTCGTTGAAAGAAGTTTGTGCTAAGACTAATATTTGATATCTTTCATTCATTTATTCTTCAGGGCTTATGACCTATATTTTAATGCACTTCAGAACGTGTATGTTGTTGTAAGTGGGCTTTAAGTTTTGAGTAATGAGCATGATCAAGAAAGACCAGACTTCTCTAATGCTGTAACCTTTTCAGTTTGGTGTATTATTATATAATACATATTAAGATGATCTCAAAGGCTCACCCCATCTCCAGAGCTGCATTAGCAGCACATGTCTATCTGCTGTGCTGTGAACTTGTTCTGTGGGCATGTGTGTGGACTGCACTGCTGTGGCTGGATGGAGAGGGCAGTTTGGACTTAAGGTGCCTGTGGGCTTTCAGGATCATCAGCTGGGCTGTGCTTTATTCACTAACCACACATATTGCTGATAAAAGTGTTCAGCCCCTCCTGAAGCGCTGGGTGGCCTTACAGAGCTTCCTACCTGCAGTATTTGACAGTGTTGCTCAGCCATTGCTGCAAGAGATTGTGAGGGGGTTCAGCCCTATGCCTGATCCTGGCATGGTGATCCTGAGCTCTGTTACATCTTCTCTGATATATTTGGTGTGGGAGGTGGCTTTCCCACATGGTGGATCAGCTAAGGGTGCCAGAATCCAGGAGGATGAAGAGGCCAAGACACTCCTGATGAGAGTGATTCGTTACTCCAGACCCGACTACCTTCACCTAGGGGCTGCCTTCGTCTTCCTCAGTCTGGCAGCGCTATGTGAGTGTATCTAGTTTATGCACTAATTCAATTAGTCTTTGCCATTGAAGTCAACATAAAATCGATGTAATCTTTCATAACAATTTAAAAACTTACACCACCTCTGAAATGACTGTTCTTTTTGGTTAACCTCGCCAAGCCCACTTAATTTTCAACACCACCTGTCATATAGAGGCCACTTTTCACAATCCAATCAATTCCAGTTGGATAAAATCCAGTCCAGCCCTACATTTTGTTCTCGTTAAATATCCTGTTTCATATAAAAAATATGACACATATTGGTTGCTAATGCTGGTTCAAGTTGACTGAATGCCACCCCTGATATGAATGTGTCATGTGGATCATTGACAAATAAGTCTGTCAGAGGTTAAAAAAAGTAGAAATATTCTGAAAATCAAAAAAAAAAGTAAAAAAACAAAAAAACAAAATTAAGCCCCAGAAAAAAATAGCAAAATGACTTCAAATCATGTTCATCACAGTAGAGGTGTAATCAAGTAATTGTTTTGTGTGAATTGCATTTTTAATGTATTTTTAAACCATTTATTAGATGTGGACAAAAAACAAATGAGTGCCTTGTCATTGACCCACATCTACATGAAAGAAAGCATAATAATAACCACATTAGCCAAAGTAATGTGCAATGATCAGATTCAATCTAAATACGATTGTCTTTGTTATTGTTGTTTTTCAAATTAAAGGACAAAAATTTGTAAGTGTATCTTTTTTTTTTTTGTAGTTGAGACATTTATTCCATACTGCGTTGGAAAAGTTGTTGACATATTGAGTGGTAAATATCAGCATGAAAACTTCTTGTGGGCCACTGGACTCATGGCACTGTGCTCACTAGGAAGGTAAGTCTAACATCACTTGAGCCATGTTAAATGGAAATAGTTCACCCCAAAATTCAAATACTGTCAATATTTACTCACCCTCAATTTGTTTTTAAACTTTTCTTCTTTACCATTCTTCTATCCGTGGAACACGAAAGCAGTTGTTAGGCAGTATGTTAAAGACATGTCAGTCACCATTCACTTTTATTGCATTTTTTTCCATTGAGTGAAAGTGAAAGGTGACTTAGACCCTGTTTATACCTGGTATAAAGATACGTTTCAGGTGATCCGATCACAAGTGGTCAGTGTTAAATTCAGGTGTAAACACAGTCTAAACGTTTTGTGATCGGATCACAAAAACCACAAACGAAGGTAGTCAAGAACGCGTGTGACCACATCGCATTTGAGGTGTAAACGCTATCTGTCCTGAATGCTGCAGAGCGATAGATATACAAGCACGAGAACTTCACGGATCTTCTTCAGTGTGTCTGATATCAACATACAGACATAGATGACAAGCACACACATTTTAAGCTCAACTTACAACCCCACTTAAACAATGGATAATTCTGGTTGAAATGTTGTTTGTGCTTAGATAAAATTTCAGCTGCATTTGGGAGAAACAGCGCGCTTTGATGCACTTTAAAATCATGCAGAAACAGTAATTGATGGATGTCATCATGAAATCAGTGACACTATCCTTGAAATCTGAACACAAGTGGTCACAAGAGACGCACGTACTTTTGCCTGACCACTTGTGGTCGGATCACTTGAGACGCATCTTTATACCAGGTGTAAACGGGGTCAAAGGCTGTCATTCTGCCTAACATCATCTTCTGTGTTCTGAGGAAGAAAGAAAGTTATGTGGTTTGGAACAACATGAGAGTAAATGATGACAGAATTTTCATTTTTGGTAGAACTATCCCTTCAAGAGCAATAAAACCAATGCCCTCTTGTATAAGCACCCCTGTTTCTTGGACTAATATGATTATTTGTTGTGTCTTGAAGTTCTGTGTTCACTGGTCTGCGCGGCGGGATGTTTATGTGTAGCCTCAGCAGACTCAACATGAGAATTCGACACATGCTGTTCCAGAATCTTATGAAGCAGGAGATAAACTTCTTTGAAGAAAACAAACCAGGTATGATCTCTTCACTTAATTTTTCTTACTAAGCAATTATTTGGTGGCTATATGTGAGGACATTTCACTATCATGACTATTTTTCCTCTTTTACAGGTAGTCTCACATCACGTTTGATCTCTGACACTGATAAGATGGGTCGTTCTGTGGCCATGAATGTGAATGTGTTACTGCGGAGTCTGGTGAAGACATGTGGCATGCTGTTCTTTATGCTGCGCCTGTCCTGGCAGTTAACACTTCTCACATGCATCGAAATGCCACTTCTTGCTTTCATTCAGAATTCCTACAACAACCTCTCCCAGGTAAGTAACCCACCTTGGACTAGCTTCCATACCACTTTTACATGTCTATTAACTTCATGCCTTATCCTACTGAATAGAAAACATCCATAGAGCTTCAAGACTGTAATGCAGAGACTGCAGAGTTGGCATATTCTGTCATTAAGTCTATGAAGACAGTGCGCAGCTTTAATGCAGAGGATCAGGAGAAAAGAAGATATGAACAGATTTTGGACAGAAAACTCCAGGTTTTGAAAAGGAAAGGCATCTACAGTGCTGTTTTCCTCTTAATACGAAGGGTAAAGTATCATATACAGTCCCAAGTTTTACAATTCTAAAATATGTCTGTCTCAAGATTCTGTCTTTATTCAGTACATAAAGGCATAGTTCACCCCCCAAAAAAAAATTCTGTCATCATTTACTCACCCTCATGTTGTTTCAAACCTTTATTTCTTTCTTCTGTGGAACACAACAGGATGTATACCCTAATACATCCTGTTGTGTTCCGCAGAAGAAAGAAATAAAGGTTTGAAACAACATGAGGGTGAGTAAATGATGACAGAATTTTTTTTTGGGGGGTGAACTATGCCTTTATGTACTGAATAAAGACAGAATCTTGAGACAGACATATTTCACACTTGGTTCGATTGCTTGGACTGAACCCAAGTTCGTTTTTCACCCGAGTTCAGAAAACAGCGTTCACATCATCCAAATGAACTGAACATTGACGTCATTCGAACACGGGTGCGCACCAAAGTGCTAGTGTGAAAGCACACTTAGGCATAATGTGAGGTACTGGAAGCCGCAGTCATTCATTCATTCACTTTGTTGCATATTTTTTTCCATACAATGAAAGTGAATAATGACTGAGGCTTTTTATTTTGTGGTTTCCTGAAGAAAGAAAGTCATAGGGGTTTGGAACGACATGAGGGTGAGTAAATGATGACAGAATTTTCATTTTGGTGTGAACTTTCCCTTTAATTGTTCCCTTTGGTTTTCAGGCATGTTCTAAATACATAGCTTCCTGCTAAATGTACAAATCTGTATCTTTATTTTGTATCTTCCTTCACATTGTAGTTCATTACAGTGGGCTTGAAGGTAGAAATGTTGTTCCAAGGCCGTAATCTCATCTCATCTGGACAGCTAAGCATCGGCAGCCTCCTTGCATTTGTGTTTTACCAGAAGGACATGGTGACCAACATGAGGGTAAGACTGCCAGTCAAGATTTACAGCAGTGATATGACTACTTTTTTGGGTAAATCTAAAATACTGCTCTTCAATATATTTTCAGCATCTTGTTTATATCTATGGAGACATGCTAAACACTGTGGGCTCAGCAGTGAAGGTGTTCCAGCTGCTCGACAGGAAGTCACAGATGAAAGAAATGGGCAATCTGGCCCCAAAAAAGCTTGAGGGAAAACTGACCTTTGAGAAGGTCACCTTTTCGTACCACTCCCGCCCTGATGAAAAAGCACTCAAGGTATTTGTATTTATACTGCTAAAGCCGTTTTTGAAAAACAGTAATAGTACAAGCATAAAAACAAGGGGTATTTTTTCATCTTTAGTCCAAATGTCTAATTGTATCATATTTTAAAGAATATATTTTTTAACACATTCACCCAGGAGTAAGATGACCAGATTTCTGAAATGAAAAACAGGGACATTTCAAGTTCAGTGGTCAATAGGTCATTGGTATTTCATGTTACTTATTAAAAAAGGGGACAAATCGGATTTTATGTATTTTGACAATGGTGAATGTGGCAATGTGCTGAACTATGCACTGTAAGAAATTATTTTGGTTTAACTTTAAAAAGTAAGTAAACTGGTTGCCTTAAAATTTTGAGTTCATTTAAAATAAAATTTGATAATAAAATAAAAATTTGAATAAAAAGGTATAGTAAATAACAATTAGTGGAATTATTATTATTTTTTTACATTATATCAGTGCATTGCCAATGTGCCATTAGTTTACTCAATAAAAACACAAATTCTTATGTTATCTGAACAAATTAATGAATCTAAATTGATTTGGTGAAAGATATAAAGTTAACAAATCATGGAAATATTTTTTACGGTGTGGTGTGTCATGCTCTATTGAATACTGTAGCCTTTGTCTCAATGAAATTAAAACATGGAGGTAAAGTTGATCATTTTTAGTGCTCTTCTGTTTCATCTTTAATGAGTTCATTCTTTTCTATGCTGTACAGATGACATTGTGGCATAAAAGTGAACTAAACAAACATGTATATACAATGAGGAAGTATTGCAGCTGAATCCACAGCATAAGGGTCCTGCCCTTTGAGCATCTTAATCATTTCATGGAATACGGTGAAGAATGTAAACATTTAGCATCTAAAACATAGTTTATCATATGACACAAAGATATTCAATATTGTATAATAATGATAATAATAATTATAATACTATTTTACCTAACTGTTTGCATATCTCATGTGGTCTTGTTTTTCTTAATTACTACCTTATGCATTATGGTGCTCCATTTCAGTCACTTGTTTCCCTGCAAGGCATGATGTAATCTATTCTGTAATGTACTCTGTACATTGCTTTGTAGATATTTTATTATACATTTGTATTTATTTTTCCATGTTATTAATGTCAGATTCTTATTTGAAATTTATTTCAGGTATATGTTAAAACAACAAATGATCAAATATGTGAGAAGGTGCTTCCTTTAGTGTGTGAATATTACACTGATCATACTAAAAAATTATCACACTAACTGGTTTACAGTCCAATACAAAGATAAAATTGTTGATTTTATTTGTTCATCTGCAGGGATTAATTTGACTACTTTTCACCAGCGTGTTATACTTTGTGCGTTCTGTGCAGGAATTCCCACATTATGAAGGCCAAACTTTCAATACAGTCCCATGCCGAATCCAGAACATGTTATAAAATACATAACAATATAATTTTATAACATAAATAGATAGTATGTGCTTACCTTGATGTTTATAACAATGATGATAAATCTCTTCAATTGCCTGGTCCAGTTCTTAATGGCAAAACTGGCCCAACCATGTAATCAGTGAAGGAAGACAAATTAATTGAATCTGCTATAGCGAGCTGCCCCCTCTGTTGGTCAAAATAAACAGCACATGGTAGGCTTTGCTGCACGGGCTAAATTTCTTATCATGTAATATAATTCAATATGCGGGCTGTTTTGATCGCTTGGGAAAAACTGGGACATTTCTGGGGACATCTTCAGTCCGGAACAGACCACCAAAAACTGGGACTGTCCCCGGAAAATGGGGATATCTGGTCACCCTACCCTGGAGAACTACTGTTTGCTGTTTGCATCCATGCTCTTGTCAAATTCTTGCAGTCTGTGACATTGGAATTGAGTCCAGGAAAGGTGACAGCATTGATAGGGCCCTCTGGTGGTGGGAAGAGTTCTTGTGTCTGCTTGATGCAGAGATTCTATGAACCACAGGAGGGTGAAGTGTTCCTGGATGGAGTACCTCTGTACCGTTACCAACATCAATACTTGCACCAAAAGGCAAGAAATTATACACAAGCATGCAGAACCACATAACTTGCCAAGCGAGTTGCAAATAGGAATGTGCAAAACTACCAATTTTCATAATCGACTAGTTATTCGGTTGTTTGAATGACTAGTCGGTGTGTAGGATAATTATGTATAATTAGGCTTCGTTATGGTCAAGTGACCTCTATCAGACAAGTTTCAGAGGGATATAGGACGCTAAGTGCAGCACTTTAACATGGTATGGATATTCAACTAAAAATATAGGCTAAATAACTATAACATCTTATTGTATAAATCTATCAAAGAAAGGCTCCAATACAGAGTGGCACAAAACAGCTTATGTGCATCCTGAACTCAGAATGACATGCTTCAATGTAACCGGAGCACATGGGAGCACTCAGGGTGGTTCTCGCTGCACTGTCAAAAGTGCAGAACTGCAAGATAATGATGCATATACACAACTAGTTCATTACATCAAACAGTTTAAACTTTTTTTTACTGCAACTATTTATTTAAGCAGTGTCAGACAGAATCAGCAAAATACTGTACTTTAATCTCTCCAAAGCACCTCAAATACTGGAACATTACTCACAGCAGAGGATTTAACATCCGACAGTGATCATCTTGAAATGTATGTTGATGCAGTGCTTTGATTGCTGTAACAGCAGTGGTGCATAAATGGACTAAATTTAAAGCATTAAAGACATTAAACTTTTGCAGAGTGTTTTACTGTGCTGACTATTATTCACTTTTAAACACAGTAAGCTGTAATCATGCAAAAACGCTCTCCAAGAAGTTGCGTCTCTCAATTTATTTGAGCATTGTGTCTCCCATTAAAAACACAACCACTAAAAATGTTAGAAGTTGCGCCCACTATTCGACTAGTCAGTTGTTGGATGACAAGTCGATTAGTCAGCCTCCATAGCACATCCCTATTTGCAAATAATCAGTTCTTCTATTGGATGATTTGGTCAGACTGTAGTTTATAATGGACATCCAAATAACATGTTATACTTTCTTCCCTTTGGTTCAGGTGGTGATGGTATCCCAGAAACCTGTGCTTTTTTCTGGCTCTGTGAGACATAATATTGAGTATGGTTTGCAAGACTGCACCATCGAAAGAGTTGAAGAGGCTGCTCGGAAAGCCAATGCACACGACTTCATATGCATGTTGGAACAGGGATATGACACAGGTAGGAATAATGTGAAACTCCATATTAGTATACAGAGTGCCAACTCTCCTTGTGTAATTTAAGGGTTGAAATTAATCTCTTGATCTAGTCTACCTTTTAGAATCATCCTCCTTGTGCTCATGTTGGATTTTGCATACTCTACCTTCTTTAGACGTTGGTGAATGTGGTGACCAGCTGTCTGCTGGGCAGAAGCAGTGTATTGCTATAGCCAGAGCTCTGATAAGGAACCCACAGATTCTCATCCTAGATGAGGCCACCAGTGATACGGACTACAGCGCACAAGCAGTACGCACCTCTCTAGAATAAATACATCTTGACATCTCGATTTTTCAGCTTTTGTGAAGTTTAACCTCTATAGTTACATCTTTATGAAAAAATAATTCTGATATTTTTCCACTTACACGCAACTGTTCATATACTTTCATTTTCCAGGTTCAAGACCTACTCAACAAAACAGATCAGACAGTACTGGTGATAGCTCATCGCTTGGAGACGGTAGAGAAAGCAGATCACATTATCTTCATGGAGGAAGGGAAAGTTGTCGAGCAGGGAACTCATCAGCAGCTTATGGCAAAAGAGGGAAGATATTATCGAATAAAGGAAAAGCTTTTCACAGAACCAACAAACTATTGAAATATCTGATATCCATCATACAGATATTTATATATGAATATATACAGACTCACAGGCTGCATCATATTTTTAAATAACTAAACTGTTGACACTGGATTTGAATCCATTTAGATTGAACAAATACTCTAAATACATTGTGAGTAAACACTTGGGATTAAAAGGGTCATGACATGAGGAATCCAATTTTCCTTGATCTTTTGACAATTAAGAAGTCATTGTACTATACAAACATACTTTTAGTTTCAGAACTCAAAATGTCCTTACTGCAAAAATAGCATTTGTTGAAACCAAGCTACCATAATGACTTGTCTCTACTTCCTCCACATTAGAATGTCACACTGTGGTAGACATTTGCAACTGACCGTCTCTACAACAACACATCAACCACTGATTACCTTATCACTTCCGTAGTGGTGAGCAGTGAGATGGGGAGGACAGAGCCGGTCAGTCAAGAGCAGAGAGCCAATCATAACAGTGGGTGTTTACTTTCAAGTCTTAAAGAAGCAGCACCAAAACCGACCATTTCTGACAGAGGGTTAGAATGAGGGTGGAAAATGATTGTGCATTACAGATGACTGTTTTTTTTTTTTTAATTTTACTAATATAAGTGAACCACAATGAACATTTTAAAGTAATAAAAAAGCCATGTCATGACCCCTTTAATGTATGATGTGTTTCAGGAAAAGAGTAGACTTCTGACTCTTAAATTTGTTTTACATTTGTGAATATAGACAGTATTTTATTGATAATGGAAAAGATGATAATGTATGGGACACCTAAAGGAAAGTGTTAGCAGTGTATATTACAAATAAAACAGTACCAAAACAACAATTACAATATAAAAATATATATAATACGTAAATTGTACGTGGTGTAATTAAATCAGAGAATGACCAGTGGGTTTGCCCTCAACTGCAGAAAAATGCTGAAAAGTACACTATATTGCCAAAAGTATTCGCTCACCCATCCAAATAATTGAATTCAGGTGTTCCAATCACTTCCATGGCCACAGGTGTATAAAATGAAGCACCTAGGCATGCAGACTGCTTCTACAATCATTTGTGAAAGAATGGGCCGCTCTCAGGAGCTCAGTGAATTCCAGCGTGGTACTGTGATAGGATGCCACCTGTGCAACAAGTCCAGTCGTGAAATTTCCTCGCTACTAAATCTTCCACAGTCAACTGTCAGTGGTATTATAACAAAGTGGAAGCGATTGGGAATGACAGCAACTCAGCCACGAAGTGGTAGGCCACGTAAAATGACAGAGCGGGGTCAGCGGATGCTGAGGCGCATAGTGCGCAGAGGTCGCCCACTTTCTGCAGAGTCAATCGCTACAGACCTCCAAAGTTCATGTGGCCTTCAGATTAGCTCAAGAACAGTGCGTAGAGAGCTTCATGGAATGGGTTTCCATGGCCGAGCAGCTGCATCCAAGCCATACATCACCAAGTGCAATGCAAAGCGTCGGATGCAGTGGTGTAAAGCACGCCGCCACTGGACTCTAGAGCAGTGGAGATGCGTTTTCTGGAGTGACGAATCACGCTTCTCCATCTGGCAATCTGATGGACGAGTCTGGGTTTGGCGGTTGCCAGGAGAACGGTACTTGTCTGACTGCATTGTGCCAACTGTGAAGTTTGGTGGAGGAGGGATTATGGTCTGGGGTTGTTTTTCAGGAGCTGGGCTTGGCCCCTTAGTTCCAGTTAAAGGAACTCTGAATACTTCAGCATACCAAGAGATTTTGGACAATTCCATGCTCCCAACTTTGTGGGAACAGTTTGGGGATGGCCCCTTCCTGTTCCAACATGACTGCACACCAGTGCACAAAGCAAGGTCCATAAAGACATGAATGAGCGAGTTTGGTGTGGAAGAACTTGACTGGCCTGCACAGAGTCCTGACCTCAACCCGATAGAGCACATTTGGGATGAATTTGAGCGAAGACTGTGAGCCAGGCCTTCTCGTCCAACATCAGTGTCTGACCTCACAAATGCGCTTCTGGAAGAATGGTCAAAAATTCCCATAAACACACTCCTAAACCTTGTGGAAAGCCTTCCCAGAATAGTTGAAGCTGTTATAGCTGCAAAGGGTGGGCCGACGTCATATTAAACCCTATGGATTAAGAATGGGATGTCACTTAAGTTCATATGCGTCTAAAGGCAGGTGAGCGAATACTTTTGGCAATATAGTGTATCTCAGAGCTCTTATTTGTCTTCACTGTGCCACCAACAGCTCCTTGATTTTGAGCATCCTGAAGATCTTTATAAAGAGACTAATAAAAGAAAAAGCTGTTTTTTTTGTTAGACACTTGGTGTTGTATCTGATTTATGTAAATGTATCCGATACATGTGAACTAAGAATAATTACAGACTAAGACTTCTATGAAAACAATGAGGAACAAACAACATAATTAAAGGGATAAGTCACCAAAAAAATGAAAATTCTCATCATTTTCTCACCGTCATGCCATCCCAGTTGTATATGACTTTCTTTCTTCTGTGAAACACAACCGAAGATTTTAAGAAAAATACCTCAGCTCTGTAGGTTTGAAACTCCCCAAACCACATAAAGGTGGCGTAAAGCTAATCCATAAGACTCCAGAGGTTAAATCCATGTCTTCAAAAGTAATATGATAGCTGTGAGTGAGAAATACATCAATATTTAAGTCCTTTTTTACTATATATCTTAACTTTCTTCTTTTGTTTTTGGTGAGTCGCCAAAGTTCTGGCCACCATTGACTTGCATTGTGTGGACTTACAGAGCTGACATATTCTTCAAAATATCTTTGTTTAGCAGAAGAAAGAAAGTCATACACATCTTAGATGCCATGAAGGTGAGTAAATGATGAGAGAATTTTCATTTTTGGGTGAACTATCCCTGTAAATGATGTGAGTGATGGGATCTTTACCTCAACATGCCGTACAGTTTCACACAAGCTCTGGGCTTTTAACTGCTTTGTATGTCCACATTTCTCTCCGAGAAGCACCTGTTGGGAATTTCGTGAACTGTAAATGAGATTCAAATGTAAATTAAATTTTTTTCAAAGATGGAAAGACTTTGTGAGTTGAGTACCAGTAAACACCTCAAAATGGCATGATGCAGTCCACACACGGCTGCCATAAACGTACTCTCCACCCGAATCTCCAAGACAGCTAGTCATTCAGAACTTACATTTTCCATTGTCATTTTAAATGACATAATTATGATCATTGAATCTCAATAAAATCTAACAATTATAATCAATCATGTGAATAGCCTGATCTAGACTAATCAGTAGTTTAAATCAGCACCTCTTTCGCCAGAAGTTTGACAGTGCATCCATCTGGGCTGTAGGCACACACCACTGGGCTTTGTACAGATGTCTGTCCTATACCCTCAGGCTTAGATACCAACCAGTTTAGCACAGATACACATATTTCTGTACTGTTAGTGGCTGAGAGGTGCAGTTTGGTCTTTAGAAGTTCTGACAATACCTTGACCTCCACTGTCAGGGGTCCTGATTTAGGAACAATATCAGTTTCTCGGGTTAGCACTCCTCTGGAACTCAGGAAAGCTTGGATGCCATCCATGGCAGTGCTGTGTTTGATAATGTTACCAGGAGAAAATGATTCCTCTATCCTTAAAGCATCAAGCCAGTCCACTGTTAAAGTATTCAAAGGAACACTGATAGAGCCCGTTCCTGTTAGAAGTTGAGGCACTCCAAGAGAGTGCAATGCTTCCGGGCCAAATAAAGCTGAGAGTGAGAAGACAAGAAAACATTTGCTGGCAGAGACAGCTCGCAAAAACTTTCAAGAGGAATTGTTACAACCAGTTTTTGACCACAATCCAGTTTCCTGAATGGAAATGAGTAGGTCCTGAGCTCTGCATATTTGCACACTGAGAATAGGATAATTGATGGACCTGAATACACAAAGTCCAGCCCTGTTCCAATGTATACACACTTGCATTTTCTAGTCCACATCTGAGAGTCAAAGAGTCTCTTTGGAGCATTGAGCTCCATCTAGCCACACCATGATAGGTGATTGGTTGTTTGTCCATACTAAACAAATTTTTATTCCCATCATTGGCCAACAGTATGCTGCAGACATTCATGACTTTATTCAGATGCTTGATAGACTCGTTTTTCTCCTGAAGCTTGCATTTTAAGGATTCTAACCTGCAGAAGACAGTAAAAACTGATATTTAATTTTCATCGGTGGAAAACGTGACATTGTTCAATGATGAAATATCAATCTTCTCCCAAACATTTCCAATGGAAGTCAGTAGATCTTTCACTCTCTGGCCTGCTTGAAATGAGGGTAACCTGGACATATTTCCTGTCTCTGCCCCTTGAGGAAGGTACACCTGCAGGAGCCTTCCACTTAAGGATAAGGCCAACAGCTGCACAGATCCTTTACATGCAAACACAAATTCTTTTCAAACACAACTCTGCAAAAGACTAGTAAACTGCAGAGAGTTTGGGCAGAATTGACTGTGCCATATCTGTGAGATTAGTATACGGCCCAGCCAGTGCTAAACTCCTGCATACACCAAGGCTGTCTGAGTTCAGAGCTGGCAGATGGGACTCAGTACCTGCTGCTTCTGATGACAATGTTTTGGTGAGCTGAAGAGCATGTAGGTCACTGTGAGAGCTGTAGTACAGGTGTTTATCATCAACACAGGCACACATCACTGGCCCTCGTATACTATGCACATTGAAGCCTGTAAAGTATGAATTTCACAATTCCTTAGTACCAAATTACCCAACAAATTCATTAGATAAATGTAAGACAATGCAAAAGCAATGTATTTTATAAATAATTGTTTTAATCCTTACTATAATCTGCCTCCATCCCTTCAGAGTTTGCTTGCTTGCTTCTGACCTACAGAAGTTTGCCTCTTTGACCAAATACAACGAGACACTGAGGACCCTGCTCCCCAGAGACGCAGGTTCCAATACATATGATTGGCTGCTCTAAGCTATGGAGCACTCCGACTGGTGATATCTGCTCACCTCTTGGACCAGCCATTTGGGGGAGGAGCAAAGGAAAGTAGCAAATACATCCATCAGGTAAACCAAAGAGAATGACTGGAGAATTGACTAAAGATGCGTCCACCAAAAACAAGAGCCTGAAAAGACAAGACTCAAGATGAGGATGGAGTGGAGACTTTTGAGTGCTGAGTGACGTGGAGCCCTCAGGGTAAATGCAGGTCAGTACTGGAGGTGATCTCAGACAGTTTTCTTTGTCTGGTATGTTCATTACATCTTCAGTGGTGTTTAAAGTGCATGTGTTTACAGCTGTGACCTGGAAGCTTGCAAGTTTATGAAGGGGTCTGGATCCAGGCTCTTCATAGAGATCAAAACTCCAGATGGACTAAGAGTCACAAGGATCTTCTCAACTATGGTGAATACTTGCAGGCTGACATTTTTGAAGACAATGGGATCATCTGATACAGTGTAAAGAACAGAGCCAAGACTTTTGTTCACTGGAAGACGAGACGAACTAGAAAGAAAAAAGCATTGGCAACAAAAATTAGAAACATTTTACATTGTGTTACATTAACATGTCAAAGATTGTAAGGTGCATATATTCTAGATTTTTGGCATTTCAAAGTAACACATGCGTTTTTTTATCATTCACAATTGAAAACATTTGAAAGTACAGATGATACTACTATTACCTGGGATGTGATGGCAGAGGAGCACAGTAAAGCCCACCATTCTCGCAAAGAGCATAAAGTCTGTGTTTGTAATCAGTCAATGCCAAACATTTCACTGGAGTTTCAAACTGCAGCACAGTCTAAAAAACATTTATTAAATAAATAGATCACCCAAAAATGTTAATGATATCATAATTTACTCATCCTCATGATGTTTCAAACCAATATGGCTTGCTTTCTTGATGTTTTAATGAATACACATCTTTTCAATACAATGTCAGTGGATGGTGACATGTGAAAAGCTTTAAAAAAATAAACTTATAGCATTATAAAACGACTCATGCCTCATATTCTAAATTTAAAGACAAGGCATGCAATTACAGTGAAAAAAAAAAGTTATTTTTCAGTGAAAATCTTGACGCCCGTTGCACGTTAATGAGTGCACGAGAACAGCTCATTCAGTGGCATGCGAGTTCATGCGAGAACTTGCATTGTTTTGCACTAAAAACAAGAAGTTCTGGTGTGAACACGCATGCAGCTTTTCTAATAGACTACTTTTATGATGATTGTGTCTTTTTTATGCTCTCAACTGATTCACCATCAACTGCCATTGTATGGAAAAGATGGACTGGAATTCCTTAAAATGTCTTCCTTTTATGTTCCGCATAAAGGCGCGGTCAAATTTATGCTGCCTTCATGTGCTATTGGAATTATCCTACTTCCCACTTCTGAAGTTGTAATTAAGAGTGCATCACGAGTGCTTCGTTGTCTGAAAAGAACAGGAAACATGGACAACACCTGGTTCAGTCATCCGTATTTTTTGAGGAACTTTTATTTTGACACCAGTCACTCCATAATACATATTACTCAGTTTGCTGACGAAAACAGAATTTTGGTCAAATACAAGTTATTTTCATGGTGTAGAAATGTACAACATGCATCAAATGGTTGTTGATATACATAAATGAATATGACTGAAACAGTAAGAGCTAACAATCAGTTGTATTTAGTTATACACTACCGGTCAAAAGTTTTGAAACACGACTGAAATGTTTCTCATGATCTTAAAAATCTTTTGATCTGAACGCGTATGCTTAAATGTCTGAAATTAGTTTTGTAGACAAAAATATAATTGTGCCAACATATCAATTTATTTCATTATAAAACTACAATTTTATAAAAAATTTTAAAAAAAAGTTTTTGAAATTGATGACTAGTTCAGCTAGTGCGCATGTCCATTCTCGAGTTGACTGACAGGCTATGTCTGTATCTAAAAGGTGATTGGCTCTTTTATCTGTAAGGCGGATTTTTATCTACATCCTTTGGCCGTTGGGCGTTCCTATTGCTCTGCTTAATAGCCTCCGGTAGCAACATGGTTTAATCCATCCAGTTATATTCTGTTGATTAATCCAGTTTCATGTAAATACTTAATTAAAGCCCTATCTACTTCCATCTATTTATTTCCTAGTAACCCCTTAATATTCCATCTCCTTCCATTTTTAGATATAATTTATTTTAGTTTAATTCCTTGTACATTATTGTACATATAATTAGCACATGTTCCACATTTTTCTTACATTTACATACCTCACATTTATCTGTATGTATTTTATTAATAAGAAATAATGTATTATTTAATTATGCATGTCCTAACCATAGTCTATTAAATATATCTTCTCTTCTGTTTCTGTTACTGAAGGGATTAATTTGATTGATTTTTAAATATTGTAATACACTCACTGAACACTTTATTAGGTACACCTGTACACCTACTTATTTGTACAATTATCTAATCAGGCAATCGTGTGGCAGCAGTACATAAAATCATGAAGATACGGGTCAGGAGCTTCATGTTCAGATCAACCATCAGAATGGGGGTAAAATGTGATCTCAGTGATTTCTACTGTGGCGTGATTGTTGGTGCCAGACAGACTGGTATGAGTGCACTAGTGAGCCAAAACATTATGACCACTTGCCTAATATGCTGTTGGTCCTCCACGTGCCACCAAAACAGTGCCGACCTGCCAAGGCATGGCCTTTACAAGACCCCTGAAAGTGTCCTGTAGTATCTGGCACCAAGACATTAGCAGCAGATCCTTCATGTCCTGTAAGTTGTGAAGTGGAGCCATCCTGGATCGGACTTGTTGGTCCAGCACCTCCCACAGATGCTCAGTCAGACTGAGATCTGGGGAATTTGGAGGCCAGGGCAACACCTTGAACTCTTCATCATGTTCCTCAAACCATTTCCAAACAATTTGTGCAGTATGGCAGGGTGCATTATCCTGCTGAAAGAGGCCACTGCCATCAGGGAATAACATTGCCATGAAGGGGTGTACCTGGTCTGCAACAATGTTTGGGTAGGTAACACATGACGTGAAAGAAAACGGGACTCATCAGACCAGGCGACCTTCTTCCATTGTTCCAAGGTCCAGTTCCAATGCTCATGTGCACATTGTAGGTGGTTTCGGCGGTGGACAGGGGTCATTATGGTCACTCTTACCAGTCTGTGGCTACGAAGCCCCATCCGCAGCAGAGTGTGACGCACTGTGTGTTGTAACACATTCCTCCTGTAAACATCATTAAAATTTTCTGTGACTTTACTCCTGCCCATTTCTCCTGCATTCAACAAGTTGACTACGAGAACTGATCATTCGCTTACCATCTAATCTACCCATAACCTTGACATGGGGCCTTGTTAGGAGATGATCAATGTCATTCGCTTCACCTGTGAGTGGCCATAATGTTTTGGCTCTTTAGTGTATTTCTGTAACTGCTTTTTTCACATACAACAGTCTCTAGAGTTTACTCAGATTGGTGCCAAAACAGAAAACATCCAGTGAGAGAGGTCAACAGAGAATAGCCAGACTGGTCCGAGCTGAGAGAAAGACTACAGTAACACAGATAACCACTCTGTACAATTGTAGTGAGCAGAATAGCATCTCAGAATGTACAACATGTCGAACCTTGAGGCAGATGGGCTACAACAGCAGAAGAGCACATCAGATTCCACTTCTGTCAGCCAAGAACAGAAAGTTGATGCTGCATCGTGACTCTTATTCGAATATTTACAAAGAGATAAATTAGAAAATGACCAAATAAACACCTCTTATGGTCAGTAGAGGTTCAGAGTAAAGTTGCAGAGTGTTTTCATGTATCCCATAAGCTGATTGCAATGCCTGCTGGTGTGTAAACTCGATTACACCTTCTGACATTCCTTCTTATTCCAACCCACACCCCATCTTGATAATCCTGTGAGTTAGATGCATTTTGAGATAAAACCAGCACCTCAGCAAGTTCCACTGAAGTGATAAGGATTTTTTTTTTTGTTGTTGTTGTTTTTTGTTTGTTTTTTTGTTTTTTTGTTGAGTCAGCTACTGTTCAAATACCGTACAGCTCCTTTAGTTGTCATCTTGGAGTGGTTCAAGGATTAACTTTTCAACTTTGGGGACGTTGTGTAGAAATCGAGCATGCATGATTAAACAATGCCATTAACTCGTGGTTGTTTATTTTAATGTAATGTGCATGTAGACACAGTAGTCGCACAGAGTTTCTGAACATATTCCGAAATAAGAACTGAGATTCTTCAGAGTTGTTGTAGCTTATAACATAACAGTAGGCGAAAGAGAGAAATGTCTTCGCAAATTCTTCTTACAAATCTACGCGCGACCGCACAATTGTGCAAAAGAGTGAAGAGTCTGCAGAGATCTTGGGCACCTGTTATATCTGCTCAACAGAGTTGGTAAGAACTCGTAGGCTAAAGCCATTCTGCACGTATGTTTACATCTTTTGCGATTTTATTTGGTAAATGTAGTCAAAGTTTTATTGTTCAAACACCCAAAACTCTAAAGTACTGTCTTCCGTTACATTTATGTCAGTTGCTGTCATATATATGTTATGATTAACAGAAAATAGCTGTAAATTACCGAAATAGCACATTATGACTTAAAGCAGATAGCCTGCAGAAAGATGGAAAAAACGTAGGTATTTTTCCATTTAAAATGCATACCGCAAAAGATAACCACTGGAATATAATGTTCAGACACTTTTGTATCCCAGGAGCTGATTTTATTTAATTTATAAAAACATTTTAAATCTAAAACTAGGCCTGTCAGATGTAAACTATTTTTTCTTTCTTTTTGCTATTTACAATGAAAGCCACATTAAAACTGTCTTGGGAACACCATGCCTTCATCATTTTTTTTTTATTTTTATATTTTGCTACTTTTCTAAAGCCTTTTATGTATTGATTTAATTGTTTTTGGCTACCTTTTTCCAAGACCCAGACTTTCAATGTTAATTTATGAAAATTAATCAAATGAATTATTAGCCTGCATTGTAGTAGACAAATTAAATAAATTAGTGAGATTTTGAAAAATATGGTACAATGGCACTAAAGGCACACCTTAAGGAAAACGTGCCTTTTTTCTGATCACAAAGTGTATTAATTTATTAAAATGTATTTTTTATTTATTTTTATTATTTTTTTAAATTATTTTTTTGGGGGGGGGGATTTTTCCCCCTTTTTCTCCCCAATTTGGAATGCCCAATTCCCAATGCGCTCTAAGTCCTCGTGGTGGCGTAGTGATTCGCCTCAGTCCGGGTGGCGGAGGACGAATCTCAGTTGCCTCCGCGTCTGAGACAGTCAACCCGCGCATCTTATCATGTAGCTTGTTGAGCGCGTTGCCACGGAGACATAGCGCGTGTGGAGGCTTCACGCCATCCACCGCGGCAACCACGCTCAATTCACCATGCGCCCCACCGAGAACAAACCACATTATAACGACCACGAGGAGGGTATCCCATGTGATTCTACCCTCCCTAGCAACCGGGCCAATTTGATTGCTTAGGAGACCTGGCTGGAGTCACTCAGCACACCCTGGGATTCGAACTAGTGAACTAGCGAACTCCAGGGGTGGTAGCATATGTATTTTTTATTGAATATTGATGGTGCAACATAGTTTGCTGTGAAAATAAATAATTACGGATGGTTGTTTTGATTGAAATGTATTATTTATTGAAAAGGTGGCAAACTTTGTTTTTGAGGAATAAACTAAGATAATGCTAATTTAAAATAACCACTTTAGAAAAGGGTTAACAATTTCATGTTAATTTTAATCACATTTGGCATTTCATAACATCTCGAGGATTTTATAAACAAATTCATTTCTGTTGTAATTGGGTCAGTCAATGTGGGTCCACTTTGAACATGTTTCATAACAAATCCATTTGCCACACTTAAGAAAAACTATTTTTACACCAAATACTATCCTTTCACTTATTGGACAGTTATTAAAAAAACTTTTGATTTGATCACCTTGAACAATACTGAAAATGATAAATAAGTATCAAAATAAATGTGATAATTTCAGGGATAATTTCTCATTAGCTCCATGAATTTGAAACATTTATAAAATGATTAAAAATTAGATCAAATTACCTCAAAATCAGACTTTAGACATTGCACGCAAAGATGTCATGGATCAGGGATATTTTGCCATTTATAATGACAAACAGCTGTTAAGAAAAGTACTGTGGTAGTTTTTGTTTCTTTTTAGTGTTTTGGGAGAAAATCAAAATCAAAAGTGCCTTTTACCCTGGGGGTCCTTTAGCACCATTGTACCTTATAATTTAAGAAAGTCATCGGGGCCAAGAGTACCTATAGTTGAAGAATCATCCATATCTCTATCTCTCTTTACACACACTCTCCACCTTGCTTCTCTTTTTATCCAGTGCCATTCATGTGGATAACCCACCCAATGTCCCATCCCTGACTACCAGCTATGTCCATGGCATCTCCTCCCATCCACTGCTTTCTAAGACTGTGGACCAGTGCCTTCAAGCCTCAGTGGAGCGCTACCCTGACCGTGAAGCTTTGGTTTTTTTGCAGGATGGAATACGCAAGACATTTGCTCAGTTTCACCAAGAAGTAAGTGGCCAGCTTTTCTGCTTTATCCTCAGTAGTCCGGCTAGAGTAGTGAGACTAACTGTTAAAACTTACTAACCATGTTGCTTCCCATTTTATACATATCAGCCATGTGAGGGAGAGATATAAGGAGAGAGGAGAGCCACATTGCCCCCAATGTCATAAGTGTACGTGGAATGAAGGATCTTGGCCAAATCCTAAAATAATAATAATAGTAAAAAAAAAAAAAAATACACACACAAGCACATTCCTGAACAGGCCCCTATAGAGCCGTTCAGCTTGTAGTCCAAAAACCCAGAAGAGAATTCGCCATGGGTTCCCCCTGGATTTTCTTATGGGTTTTTATAATGGGGTTTTTGAACTTAAGAGAAAAAATAAGGTCTGGACACTTTTTCTACAACAAAAATTGACACAGTCATACCTCAAACATGAATTTTGAAGCCGTATTGAATTACATACTTTTTTTTTTTTTAAACTTGGTGGCTTCAAAATTCATGTTTGAGGTATGACTGTGTGTAATTTATATTGTAGAACAAAATGTCCACGTATCGTCAAGTTTACCACAGACCTTATTTTACACAAGTTCAAAAACCCCATTTCAAAAACCTATATGAAAATCCTGAAGGAACCCATGGCGAATTAGACTTCTGGGTTCGCTTACAAATTGAGGTCATGGCTGAACAGCTCTATTAATCAGACCTTAGGTTGTTAAAATACAGCAAACTATACACTTTATTTATACACTTTTAGCTTTTTATTGCCTTTTATACTTTTTTACCACAGTTTTTATGTGAAATTTTGTACTGAAGTGGAGTGGAATTTTTTTTAAATTATAAATTACGCTCATTTTACCCTAGTTTATTTTTATTGTTGAGTGTATTGTAACATTGTATTATTCAGTCACTGCCATGACGACATGTAGCAATAATCAAAAATACTGAATGTAAACCACTGATATATAAATAGAATTGGATTACTAATGCAACCTTAAACTGCCAGCAGGAGGAGAAGCCACCGGAAGTGTTCGAGCAGCCATTTTAGTATGCCCAAACTCTCTTAGAGCGTCAATGACTGACAGGTGAAAGCACACCCCTTTCACTGTCTCCAACTTGCGGAAATGACAGTTGCATTTCGCCCTCTAGTGACAATCATGTCTGATGTTTAATTTGCTTGTTATGGATAATATTAGTTACGAGGGAGAAGATATACGCCGATCGCGATGTCAGAGCATTCACCTACCCAGGTGTTCAGCTTATCAGTGCAGCACAACAATCACCAAAAATTCCAGACTTTGAATTACATGTTTAGGAAGTTTGCATTGTAGGGATGTACAGTACATGCAGATTTCAGAAATAAAATCAGTGATTGACTAATGTTTACTCGATGAAATGAGATGATTTCTGATAAAGTCAATAGGGACACTGGAATGTTTGGGCATTGCAATATGGCGGTGCAGTGGCTTCACTGATATGACGTCATGAGCAATCCAGTTCTATATATATATATCAGTGGTTGGAACATATCCAAGAAAGTATTACATTCTCACAAGATGTTCCATTCCGGAGAGAAAAAGACACCCTGTCACCTAAAGTTTAACTCACCCTGTGCCTTAGATTAACTAGAAAAGTTTTTTTATTCTGCCTCTCTTTTATATTGTGTTATGTATTGACACATTGAATGACACCTCAGTTAATGATATTCAAATGCCTTCAGGATTGATAGACAATCAACAAGTGTAAACATGTAATAGTATTTTGATTTCAGGTGGAACAGTTGGCAGCAGGTCTGTTGGCTGTTGGGTTGAAGAAGGGGGATCGCTTGGGGATGTGGGGACCAAACATCTATGAGTGGGTGCTGATGCAGTTTGCCACAGCCAAAGCAGGGATCATTTTGGTGAGTGTTTTTGACTATCTCTAAATAGTTTTTCTGAGTAGTTGTCCACAGCTATTCTTGTACCTAACCTGCTCAAGATTGTTGTTGTTTTACAGGTGTCAGTGAACCCTGCTTATCAGTTGCAGGAGGTAGAATTTGCACTCAGAATGGTAAGTTAATGTTTGTAAATGCACAAAAGGCCAATAAACAACAGAATGTCCCAAACTGTACAGACCTGTTTTTTGGTTTTTAATTTTCACTCAAACTGATTTCTGATTCTGGCTCTGATTTAATCTGCACCAGTGTGCGGATTATATATTGACTTTTTAAAATGAAATTTTAAGACCCTTCACCCCATAATTCACACCCTGTTCTGCACTACTATGCATCTAACAATAATACTTCACATGACTATTTGCCTGAATATGTCTTTTAGGTGCAGTGCAATGCAATTGTTTGTCCGACTCAATTCAAGACCCAAAAGTACTGCGAAATGTTAAGGCAACTTATCCCAGAGATGAACAGCACTTCTCCTGGAGGAATCAATATTTTAAAGTACGTATGACATTAGTTAAAGCTCTTGGAGATCTACACAATCAATATTGATGGTCTAAGAGCTAACAAAGTTGTATTTTGTAGTTTTTGACACACATGGATTGAACTACTGCTCTATTTTAGACTACCAGATCTTCACACTGTGATCCTGACAGACAGTCATCAGCCAGGGACTTTTCACCTGAAAGATGTGATGCAGGCTGGGACCAGCCAACACCATCAGCAACTACAAGACCTGCAGAAAAAAGTCATGTGTGATGATCCCATTAACATTCAGTTTACCTCGGTACTGTTCTATTTTTAACTCATACCTCTCCATTTTAACAGCATTAACCTGTTGAAAAGACCAGCCTGTTGTCTCTCCAGGCATCTTAAAGGAATATTCCTGTGATTCAATACAAGTTAAAGGTGCTGTAAGCGATTTCAGCACCTTTAACTTGTATTGAATCGCAGGAATATTCCTTTAATAGAAATACAGGGAATACAAGGATTATACCTTGTATTCCCTGCTCTCAAAAATGTGCTTTATTGAGAGCAGAAATTGTTAAAAACAACAGCTACAAAATAGCACCCTCAGCTGACAACTGTTATTAGCAACATGGCATAAAATTGCATTTTGCCTCAATAATTCGCTGCAACTACAATACTATGAAAACGTGCAAAATGATTGACAGACAAAAAGTGTCATTGTCCGCGGAGACATTTTTGTTTGCTGTTTACAGAGTCTAGAGCTGTCACAGAGATGGGTGAGTCGGTGAGATATCTCAGGATCAGTGGCAGTTCTAGAGGGGGGGCCTGTGAGTTCCCCTCCACTCACAGAAACAACAATTGTTTAAAGACAGATTGTTTCACTTTTAATTGACTATATCACAATTCTAGTGGGTCAGAAGTTTACAAACACTAAGTTAACTGTGCCTTTAAGCAGCTTGGTAAATTCCAGAAAATGACATCAAGCCTTTAGACAATTAGCCAGTTAGCTTTTGATAGGAGGTGTACTGAATTGGAGGTGTACCTGTGAATATATTTTAAGGCCTACCTTCAAACTCAGTGCCTCGTTACTTGGCATCATGGGAAAATCAAAAGAAATTAGCCAAGACCTCAGTCTGGTTCATCCTTGGGAGCAATTTCCAAATGCCTGAAGGTACCATGTTCATCTGTACAAACAATAGTACGCAAGTATAATCACCATGGGACCACGCAGCCATCATACCGCTCAGGAAGGAGATGCATTCTGTCTCCTAGATGAATGTAGTTTGGTGCGAAAAGTGCAAATCAATCACAGAACAACAGCAAAGGACCTTGTGAAGATACTGGAGGAAACAGTTAGACAAGTATCTATATCCACAGTAAAACGAGTCCTAAATCAACATAACCTGAAAGGCTGCTCTAATATTGCCACAAAAAGCCAGACTACAGTTTGCAAGTGCACATGGGGACAAAGATCTTACTTTTTGGGGAATTTTCATGTGGTCTGATGAAAAAAAATCAAACTGTTTGGCCAGAATGACCATCATTATGTTTGGAGTAAAAAGAGTAAGGCTTGCAAGCCGAAGAACAACATCCCAACCGTGAAGCATGGGGGTGGCAGCATCATGTTGTGGGGGTGCTTTGCTGCAGGAGGGACTGGTGCACTTCACAAAATAGATGGCATCATGAGGAAGGAAAATTATGTGGATATATTGAAGCAACATCTCAAAATGTCAGCCAGGAAGTTAAAGCTCTGTCGCAAATGGGTCTTCCAAATGGACAATGACCCCAAGCATACCTCCTTATTTGTGGCAAAATGGCTTAAGGACAACAAAGTCAAGGTATTGGAGTGACCATCACAAAGCCCTGACCTCAATCTGAAATTTGTGGGCAGAACTGAAAAAGTATGTGCGAGCATGGAGGCCTACAAACTTGACTCAGTTACACCAGTTTTGTCTGGAGGAATGGGCCAAAATTCCAGCAACTTATTGTGAGAAGCTTGTGGAAGGCTACCCAAAACATTTGACCCAAGTTAAACAATTTAAAGGCAATGCTACCAAATACTTACAAAGTGTATGTAAACTTCTGACTCACTGGGAATGTGATGAAAGAAATAAAAGCTGAAATAAATCATTCTCTCTACTATTATTACTACTACTATTTCACATTCTTCAAATAAAATAGTGATCCTAACTGACCTAAGACAGGGAATGTTTTCTACGATTAATGTCAGGAATTGTGAAAAACTGAGTTTAAATGTATTTGGCTAAGGTGTATGTAAACTTCTGACTTCAACTGTATATACGCCATTCTGTTATATGTACTATTATTTGAATGTCTATTTATACTCCTACCTTGTTTTATATTCTGTCTCACTGTAATGTTCTGTGTGCACTTGTTTCTCCTATCACCAAAAACAAAATTCCTTGTGTACATGAGAACACTTGGCAATAAAGCTCATTCTGATTATGTTTACGTTGATTTTATGTTAAGTTGATTTATGTCATTAAAGTTATGTTGACTCTTTTGCTGGTTCCTGCCTCCTCCTTGCCCATCTTGTGAACCCTGGTACACTGGTGCTGAAACCCGGGAAGGAGGAGGGATGCGCTGTGGTGGAGTCCTTGCTGCAGCCGTCCACCAGGGGAGGAGCGGCTGTCGTCCACCAGGGGGCGGAGGAGTGGCTGAGGACCAGGCAACGACGGGTCCGGGGACCGGCGAGCGAGTGTTTTTCTCTCTCTCCTCTATCCTCTCCCTCCCCTCGTCCCTCCCAGGGCTCCAGAGAGGCGGGGAAGACTTGCCGGCAGAAGGATGGCCGGAAGGGCAATACCTCTCCTCCAGGAAGGGAGAGAGAGAGACACAGGCGGCCACTGTGTGTGTGTCTGTGTGTTTGTTTAAGTTGATTTATGTCATTAAAGTTATGTTAACTGTTCTGCTGGTTCTCGCCTGCTCCTTGCCCATCTTGTGAACCCCGTTACACTGACTTTTTACCATAGACGGAATGCACCGAATTACCTCTTCCTACTGTTTGAATTGTGCATCGAAATGACCAATGAAAAGATGTTTAATCAGGCTGTCTGTTTAACAAGTATCTTGTAAGATTGTTTATGATAAAAATAGTTTTTCCATGCTCTTGAAAAATTAGGTTTTTTCATCAGACAGCGACGATATATATATATATTTCAAATTACTTTTGAGCTGTTTTCATCCCTTTGCGATTGTCCAAGGGAGAGATGGATTACATCACTTGTTTGCTCTTCCTTGCATTCCCAGATGTCATCCTCGAATTTTGCCACTTCTCAATTCTCAACCCGTTTTCAACAACCTGAATATTGAGACCTGAATTTCATGACCTGAAATCCACTACTTGAATAATAAAAACTTGAATTTCACAACCTGAATTTTTTTTTTAGGTGAATTCACACAAAATATTTTCAAATATGTAAAATTTACAGCAACATTTTGCGATAACATCAAATTACACTCCTTTCAAGATCATGAATTCTAAGGCTTTTTCAAATTCAAGTTCTGGTGATATAAAAATGACACCATAGTTGACCAGCATTTTTCTTACTGGTGAACAGCATGATTGTGCTGAACTAAAAACATGCTAAGCTGGCATTTTCAGCTGGTTTATAAAATAAAATAAAAAAATCCCCTCAGTTCTGATTCACATTGATGTTATTGAGTAGCTCCTGGTACTGTGGATTGAGTTGTATGAACTTCGAGTGAACTTGATCTAAACACTGTGTGTGTGTGTGTGTGTGATATATATATATATATATATATATATATATATATATATATTAGTATGTGTAGAAATGTGTATATACAGTATATACGTGTGTGTGTATATACTGTATATATATATTTAAACAGTATATATACAGTGTATATATATTAGTTTTGTCATCCTCATGTTTTTTGATGTTCTTAGGGAACCACAGGAAGACCCAAAGGAGCCACACTGACCCACCACAACATTGTCAACAATGCTTACTTCATCGGCATGCGCATTGGCTACAGCTGGAGGGTGGGTACTTGGAACTAATCAAAGGGACAAAAACGTCAATACAGTAAAAGTAGTATGGGTTTTAGAATTTGTTTTGTTTTTTGGACCAAATAATCTGTGTCTGGGAAACTGGTCTTTAGACTTTTATTTATCCTGTTTAAAAGAATCCTGTGTTTTAATGAAATCTTCATAAATTTCCTTTAAAGGGATAGTTCACCCAAAAATGAACATTTTCTCCACATTTACTCACCCTCATGCCATCTCAGATTTTCTTTCTTCTGCTGAACACAAACTAAGATTTTTAGAAGAATATCTCAGTTCTGTAGGTCCATACAATGCAAGTAAATGGGTACCAAAATTCTGAAGCTCAAATGCACATAAACACATCATAGAAGTAATCCATAAGACTCCAGTGATAAATCCATATCTTCAGAAGTGATATGAGAGGTGTGGGTGAGAAACTGATCAATATTTGTCTTTTTTTTTAAACTATAAATTATCCTTCCTGCCCAGCAGGTGGCGATATGCATGAAGAATGCAAATCACCAAAAACAATAGATGCATTTAAATTCAGTTTTTACAAAGTGAGTTACTAATTAATTAAATCAACCATCATTTTTTTTTGCTTCATATCTGCATTTTCATGCTTATAACTGATATGCCGATGGTTTAATTTGGTAAATAATTTGTCGATAAATATTTGCATTGGCGGCTGCACCTTGTGAAACAACGTTTGACTCTCATGAACGAAGCCCTGTTACGTACATTTTCTGCTTATCTGCTGTCTTATCTGCGGTCCTCTCTGCTTTGCTGCAGCTAAATAGTTTATGTATTGATACAGTGAAAAATATTATTTGTTCGTTCAAAAATTGCTGTTGTGTTAACTACAAAAACATTTGAGTTGTAAACCTTAGACAACAGTCGATGGTCAGACTGATGATATTTTTTGAAAATGTGTTCACAAACCGAGGTGGTAGCGTGGTGATGCTTCCTTTACACCTCAGGATGTGAAATAATTTTCAATAATAAATTAACTATTCGAGTGTACTTATAACACGGCTACCACATGTAGGGACCTATGGTTTCTGCAATTTTAAAAACAGGGGCGGAATCAATGAATCCATTAATAAAAATGACATTAGCTATAAAACGTGGAATGTCTCGTAATTTGACATTTTTGGGAGGAGAAAGAATGTTTGAAAGCACAAATAATCCAATTTAAATTGCAATATGTCTTAGTATGATTATTAAACTGCAAAAGGCTGCAATTTTATTAAAGTAATTAATAATCTGCATGTGCTGCATGCTTCAAAATGAATGTGTGTAATGAATTTAGAAAAAACAACCATTCAATAACCACACACACAAAAAACAATCATGACCCCTCATGTGTTTTTGCTTTGAAATTTTAAAATTGTGCCTTGAAAAGAGTGGGAACCCTGATATTGTACCTTTTTTCTTTTTACAGAAAAATGTGCGAGTGTGCTTGCCGGTGCCGATGTACCACTGTTTTGGTTCTGTGGGTGGTGGTATGGTCATGGCCTTGCATGGCGTCACATTGGTTTACCCATCTACTGCTTATGATGGACGTGCCAACCTGGTGGCTATGCAGAAAGAGAAGTATGCCGTCACATATTTTAATCTTTATTGAACCTGACTGAAAACTCACGTTTTTATGTGTAGATCTCATATGTAATTTTCAGATTAGAGTTTAATTGCATTTCTGTCATTTACTATTCTTCCCAATGTCTGTTGCATTAACATAGTCAAGTTACGTTATATTTTTTAAATGCAGTTTGTTGCATCTACCATTTGCACAGGGTTTCATTCTCTGATCTGGTATTTGAACTGTTCCTTCAGGTGTACATTTTTCTACAGCACTCCTACTATGCTTATAGACATGCTTGGTCAGCATGACCTGGCCCAGTTTGATTTGTCATCAGTTGTGGGTGGTGAGTTATTCAAATTTTTATACAGTCTCAAACTAGGTCAAAATCTAAATGCCATGCTGAAAAGACCAGCATATGTTGTGTTTTGATTGCTGGTCCCCTGCATGGGATGATGGTGTGCGTGTGTCCCTATCAGGCCTCTTCACTAGCTTAAATAACAAGACTCGCTTCATGCTGGTTGACTAGCTTCACCAGCCTAGGTGATGCTGGTCCACCAGCTAGACCAGCACCAAACCAACACTAACCAACATTAACTGCTGCTAAACTAGTCCAGCATGGAAATGCATGCTGGTCTAAGCTTGTCTTTTCAGCAGAATTATGGACAATGAATTTGCATTTGTTATAGATTACATTAATAATGAAGGAGTACATCCTGTAATTTTATCAGAACTCCGTTTTGTGTATGTCAGGTATTGTGGCTGGCTCTCCTTGTCCTCCTGAGGTTATCCAGAATGCCATCAATATCATGGATATTAAGGAATTGTTGGTAAGTAGTGACACAGCTACAAAAGATCAAAGAGGGTACGTTTGTTGTTTAGTTACAACTTTTCGATGTCAGTATATTCTCTGTAGCCTCTTTGAAAAATTTGTGATAACCAGGAATTGAATTGTTACACACAAAATCACTCAAAATCGTTTTTCCCTCCACTCAGGTATTGAGGTATTAAAGTTTCAATCTAAGACAATGTATGTGCCCTATACTAATTCCCCACACAACTGATAATCCGCACCCACATGAAATCTTTCCAGTATATTTTGTATTTATTTGTACAAAATATATAGGCTACTCCTTTATCTTTTCTCTCCTTATTCAATGCATTTTGAAGAACATGATATAGAGGAGGCAGGATCAGAATAAGAGGCAAATTTAATTTTAAATTTTCTACAAATCTATTTATACCACAGGCTTTTTAAAGAACATATATTTTGTGCTTCCACTCTTATTCCTATAGATTTATTTCCATTCAGGATGTTTATTAGCATAAATCTAAATAAAGCATTACTATAGTGGTGCTTTATTTGTCTTTTATTGAGCGTGAGTACAACAAATTGATCAAGTTAGGCTGGAGAACCACCATTTGTCAGAAATGTTTTATTCCCTTCTCATTTTTCCACTTTCCTTAAATCCTCATCTTCTTTCACCACCATCAGTTCCTTTCACATAGTGTCTACATTTTCTCTTTTACTTTTTTCATGGCTTCAAGAAAGGAAGTCCTTGGCTTCTTGGCTGTTGTTGCATTTTACTTTGGTCAGAGATGTAAAGGAGACGTCAGCTCAAATCACATCTTGAATATGTGTCAGTTAAAAAGGCCAAGTTAGGTTTGATAAGTTTGCAAAGCCTCAGAAATTCCTTGTTGGGAGTTGCAAAACCTATAAAGCTAAAATGAACCCACAATTCTGAAACATGAATGTTAAAGAGATAGTTCACCCAAAAATTTAAATTCTGTCATCATTTCCTCACCCTCATGCCATCCCAGATGTGTATGACTTTCTTTCTTCTGCAGAACACAAAGATATTTAGAAGAATATCTCAGCTCTGTAAGTCCATACAATGCATGTGAATGATGACTATAACTCTAAAAGCTCCAAAAAGCAGATAAAGTCAGCATAAAAGTAATCCATAAGACTCCATTGGTTAATCCATATCTTCAGAAGTGATAAGAGAGGTGTGGGTGAGAAACGGATCAATATTTAAATTTTTTTTTTTTTAACTATAATATGATGTCGTCTGAAGCGATCCGATCAGTTTTGGGTGAGAAAAGACCAAATTGTAACTCCTTTTTCTCTTTATATCATTGTAGTCTCTAGGCACGATAATGATTTCAAGCTCGATTACACATTACCAAGGAGACTGCTGTCAAGATGTACAGTGAAAATGGAGTACATTTTGGTCTGTTCTCACCCAAAACCAACTAGATCACTTCAGAAGACATTCATTAAACCCCTGCAATCTGATGGATTATGTTTATGCTGACTTTATCTCCTTTTTTTTTTTTTTCATTTTGGAGTTCTAGTCACCATTCACTTGCATTGTATGGACCTACAGAGTTGAGATATTCTTCTAAAAATCTTTGTTTGTGTTCAGCAAAATAAAGTCATACACATCTTAGATGGCATGAGGGTGAGCAGTTACTGAGAGTATAACACTGGTGTAAGATTAAGAGAGCAATAAAATATCCAATTAATAAAAATAAAAAACATTCAATTATTTCCAGACTGTAAGTTTGAGCACCACCCCACCCCCAATTTGCATTTGAACACAGTTGCTTCTTCGGGATGTGTGTCAGTGTCAGTGTCTGTGAAAAGCACATTGGCGCTTTTAATGTTATTTTGTGTGAAATGAGTCTGTGCATATATATATCACACAAAAACTGAGTGAGAGAGGAAATGGACAGTTCCAATGTAGCAGTTTGCATCACTTTCTCTTCCTGCACATTATTTCCTATCGCCTGGACAGGCTACTATCTGTCCTCCTGTGAAAACACAAAAATAAGGAAATTGCCAAGTCAATTGGCCAAAACTAGTTTTGGACATCTGTGTGACTGGGTTATGATGTTCTGGACATAGTGCCAAAGCCAAAGTGTAAAAACACAAACAAACATAAAGGACTAAGTGATCACAAAGAATATGAAGGAGGATAAAACATAACAGACAGCATTCTACTGGTAGCCCAAACCTATATCCTTACCACAATAATTGTATCAATATCATTTAAACTTTTTTATGTTGAAAGAGGTCAAACATACTTGGGGTTAGCCTCTTGATTCTTTGTACAAATATGCAACCTTAATTTCTTGCAGAAGTTACTGGAAGTGAACAGCAGTTTTAGGATGAATTGACTGGAATGTCTTATTTTAATTTACAAGTGATGGAACTATTATGGTCAAGGACTCTTAGTAATGCTGAATGTGATGCAAGGGATTCATACTTATTGTTGATAAGAAAATTACAGAACTAGAGTTACCACCATCAATGTACTACTTCTCGGACTAAGCTTTTCTAAAGCCAAATCTCTGATCTGGGCTCCAAATATCAGAGATGATTTTGCTGGACTGCAGGTAGCACTTGAGCAGGGAATGTCATGAGTAGGGGTGGGTGATATGACCAAAATCTTATCATGATATCACTAATTTTATATCACAATAACGATATATATCATGGTATAGTTCAATAATAAAAAATAAATATATTAAAAATAAAAAAATAAAAATTGGTTTATATATTAAATAACCATATTGTAATGCCTATTTTTGAAAAATCCAGTCATTGAATTACATACTTTATAAATGAAAACTAATTTTCTCTTTATTTGGAACTTTACATAGTCAGAAGAAATAAAAAATTGGTGATATTCAAAAAGTGGTAATCAAGCTTATCACAATGCTAAATTTCACATTTCAGTCTAATGTTGTTGACATTATTATTATAAAACATTCATAGGCTCTTAATGGTTTAAGTCATCTCTGTAGACAATATCTGAATATCTGAAAGCAAAGCCAGTTTGATTTCTAATATCTGTGGAGGTGAGGACGTGGTCGAGTGCCCATCTGGAGAGAAAGAAAGTGGTAAGAAGTTCCACCTGAGATGAATTGCTACTAATTACCATTTCTATGTTCGCAGTGAGAGGAGACGGGGGAGATAAAAAGCGACCCAGTCCACAGAGAGTTGCACACCAGAGACTGCGTTTATGTGTTTAAGAGTGTTGTGCAGAAAAGCTGATCTGTGTTACCTTTTATGCTGAAAAGCAGACTTTTGTTTTGAGTGTGAGCTGAAAAGTGATTTCTGTTATTTCGATAATAAACCCTGACTCACGTGGACTGTGGAAACCGGCTCCCGTTTCTTCCTTTTTCCATCACACAACGAACCTTGTCACAATATCTAAACATCTTTTGAACTGAATGTTATTAAACTATGTATAGTTTAAAAACTCCGCATGACAGATGACACAATTGTTTGCGCATGACACATTGTTTTAGCTGTTTTTCTCATCAGTGTTGGTTAGAATGTCAGGCTCTCTCGTCGTTTGAGATGTTTGACTTCATAGCGCTTTAAGGTAAAAAACTAAAAATTCGGCAGAATTTGAATGGGTCAAGCAAGTTTTTAAGTTTGTGCCGCAAATTACAATAGAGTGAATCCGGGTTGAGTAGTGCAAGTGTCTGCGGAGCCCAGTCTGGAAGCATGCTGGACTCGTGCGCACTTTCATACTTCAGAGATGGCACGTGAAAATCACGTGAAACACAGCTGCTTGTGTCTGATGAGAGACATGTTCAGAATGCGAGATTAATGTCATTGAATTTGCTTCGGCGGCCACCGAAAAATGGTCAGTACCTGAAAAACCCTGTTTCTTCAATTCTCTCGGTCTCGCATAAAGCCGCTCCGCCTTCCTCCTCTATTTCTCTGACAGAATGTGTACTGCGTACAAGTGAATAGAATGAAGTGCACATTTCTTGCACGCCGTGACAGTTTTGCGTAACTGTGATACGATAATCCAAACTGTTTACCGGTTGCCAAATTTCCACCGGTTTATCATGTCTACCGGTATATCGCCCATCCCTAGTCATGTGTATCTTCTACATAAATCCATCTGATGAAAGTGTCTTTTATAGAGATCATGGGATCTGCGCCACAGGGAACCCTTTAGACCGTCTCGATTATTTACGTAACCTCGGTTCCCTGAGATGAAGGGAATGAGACATTGCGTTTGCTTATGGGGTGTTTTCTTTCCACATGACCTAGTTGGAACCTCTTTACAATAACGGCAATATTCTAATATTGGCTATAGTGCTTGAGTCCCGCCCTTTTAGGCGCAAAGCTGTCCGTTATAAAAGCAGGTGCACAAACACCATTCCTCAGAATTTTCTGACTGAGGGACAAGGAGCGCATTGCCCGCACCTCAAAAGAACTCTGAGTCTTGTAGTGTGGCCAGCGTTCATAATGTCTCGTTCCCTTCGTCTTAGGGAACCAAAGTTACGTACATAACCAAGACGTTCCCTTACGACAGTAGTTCAAAATGCGCACACCGCTCAGATGCACTTTGTGAACATGCGAGGAGCTAGAGACAGCCCGAAGGACAGGACTTTGAATTGATACGCTGTTCCCTCGAACGCAAATCTCAAAAACATCCTGTGAAGTTGTACAATTTGGACATCAAAGTAGATGTCTTTCATATCTATCAAAACAAAACCAATTGTGTGGGTGGACATGCGTTAAGATCCGTTTCTGAGTAATCGTTTTGAATGGGCGCTTTGCAAGTATGCGATTCAAATGTCTCAGATCTAGGATTGGCCGAAGCCCGCCGTCTTTCTTTGGGACAAGAAAATAACGTCTGTAAAACCCTTTTTGGTTTTGACAATTTGGAGCAACCTCTATCGCACTTTTCATGAGGAGATTGTGTATTTTGGCTCGTAACACTGGCGTGTCTTCGGCCGAAACCAAGGAAGACAGAATGCCGTTGAAATGAGGTGGCCGACGTGCAAATTGGATCATATACCCATGTTCGATCGTTTTTAGCACCCAATCTGAAATACCCTTAAGGGCATTTAGACATGTCTGCGTAACGGGACAGAGGGCAATTTGGTTTGTTCATTGTATGATATAATGCGTCGCTCGCCAGTGGGAAGCGGTTGTGCACAATTTGTGGGCTTTGAAGAGGAAAAGAGCTCTTAATTGAGAGTGTGTGAGAGTCTTGTGCATGTGCATATTCTTTTTTGCATTTATTGCATTTTTTTATTACATTTATATGAATGTGAGATACAGAAACAAAATTTTGAACAATATTGTGAACAGCAATATTCCTTTCCCGACAAACAAGAGTGGGGAGATGGGGAACAGTGTTGTGTGTGTCCAATCGATCCTTCTTTGGAGCAGATCTGGAGGGAACAGCAAGCTCTGCATTCTGCTTCAAAGGGCTGTGCCTGTCAGGAGCATTTCTGCTGCGCGGGGGGTTTTTTCTGCTGGCAGGGGGTGTGCGCTGATATGGCTGATACTGCGAGTATTGCTGAGTCACGATATAACGCTTGGCAAACTTATCCACAGAGCCACCAAAGAGGCCAGCTGGATACACTGGAGCATCCAACAGAGCGTCTTTTTCCTTGGCATGCATTTCCGTTAGGGTCAGCCAGATGTGACGATCCAGAACTACCAGATTGCCCATTGACTTGCCAATGGCTTGTGTAGTGACTTTCGTGGCACCCAGCATCAGAACCGTGAACGAGATGAGGCCATGTGCTCCTGCGGAGCTCGTCACGCACATAATGTATCAGCATAGATGCGTTATGTGGAGATTGAGGGGCTCGCGGGGCATGTGCCAGCACAAGGTCTACCTTGAATTCATCCTGCTCAACCTCGCGGCCCCGCAGTGCCTCCTCATGTGTTCCCTCGGGTGTCACAGAAGATGTGGGCTGGAGGGGCGGGAGGCTGAATCGTCCCTCAGAACGAGGGCGATTCGCGAGCGAAGCGTCTTGAGACTCATGCGCTCGCAGTGAATGTAATCAGTCTCCATGAGAGCTGACTCTGCATGGGTGCGGCCAAGACAGTAAATGCAGCTCTCATGCTGATCTGATGGCAAGATGTGCCTCTCGCACAAGGAACACTTACAGAACGACATCTTTAAAAAGACGTGAATACATAAGTGACTCTTTTAGATATATATACATACACACACACACACACAATATAACAATATACAATGCTTATAAGGATGCACGACTCCTGCCAAAGCGCTGCGGAGAATCAGGATGCTGAAGCAGCCCGTTCACCAGCAAAGCTTCAAGCGGCGAGGCGGAGTGATGTTCACCAGAGCACTGCAGAGGAGCAGCGAGTCTTCTCGTTGATGTAGAAATCCTGCCCGCTGACTCGTGTATTTGACGGCAAAGCAGTAGAGGGCTTCTAGACGAGAGATGAATCGCTATCTTGAAGGAAGAAAATTCTGAGGAATGGTGTTTGTGTGCCTGCTTTTATAGTGGACAGCTTTGCGTCTAAAAGGGTGGGGCTCAAACACCATAGCCAATATTAGAATACTGGCGTCATTGTAAAGAGGTTTCAACTAGGTCGTGTGGAAAGACACTCCCCATATGCATTAGCAAACGCAATGTCAGGTGTAATGAGTCATAAGGTAACATTTATTTACCTTCCACTGAGTTTTTTCTCTCTCTTTATAATTTGTTTACATTTACAAAGCATGTGGAAAGAGGCTAGTTGTCATGCAGGTCTCTGATTAATGTCTCATTTTTATGATCATAGCTGGAGTCTTGATCTTGTTGTCTCATTTACAAGACCTCTGCGGACCACATAAACCTGGTAAGGTATGGATCTTAGTCCTCATTTTGAAGGTGTGGGTCTCCAATCTGGCAGCCTTGGTTTTGGCCTGGATTATGCTGTAGGCTTTTAGTCTTGCTTAAAATTGTAGCTTTTTAAATTGGCCTTAAAAAAAGGGTTGAAAAGGGAGTGTTTTCAAGCATGGTACCAGAAGCATTTTCACTTGAGCATGGTTCAGTACGGTATGATTACAAAATGTTCCCAGGATGGATTTCTCAGCTCGGTTAGCTAACTGTTCTCAGGACAAAGAACCATGCTAGTGGAATGCCTGTATTGACAAGGTGGCTCTTGATTTGTCACTTGCCCAGTGAGTCCATTCTAATCCTGATTTTGCAGCATCACAATGGAAAAAGAAATTTTAACTGTGTCAACGAATATGGATTGGTACAGAACGGCATGGTTCAGCAACAGTAACTGCTTGGCCTGATGGTGTGTGCTGGTGTCCCCACCAAGCTGCTTAACTAGCTTTACCAGCTAATTTTCTTGGTCAATTATCTTTACCAGAAAAGCCATGCTTTTGCTAATTTTGTTGGTGAATTGCATGGCTGGTCCACCAGCTGAGAAGTATATAGCTGCAGGCAAAGCTCCAAACCCACAACAAAGATATAAGGAGCCCCTAACCTAACCCTGTCCCTAAACTTAACCGTGAGTGGAATTGACACCTGCTTTTGGAGTAACCCCGCCCCCTTCTAGAGTAACTCCACACTTTTTTGGAGATTCCACCCACATTTGGAAATCTCTAGCCTGCAGCTATACCTACTTGCACCAGCTAGACTAGCAACAAGCCAGCACTAACCACAATAAACCAGCCTGAATCATGAATAGCATGGATATTCCCATGGATAGCTGGCTCTGTCTGCAGGGTATATTTATTTTAAGATATTTGTTTGTTACCAAGGTTTATTCCATTTGTCTGGTTTTGCCAAAAGACTAAACCCAAGAAACTGACTTTAGTGTCAGCACTTGACATTAAATAATATAACATTCTTAGTAAGTTATTATTATTATTATTATTATTATTATTATGACTATTATTATTATTTTCTCTTAGGTTCCTGTAATTATGATCAAACTAAAATTTGTCACACTAGCTGATTTTTCCAATGATTTTCAGGTGTAAGCTTCATTTTCATTATTGCCTGCCAGTATGTGAGAGACGGAGTATGCATTAAGCCCAAACCTTTCAAAGTCATCTTCTGTTTTTTACCGGCAATTACATCATCTTCTAGGGCTTCTTCGTGACCGCAATGGCTCAAATGTGAGTGTTGCCACCTTGTGGACCAGCTAAATAGTGCAAATAATTCCAGGCGCATGTGCATTCTGAGTGTTCAAAAATGACCTGCAGTTAGTAAAATCGGGCTGCGAATGTTCAGTGCTCAAGCACTCTTAGGATTAAGAAAATTGCATCACGCGTCCTGTACGCAGACACTTAGCGTTCACGTCTGACCGAAGTATATTTTGGGCTTTAACATCTGCCAGCGGGAGGTCATTAATTCTTTGACCATCGGGACTCCCTGCTGAGTTAATGGTTCAAGCACCTGGAAAAGCATCTCAAAATTGTTAGAAAAAAACTCGCCAGGGTGGGCTTTGTGTTCTCATCAAGTGACCAATGAGCTTTTCTTTTACTAAAGTACTAAAGAAAAGTGACTAAAGAAAGACAACATGCTGATCTGGCACCAACTGAAGAGAGTGAGAGCTAAGCTCAGTGTTACAACCTTGGCCAAAATCGAGTTGTTTGGAGTCTGCTAGTGTCGCACCAGCTTAAGTGATCTGGTAGAGTATTTGATCTCCATTAGAGTAGATTAGGTTTACTCAATACACTTCTCGTGTACCTTTAGCACATAAATGCTGATGCCTGAATTTGTGAGGATGGGGCTAACAGGACTGCTCACCATTTCAAAGCCGTGCTCTCTTTTTTTCCCTCTTTGTCTTGCAGCGGGTGAAAGCTGTGCTGTCTCTTATTTGCTTTCCTTTCTGGCTGCCAGGGGAAGCACAAACTGCATCAGGACGATGGCGGCTAGTGTCCATCCATCTAAACAAGCAAATCAAAACATTTATACTAGTCTTAAATCTTAAGAACAGTTAAATGATGCCATTAAATAAGAATTATACTTTCTTACTTTTTGAGGTTTAATAACAGACAGGTGCAGCTCCATGGGTTATTAAACAGAGTGATATTCTGGAGGGTGGTGAACTCAAGGCTTTTCGGGAGGGACTTCAGCTTGTTGTTCTCAAGGTGCAAAGATTTTAGAGCAGTCACTCCCTCTAAGGCAGCACTGGAGAACTTGATGGATGGAAAGGAGAGATGAGAATTCAGTTTATCCTTAGTGAAATTTATTTCCTAAAGATAACCCTGTTGAAAAGCATATGTTGTTTTGGATGCTGATATGCTGGTGTCTTTACCAGGCTTTTTAACAAGCTTAACCAGCAAGACTCACTTGGTCAACCAGCTTCATCAGAAGACCATGCTGGTTGACCAGCAATTTTTATTTATCACAACATGGCTATGCTAATCCACCAGCTAGACCAGCAACAAACCAGCTTGGTCTAGCATACTGGTCTAAGCTGGTCCTTTCAGCAGGATGTTAAAACTCAAAGCTTTATTCGCACAAAAAGAAGCTCATGGCCTCTGCACATGGAATATTCTAACAATTAGCATTCAAACTTACTTGTAATATCTTAGGGAGACCATGGATGCTGGACTGAGAGCTTTTTCTCACATGAAAGGCCTCTCTCATGCCCTTCGCTGTGTCTGGGCTTATGTAAAGCTGTCCGCACTCTCCTTCCAGCCCTACACGAACTTCATAGTGAATGCAAGGCTGCTAAAAGCTTCACTAAGGTGTTAGATGAACTGGCTTGCATAGTGTCAAGTTTGTCTGCTTTTTAGGAAGAAGACTGTCAAGGGGCTTGGACAGTGTAGACAGTGTGTGTAGGTGGATGGGTGTGTTATATAAGTGCAAAAAAGATGCACTTATTGAAGGGGCGTTTTGGAAATTTCCACTCAGAGAGCAAGAGAGATAGGTGTAGTGTTTGGTAATTTGAGGCGATGGAGGATGGATGACTTCCAGCGTGGAAGGCTTATTTTCGGTTTTTCTGTCTGTCTGCTCCTCCTTCGAACTGCACTTCTGCCAGAAATGCCTGCAAAGGGCCCAATTGTCCATTCAAGTTGAAGCAATGAAGAGCCTAAAAATACTTCTCTTCATGGGCTGTGGAACACCCTGCCACTATTTACCTGTCTGCTAACTCTTGCTGACCTGTTTGCAGGGCACCCCACGTGATAGGAAAAAACATGCACCTCAGAATAACAGTTGTGCAATAATTACACAGAGAAAGATTTGGATGAAGGCCAGCAAGCAAATAGTCCCTAAAAATATCCACATTTGAGGGAAGAGTGGTTATTTTCCCCCTTGCTATCATATAAGCAGCATTGACATGCTGCCTGGTGTTGACGTTCCTTCATGAGAAATAGTGCTTTTGCATGCCTACTGCTCAGATCCACACCTTGGGTATATTAATCATTTTAGTCCTGTGCAGCACATATAGCCACACCACTCTGGTCACAACAAACCTATTGCAAAAGGTTAAGTGACGTTTTACTAAATTGATGAATTGCAAGCTTTACTTTCAAGTTCAATGAGAATGCATGGAACCAATGGATTACATTTGGTTAATCGTGCATATTTTGGTTATTTCTGAATCAAGCATGGAAGTCAAGGTCAAAGCCAAGGCAAAGATAAATGCATCCCTTAAACACTTCCATTAGCCATTTAGTGATCCAGAGGGAAATATCCTGCTGGAGTCAGCACATGTGCATCCTGACATAAAGCACATGTGACCTGATTCAAGGCGTGAAGTTATGAAGAGAGTGGACAGAATGTCAGGAGGATCTTATTTATAGTTGTAAAGAAAACGGGTCAAACTCCCTCACCAGAACAGATCTGAGCGTAAACTTTTAGCCATAAATCACTGTATTCCAGGCAACATTGTGGGTTTATATAGATTGGGATTAGCATAATCAGCTCTAATGGTATGAAACGTTTGTATGCAGATGCCTGGCTTCCAGAACCCAAACACAAATAAGCAATTATTTGGCCAGCATCAGAGTGACATTTCAATTTCTTAAATTTGATATTCCACAAAATAAACGGTCATAGAGAGACTTACCTTCTCTAGGCCCATGTCATTTAGATGGAGCTTCTCCATGTAGCGGCCAAAACTCCGGAATGCATGGTCGGGGATGAAGCTGAGAGGGTTCTTGGATAGGTTGAGCTCCTCTATAACACGCAACTTGCCCATAGCCAGTAGAGGGTAGGTGGACAGCTTGTTACGGTCCAGGGTTAGAATGGCCAGGTTCTCCACTTCGTCAAGAGACCCTGGCTGCATGGAGCTCAGCTCATTGCCACTCATATAAAGACATCTGAGATCTTTTGCACCTGTGAAAGTACCTGGTTGCAGATCACGGAGCTTGTTGTTGTCAAGTTGCAAGGTAAACAGGTTGATCATGGGAGAAAAGATGCCTTTCGGAAGGCCTGAGATGTGGTTGCCATCCAAGTAGAGATAGGTAAGTTCGGTTAGGTCCTCAAAAGCACCTGGTTTGATAATGCTGATCTCGTTGCTAGACATATAGAGGTAGATAAGTTTCTTCAGCCCTTTAAAAGCCTGGCTGGAGATCTCTCGGATCTGACAGTGCTGAAGGTGCAGAGAGATGAGCCCCTTCATCTCGCTGAAGCCCCCTGTGGGGAGGTTTCCCAGGTTGTTCCGTTGGAGGTTCAGAAGGCGAGTGACCTCAGATATGCGAGGGATCTTCTTCAGACCGACGTTGTCACAGATAACATGCTGCAGGTCCCCATGGCAATGGCATTGGCTTGGACACTGAGTTGGTGCAGAAAACCCAAAGGGGACCCAAACCTGTAGACACACCACCACCAGGAAGATGCTGAAACTCTGCATGATAACACTGTCTTAATCAGTCCACTGCTTTATGCTGTCTGTCTGTTTTGCTCTCTTTCTGCTTTACTTTGGGAGCCTGTTGCAACAGGAACATATACGGACAGCAAAAGTGGTCCACACAACCTCAGAGTGAAGAGAGGGAGTGTGAGAGTTTGCAGAGTGAGGGGGCTAGAGGTGAGCTTGAGAGAGAGAGGGTGTGTGAGTCAGAGAAAAGGGAGGCAGTGCAAAATTATTCACTTAAGAAATGCAAAAGCTGTAATGTTTATAATATTTTCAAATGAGAGAAACACATTTTTTCTTGGTAATTAACTGCATTATGGCAATAACAGAAGCTGAGGAGTCTCAGAGAATTTAACTCTTCATATGTACACTACCAATGAAATGATTGGACACGTGGGCACAATTTCCTTCTGCCCCATTTGTGAGGCATTATTCTATTCTGTTTTTTCAATTCTGTTCTGTCCTGTTCTGGTCTATTCTGTTCTGTTCTATTCTATCCTGGTCTGGTCTATTCTGTGCTATCCTGGTCTATTCAATTCTATTCTATCATTTCCTGATCCATTATATTCTGTTCTGTTCTGTTCTATTTTATTCTGTTCTGTTCTTTTCTACTTTGATCTGGTCTGGGTTTGTTCTTGTATGTTCTGGTCTGTTCTATTATGTTCTGTTCTATCCTGGTCTTTTCAAATCTATCCTGGTCCATTATGTGCTGTTCTGGCTTGGTCTATTCTTTTATACTGTACTTTGTTTTGTTATATCCTGGTCTATTCTATTATATTCATTCCTGATCCATTCTATTCTGTTCTGGCCTGGTCTATTCTGTTCTATCCTGATCTGGTCTATTCTGTGCTATCGTGGCTTATTCTGTTTCATTCTATTCTGTTATATTCTATCCTGGTCTATTCTATTCTAATCTATTCTACTCTGTCCTGTCCATTCTAGTCTATTCTATACTGGTCAGGTCTATTCTGTGCTATCCTGGTTTATTCTATTCTATCCTGATCTATTCTATTTTGTTCTGTTCTGATCTATTCTGTCCTGTCTGTTCTGTTCTGTTCTATCCTAATCTGGTCTGATCTATCTGTGCTATCCTGGTCTATTCTATTCTATTTTATCATATCCCATCCTGATATATTCTATTTTTATCTGTTCTGCCCTAGTCTATTCTATTCTACTATGTTCCGTTTTATCCTTTCTGTTCTATTCTATTCTGGTCCTGTCTATTGTGTGCTATCCTGGTTTATTCTATTCCATTCTATCATGATCTGTTCTATTTTGTCCTTGCCCGGTCTATTCTATTCTGTTCTGTTGTATACTGGTAAATTCTATTATATTCTATACTGGTCTTTTATATTTTGTCTGTTCTGTTCTACCCTGGTCTGTTCTATTCAGTTCTACTCAACTCTGTTCTACCATGGTCTGTTCTATTCTATTCTATCTTGATCTGTTCTGTTTTGTTCTGATCTTTTCTGTTCTGTTCTCTTCTATCCTGATCTGGTCTATTCTGTGCTATCCTGGTCTATTCTATTCTATTCCTGATCTATTCTATTTCACTATGTTCTGTTTTATCCTGTCTGTTCTATTCTGTTCTATCCTGATATATTATATTTTGTTCTTGCCTGGTCTATTCTATTATACTCTGTTCTGTTGTATACTGGTCAATTCTATTGTATTCAATACTGGTCTGTTGTATTCTATTCTGTTTTGTTCTGTTCAGTCCTGATCTATTCGATTTGATTCTACTCAAATCTGTTCTACCATGGTCTGTTCTATTCTATTCTATTCTCTAAAACTCAAGGCTGCCACCAATTAAATTTTATTTTGTGCATGGACAAAAAATGGCATCTTTCTTTTCCAATGAGTTAATTTAGTCAAAAATGTCATTTAAAAAAAAAATAAATTAATTAAAGGCTAAATGTCTTTTCTTTTTTTGGCAAAGGTAATACATGAAAGGATCTCGGTGCATGTTCAGAGGTCTGAAATGTGATTGTATTTTTTTCTTAGTGTATCATTTCATATGGACAAGTGAACTTGTGTAGCCAAATCTTGTGAGGTTAAGGTGAGAGTGTGTGTGTGCCAGACATTTCCATTGTTTTTTGGCAGCAGAAGGAGAAAAAGGAGCCACTCCTGTGTGGCTGCCCATTTTAGAACATATAATTACAGTCAGATGTTTGGCTGGTATCACATCACAACAGTGGAAATTTTAAAGGCTTTTTCTTTTGTCAGCAGAGTAGAATTTCATTTGGAGAGGCACATTCATCACATTCCAAATGTCTCCTTTAATTTCAAGTATGTACAGTACTCAATGAGAGAAAAAACCTAAAGAATTTAAATGCACTGTGGAGTCAGGCAGTTTATTTTTTGTTCTTAATTTTGATGTACTGTTTATTCTTTCTTTTTAAAGCGACCTTGAATTTTTGAAATGTGTTAAATATTACATACAAACGTATTATGAAAGCAGTCCTCAAAACAAACAGGAGATGAAGTTTTGTCTATTACTTTTTGGCTCAAATACCTGGGAGGTTTTTACCTCTGGTCTGTGTGTTTATGAACTCGTCAGCTGCTCTCAGGTTAGATGGAATCTAGTGTTTGCTTAACAAATGTAACATTTTATTGGGGAAGTGTATGTCCTGGTTCTTTCAAGTACACATTCACACTAGATTGATCCGCAGCATCCTGTTACTGTGCAAATAGTCCCAGTTGCCATGGGCTAGCCAACGATGTATGGATACAACATAATCTGCTTTGGGTTGTTTTTACCCCCATCATAATTACTGTAAATCAATGAATTAATATTGTTTGATATCGAAATCCCAATAAAGCTAAATTGGAAATGGCCATTGCAGAAGATCATACCAGATCCTTTTGTAACTTTAGTGTATTTGAGTTAAAAGCCTGCAAATTGTAGCTAAATTTTTACTGGCTCATAAATTGGTGTCACTAAAATGTTCTGTACAAACAAGCTATAAGTACCTGGCAAGGCACATAGGTTCACCTTACCATGTAATTTAGTGTGGTAAAAATCAATCCAGTGCAGATTATCTAGAAGGTTTAATTAATCGGATAGTTCGCCCTTAGCCCAAAGCGGTACTGTAAAACAGTCTGATGAAAGTCTATGGAGGACATAGAGATGGGATTCAAAACAACAGCTGGTGTGCCAGTTCTCAGGTGTGCACCACATACCTCACTTGGCTCCCAGGCCTGGCTTGATTCAGCTTGCAGTTTGTGGAAAATACTATGAAAAGGCCTTCGTCACATTTTCCAAGCAAAATAAGTAATTTGAGCACACTGATTGAAATTTAAGCAAGTGTTTGAAGGCTTAAAATTCATACTTAAAGGCATAGAAATCAGTGAGGATAGTTCCACAAGCCATAACATAAAATAATATATATGGTGGTGTCCAAACGTTTGAAACACTATTAACAATCTGGGATTCTAAAATCTAACCTAACCTGGAAATAAACTGAACATTTTAGAATTTTGAAAAATGGAAAACAAAGAAATATTATGATGTAAAATGTAGAAAATATAAGGTTCTGCATGTCAACAATGAAATTTTAGCAGATTGGTGGCACTGACCAGGGCTGGCCCAGGCTCTGTTGGACACGGAGTGGCTGCATCACACTTTCTTTGCACAGAATATTGCACTATTGAGAGCTACGTTTTAATTTTATTTTTTCAAAGAGGAGAGAGACAGCACACTCGCATACATGGTTGCCAGATTGCATAAATTAAGTATGACATAAGGCGAAATATTCCTATTTGTGCAATTATAAATCTCTGATTGGGGCATCTATTATCTGGCAACCCTGAGCATATTGAAAGCTTGTGGATGCGCAATAGGTCCCAAAGCCATATAAATGAAAAATCTAATAAAAAACGTTCATGATAAATCGACCCCCGGGCAGTAGTTTGCCCTGGTCAGCAATTAAGGGTTCTCTAAGGTTTGTTTGAGGGTGCTTAGCATGAATGCTTTAGACTAAAGTCCTAATCATGGTCTGTTTTAAAAGAAGACACTTAGGAGTTTTTTGGTGAAATGAAAGCCAGCAGCAATATAACTAAAATTAAAACAACATTATAGAAGCTTAAGTTTATTTGAAAGAAAATACACTGCACTTAACTTGCACTAAACTTAAATAAAACAAGCAAAAAATGGCCCAGTGTCCGTGCCAGTTAAGAGTTTCTAAATGAGCTATTTCAAAGTAGTAAATAAACATCAATGGCTGACATGAACAGTCATTAACTTCGATTCTTACCTTTATATTGCTCTTTTTTTCTGTTCCTCTTCTTTGTACCACTTCCTGCCTTGTGCACCTGATAATCTGGTTCTTTTTCACTCATTTTGTCCACATATGATAAGGATCCGATTATAATATAATCACGTAGTTCTAGTGCTCAATATATGGGTAGAGGGGCACACAGTCGTCACGAGAGTGCACACTTCTGACAAAAAAAAAAAAAAACTCTCCTGCGCCGCCTCTCTGTCATTTTGCGCCCTAGGCAACCGCCTATGTCGCCTATGTCACGGGCCGGCCCTGGCATTGACCATGTTAACTCCTTTGTACAAACAGTCAGATTTCCTTGCTTCCACTGAAGCACTCAAGATGCTCTTTGGAACATTCTCTAATCATGCTGGGTTAACATGGATCATCAGGTTTTGCATGAACTTGTTGAGCTCAAAATGGTGAATTTGGACACTATTAAAGGAATATTCCGGGTTCACTACAAGTTAAGCTCAATGGACAGCGTTTGTGGCTTACTGTTGATTACCACAACAAATTATTTAGACTCGTCCCTCCTTTTAAATAAAAAGCAAAAATCGAGGTTACAGTGAGGCACTTACAATAGAAGTGAATGGAGCCAGTATTTGGAGGTTTTAAAGGCAGAACTGTAAAGATTTAAATTTTATAAAAGCAATTGCATTAATTCTTCTGCTAAAACCTGTGTGTAATTTGAGCTGTAAAATTGTTTAAATAATCGTTTTTGCAGGATTACAGGGTTTATAGCATTACATTGTCATTTAACAAAGTTGTAAAATTGGATACCACTTTATACGGAAAAGGTATACGCCGTTTTATCACAACAAAATCATGTTAACACCCATATTGTTTAGGTCTTGTGGCTATACTTTTGAAACGTTGACTATTGTAAATTACTATACTGTATATAAGTCCAAATCAATTCAACAATATGCCACAAATGCCATTGATTGAGCTTAACTTGAACCTAGAAAGAATTAATATGATGAAAAGGTTCTCTTTTATTGTGTCACAATTGTCTTTTGGAACAGATTGCATACGGGACGACCGAAAACAGCCCCGTGTCATTCTGCGGCTTTCCAATTGATAGCACTGAGCGTAAGACACAGACTGTTGGATGTATAACCCCACACACTGAGGTTAATTAACACTCACTTTAAAATAAAGATGGTATACATGCAAATTGATATCAATTCATTTCCCAACCCTCTGAATGGATGTGGTACATTCCTGTGTGCATTAGGCCAAAGTAGTGGACCCTACAACAGGGCTGACTGTGCCTCTCGGCACTCAGGGGGAGCTGATGATTAGGGGCTACTGTGTGATGCTGAAATACTGGCAAGATGAGAAAAAGACCCGTGAGTGCATCACAGAAGATCGCTGGTACAAGACTGGGTAAGTGGATATGATATTCCCTCTTATTTTAAATTAACATTGTTCAGGATTTGGCCAGACAGTCGCAATAAGAGCTATCCTCATTTATTCAACTAGATTATTATATGATTTATACAGAGACATTGCCAGTTTGGATGAGTATGGATACTGCAAAATACAAGGACGTATCAAGGACCTAATCATCAGAGGAGGAGAGAACATCTACCCTGCTGAAATCGAACAGTTCCTACACACCCATCCTAAAGTTCAGGAAGCACAGGTGAACAATGTTAACCAAACGCTTATCTATTTTAGTAGACACATTAAAGGTACTGTAAGCAATTCTTTTTTTCATGGAAAATTATGCAAAAAGTTCCTACTCCCTTAAAGATATTAATGAAATAAGTGTCCAGAGATATCTCACCGGTCTCTGTGACAGCTGTAGACTTTGTAAACAGCAAACAAATAATGTTGACGCTTTTCACCTGTCAATCATTTTGCTCATTCTCAATGTTGTATTTGAGGTGGATCATTGAGGCTGTGATTCATAATGTTTGTCAACTGAGGGCGCTATTGTGCCACTGTTGAATTTGACAGCCACAGACAAAAACAATGCTGCTCTTTTGCTCAGTTTTGGTCTCAAAATTATCTTTGGAGGATGGGGTTTTTGAATGAGGGGGTGTGGCTAATTCAACGGCTCAGTCACGTGAAAGCTTCAGAACGCTAAAATCGCTTACAGCACCTTTAATGGCAGCTGGACCTCTAAAATGAATAATTCTAATTATCTCATCATTTACTCATGTCGTCTCAAGCTGGTATGACTTTCTTTCTTCTGCAAAACACAAATGAAGATATATTAATGGAGACATGATGTGTTTATATCCATACAATGCAGGTCAATGTGTTCCAAACATTCAAGCTCCAAAAAGCACATAAAGGAAGCATAAAGGTAATCCATATGCCTATGTGGTTTAATCCATGTCTTCTGAAGCAATACGATGTACTTGCCTTCTGCTTATGCGTAAAATACTACAAAGTTTTATTGAGCTTCAAATCATGATCGGCCCTAGGAGACTGCAATATTGTATGGATCACCTTTATGCTGCCTTTATGTCCTTTTTGGAGCTTGGAAGTGTTGGACCCCATTGACTTGCATTGTATGGATATATTCATATCATATCTCAATCAAAATATATTAATTTCATGTTCTGCAGAAGATAGAAAGTCATACTAGTTCATGAGAGAATTGTCATTTTTGGGTGAACTATTCTTTTAAAGGTGTACTCAGTTACGTTTGTCTTTGTGTCATCTTTTGTATTCAAAGTCAGCCATGATTACTTTAATCAATTAGTGTATGTGTTTAATAACAGGACGGTTACTGAGATTAAGCTAGTAGTATTCAGCTGGTCACATGATTCTAAAATGGCAGCCCCCATGTTTTTATAAGGTTTTAAACAGCTTTTATAAGTTTACTGATATGACTGGAGTCTTCATTTTTAATGTGAGTGGTCATGATTTCTAACATATATTGCAAAATTACAATTCATGTTTTTAGGAGTGAACATTTTTTAATGAGGAAACAAGATGGTTTAAACTGAAAAGCATGTTATTTCTGTTTTCCTAAACAGGTGGTTGGAGTGAAGGATGAGCGAATGGGAGAGGAGGTTTGTGCTTGTATTAAACTGAAGGCTGACCAGGAATGCACTGTAGAGGAGATCAGGGACTTCTGCAGGGGAAAGGTCAGAACCAAATTTGGAATCTCATGCCCTGAAGTGTATCATCAGTAAGCCAAAGATTGCCATTAAAGTGTTATTGTTGTTTTTGCAGATCACTCATTACAAGGTGCCACGTTATGTGACCTTTGTTCAGGGTTATCCTCTGACAGTCACAGGCAAGGTAAGTATACATTTTCAAGGCAATACTGAGATAAAAGGCAATTAGTTGCGTAGTTTGCCTTAACAATGCGTAAACCACTGTTTTCTCTGCAAGAGAGTTGCATTGATAATTTATTTTTATTTTTTTGGCAGTTTATTGATCTGGTCCAGAGAATATAATTTCAGTAATGAGCATTTACAGACCTGCTCTCTCACAAATTAATCTCTAGGACTTTACTTTGTCACAACTTCTTTCTGTCTTTATGTACATCATGTAAATTATGAAGAAAATGTAAAACTGTGTTTTCTTGGGCCGATTCAGTCTCTAGACAGAAAAATGTAAGCAGTTTCACCATCTGCATGAAACCCACTAAAGTGGTTTCAGGCATTTAAGAGTGGGCCATAGAAGCTACTATGACACCTCTGCTTTTAAAGGCTTGTGGTTTGCTGTTGACAGATTGAACCATTTAATCGTACTGAGACGTTTTCACATTTTCTTCACCTTTCTCAGATCCAGAAGAACAAACTGCAGGAGCAGACAGAAAAACTGCTTGGACTGTGAATGCAAAAGCACACCTGTGGTACTTTTTAATCCGGCCATAAGATATCAACCTAAGGACATTATGATTTACTGAAAGTATTGTACTTTCATTGTTCCTTAAGGCTTGTTTTTAATTAACAAACACAATATAATGTTACTTTTATAAATGCATTATACTATTCGGTTATGTACCAGTGGCATTTATAAATTGTAAGGATGATGTACCTTTTTAATCATCTTTATGTTTGTAATGAATTGTGTATGACACCAAATAATCCTTAATACCTTTAGAGGGAACAAAGATAATCTTTTAGTAACCAATGTAATTTTGCAACCAAAATTTTCAGGATTCACTATTTCAGTGTGCATGGCTAGACTGTCATTAATATGCCTTTACAATAGGACAGCTTTTAGATGCATCTACTATGGTATCTTTTTAAATGTATAGTGCATTCAAAAAATATTCAGACCCCTTCATTTTTTTCACAATTTGTTGTTGCAGCCTTCCTCTAAAATGCTTTAAATGATTTATTTTTTTCACTTTAATCTACACTCCATACCCCATAATGACAAAGCAAAAACCAGATTTTTGATAACTTTGCCAATTTATTAAAAATAAAAAACTGAGTGACTCCAGTTAGGTCTCCTAAGCAACCAAATTGGCCCGGTTGCCAGGTAGGGTAGAGTCACATGGGGCAACCTCCTCGTGGTCGCTATAATGTGGTTCTCGCGCTCGGTGGGGCGCGTGGTTAGATGTGCGTGGATGACGTGGAGAATAGTGTGAAGCCTCCACACGCGCTATGTCTCCGCGGTAATGCGCTCAACAAGCCACACGATAAGATGCACAGATTGATGGTCTCAGATGCGGAGGCAACTGGGATTCGTCCTCCGCCACCTGGATTGAGGCGAGTCACTACGCCACCACGAGGACTTAGAGCACATTGGGAACTGGGCATTCCATATTGGGGAGAAAAAAATAAAATAAAAAACTGAAATATCACATTGACATAAGTATTCAGACTCTTAACTCACTACTTAGTTGAAGCACCTTTGCCAGCGATTACAGCCTCAAGTCTTTTTGGGTATGATGTGACAAGCTTTGCACACCTGAATTTGGGAATTTTCTGCCATTCTTCGCTGCAGATCCTCTCAAACTCTGTCAGGTTGGATGGGGCCCGTCGGTAGTTCGATTGGGTTCAAATCTGGACTCTGGCTAGGCCACTCAATGACATTCACAGAGTTGTCCCTAAGCCACTCTTGCCCAGTCTGAGGTCCTGAGCGCTCTGGACCAGATTTTGTTTAAGGATATCTCTGTATTTTTCTGCGTTCAGCTTTCCTTCAACCCTGACCAGTCCCTGCCACTGAAAAACACCCCCACAGCATGATGCTACCACCATCATGCTTCACCGTTGGGATGGTATTGCACAGGTGATGAGCGGTGCCTGGTTTCATCCAGACATGACGCATGGAATTGAGGCCAAACAGTTCAATCTTCGTTACATCAGACCAGAGAATCTTGTTTCTCACAGTCTGAGAGTCCTTTAGGTGCTTTTTTGCTTTCTTGCACTGAGGAGAGGTTTCCATCTGGCCACTCTGCCACAAAGCCCAGATCGGTGGAGTGTAGCATTGATGGTTGTCTTTCTGCAAGTTTCTCCCATCTCCAGACATGATCTCTGGACTCAACCAGAGTGACCATCGGGTTATTGGTCACCTCTCTTACCAAGGCCCTTCTCTCCCGATTGCTCAGTTTGGCCGGGTGGCCAGCTCTAGGAAGAGTCCTGGTTGTTCCAAATTTCTTCCATTTAAAAATTATGGAGGCCACTGTGCTCTTGGGAACCTTCAGTGCAGCCGAAAATTTATTTCTGCAGCCTTCCCCAGATCTGTGCCTCGACACAATCCTGTCTCTGAGCTCTGCAGGTAGTTCCATTGACCTCATGGCTTGGTTTTTGCTCTGATATGCATTTTCAGCTGTGAGACCTTATATAGACAGGTGTGTGCCTTTCCAAATCATGTTCAATCAATTGAATTTGCCACAGGTGGTCTCCAATCAAAGTGTAGAAACATCTAAAAGATGATCCAGAGAAATGGGATGCATCTGAGTGAAATTTCAAGTGTCATAGCAGAAGGTCTGAATACTTACGTCAATGTGATATTTCAGTTTTTTTCTTTTTAATACATTTGCAAAGTTATCAAAAATCTGGCTTTTGCTTTGTCATAATGGGGTATGGAGTGTAGATTGATGTGGAAAAAAATAAATAAAGCATTTTAGCGTAAGGCTGCAACATAACAAAATGTGAAAAACATTAAGGGGTCTGAATACTTTCTGAATGCACTGTATGTATACACTACACTACAAAAAATAACAAGAAATAAAATTAATCAGGTTTTTTTTGGCTGATCACAGAGGGAAAGTATCTTGTCTGTGTCTGTGAAGTCTATAACAGCTGTGGCAGACATTTTTAATCACACGCACACATCTGCTCTAAATTTTATCTGAAGTACATACATTCTGGATCTTGGGGTACTTATGCACAAATGCAATCTTTTTGTTGGCAGTATGACGGTTACCCTCATAACAGCTGTTGCTTATGATCTCAGGTGTGCCCTGTCAGTGTCCATTTAAGACTCTGTGCTTTGCTTCTTGGCTTGTGATGTGAACATTTTTTTTTACAGAAAGATGCTGAGATTGAGACCAAATGGAAAGAGGTCCTCTCTCAGCATTCTAATATGTCTGCTGGAAAGTAATAGCGACTTTGTACTTATAGTTTTGTGAGGACCATTTAGGGCGAGACTTTAAAAGCAAAGTGCTGGACACAGCCCCAGAAATTCTTTTTGAATTTTATTGCAGCTAATATTTGTGGCGTCCTTCATTCACTGCATGCTTCTAAGGGTCATTACGGGATGGAGCCACTTGCCTGTCTAATATATTCCTTAGAATGAGCAATGATTCATGACAACAGTCCTTCCAGTAAATTGGTCACCAAATTTGGAATTCATAGCAATTGAAACCTTTTGAATAACTGAACTCTTGGCATGTGAATAGTGGAAATCTTAAAGGGATAGTTCACCCAAAAATGAAATTTCTCTCATCATTTACTCACCCTCAAGCCATCCCAGATGTACAAATCTTTCTATCTTCTCCTGAACTATATAAATATTTCAGCTCTGTAGGTCCATACAACGCAAGTGAATGTGGCCAGAACTTTGAAGGTCCAAAAAGCACATAAAGGCAGCATAAAAGTAATCCATATGACTCCAGTGGTTAAATCCATGTCTTCAGAAGCAATATGATAGTTGTGGGTGAGAAACAGATCAATGTTTAAGTCCTTTTTTAATATAAATCTTGACTTTCAATTTCTTCTTTTGTTTTTGGCGATTCACATTATTTGTGCATATTGCCACCTACTGGGCAGGGAGGAGAATTTATAGTAATAAAGTACTTAAATATTGATCTGTTTCTCACCCACACCAATCATATTGCTTCTGAAGACATGGATTTAACCACTGGAGTCATATGGCATTACTTTTATGCTGCCTTTATATGCTTTTTGGACATTCAAAGTTCCGGCCATCATTTACTTGCATTGTGTGGATCTATGGAGCTGAGATATTCTTCTAAAAAGCTTCGAGTTCTGCAGAAGAAAGAAAGTCATACACACCCGTGGTGGCATGAGGTAGAGGTCTTCACGGGTCCAAAAATGTGTGCTCGAACCCGAAGAGACCTGGAAATGTGCTATCCGGAACCGACCCAGACCCGTCTATTATTTGAAAGTTTGGACCGGGACCCGTGCTGAACCAAGAAATGCCTTAAATGTACTACCCGGAACCGACTCGGACCCATCTATTATTTGAAACCTGGACACACAGACCCGATTGGACCCGATCGGCACAGATCCCACAGCTAATCGCTATTAACAAGTTCATTTACAAGTTGTGAAAATACAACTTTGTGTCTTATCTAATGTAACGTTAGTAGCATTCTCTCCTGTACCTGACCGTGACGCATACAATCCATCCTCCTTGCCAAGAAAGTTGGTATAATAACATCCATGTTGTTCCTCTCTTGCTGATTGAAAGAGCATGTATAATCCACTCATTTTTTCAGCTTCAAAAGTCCACTTGCTGTCACGGTGGCGGATGACAAATGCAGCTTTGCAGTTTTTTTGTATCTCGCATAATACGATAACTTCCACTGTTTGCCCTTTTGAACTATAATAACAATTGCTCGTTCAGTGCCACGGCCGCTGACGTTATCATTACTAATTTGCTGTCATCTGTGCTCTCTGAGACATGTCTGAACATAAATTTTAGATATACAAAGCGAACGAACTCCAACCACTATCTCAAAAATCGCGCCGACGCCAATAATGCACTTCGGTTTACGTCATCTGTCAAACACCGATATGGCGGAATAAGTCCCGCCTTCTAAATAAAAGAGCCAATGGTCAATTGGTAAAGTCATCGCGTCACTGTAGAAGCTCTGGTTGACTCACTGCACACATGCGCATTGGCTGGAGAAACCTGAACTATAATTTTTTTTAACGCAATTTGAGCGTCAGAGAGAGACAACATTTATGTTACAGTTCATGTCAGATTTTGTTGCTGTTTGTTTGCATTTGCACTACACAATAGAAACAGGAAAACGCAAAAAAAATTAAACTTACGTCAATCAGTATTTACTGTGCCAGGAACAGATTAAAATAAGTAAAATATAAAATATAATATATAGAAATATAATAGATTTATATAGAAACCATGCATTTCATGTAAAAAAAAAAAAAAAAAAAAACACTTTTATTGATGGCTAGCTGAACTTAATTAAACTAGCAAAAAAGGGAGATATAGTAACACCTGGGACCACGGCCACCCCTGGCCACCCCCTAGCTCCGCCACTGGATGAAACCATCTCACACAGGCAGCATTTTCATATCTTCTTGACATTATGGAGTCTAAAAATACTGTATACTACAGAAATACCTCTGTATATGTAGTATTTTTCCATAGTAACTCATTTACCTAATAACGTCAAACAACAGACTCCACAAGAACCCTTTATAACTCATATAATTTAAATATTTATATATTCAAGGAACAATTGGATTTAAAAAATCTTTAGTCCTTTGGAAGTGGAATGCCCACAGCTGATTGGCTCTGTCCCTGCATTGCCTCTCGAGCTTTGTCCACTTGTTCCTGCGTGCAGTAGTCCTGCAGGAAGACAGAAGTCAGGTTCCTGAGGCGTGGGTTCTGTGTGAGAGAGAAACGCAGCATACACTGCACCACTGCACTGTCTGTGGTCTCAGAACGTGAGGAAGCTGTGGTGAGGTTCATTAATGTCGTGATGGCAGAAAGAACCGTCTCATCTCTGTTACTTGATAAGCAAGCAATCACTAACGGGACTCCACCGCTTTGCAGGATCTGATCACGGGACTCCCGTTCCATACTCATGTTACACAGACCACCTGTAGAATTTTAAATATTATATTAGTTCAAATAAATGAGAGTGATGTACCAGATAATGTTCAGACTCATTTTCAAAAGATAGATTTGTATGTAGAATGATTATAACTTCAATAGATTAAACGTCTACATTTTGATCATAAAAAGCTATCTTTAAAGACACATGATCATTGGCCTTGCAGTTCAATCGATATTCTTTAGTTTTAAACATTGCCCACCAACACCTACCCAGTTTACTCGCATAATACTAGACTTGTATTACACATAGATAACAAATATTGACATTATATTAATGGTGTTTAGCCAGAGGGGAACTGGCTCCCCCAGCTGAGCCTGGTTTCTCCCAAGTTTATTAACTAACATCTTAAGGAGTTTTGGGTTGCTCACTGGGGGCCTAAAGACAATAATATTTAAGGCATGATTTTCAATCAAGTTATTTGTTTAAACCACACAATGAGGATTGATTTTAAGGCATTACAGCATAATTTTCTGAAAAGCTGCTTTGAAACGATGTGTGTTTTGAAAAGCGCTATACAAATAAAAATGACTTGACTATCTACTACTACTGTGTTGGATTTCAAGCACCTTATTACTTCCTTAGACACAGCACATTTACAATTACACCCACCAATCCCAAACTCCACAAAGTTCTCATTTTCTTCTGTCAGCATGTCCAGGAAGAGTTCGGTGACCTGGAGAGTTTGCAGGGCTTCCATGTTGGATGGATCGTAGGCAAAGTTGGCCAAGTTTGCAAGCACTTGTTCTTTAGCCTCTGCCAAAGTGTGAAAAGACAACTGATGCACCAGTTTTCAAATAAGCAAATGTTTTCATCCCAAATAAAGATTTATTACTTCATGCACTGACTAGAGCATGTCAAGTGAGGAGATGTGGACACTTTACACAAAAGCATACATTGACATACCCACACTGTCAGTATCCTGAAACTCTGTGACCAGTCCCTGCAGGTACTCAAACCTGTCAGACACAGAGAATCGATTCTTTCCAGCCATCACTGACAAATAATGGGCATCTACTGGTGGGTTTAACACCTGCAGATATTCAGACAGACATATTTCAGGGCCCTCAAATTGTTAAACATTAAAGCGTATTACACCTTGTAAGACTATTGTACAGTAAAGGAAGTAATATTAAATGGAAGTGTAAAATGTGACCCAGAAATAAATATTGTGCCAAACCATACTACATATATTAGCACTCCATAATAAAGCACGTTGGACCCTTTGCTAAGTCCCGCCTTAAATAAAGTTCCTGAGAAATCCTATCTTAGCAACTGTTGCCGTCTGACAAGCGTTTTCTTTTTCTTTTTTCCAACGAGTGTCTACGGAAGTAATGTTTGAGTAGTTTTAAGTGGAACTGTAAAGAAATTATCCAAAAATGTAAAAAACTTTGCTTCTGGGTCACTTATAATGGTGACATGAGGTACCTAAAGAGGATACACACAGTGTTGTTGTTTTTTTTAAATCTTTAAGTAAATCTCGAGAAGAGCATGCTATGGATTAAACTGTATCAGCCCTCATTCCCATAAAACATCAGCAAGGACACCAACATTTTCCAAAGTAAATAACTTAGCTAACAGCTAATAACTTAACATTAATTTACGTCAGGTCTTAATGCTGAAATATGTCATTTCTGCCATCAAATGGAACTGCAAAAGTAAACTTTGTTTTCAAAACAGCTTTCTGAATACGCCCCCCGTCTGCCGTTGGTCAAACAAAGAGATAGTCCCGCCCCCAACTCACGCCATTGGTTGAGTAACGTTGTTGGGGCCGGGTCTAAGCGGGTCCCTCAAAACAAACAGAAGAATTACCATAGCACCTCAGAAACACAGTGTTTACAGTTTTGGAGAAAATTAACCTATGGATGGCTTAGTAATATTTGTCTCTAGTTTAGGAGAAATTATTTTAATGCAGAAAAATTGAAATCAGTTTTAATTAACGCGACAGCAAATAAGAGTTCACAGCATAATAGTGTGTGTTATTAGACGTTCTGTTCACTTACACTAATGTTATCAGGTGTTTAATTGCCATTAAATTACGCTTTTCTCTTTTCAAGTGACTGTGATAATCGTGTGCCTAAATTCTGATTCAAAGTCTCCAGTTTACAATCAAATTACTGAATAATTTAACAGCTTCATTTTACAAAACAAAATGTCAAATAAACATGTTTTAAAATGTCACTCTTCAGTCCGGCCCACGTAAGAATAATATCAATTACGTTAATTAGAATATTTTGCGCCGTTCACGGAAATCTCCCATTCATTCCTAATATGGGGAGTTCTGCAAAGCTTGTCAGAGAAAGCAACGGTCATAATGGGTGCGAAGGGTCAATCAGACACGAGAAATTATAGAGATGAAGCACAATCAGGACTGACTTACCAGTGCAGTATGGCGCAAATAAAAGTAATTTATGCTATTGTTACAAACGGCAAACTGGGTCTACGTGCTCGGAAACTGGTTGACTAAAGTCTGTAAATACAGACATAGATTTTATACAGGAAATCTGTTTAATTAAAGAGTGTCTGAAGTTCCATCGCTGGACCAAATCTACCGCTGTTTGGTTTGTTGTGACATGTGACAGGTCCGTCAGTAAATACTTCCCCCACATTAACTGCGCTATCTGTAGTTCCTTTTAGAAAGTTCCATCTTCAAAAGATTTGCTTATCAATAAAATAGCAAGACATAACTTTATAATAAACATTTTATTCAAATAATTCCCTGTAACTAAGACAAAATGATAATACATATATTATAACTATATTTGTAATGTATTTCATAACGCACGGAGCCGGAAGTAACGCAGTTGTGCAGTCTATTATATTCCGCGATAGAACTAACAACTGTTTGACTGCGACTTTTGCGGTTTTGTTTGTTTATACGAGGACTGTATATTTAATCCAGCAGCATGAAACAGTCCAAACTATCCACTGGAAAGCGTCTTACAAAACCGCTTCTTTTTGGGACACTGCTTGTTGGTTTGGCCGCAGCATTTTTTAATAGGTGAGATAACACACCCCCTTTGACATTGACTGTGCACATATGAATAGAAATGTTGTTTGGACTACAAAAAGTTATAGATGGTCGACACGTGTTCACTTTTATGCGCGTTACATGAGTCTATGGAACTATCTTGAAGAAAAAGCACGTGTTAACATGATTCTAGACTGGGAAAGTAAGCACACATTATAACTAGGATGCTCAATAATGCTCTTTTATACAAAGTTTAGTTCCAACCCTTCTCTAACACATGCCTTCCATTTTAAAACCCCCAAAGACCTTAACTGATCTGGTTAACGTGTTATTTAGTGTATAAACTCGATACATGTTTTACAGTTAATTACTTATGTGACAACATTCCTTTATAAGATGCTTGAAGTGAAAATCTACAGTAATTTTTTGTGTGTGTCTGTAAATATGTTTTATTTCTGTCATGTTGTTATTGGTTACACAGCAATAAATAATAATAATAATAAAAAGAAAATCTACAGTAAATGTAGCGACCTCTATTGGTCTGCACTGCCATCTAGTGGCATTATATAAAACGGATGAACAGAACAATATGCTTAAACAATTGAATGCAATCAAGATATCTAATAACGTTATGATTCAGGGTTCTTATAGCAATTTCTGTTTGTATCCTTCACCTTTTTTGTTTTGTTATTTCTCTATTTTTCAGTTGTGATATTCCCCTCTCTCTGGCGCCACAGAGACCAGAGTGCCATAATCAAAACTAGGATTGTTTATGTTTTTTGTGATGGCAAACGTCAGTTGAGGTTCAGATTTTGGGTTATTCATCTCAATGCCCAAAAAATATTTTTCATGAAACAAAAGCACCTTTCGTCCATGGGTTGGCTCGAACGACCAAACCTTTTGGTTAACAGCCAAACGCGCTACGCCACAGAGACATAAGCAACAACCGTTGTGACGTCATAGAGCTTTATTCTTGGGGTGGCCGTTCACACCGAACTCTTTTTTTTTGTGTCTGTCCGTGCTGTTTTTCATCTGTTTTTGTGTAAACATTTGCTAGGCATCTCACCGTTTTATATTCGCCGTGTTTTATCAAGTTAAAAACTTTCGCCCAACGTGGGGCTCGAACCCACGACCCTGAGATTAAGAGTCTCATGCTCTACCGACTGAGCTAGCCGGGCTGGTGTTAAAGGGTTTGCGGAGTCATAAGTAGTTACTTCCCACTAGCGGACTGAGAGGGCATTTATTTTTTTAATAATTTGGTGTTCAATCGAAATTATTTTGGATTGCCTTACCACAGTTTTATCCATCCCTTAGAAACACATCCCCCACAAATTTACCATGGATTCACTACAGAAACCATATTTTAAACATAATATCCGTATTAAGACCATAGTAATTATTTAGGAAAACCAAAACTATGATAATAAAACTCAAATATTCTGTCACAGTTTTTACTACATTTTTAAGTAACACCATAGTTAATTTGTGTTACATTAATATCAAGATAATTGCTGTGGTATCTGATCATAATTATGATTATTCCTTATGCATGAAGGCATTTGTTCATGGACGACCTGGCAGATCTCAGGGAGCAGGAGAGGATCCGTAATGAGGCCAAACGGATGGAGGTGCTGGAGAGGAGGCAGAGACAAATGGATGATCTTGCAGAGAAGAAAAGTGCAGGGGGAAGTTGAGATTGAATGGACACCTGCAACAAACCAGTGCTGAAGAAGCAAACATGGGACATTTTTTGCCAACAAGTTTTTGAGTGTTATAAAACTGTGACTGTTCTGTTATTGCTAAATTGGAATAGAAGTTGCATGGAAAGTCTATAGGCGATATAGAAAGCAAGTAAAATGTAGGTTAGTTAGATCATCATTAATTGTAACAGTTTGATTTGCTCCTTACGAGGATTATATTTCACACAAATGTAAAGGCAAATGGTTAAAATAAGTACTTTTGGGGCCAAACAGTGCTGTTACTCATTCCTGCCACTGACAACATGCATCAGTTTATCAAAGTATTGCAAAGTATACTTTAAAGGGATAGTTCACCCAAAAATGAAAATTCTCTCATCATTTACTCACCCTCATGCCATCCCAGATGTGTATGACTTTCTTCCATAGAACACAAATGAAGATTTTCAGAAGAATATTTCAGCTCTGTAGGTCCATACAAGGCAAATGAATGGGTGCCAAATTTTTACGCTCCAAAAAGCACATAAAGGCAGCATAAAAGGAATCCGTAAGACTCCAGTTGTTAAATCAATTTCTTCAGAAGTGATATGATAGGTGTGGGTGAGAAACAGATCAATATTAAAGTCCATTTTTGCTAGAAATTCTCCTCCCTGCCCAGTAGGTGGTGATATGCATGAAGAATTTGAATCACCAAAAACACAAGAAGAAGACTGTGAAAGTTAAAGTGGAGATTGACTGAGCAGGTAGGAGAACTTATGGTAAAGATTTACTAAAATACTGATCTGTTTCTCACGCACAACTATCAAATCGCTTCTGAAGACATTGATTTAACCACTGGAGTTGTATGGATTACTTTTAAGCTGACCTATGTGATTTTTGGCACTACAAAGGTCACCATTCACTTGCATTGTATGAACCTAAAGAGCTGAAATATTCTGCATGAAACATGAAAGTTCTGCAGAAGAAAGTCATACACATCCGGGATGGCACAATGGCAGAATTTTCATTTTTTGGGTGAACAATTCCTTTAAATGTTCTATAGTACAATCTACAGGTTGTCTAATCAGTCAATCATTGTCAGTATCAGTCAATCAAAAGGGAGGCGAAGAACAGCAGACCTAATAAAATTACAAACTGAATTTACCAGCTGTTAAGTTGAGGTTCTCTTGGAGGTTCACAAAAGTCTGGATAAATTAAAATGTATTATACTGTACAGTGGCGTTAAAGCCTTTCAACAACATATGATATCAACATTTTTGGTGGTAACACCTCACAGGTATCATTACTGTCTTTGTTGCAATAAGAAAACTACAATTTATTCCAGCACAAAAAAGTAACAAAAAGTGACTATGTGACACATTGCACTGTTCAAACCAAACTGAAAGACATTTGTTATTGACAAGAAATCAGTGAAAAACGTAGGTGTGGATATTTCAACAAATACTATAATGCTGGGAAACCAACCGTTTCACTATGTCAATCGATTGTCAATATCACCAAGACAATGTTCAAAATGCAAATCTACCTGAATCTCAAGACTTTTCACACTTACATCAGGCCACATGGTTTAGGGGACACCCTTCACCCATGTGAGATACACATTAGCACTTCTGAAATAATCAACGATCCAACTGGTAAAACTGAAACCAGTTTCTATGACATACTGTTTAAGTGCACATGTAAGTCTACTGTAGATAGTCATCGTCATATCTCCACCTTCAATATACAGTACATTATATATATGTCTTCCTTATAAACAAACACACATTATGTGTTGCACAACAAATAATAATAGTGTGAATTCCATTTGTTAATCAGACTTCACAAAACAATATAGGAATAAATAAATGTTTGGAGAGAACTAAATTAAATATGTACATATAAGCTCATATCTATATAAACATTAACCATAAATGTATTAGATGGGTATATACACATATTTCAGGACTATTAACAAGAACTTCATTAAGGATTTAAAACATAGCAACAAACAGAAAGACAGATTCAGTAGGGTCTTAAAAGGAATTGTTATATTGCTGTATAGTGGTTACCTATGTGTATGTAAATGGAGGTCTTCTTTGTGTGGGTTTGAGTGCGTTTTTAAAGGGATAGTTCACCTCAAAAATGAAAACTCATTATTTACTCACCCTCATGTTTTTACAAACCCCAATGACTTTCTCTATGGAATATAAAAGGAGATAATAGACAGAATGCCCTCAGTCACCATTCATTTTCATTTTATGGAAAAATTATACAATGAAAGTGAATGGTGACTGATACTAACATTATACTAAAACCTATTTGTGTGTTCTATGGAGGAAAGAAAGTCATACAGGTTTGATACAACATGAGGGTGAGTAAATGATGACAATTTTCATGTTTGTGTGAACTATTCCTTTAAGCGTGAAGGGTCCGTGATCACACGCTCAGCACCAGGCCTGACGGAGAGCTAGATTGTTGTGCGGCTGAGATGTTCGTCATGGCGCCAGAGTCTATTCCATTCACTGTCCTGCTGTGCTCAGAGAAACATGAGACTCTGGTTAGAAGCTTAATAGAAGGTATTTGAGCCCTTAGCACTACAATGCAAGCCATTTCAAGTGCTACCATCAGGCCCTAAAGGCTATTCAATATTTTCAGTCAAGCTACTGTTAGCATTGTCTCCAGTCCACACAGACTAAATAAATCAGATAGCATTTACATATTAATGGCTAAAAAGAGCTCTTAATTATAGAAAAGCTTTACAAAGGTTTCCTGAAACCAAATTGACAGTAAAACGTGTAGCAAAGCTCACACCTGAGTAGGTTAGAGTGAAATGGTGTAGATAAGCTGGCAAAACAAACTCTGCACTGCAACTTTAGATTTTCTCAGGCAAAGGCTTAAAAGAGCCTGTTTCAGAGACCACTCAATACTGCCCCCAGAGACACACCAGAAACAAACACTCTCCTGTCCATCAGTACAAAGGTAATTTGATGACTCCTATAAGCAGCACATTGCTGTGCCTTCTCTTGTTGCTACCTGGAATAGCAGGCATACAGCACACACACAGGGTGTACCAAGTTGATAATGAAAATACGAATAAACAACAAAAAAACTACTAAATCGGTTTTGACCAACAGGCAGCTGAGTCTAGTGAGGTATTAATGTAATGCAAGTTTAGAATGTCGTTAATATGGAACAAACAACAATACTGACAAGAAAAAGAGAAAATTAAACACTGCTCTTAATTAACGTCTTTGTTCTTCATTTCAGTTAATTTAGAAATACTTTAAGGCTATATGCAATTGTTTTAATTTAAACTAATTTGTTAATTATATTAATATAAGTGCTGTAAGTCGAATAACATTTTTAAACGCGATTAATCGCATCATTTTTGTAGTTAATCGCAATTAAATCGCGGATTTTGAAAGTGCTGAAATTTGACACAATATATACTTCTTTTCCTGTCAAAATGCATTTATTTCCATCTTAGAAAAGAAAAGAATATGTAACAGTAATGCTTTATTTATATTTTTCAAACAAAGCCTTCCACAGTATAAAGATAGAAATGCACTAAAATAGCACCAATTCAACTAACATTAAACGTTTCCCAAAGTCTAAGTGGAAGTTTTACTAATTCAAAGAACTATTCCCCACATAGGTTGCATATTTGTTGCAATGATCATTAAATCTTAAACTCTCATCCTCCACAATATAAATCTACCAGTAGACTGTGGCTATCCACCTTGCTACAGCAATAGTAAAGCCGCTGTAACAATTCGGGAAAGGAGGAAGCTGGGACTGGCTTGACAAACACATAGACATTTACTTGCACACACTACGTTATGCTTTTCAGCATCTACGTAAATACACTCAAACATAATAGGCTTTTCAGCCGAACATTCAACACACACATAGCTTCGTGCGTCTCTCTCTTCCGTCTGCCGCTGTCTCCTCTCCCTAAATACTCCCGCCGCCCCTCACTGGAGCGCGAGACCAATGTGGCACACAGGTGGAACTCATTCACCACTTATCTTCCCGGCCTCGCTTTGCCCAGACGCCGCTCGGCCCTGACTTGCTCGCCACATACCCCCATTTCTAGGGAGGGAGCGTTGGCGTGTCAGGATGGTCTCTGGGTCTGACCCGTGCGTGCCTGGGAGTGGGAACAGGACGAGGGTGGGGGTGGGGGAGAATAGAGAGGGAGAGAAGAAAGCAGAGAGAGGAGAGAGAGAGAGAGAGGAGGGAGAGACGGGCTCACCAGCCCTGGACATGCTGTTGACTGGTCCTTAGCCACTCCTCTGCCCCCTGGCAGACGACAGATGCTCCTTCGTCCCCTGGCAGACAGCAGCAGCGAGGACTCCACAACAGCACATCCCTCCTCCTTCTGGGTTTCGGCACCAGTGTAACAGGGTTCACAGGATTGGCAAGGAGGAGTCGGGAACCGGCAGAACAGTCAACATAATTTTAATGACATAAATTAACTTAAACATAAACACACAGACACACACACAGCAGCCGCATGCGTCTCTCTCACTCGTCTGCCACCGTCTCCTCTCCCTAAATACTCCCGCCGCCCCTCAATGGAACACAAGACTCATTCACCACTTGTCTTCCCAAGCCTCACTCTGCCCAGACGCCGCTCGGCCCCGCCCTACTTGCCACAGCTGCATTCATGATTCGTGTCAGGGCATCAAGTGCTGCTTGGAACTCCGCATGAACAGCACTTGCAGACAAACAGGTCTCACTCTGCGTTTTGGTAATAGTTAAGACTTGACGTGCTTCTGTGATAATTAAAATGTGCCTTGCATAGGCTGAAAAATACTTGATTTCTACCACAAGTCCCATGTGGGCTTGTTTTGTACATCAAATAGCGTTAAAAGTTCCTTTGTCCATCATTTTATCACTGACACTGACTGGAAGCGCTGTTGTGTTAGTATAGTGAAGTGTCAGTCAGTGTAATGACTCAGAGTGGACACATTACAAAGTTTCCACCCTACCAGCCAGTGTTTATGCTGCATTAACGGTAAATGCGTTAATCGCGATTAAGAAAAATTAACACGTAAAATTTTAATTAATTGCATGCGTTAACGTGTTCATTCTGACAGCTCTAATTAATAATGAAAATAAAAGGAATAAAAGAGTGTGTTCATTAGCATATTCGTTTTTGCTGTGGTATCAACATTTTTATCAAGAATCATACAAAATTTTTGGTATCATGATGACCTAACTGCACTATTACAAAATCAAATTACTCAGGCTTACTTTCCATCACAAAGTATACCGGGAAACTTCAAAAAGCCCATTCTACTGGTGTGCCTCTGTATTTGTATCCTGATCTAAGTCTCTCTGTAGATAGCTCATCTATAGCTATAATGATAAGTCTTACACAGCAGAAACACAACCCCTTGATGTCCTCTCCATGCCTTACTGATACTCAAACTGCAAGACACACTGATTCAGCACTGCAGTGAACTACGTAACACTGCATTTAAAGTGAAGATGCTCTAAACACTCTGTTGTCCTTTTGAGGATCTAAAGATCCATGCCTGATCAAATTCGAAAAAATTATATTTTTGCAATGACTCTCTCCATCTTGGTAAATTGTTTAAAATACAATAAAGCTGCTTACTCTTAAGAACATGGTCAAAAAGGAAAATAAATTATCTAATCTGGTAAACCTATTCATACCGACAGACAGATGAGGAGAGAATCTAAGGTTGTGAACTCCATATGTTTTTTGAATTGTTTTAAAGAGCCTTGACTGTTTTGAATCTTCAGCTATGATCAGCACAAGTAAAGACAGCAATGTTGCCTAACTGTTTGGTGCACAGTAGTTGATCTAAAGCTGCTGACACAAAACATTGCCCAAGTCATCTCAATTTCTGTTACTCATAAGATAAAATTCTCTTGGAACAAACCTATGGAGTACACCTTTTGAGAGGATTTGAGCCACCACCAAGATGTTAGTGGAGATGATATGATATAATCCTAGTGGACTATGTTACTCTATAAATCATACGCAGGGGGTAGTTAACCAGCATGCATGGACCCCCAGACAAAACTGATAATTTACCCAAGAGCAACGCAGGGAAAATGACCCTCTCTCTTCTGCTGAGGAGAGAAACACAAAGGTCTGAGAGCTCTGATAGAACGTTATCTACTGTATCATTAAAATCATTATTAGGATCACACTATCCTTCAAGTACTAAAATAGACTAGAGTAGTTTTCAAATTAAAACCACCAAAGAAAATTAACAGTTGAGCATCGAAAGACCTAAGCATTTCTCTTATGAACTTTATTTTTTGACATTGTATAAAGCAAACGGAGGATTGATATACAGTAAAAATAGGAAGTACAATGCTCCAGTACTTCCAATAAAAAGTGTGATCACAGGAGGACACATATTATCAATTTAGTTGTGGGTATACTGGAGTAAGTGTAGGTCAAATTAGGTAACTCTAATGGTTTATTGACTGGTTTCTCTGAACTGTGGCAAAACAAAAGTGGTAGACTCACGCTTTGTCGAAGTAGGACGTGTGAAGCGAGTGAGAGTAATTTGTAAGCTCTCCATTAATCAGATTGCCATTGACATTTGTGACATAGTTCTTCCTGGCTGCCTGGTCCCTGGCGAAATTTCTACAGGCTGCAAGCTTAGACTCTAAAGCCTAGAAAACAAGACAAAGCACTGGATTAGATGCTAAATTAAATAAATGTTATGTAACAGTGACTCCACAAATAAAACCTTGAATAATTACCTAAATAACCCAATTCAAATTTCTTCAAGTAGTCACATATGAATACTGTCCCAGTGACAAGCAGTAGCCACGTTTCCACTATCAGGCCAAATGAGCCAGTTGCGTTCCCACTGTCACTTCCGGGGCTTCATCATGCCTCCTCAGGGCCAACGGCCAGTGGCCTTTGGCCTGCCAATTACCCTTGGGCCAAAGAAGTCCAACACGGGGTTGAGGCGGAGTTGATTTCAAAAATGGAGTATCGCCGAGTCAGGTCTGAGGTTTCAGCACCAAGATACTAATTTCCCAATTTTTCATATCTAGCTACCAGCTTACCTCAACAGATAAACGGAGAATGGAGAATCGTCAGTACTGGTCAGTAGATGAAATCAGGACTTTTCTGAATATTTGGGCAGATGAAAATGTGCAACGTCAGATTGACGCCGTCTGCCGAATGAAGACGTGATTACGCACATTGTCGCCGAACATGCCAAGCTGTGTATCCAGTGCACAATGGTCCAGGTTCAGGAAAATTAAAAAGAAATTGTGTGTACAGTACAAATCAGTGTTCATTTGGAGGGCTAGCTGGTCTCCAGAGAATGATACCTCAGCTTGAGTTTACCTCTTGCTTGTGAAATGGGTGGGGTGTGTGACGTTGGCACTAGGGCGGCGTATTAAGGACGGATTTTAGGGCAATGCTGCTGGGCTATTGGCCCAATGGTGGGAATGCAGATTGATTTTGGTCTTGCGGCTCGAGGTCTGAGGGTACAGGAACCAGCTGACCGGTTGATAGCCCTGGCTCGTACTGGCCCGATGTTGGAAAAGCGGCTAATGAGTCATTCACATTAAAGTGCCTATTTTCACTTAGTCAAGTCATGCATTTGGGAGGAGTAAAGTTTACATATGTGGCCTGAACAACCAGATGCATTTATATGTCTTATATGCGTTTCAAACCACCTCCTGACAGTGTTCAGGTGACCGGATTGCTTTCTGTAGTGAATGCATCTTGGAGGATATTTACACTTTGTCTTTTCATGATCAGATAGCTATCCAATCAGTAAAATGCATCAGTGTAAATGCCCCCAAAGATTCATTAAAATGTGTGTTTTATTCTGTAAACTGAGAGCAGCTGTATTTAGTCTTAGATATCTTAGATAATGGCTAATCGATTAATTGGAGACAAAAAAAAAACAAAAAACTGTAGTGTGTCTACTAACCCCAACTTTGCGCAGTAAATCACCTACGATATTGAGGGCTGATATTCTAGCAGATGGAGTGAGGGCTGCATTAGTGCAACTGTTGGACAGAACTGCAAATAAGAACCACCAAGTTAGTGGTACAAACTTGGCATTATACAAAATTCAGAAAGGAAGAGAGAGAGAGAGAGATCCAGCTGTCTACCTGTCTGGCTGGTAAAAGCGTTGTCCAGGTTCTTGCTGAGAGGTGTAGCAGGTAGGGACAGAGAGGCCTGGACAACGGAGTCTGTTTTGTCATTGTCTGGAGTAGGAGAGCCAGGCACAGACATTCTCATCAAATCTGGCTGCCTCTCTCGCACTGCAAGCTCTTGCCGCAAGTCTGCACATGCACAGACACACAAATCCACAAACATTTTAAGATGCTGTGCAATAAACCTTGAACCCCTCACTTGTGGATAATAATGCTGAATGATGAAGTACTTTACATGACCTCATTCGTCAAGCAGTCAGTTTAACAGGTAGGAAAAGCTTTTTACTGAAAGAACAGGATTAAAAACCAAGAAAAGACACATCTGCAAACATCAAATGAGCACCTAAGGCATGAGAAAGAAGCTTCTGTATTTTTACATGACAGACTTCAGAGAGGAGAGTCAGTAAATACCTCTGGCCTCATCTTTTAGTCTCTGCACAGACACCAGGAGAGACTCCTTCTCATCCAGTTCACTCTCCAGAAAGGCATTCCTCTCTATGGCCTGGTTTAGTCTCTGTTCAAAGTCCTCCAGAGACGTAATTGTAGCTCTGCAGCAACAGACCATAACAGAACAAAACTATAAATTCCAATGTAGTAGTGGAAACATTTGTGAGAACATACAACCCAGCAGGGTTGAATTCTTTAGACTACATAAAATTGAAAAGGACCTCATTTTCATCTTAATAAGAAGACACTGCTCATGCTGTACATGATTCATCAGTTATATTTAAATGTTTATCTTTCCCTAAAACAATTGTACTTTTCTGGTGATGTTACCACTGCGGTGCAGGCAGGTAAAAAATATACTAAATAATAATATCAATTAAACTGAGCAAATAATCCAAAGAGATCCTGATGATAAAAGGCCTGCCCTATATTATTTCCTGTAGAATATTGTCACTTTCAGCTTTCACTTGGATAGGCCATATTTTCACGTAACAGAAGTTAAATGTATTGTGAATACTGTTTCATGTTATCTTTAAGAAATCATTATGACCTTTGCAGGCTAAAGTTCTGAGTTGAGTGAAAAGTGTGGTTAAGGGTAAGATGATGTCCTCTGACCTCTTAGCTCTCTCCAGGTCATCATTGGCCTGCTCTAGCTCTCTGACATATTTATGCAGCTGCTCCTTGATGCCTCGAGTCTGGCTGAGGTCATCCTCCAACATGGAGATCTGCTTATAGCTCTGAGAATAGTGCTGCTCCAACTTCTCCTACAGGACAAAAAAGCAAAATAAGGTGTAAAAAAAAAAAAATCATCAGAGGTGCTGCCCTTGCTTTAATGTTCTTTAGACACACATATACTTTTAAAAAAAAGGCAGAGGCTATTTGCACATAGCAATAGATGCAGCAAATAGCATTTACACTAAGTGTAAATAGCAACAACAAAATCTTCTTTGCTCTAAGTGCAAATAGTGTTAGATGCTGTTTGCACCCTGGTGCAAATAGTGGCAGACGATACTATTTGCACCCCTAATTAAACATACATTATAGGGGCATCACTGCAGTGTGTTTCCTGTTTATTTAGAGTCCCACAGACACCCTAAACACTATGGCATTTTGTAGTAAAATCATAGTAACCACAAAATTAATCATGGTTACTATTTAACACCATATTACTGTAGTAATCTGTCAACTCCCCAACCTTCCCGTGACTAAATCAACCTTTATATTTATTTATTATTAGAAGTAGTATTAAAAGAAAATATTAAGAGTGGAGAAAGGAAACTAGTTGGGAAAAGTGGGACAAAAGGCGAAATCGATCCCAGGTAATCTGCAAGAAAAGCACAATAACACAGTTGTTACACCCCCTGCCACGACAGTGACACTAGGGGCGCAGTTTTTCTTAAGTCCACAAGACTATTGGAGTGCAAATAGCCAAGATGTGTGGCAGGTGCTATTTACACCTAGTGCAAATAGTCACTACGTTTAAAAAAAGGTGAGCCAAAACTGCCAATAATTATGTATTAATCATTGTTTGAAGCACCTTATCCAGCTGGGCCTGTTTTTAGCTCACAGCCTCACCTTGAGTGAGTCAAGCTCGTGGTGCAGTCTCTCATTGTCCACCTGCAGATCTCTGATTCGATGTTCCGCTTGACCCAGCTGCGTCTCCAGCTCTGTCTCCAGCTCTCTGCTCCCCTCTTGGAACTCCAGCAACTCCTCCTGTGCTTCATTATAACTAAACACACACACACACACATATCAGAATACAGTTTAACACTGAGCTAATGACACAAGCAAAAAACACAATCATATTATTTTACTTCAATATATCCTGTCTTGATCAGAGCTTGTATTATAGCATACTAAACACAAGCAGGTTGTATTAGATATGCTCTGTCAACTAGGGCTGGGCGATAGGACGATGTAATTGGATATCAACGATGTCTTACAAATCTCCAGATGGCGATTGACACTTATTGACAGACGATGATCGACAATATCGGTAAATGGCAAAACCATGGATCTGGGAAGTCGCCAGATATATTAAACAGTAACCCAGGCTGAATCCATCTCCTTATTTGCAAGCTCCTCATCCAAATGCAGGTATTTCATGAGCGGGTAAGTTTGCTCATCTGCCCGCAACAGTGGTGCGCGACCTGCAAGACGTCTCAGAATAACACATGACAAGAAATGCTGTTAACCACAAAGACACGTGCTAGACGAAACACGCTTTATTATATTTTGAAGAACAGATGAAAGAAAAGCCATTGATGCGTGTCTCTGATGCGCTGTTTGTTTAGAAGTGTGTCTTGTGGAACACGTGTGTGTAAAGAGTTATCACTTTTTCTTTCCTGTTTCAGTCATCTGAAAACTGTTTGCAAGAATAGTATTGTCTATGAAATTGCTGAAAATGACCTCAGAACATCTCAAGAGGTGCTCGAAGTTTAACTGCAGGTTTACTTTAAAGCCTATACGTGTATACAACCTAAACAAGTTCACCTTGAACATAATTATTATCATCAACATTATTATTATGTTTACATTTATAATTGTCTTCAGATCTTAATTTGTATTAGTAATTTTCCACCTGTTGTAGACGGATACTTGCATGACGGCAAATGGAAGGGTAGTTATATAAGATTTTTTGACCACTACGTAATTTTAATTGCTTTTTGTTTCGTTTGAAGTGCAATTTAAATTTAGAAATATCTTTTATTTTTGAGAAATCAATATAGCAAGAATATTAACGATCCCTCAGCTGGGGGGTTGATGACGTAATCAGATATCACAATATTTTATAAAAAATATTGTGAACATATTTCTTGCATATCGCCCAGCCCTACTTTCAACCCATACAGTTTTTACACCCATGTTTCTCAGATGAACAAAAAAATATTGGTCTTTTGTATAGTTCATAACATCCAAGAAACAATGCGTGACTGTGAGGGGTCAGTAAGTGCTCACCGCAGGAACATTACTCTCCTTGCCCACAGTTCAGACTCAAAATAACTAGACAAAATTAAACAATGAAGGGATCCATTACTTAGAGGATGTCTAATGTAATGAATGCTATCTGTACAGGATATTCTGAAGACACTGCTTACAACACACTGATAAGATCAAGCACAACAGTGCACATTGGCCATTTCCCATAGAGACAAAGGAAACATAGCGTTATGTAAGACTAATCCTTCTTGGTTCTGTCCAGGGAATGTAACAAGTAAAATGTCGGTTTTGATAAGGACATCACTATAGCATAGTAGTAAAGGAACCATGCACAGATCATTTAAGAATACATGGTTTTAGCTATTCAGGCTACAAAAATCTCAAATAACTTTATTCCAATATTTAACTGAATCTGATATGACCTGACCTTTTTACTAGTACAATGTAAATCAGTCAAGCTGCATGGGGCAGATCTGCCATAAATAACCACAGTTTTGTTTAAAGTGCACCAATAAACATGGGAGGCCACAGCCAGGGGCCTCTTTATGTAATCACCAGCATTACGGTTGTGGAAGGATCTAAAAATGGAAACGGAGCAATATTTCCACACCCAGTCATGCTACTGCTACGTGAGCCAGGAACAGGGCAGGACAACCTGTTTATCCAGGGAAATGAAGACCACTATATCCGTACCGAAAGTACATAATGTCTGAGGTGCAACTTGCCTGAATGCATTAGACAGAATCATCATATTACAACATCTGTGACTCATTTTTGCACCGTGTCCTTTCTGGCCTCTAAACTGCTGATTGGGGTGTTTTGCTAGCAGGTCAGAAGTGGGGTAGAAGCAGTGATCACATGTCAGTGAGCCCTGGAGGAGCCTGTGCTTCTAATGAGAGTCTTACATCATGATGAACATAAGTGCCACACTGCAGGCAGGATGTCCTTTGCCAAACAGCTCAAAAGGAAGTGGTGGTTAATCAAATGACCCATTTTCTAATCCCGAATCATGACTTTTTTGCATGCCGATTACATTTTTAACTAAATGTGAGGGCTGCTTGCCTGTGCAAAACTCAGAACAATGATACAAGGGTGTTGTGGTCTGGTGCTTTATGGTTGCTTGTTCTGGGTGTTTTTAAGTGTGTTGCTTTGCAGTTGCTAGGGTTTTTTCTGTAGTTACTGGAAGTGATCGACGGATATGTTTTTTTTTTAATGGCCGATGCTGATATCCAGAGAGCAGGGTGGCCGATAGGCCAATACAATGGCAATATATCACACAATTTAATATAGTAAATAACAAACATAAAATTGCTAAAAAAAATAAATAATAAAACTCTAATTTAGCACTATATTTACTCAATTACACACAAAACTTTAACTTTGTTAAAAATAATCTAAAGAAATAATATTGTATTTTAAATGGTAGATAGCAGTTTCTTCTGATTTCTGTTTAGTCATTAAATGTTATTAATTTATTTGCACATGAAGAAATTGTTAATATATTAGGAAGGAGGACATAACAGCACATACAGTAGTCCAGCAACCATGGATGGCATGTGCGCATTAACAATCGCATTTTCTCAAAAAATACAAAATCAAATCAATTGTACATACAGTGCATAGTGAATATGACATTTACTTATAGCGCACGTGAAGCGCATTTACTTTGAAGTTGCATTCACACGCTCGTGCGGATCCAGCACGAGCAGTAGCAATCTCCTGACAGTTTAAACAGCCTGGATCGCCTGCTTGGACTGTCACAGAGTGACCATCATGATTTGTGAATCAGAGGAACTTTTGATCCTGATCCTGAAGTTTTTATTCTGGCTGACAGAATATGCACTTCAGAGTAAAATATTAAATGAGCGCTCGACAGGAAGAAAACTGGATTTTCGTGAGGTTCGTGAATTACATCTTTTTAAATTAGATATCTGCATGTTTGCAGATGGTAAATAATAGAACTTTCATTGATATTTGCCTTTTATCATTAGAAAAGAATGTTAAAAGTGACAGGGAACTACTGAGGAGAGGCTGATAGAATATGTGTTTTAGAAGTAAATAAATGAGCACTCCACAGGATGCTGAATGTGCTCAAGTTGTGTGAGGTTGGTTTTTTTACATCTGTTTAAATGAGATATGTGCATATTTGCAGACGGTATATGATATTAGTTTTATTGATAGTTGCCTTTTTATCATTAGACAAGACAGTTAAAAGTTACAGGGAACTGTTGAGGAGAGAGAGGGAGAATGAAACAGGTGAGCACTTGCGGCTCTTATATGCGGACAGTTAAAATGGCACTGTGTTGCACACAGTACTATTATTGTTGTAACACGATGGCAAGTAACAACAAAACGAACCATGACTGGTCGTTTACATGTCTCAGTCGCTTCACATGCAAACAGCCGATTCTCAGCACCCTCAAGAAACAAATTGGCCAAACGGGAAAATTTATCGGCCGAGGCCGATAATTAAAAAATGCAGAATATCGGCCGATTTATCAGCCTCTGCGATATATTGGTCGAACACTAGTTACTGACCTACGTCAAAAAAGCCAACCCCTAAGTCAGTACCATTTACATGTACTTTAAAATGTGATTTTAGTCGGACTAAAACAATAATGTGTGTCCTGTAAACGCTTTAGTCAGACTGAAATTGTACCAGTCCGATTTGTGCAAAATTGGATTAACAGACCTAGATGATGCGATTGTAGCTTGGCTTCGTCCAGCATGTATACACGTAAATGTTAATTGGACCACAATTGGCCTCAGCATTGTGCTCATGCTCAGAAAGACAGTGGTGATGTGTGATGTGTATTTAATACTTCCTCAGCTGACGTACTTCCTTCATATATTTAATTACGCATTGCATCATTTATACTTGGACAGACAAATGAAGACTAGCACGACTATATAAAAATCCGCTGTAGCTCGATAACAGCACATCAGCCCTCTAAAATGCAAGTAAATCACTTGCATATGCGACCAAATTTTGTACTACTGTAGGTAACTAAAAACGGTCTGTCATTAGCCACTGGAAAGTAAATGTTTCAGATTTCACTCGCCAGTGATTGAGTTGTGTAGTGGCAAAAAATGTTCACATGCAATAATGTCTATTTTAATACCCATTCTGTTATTTACAGTCAGTTGTTAATCAAAAAATAAAAAGAAACAAAATCTAAATCACACACTCCATGGATGTGGTAAAGAAACCATGCAACTCATTATTGTGCACTCACAAAAGCAGAGACGCTTCCCGAACTGCCGCTATTCTTAAAGAGACAGTACAATTTTGGCACTTGTTACATATCAGTAGCTGGGTTTCCATTGAAATGTTTAGCATTTCTAAAAATCAGACTAAAGAAAATACGAATCGTTACGTGTTTCCATCAACTATGTCATGCACATTATCTTGAGGTAGCCCGCCTTGTCTTGATGGAGCAGCTGAATGACCTCCTTGCTTCAGGGAGAGTTTTATTTGCAGGATTGGAGCAATTGTACCTCGTTTTATTAAATTTTGCCAGAAAATGCCACAGAGTGTAATATCTGACATAATGTGTTGGCCAGCTCTCCCTCTTTCTCTCTCTCCATTATGCGGTGCCGTTTTCAATTAAGCAATATCAAGTGGCAAACGCATCAAAAGTGGAACAAAACAGCGCCATCCGCTACCCAGACCCATTATCAGCATGGGTCAAAGGACAGAACAGCGTGAGCACAGACCAGGTGCGATCACTTGCAAAGTGTTAATCATTACAGTGCCCCGAGAACCAGTGAGACGCACAACGTGAGCACAGAAAATGTACGTTTACTCGTGGATCCGGCTCGAGCTCTATGAAAACTAGGGATGTGCGCTTCGACTAATTTGACTGTCATTTAAACGGAAGTTTTGTAACTGACTAGTCTAAAGAGAAACCAACCTTCAGAAAACAGTAAAAAAAAAAAAAAAAAAAAAAAAAAAAAAATATATATATATAATAATTTTTATGCGACCCATTTAAAATACTTAATCTATTCCAAATCCGATGCTAAATTCCACTGAAAAGGGGCATTTATCTGCGACGTGCTCGCCTTGCATTATGATCATTGTACATTAAATATAGAACATGACACGCATTCACTGAATCAACATTTGCGAATATTTAACAGACATATTTATGAAAACAATTGAATGAATAGTGCAGGATCAATGGAACAACCCTAAAAGCCTGTTCTAAATGGAAATCACCAAGTAAAAGTTACTTAACATATTAAAACAGTCAGGACATTGTTGAAAATAATTAACAGGTAAGCCAAATCAATGAGAGAGAAAAACAATGCGCTGAAAAGTTGCGCGTATTTCAGGACGTGCAGTCGTGCATTAGCCACTGATCTAATATGACAGCTGTTCTGTAAAGAACGTCAACCAATAACAGTTATGATGTTACAAAAAAAAAAAAAAAAAAAAAAAGTACCTATAGGATAGAAAAAATAGACCTGTGATGTAGCCTACAATAAACCTAATATATTCTAAACATGCACACAGAACAAAAGATAGTTTAACCTGTTAAGCAGTCGGCACCTCGTTGAAAATAGCCTTCTTAATCAGCAGATTAAAGAAATGGCATACCTAGTCTAAAACAGTTATTTTCTAGGCTACTTACTCAAAAGCATAATTTTTTGATGAGTAAAATTAACACGTCGGCATGGTCCGGTGAAAGACGGGACTTGACTCACCTGAGGCGGCTATCCTGCGCTTGAAAAAGCCTGCTCAGTGGAAAAATAACATACAAGCATGCACAGATTTAAAGAAGACTCAAATGTGAAAACATCCTTAGGGACTTTCAAACATTTGGAAAGCCGATTCCCGCACCACCAAAGTGATTTTTTAACTACTTTGCTGAGTTTTCTTGTCTAGTGAGAGGATATTTTCCTGCGCGTGCCGCGAGAGAGAGGGAAGATGCACGCACAGCCTGAAGTGAAATTAAACTGTATCTGCTCCATATATCCTCTTTTTAAATAATATTTGTATTATTAATTCTGTTTAAAATATGTAACATTAATATGACAGTAATTTAAGTGCAGCCTCTGTAAAAATATAAAGCCAAACGTAAATGTGTAAAAATTATTAACAGTTTAATGGGGGGAAATATTAACCGACTAGTTTTTCCAGTGTCGACTAGCAGCATCAGAACCGTTTAGTCGACTAGTCTCGCACATCCCTAATGAAAACCCTCATTGAGTAAACTAGTTTAAAACCAAATTAAACAGCCCGACATTCTGAACAGCATTGACAAGGTGAAAAGGAGTACAGATATAAATGAGACTTTTCACACATCAGCGCCCTTAAAAGAATTACCATGTACAGTATTTAGTATAGTAATAACTGTATTAATTATAGTATTTTAGGCAGAAATATATTCATAATAAATATCATATTACAGCTATTCAATTTATAATAGGCTACATTAGGGGAGTGAGGGAATATCATTCATTTTAGCCGTTTCTAAATGTTTATGTATTTATAGTTTTAAATTTGTATTAGAAATCATTTTACATCTAACCATCGTAGTGACAATCCATGCTTGGTTTTACCTATGGTTACCATGGTCTGGTTAACCACTGTTAAAACTATATAAAAATAAAATAAAATAAAAAAAAGGCAAGATTTTCATAAAGGCAAATGCAAAATAGAATCAATGGCTTTAAAATCTGGACCTTTGTGAATTATGGACTATGCTAGTTTTCCTTCTGTGTAAAATCTGTTCTCTTCTAATGCTCTCTGATTGAAGAAAATTATAACTTGTTTTGTTTGCCTTCAAATCTCCAAGAGATGACTGAACTTGAATCAACAATAACCTGATGAAAGTCCCAATTCAGCTGCACTGTCAAAACAATTTAGCCCTACAAAAACTGTTAACTTTTTACTCTTTATAGATTGTATAGATAACCTTCCTGTTCTTAATGCCAGCAAATGTACATATGCATACCAACTCAAATTCAACACCTTACTGTTGAATGAGCATTTCAGTGGGGCAGAATATTCAGTATGACTGGTAATTGGACTTATTTTTGTAATATAATAATAATACCACTTTTATTATTAGATTCTGTCTTAAAATTTTTCATTTTATAGGCCTCAGAACCCAACCCCCCATGGCCCCACAGGTGCTACCAAAGGAGGTGCCGGTGCCACCGCTCTCAAATGTTAAGTCTGGAGCCCTATACATGGGAGCTTCCATGCTCAAATCTATTCTGGTGGATTGTGAGGACCCACTTAAAAGACCAGCTATGGGTTGAATACTTCCAAATGCCAAGCGCTATGCACGAAAAATTGTGTGCCAAGGTCGGACCTTTCATTAGGCCAGTCACATCAAGCTATTGCACACTCATAACATGTGCACGAATGGTCAAAACACATCATGGTTTTGCGAATAAACTGTTTATCACCTTAATACGAATTTTAACTAATGCAAAACTCTAGAAAATCCACCTCCTCCTAGCACATTAACTTTTAAGCAAATTTTGAGAGTTTATTCACATATCAAGCGTTTCCAATTAGAATTTCTTATGTGCGATTTGAAAATATTTTTCAGTTTTCAGTTGCTTTATGCCTACATGTCATGTCAAAATCTGGCAAGAATAAACAAAAATTTACTATTCTTTCTCCAATGTGTCTGTAGAGGACTGGCACATGTAGGTCTATTCTTTAATGCAAAGATTTTTTTTTTTTTACCCATTTCATCATCCTTCAACTGCTTAGAAAAGTAAGAGCTCATATCTCCTCAATCCACACAATTTGAGGTCTTATTCATGTCTGTAGCACAAACAGTTCGGGGCAAGTTACGTGCCAAATTTGAATACTTTAGGGTTAGGGTTTGCTCAAATCCCCAAGTATGACCTATTTTAATAGTGATATATAATCAACCACTATTCAACACTTGCACTGAATGTTTGACTTGGTCTTGCAACATCAGATATTCTATCACATATTGCTGACTTGTCTGACAGGCAGATGTCACACTGCTGGAATTAGCTCAGGAGCTGGTGAACAATCAAAGAGAAACAAAGCTAATTCGTTGAACAAATCTCTCATTCAGATTAAAAATACGGATTTCTTTGAGCTACAAAACCTCCATGATCATTTCTTACGTAACCAGGCGTAACCCTTTGATTGTGTATCACAAAGCTAGGTGTGCATGAACATGTACATTTCCACTTTGATGCTATCAGCTATCTCTTTTCCTGCCAATGATCAGAGTGCCACAAAGGGAGGACCAGCCATGTCTTGAACGTGCCACACTAAAATTGAGAAATGCTGCTTTGGGATCCAATTTAGCAAGCAACAAGCATTACTTTCAGACTTAATCTTACTAAGTGTTGTGTAATCTTTTTAGACTACAACGTTGTTGAGAGCTTTTCAATGGTAAAATGAGCAGCAGGGGTCTGTATCCTATCACAAAGACTAAACCCACTAAAGGAAATTCCCTCTGTGGTGGATTGCATAAGACAAACAAGCTAATATGACAGAGTGGAAGCGTTTGAACATTATGAAAATGTCAAAACATTCAGGAACCTTGACGTGATTCTCATAATGTCAGTGAACACGTTTCATTGATTTTATTCCCAGCATTCACTGGTGTTGCCTCAGGGCAAGCAAATGGTATCAAAAGGAGAATGTGAATTGTGTAGGCTGAGGCCAACATGAAAGAAACCTCTCAGGTGACAGGCTACAAAACAAAGAGACATGAGCTGCATCTGAGTAATTCTTAGTGTTGCCTACTGTGCCATGACTCACCTTTTCTTGTACTTGAGTGAAAGAGCCTTCCAGAAATCAATTTCCTCATCTTTGGAAACAAATTTTGGAATCATATTTGCATCCATGACAGAAACCTGTGAGATGATACAATATCATTAAGTGGACCATTAATAGGTCCTACAAGTAAGGGAGATACTGTACGTCAATTAAAGGCATTGTTCACTCAAAAATGAAAATTCTGTCATAATTTACAAACCCTCATGTAATTCCAAACCTGTATAACCATAATATGACTTGTGGAACTTGAGGAAAAGTAAAAAAAAAAAAAAAAAAAGGAATGTTTATGTTACTCTTTTTTTTTTTCCAAACAATGAAAATGAATGGGGACTTAGGCTGTCAGTCCCTAACATTCTACCTAATATTTCCTTTTGTGTTCCACCTAATAAAAAAAAAATCTTCAAGGCGAGTAATTGATGACCGAATTTTCATTTTTGGGTGAACTATCCCTTTAAATATATGAAAGCAAACTGATTTCTTCTATGCCTGTAACAGGGACAGTTGCAGCATGTACCTCAGCTCACTTCTAAACTGGCTTTTGCTTTTCTGTCCCAAATAATCAATAAAATGGTGTGCAAGCAGACCCAGCCCATACTAAACTGCCTGTGCCCAGCTCACACACGCCAGGTCTCAATCACTGTGCCCTCTGGCAATAGGTCATGGTGGATGTCACAGCCAAGGACTTAGGGATTTGTCTAAGAAACAGATACAGAACAGAAATATAGTCAATTAATTAGTCTTTTAAAGACTAACAATACACTGTGCAATGCATTTAGATTAGGTGTAGTTTCTGCTCTACTTTCACAAGACATTGTGTTTATTATCTAACAAAGAATTTGTAAAGCACAAGGACAACTAGAACCAAACTAACACTTACCAGATTCCACAAGTGCCTTTCCAGCACACACGGAGTCCTGTACCTTTCTATTTTTCTTGCTCTCTGTTTCCTTATTCTATTGGTTTCATTCTTTTTCAAGTCTCATCATTGTGTTTCAAATGGCTTATATGTGGTCTCTTATTACTAAAATAACATCTACCCCACTGAATTTGCTTTTGTCTCTGTACAGAATACACAGGAACTGTGGTAACCTATTTTACTTACCTACAATATTCATGCCCTTTCACAACACATGATTCTAGATGTTTTTCCATAGAAAAAGGAGTTAGGCTAATTACTGTGTGCCTGACAGTGAAAAATTAAAACAACTGACTGAACCAACAGCAGATCTGCAAAGGAAAATTAGTTAAATGGATAGTTCACCCAATAAAATGAAAATTCTGTCATTATTTACTTATCGACTTGTTGTTCCAGACCCATATGACTTTCTTTCCAAGGTGTTAGGCAGAACTTTAGCCTCAGTCAGCATTCACTTTTGCATCTTTTTTCCATTCAATAAAAGTGAATGGTGACTCAGACAAACATTTTACCTAACATCTCCTTTGTGTTCTATGGAATAAAGAAAGCTATAAAGATTTGGAACAACGTGAGGGTGATTAAATTATGTCCAAATTTTCATTTTTTTAGAGAACTATCCCTTTTAAGTGTGCCGTTAAATAAAATAAAAAGTCATCTTAACTAGTAAAACAAATGCATGCAGTATATTTTCAAACAAATAAATGTGTACAACACCCGAAATAGACATGCCATTCGTGTATGAAATTACTGGGGATACAAACATTAAGAATGAATGAATGAATGAATGGAGTGAGGCGGAGGGATTTTTAGATTCCCAATTAGCAAAATAATTAAACATGGAATTACACCTGCTGTTGCCATGGAGCTCTCAGCAATAAATAGATCTAGACATGGGCTAAATTACAGACAAATGTTTGATGTAGATGAGGACTGCTCGTCAAAATAATCCCCTGACACTTAATATTAGTCTAACACATTATATTACAAACATCAGCCAAATATATAACAATTATAAAATGCAGCAGGCTATTTAGAGAACAAATGGCAAAACAATACATCACCAAAAATATAGTCCTAGACCTATGCAATTTTTATATTGTTTATCAGGCAACGTAATGGCCATTATAAACTCTGTATGACCCAGGTGACCACTGCCAAACAGCACCACATATGACAGGCGTTTTAACACTATCATGGTAAATATATCTCCTAATTCATCATATCTACTGCCAACACATGTATCGAGGAACAAAAACACCCAAATCTGCCACATACCTGTCAACATACTACTGACAGTGTGATAATTCTTTACATTTTGAGAATCGCAATATATTTTCTAGCAAAGAGCTAACTGATGTTAGCCGGCCGGCTAACAATAACAATGAAGCGTTTTGAATTTAAAATAATGATACTACTGCAAATAAAATAATGTCGCAAATCATATATGTGACTAAATAAATGAGATGTTGTCGTCTGTTAGCGTTACTGATATGTGGTGATGGTGATGGTGATGGTGATGATGATAAAGCGCACGCACGGTGTCTTACTTCTGTTGACATTTGTAGCAGTAAATATTGTGATAATCTCTGCAGTTTAAAGATCTTCATCATATTCAAAGATAGAGATGTGATGTCATGAACTCACCTGCACATTTCCAGTGTCTTTAATGGAGATGGCAGGGCTGACTGCGATCCTGGCACAGCCCTCAGAGTCAGTGTTTCGGCATCCGCCCTCTCGCGCTCTTTTCAGTGACGTTTGCGTATGTCGTGCAAAATTATCCTGGCGACGCCTCTTATTTAGGAAATGGGGGAAAAATATAATAATAATAATAATAATAATAATAATAATAATAATAATAATAATAATATCCTAACAAACTGACAAATAATTTACATAATTTATTTATTTGTTATTTTTTTAAATCATTAAAACATTTTTTTTTTAATGTGTTAAATATAACACTGAAATAAATACGGTTATTTTAAATATATTTTTTTTAATTGCACGTTTAAAAAAGCAGTCACATATACAGTAAAAACAGTCAAATAGTAAAGTAAATAAATTAATAGCTTAGGCCTATGTCGTTTTTTTTTTTTTTTTGCGAGAAAAAAATAGGTTACGGTTAGTCTGTATCTTGTGTTATCTTATTTTAGGCAGTAATCTTATTTTAAAACCAATGTAATATTATCTTAATTTAATGTTCACATTAGCACCTTTCACACATGCAACCAGGTAAATTACAGGAAAATGGTTTGGTTGCTGTTACTTCCAAATTTACCACTGTTCACACATACCATCAATATGGAAATTTATGATACAACTTCTCATTAACGGAAATTGCCAGAGCAAAATTTACCAGTATTTTCAAAAAGTTGTTTGCACACACGACCTCTATCCTGAAAAATGCAGTACATTTTCTATCGACTCCGGATCTTTTCGAACAGGGCGTTGTGATTGGCTCAAATCACTCAATTGGCTTTCTTAAGAGCCAATCACATACCTTACACACACATGTAGGTGGGACACTCATTCATCATGTACTTTTGAGTGAGAGATAATGCGTGTGCGTCCTAAAAAGAGAGAGGGTGCGTGACAGACTTCAAAAGACGAAACTTTCGGAACTTTCTAGCATTACATCAGAGGTTGGGAAGTAAACTGATGCTGGTTTTATCGGTCTGTATGTGAGTGCGTGTCACTGACGATTTGTTCTTTGATTCATAACATTCGTTCCCCGACCCTGTTTCTCAGTTTGTCTAGTTTCTATTTGAAAATTTAATAAATAATTTTCGGCCCAGCCGGTGTCTTGTTATTTTCCCCCTTTAAATTGGTTATTTGCAGAAACCAGGCATTGACGTTTTCAAAAGGCATTTCAAGGTAAAATGCGAAATGTCCCTATAACTGGATTAATTTGAACAGTTAGTGCGCCTATATACTTTATGTCTTAATAATTTATGCAGTTTGTCTTCGGGGAGCACATTTTTTAGAAACAAATCAAATCAAACAAACAAAAAAACTACATTGAGTGTGTGCAATGACTGTAAACTTGTCAGGACCATCGCCAGAACATGCAGTTGAATAGGAAACATTTTATGATCTGAGAGCAAGCGATATTTTACAAGCAATAAACACACCAAAAACATGTGAATGAAACCCCCTGCTGTTTAATACATTGTGGTCAAAGTTATTTACCACATTAAAACAACATAAAAAATGTAGCCTACCATTTAAAACAACAGTCAAAATGGATTTTGTTATTTGTTCATGATAAAATACAGACCTGATTGATAATTAAGTGAATCGAGCAAGACATATGCATGATTTTTGCTGTCTTGCCGACAATATCAGCATCAGCTTGAAGAGTTTTAGGAAGTTGGAATAAACTCCAGTAGACAATGCTTCACATGTTCAAGGGTTATATCTTGTGAATAATTTTTTTATTCTAGAGTCATCTTAGTGTATGTTAGCTTGAGTTGATTATAACTGTTGCTATGTAATTAGGAATGAACTCGTTTTAATGCTACCATAATTTAATAAATAAGTTTTACTCCATTTAATGCACTATGTTTATTTAAAATAACGTTTTCTATAATAAAGAAGAAAAAAAAAGAAAAAGAAAGAAAGACGACATTTTCTCTACAGATACACACAGCAAGCGATGTGGTTTCAGTTGGCCGCAGGTGCTGATTCAGAGTCAGCTTTTCCTGCCCCACTAAAAGTTTGGGGAGAGAAACAAAACTGATTCTAGATCAGCAGTTACAGAACAACTGCAGAATTATTACGGAGCAGCAGTCTAAATTATTGGATTAAACAAGCTAATACGAGTGAAAACTCCTTGGGATTTTTATCGCTCAATTTATTTCCCCCTCATGCCTAACAAGCCATTTTTAAGGGCCACATTGAGTCACTATCTCTATCCCATCCCTAGGAACGGGTTATTTCAGAGATTATTTAGCAGAGATGGGCCACTTCTATTGAAATGAATGGGAGAAATTGGAACGCTCAACCAAGGAGCTCTGAGCGCCCAGCTGTTAACGGATGTAGAAAGGAAGTCCTTACATAAAAAGAGCCAATCACCTTTTAGATACAAACATCACCTGTCAATCAACTGTAGTACGCGCGTGCGCATGAGCTATACAAGCCGGGAAAATTGTTTTTTTTTTAGCGTGATATGAGGTAAAGAATCACAATTTATGATACCAGTATTGTCAGATTTTATCGTTGATTTGAAATAAGTTCTTTGATCATAATCTTGATTCTTTTATCGTAAAACCGTTTTTGAGATTTTGGTCTTTCTCCATTCAAGTAGGTAGGAGCTGCACTTGCATGACTGGAAATAGCCTCCCGAGAGCGTTCCAACGATGGCCGACAGTGGACTGACTTTGCTAGAGACACTTTGGTTATATTAAAGGGGCTGTTAGCGATTTTAGCCGAAACGGTGTTACGATGAGGGGGGGTCAAAACAGGACTGAAAATAGCCTATTACTTCTAAATTATGATGTTCGTTGATGTAAAAATCTTGATAACAATATAAGTGGACCTCAGAGAACAGTACAAAATAAAAAAGGCACTTCATGACCCCTTTAAAGAACTTCCACGAGACTGAGCTGTTGAATAAGCCACGCCCCCTCTTTTTAAAACACCGCCCTCCAAAAAAGATACCGTTGAGACAGTCATCGAACAGTAGAGCAGAGAGTCTTGCTGTGGCTAGAAGGAACCCCCCCGCCCGGCAGCAGAAGTCTAATTTTCTGTTACTTAGGTTAGGTTTAGGGTTAGATTTAGTGGTAGTGGTAGGGTTAGGAGTAGGTGTTTCTGTAGGACACTAAATAAACACAAAAACACAGTGTGTGAACGTTCAGTGAGGCTATCGCGAGACTTTAGGTAACTGGGGGGGGGGTTACCTTCTAGACACACTGTGAGTCTTCTCACGGTTTTCAAACACAACAGTAGTTAAATAGCGCCCTCAGCCGACAACTGAATATGACATTATAACATTAAACCTGAATGAACCGCTTCAACTACTACACTATTAGAAAGTGTAAAATGACTGACAGGCTGAAAGCACATCAGAGTTTTCTGATTGGCTGATCCAAGAATGTGTCCGCGGGCCGCGGTCACATTTTGTTTTTGTAGTTTACAGTTGCAGTCTAGTGCTGTCACAGAGACAGGTAAGACATCTCAGGACACTAGTTTCTTTATTTCAGTGATATCTTTCAGGGAAAAGGAACATTTTATGCATTATTTTCCATGAAAAAAATAAATAAAATAAAAAATAGCTAAAAGCACCTTTAAGTTTGATCAAATTATATCTGGTCAGTTCCCCAACAAAAGGGAATTAAATTAAATGAAAAATAAATATAGGCCTTTATGAATAATTGTAAAATTAATATAATAATAATAATAATAATAATGTCTATTTTCTAGTGCTTGCTGCCATCTAGTGGAATGAAATAAGACTTTTCAAAGAGAGAGAGAGTGAACAGAACCAGAATTACATGTTTACAAAGTTAGAACAACAGCAATAACAGAAAACATTTTTTTATTATTATTAAACCTTGTTTATCATAAGATTATAAACACATACAATATTATTTATGAATAATTGGAGAATATTTTTTTAATTTGGGTTTTTTTCTGAAAAATGAGACTAATGTTTTGCCATTCGTCCACAGTATGTGTGAATAGTGAGCTTTTAAATTTAAGTGTGTACTAATTAAAGGCGGAAGCCCAAGAATGTACCAGAGTTTGAGGGGTATAAGGCTGTACATGGCCTCGTTATAGATAGGCATATGTTAAAGAATTGTATTACACTTAAGTATATCACAACAAATTTCATAAAAACATTTCTTTCTGAGGAATTCATTTGACAAACATGTGTTCTGTAATTTCTGTCAAACTAATTGTTATTAACGTACTTATGGTTTGACGGTGCAAAAAGATAAAATCCATTTAAAGCCCAAAAGGGGGCACTGTTTCTTACAGGGGCACAACTTTCTTGCAGTTAAACTGAACTGTTGGTTTACTTGTACAGTACTGTTCAAAATTCTTAGGCACATTACATGTTTCCAAAAACATCTGTCTTAAGACATTTTTTATCTTCTGCATTAGTGTTTTAGATTTCCAAATATTCCTTTTGCAAACAGAATATATTAGATGTAGAACAAGGAGTCCTGAAACAGATGTTATGGCCCAGATCTCAAAATCATGGAGTCAGTCTGGGATTACATGAAGCGACAGAAGCAATTGAGACAGCCTAAATACATAGAACTGTGGCAAGTACTCCAAGATGCTTGGAACAACCTTGAAAAACGGTGCGCAAGTGTACCTAGGAGAGTTGGTGCTGTTTAAAAGGCATAGGGTGGTCACACCAAATATGAATTTTTTTTTTTTTTTGCTTTATGTTTACTGCATGGGATTATTTTTGAAAACATCCTCACTTTACAGCATTTTTCATAACTGCCTAAAACTTTTACACACAGTACTGTAAGTCATAAGGCCATTCTTTTATTTTAATAAAACTGCTTTTGTCTATTTTTGGTGTGCGTTTTACAAATATGAAATTTTTATGAAAGAATTCTGCCTTGAATCTTAGATATCAGAACCAATAAACATACACTACTAAATTCTGCATTTAAAGCCAGTGTGATAAAGCTACCTCTAGGATATTGTAGTTTCATTATATTAATATAATAAGAGAACATCTTATAATAAGAACATGTCATAGTCGTGATGAGGGATTCAGTGTTACCACAGGCCATCAGTAGTTGGAAAGATTACTCAGGCTTTTATCATTTACAGTTGTGCTCAAAAGTTTGCATACCCTGGCAGAAATTGTGGAATTTTGGCATTGATTTTGAAAATATGACTGATCGTGCCTTTTATTTAAGGACAGTGATCATATGAAGCCATTTATTATCACATAGTTGTTTGGCTCCTTTTTAAATCATAACGATAACAGAAATCACCCAAATGGCCCTGATCAAAAGTTTACATACCCTTGAATGTTTGGCCTTGTTACAGACACACAAGGTGACACATACAGGTTTAAATGGCAATTAAAGGTTAATTTCCCACACCTGTGGCTTTTTAAATTGCAATTAGTGTCTGTGTATAAATAGTCAATGAGTTTGTTAGCTCTCACGTGGATGCACTGAGCAGGCTAGATACTGAGCCATGGGGAGCAGAAAAGAACTGTCAAAAGACCTGCGTAACAAGGTAATGGAACTTTATAAAGATGGAAAAGGATATAAAACAATATCCAAAGCCTTGAAAATGCCAGTCAGTACTGTTCAATCACGTACTAAGAAGTGGAAAATTCAGGGATCCCTTGATACCAAGCCAAGGTCAGGTAGACCAAGAAAGATTTCAGCCACAACTGCCAGAAGAATTGTTCAGGATACAAAGAAAAACCCACAGGAAACCTCAGGAGAGATACAGGCTGCTCTGGAAAAAGACGGTGTGCTTGTTTCAAGGAGCACAATACAATGATACTTGAACAAAAATGAGCTGCATGGTCGAGTTGCCAGAAAGAAGCCTTTACTGCACCAATGCCACAAAAAAGCCCAGTTACAATATGCCCGACAACACCTTGACACGCCTCACAGCTTCTGGCACACTGTAATTTGGAGTGACGAGACCAAAATAGACCTTTATGGTCACAACCATAAGCGCTATGTTTGGAGAGGGGTCAACAAGGCCTATAGTGAAAAGAATACCATCCCCACAGTGAAGCATGGTGGTGGCTCACTGATGTTTTGGGGGGGTGTGAGCTCTAAAGGCACGGGGAATCTTGTGAAAATGTATGGCAAGATGAATGCAGCATGTTATCAGAAAATACTGGAAGACAATTCTTCTGCACAAAAGCTGTGCATGGCACGCTCTTGTACTTTCCAGCATGACAATGACCCTAAGCACAAGGCCAAGTTGACCCTCCAGTGGTTACAGCAGAAAAAGTTGAAGGTTCTGGAGTGGCCATCATAGGCTCCTGACCTTAATATCATCGAGCCACTCTGGGGAGATCTCAAACGTGCAGTTCATGCAAGACGACCAAAGACTTTGCATGACCTGCAGGCATTTTGCCAAGACGAATGGGCAGCTATACCACCTGCAAGAATTTGGGGCTTCATAGACAACTATTACAAAAGACTGCTGTCATTGATGCTAAAGGGGGCAATACACAGTATTAAGAACTAAGGGTATGAAGACTTTTGAACAGGGGTCATTTCATTCTTTTCTTTGTTGCTATGTTTTGTTTTATGATTGTGCCATTCTGTTATAACCTACAGTTGAATATGAATCCCATAAGAAATAAAAGAAATGTTTTTTGCCTGCTCACTCATGTTTTCTTTAAAAATGGTACATATATTACCAATTCTCCAAGGGTAGGCAAACTTTTGAGCACAACTGTATATCTGACACTCCACAGATATATTAACAAAGTGGGAAGAGTTAGGAAATGGCTTGGCATGTACTGCAGCAGTGAGCAATTATCTCTCAAGGCACTGTACTGACAAATATAGTCTAGTTACAAGCAAATGTAGAGATTATCATTCATCCAGTGACACATAACAGCAAGATTTTCACAGAGAAGTCAGAAACACTTAAGTCATTTTTGACTGTACATATTTACAACAACAAAATGTACAACCCTTTCTTATTGCTTCTCAATTACGAAATGTTTAGAGAGTATTTTAAAAGCTGTAATGCGTTTAAGTGGAACTTTGGAAAGGAAATATTAACATTGTCTGTTGGACCCATTAAGTTCTTCCTCCGCTCACTGTGATCACTCCTTGCCTCGATATGTGATGTTGGTAAATGTTGAGGTAGCACCTTTGTAGAGGGGGTTGTGGCCCTACATGTGAGAATAAAAAAAAGACAGAATTATTCCATGTTATGCAAAAAGTGTTCTGTGTGCATTTGCACCAAGTTGCTTTATGCTTTTCTAGCCTCAACCCTCTCTAAAGTAAGAGTCAGATTACACACATTTTAAAGATAAAAGGTTTTGTGGGGAACTTGTTACTGAGCTTTGGGGATCAGACAGTTCACATGTGGCTAGAGAAGCCCTGTCTCAAGACCTCACCAGGAAAGCCTAATTAGCATTGCCTAATTTAAAGCAAAAGTTCCCCAAGGGTACGGAGGCGTTTCCTTTGTTCTGTAGAGAAAAAACAGCATGCCACTGAAACAATAAAATCATCCTGCCAACATCTATAGTTCACCAAGCAACTTAGACACAGTAATGTGAGCAATTTAAATTAAATTAAAAGGTATACATGGGTGTGGATGTGTTGGTGTTATGAACATACAGTATGTATCCCAAGGTCTTTGATGTCTGATATGCACTGCAGATGTGCAGGAAGTAGATCTTGTATGTATTTTTTGCTGGCCACTAACCGTTTCCCACTTGGCACGTGCCCGCTCCTCCTCGAACTTAGCAAATTCACGCCGATCATGGATGGTGATAAGCAGTTTCCAGATAAGCAGGGCGGCCAGACCCAAGAATAAAATGGCACCAGCTACTGACAGGAGAACCACCAAGATATCAGGGCCTTTAGGGCAGTCTATAGCACACAGGAATGAGGTGTGTGGGTGAGAGATCCAAATGCATAATTTATCATATGAAACATACATGTAAATATTTAACGTCTCTTGTTGATAATTAGTCTCAGAAAACCTTTGACAAAATAGCACAAGGTCTGGTCCATATTGCAGTTAATTTTGTTTAGGAAAAGACTGTCTGACTGACATGTAAAAAGTGACCAACTACAGTTTGTTTTGTCTTAATGTGCAATTTAGGTATATCTGAAATAGTTGATTCAACATACTGTAGGTGTTCAGGTGATGGATGCGTCATCAGACTGAGACTAGTTCATAATCTAATGCTTGTTTTTCATTCAAAGTATTATGTTTTTATTTTTCACAATTTGTTAGCATCTATTAGGCTCTCTTCTCTTTGCTTCCTGTCCCAAGGAGGAATTGCACTGTCAGCGAGTTCCTCAGTAGCTTAGATGTTGTTTATTGCTGTGTTTGTTTTACAAGCTGGGGTGCTCCCTGGGTTCTGGGGATATGTGTCCCACTTTTTAGGTAACTAATAGAGCCCATGTTCCACATGTGGGTCCATTAAAGCACAGCAGCAGACTCTCACTGCAGGTTCCTGAATTTACAGCCTTAACAACCCCCACCCCCACACCCACCCACCCACCCACACTGTAGTGTCCATGTTTCTCTACCCTGACTGACAAGAAACATTTTTGATATCCATGCTGAAAAGACCCTCTTAGACCATGAATTTATGCTAAAAAATGCTGGCTTGGTGCTGGTCTAACTGATCGATGCTGTGGACCTGTGGATCTGCAATACAGCATATGCTGGTGTTTTTCAGCAGTGAGAGCATTAACAGGGTTTTACCTGGCTCCTTAACCACAGATAAGATGGATTTTCCACTGTTGTCTTCATAGTATTGAAACCTCTGCACACAGTCATCCTCATCCTTATAGGTGCAATTCACTGCATTCTTATCATGGAACACTAGTGGGTAAAATACGGGTATAAAAGAAAGCTATAAAGCTGTCATGCCTGGTCAAGAAAATGCAATAAATTATTATTGTTTATTACATTACTACAGTATTTTGTTATTATCTATAACAAATTTAATTTAATAATTGTACCCAGATCATCCACCAGTCTGATTTCATCTCTGCAGATTCGAGTGCAGGTGTCATCATCAAAGAGTTTCCCCCTTTTAAAGTGTTTACACTCTACACAATCCCTACAGCAAAAAAAAAAAAAAAAAAAGAGTTTAAACATAAAACACATAAAAAAATCCCTTCTTTTACTTAAATGCAGATCAGACTTATCAAGGTTATCAATAAACTCATTGGCTATGTTCGTGGAATACAGTGCAGTACACTGCATACTGTCAACAATTTAGTATGTGAAACAGAATGCCTTATACAGTGATAAATGTTTCAAAAAGTAGTATGCTAAATTGCAATCACATGATCTCTTCATGTTGTATGTTTAAAGGTGCACTTGGTAATTTTTTCCTCATTAAAAATGTTTTAATCCTAAATAAATGAATTGTAATTTTGCAATATATTTATCCAATCATAACTACTCACATGAGATGAAGACTTCAGGTCATATCAGTAACCTTATAAAAGCTGTTTTGTTCTACATGGAGAGTGTCCCCTCATGGGGGCTGCCATGTTAGGTTCACATGACCAGCCAATGACTCGCTTAATCTCAGTAACTGTCCTGTTATTTGACACTTTTACTATTGGATTAAATTAATAATGGCTGACTGTGAATACTACATTTCTACAATGGCATGTGAAACGGCATATTGATTTAGAATGATGCTGCATCCAAGCCACTACGTGTCAGTGTATGTCCAAAATTACATAAACACAAAAGTTACTGAGTGCACCTTTAATTTAGAGACTGAGTTACAGTATCATCTATTTAATTTTGTGTGAAAATGTTTTAAAGGATTTAAATGTTTTAAAGGATCCTGTTCACAAAACTCCTCTGAACAATTAATTCATAGGTTGGGTATCACTAATTCTCTCATGGAGAGGGCCAAGAAAAATTCGGGTGGAATTTCAGTGAATCAAGACAAATTTCAGCCTGCTCCTTAAAGAACGTTATGGTATGGCTTTGAATAAAGCAAATACATGGTATGGACCACTTTTATGATACTTTTACATAGCTTTTGCATGTTTTTTGAAGCTCCAGTTCCCATTCATACAGAACATTTATACATACAGCAGAAATAGCATGTGTAGTATGGTAGTATGCAATTCCGAACATTTGCAGTTCGTTTGTATATGCAGTATTACATACTTATGCCGGCAATCAGGGTTGGGGAGTAACAGAATACATGTAAAAGGATTACGTATTTAAAATACAAAATATAAGTAACTGTATTCCACTACAGTTACAATTTAAATCATTGGTAATTAGAATACAGTTACATTCAAAAAGTATTTTGATTACTGAAGAGATTACTTTGCATTTTATTGTCATTTGTTTCATTTAATATTTAGTCCTTTCAGATGGAAAACATTTATACATATAAATGATGTGATACAAAGTGCATTTGAACAGCGGTGAAACACTTTCTTAAGATGTGTTACATTCATACGAGCAGACAGAGAAGTAAGTTTGAAGTAAGTTTGGAGCAGAAGAAATAGAAATAAACCTTGTGTAAATTGTCATCTTTACGCTAAGATAAAATACTATTTCTAGCCATTTTACATGCACAAGTTACCATATTTTTTTTATCAAGAAAATTCACGTTGGATCATAATTTCTTTTTTCTAGTAAGACCTTTGATATTAGAGCAAAAATCTTATTCTTGATAATAATTTTTTTATTGTTTTCCTGTAAAAATATCTAAAAATCCTTAAAATAAGATCAATTATATTTATCTTGTTTTAGAAACAACACTGCGTAAGATATTTAGGTTTTACAGAGAATGTATTTTTAACATGTGTATTTTGTCTTACTGTACTGGCAGAGTTTTTATAGTCAAAACAAGTGAAAAAAATCTCCCAGTGCTGAAGAAGTAATCCAAATTATTTAGAATACGGTACTGACCTTGAGTAATCTAACGAAATACTTTAAAAAATGACATTTTACAGCATGTATTTTGTAATCTGTAGTGGAATACATTTCAAAAGTAACCCTCCCAACCCTGCCGGTAATACACTCACTTCTTTATTGTGCAGGCGTCAGGACAGGTGGGGCATTTGTCGCAGGTGGAGCCGTAGGCCCCAGGCTGAGTGCACTCACAGCTCCCACACACACACTGGCCACGGCCACTGCACAGCAGTCCCAAGCTGGACATACAGGTGTCTGTGCGAGTGGAACAGTTACAGTTCTCCCCCTTCCAGTCTGGATCACACTGGCAAAACCCACAGGAACATGTGCCATGACCTGGAATGGACCATGAGGGGAAAAATATCACGAAGATGGAAACAAGCCAGCAGATGACCAGAGCACAATTCACAAACACATGACTGTAAAAAGTTTAGGTGATGGATGTTTTCTGAAGATGCACTTAGTAATTTCCCCTCATTTACAATGTTTTAGACATGATAATGAATAGCAATCTTGAAAAATAGGTTTAAAATCATGTACACTCACGTGACGAAGACTGTTTTATTTTACATGAAGCGGGTCGCCTGATAGGGACCGCCACGTTGAGATTAAATTATCAGCCGAGTACTGCTCATTTTATCTCTGCAACCCCCGTTACTGGACACTTTCTCTCTCTGAACTCATTTAATCATGTCTGACTATGAATAGCGCATTTCTACATAGGCATCACTACCCAAAAACTATTGTTTTTGCTTGATGCTGCATCCTCACTGATAGGTCATAAACTGAGTGCACTTTTAATTGAACCAAACTAATCTTGACTTTTTGTTGCTAGGGAAAGGTTGTTTGAACCTTGAAAGAAAGCTTTCCAGGTTCCTTGGATGAATAATGTTTAATCCCATAAAGTTCTCTGAAAGTAACTTTCAATGAGGTTAGTTTGAACTCGAGCCCATAAAGTGCCTCATGTAAGGAGTTGTACATTCCTTACATGCATAGAAAAAAATTACTCTTTCCTAAATGTTATGCTGAGGCTTTGCATACTACACAAATTGAATTCCAGCTGGCAATCAAGCATAACGGCTGTCAAAAATGATTTAATCTCTCTTTTTTTAATCACACAGATTTCTAAAAATGGACATCTGGTGCTGTGGAATGTCAGGACTTGCTAAGAGCTTTGATAAGCCTTATATATTTCACTTGAGTTACAATGCTGAGCCCCATTACAAGTGTGGTTTGTAGTTACAGTTACGTGTATAAACACATCTGTGACAGTGCCTATGTTTGCGTAATGCGTAGGAGATTATAATGCCTTATTCCTTTACAAAACAGTGATGATGAGTGATCTGGAATTTTGGCTGACAAATAGAACACTAATGTCTTCTAAATAAAAACCAAAACCAAACGGAAATACTGAAGACAATGGTTAGTCAAATGTAGAAAAAAAGAGCATCATTTTGCATGTAATTACTCTTCCCACAGAAAAACAATACAAAGCTTGCACATCATCCCAAACACAACTTTCTGCCCTCACTGAGCTATTCTTAGTTCAGTGACATCATCAGTCTGTGACAATGCAGAAAGGCATTTTCTGGATAATATTGGACTTCTGTGAATATGCCACTGAGGCCTTAAGGAACCACTTATAGAACTAAAAGAAAAGTTTGTTTGTTGTTACATCCTGTCCTGAAAACTGAAGCTAGTTAAATCTGAAAGACCAAAGCAATAACTAGATTGTTAAAGTTGGACAAGACAAACTTTGATGTTGGTGTGACAAAGCCTTTTTCTGAAAGTTTTTAAAAGATAGATGGACAGATAGTTAAGTAGACCTTCAAATAAAACCTTCAGAAACATAAAAAGATGGACAGATTTTGTATTGTAACCTAAAGACATGATATGGCAGACCTTGTGTGTGTTTGGTTTACATTTGAATTTTTTGAAAGTTGGAGTTTGAATTAACAAGCATTCCGTTGGCCCGTTTAAACATTCTGTCAATGTAAGAGTATGGACCTTTATCACAGTCTGTGTGTCATCACGTCCAGCTCAGAACAGTAGCGTAATCAAACATCCGCCCATGGATGGATGATCAGCAGTTTTTATAAATAAATGAACTTAGATTCACGTGGCAGTAAACATCTACAGTTAAAATTGTTTCTTTGGCTTAACACAACACTTCACCATGTGTGTCATCTTCCACTTTAATGAATAAAAGTATCAAAGCGAGGTAATTATCGGGCAAAGTTTCCCTGGTTTATGAGCTACACGCTGTTCAGGTTTCTCCCAGAGGATTAATGTGTTCAACTCAAGTCCGAAGAGACCACGTTTAAGTCTTTTAATGTTGTTTTTTTCACTATTGCAGCATGTTAATCTCCCATTTGTATTTTAAATATATACAGTTGTAAACACTGTGACATTTTCATCTCTAATATTTAAGGTAATTTGCATTGGTCACTAGCGAATGCTTCCCCAATCATCACACTCAAACTGCAAAGATTTAACTCCACATTTACAACAATTAAACCAGTTATTTTCTGTAATCGGACTCTGGGATGGAAATTGTTTAAATGGATATTATAACATACCTGGAGATTATATTAAAAAGTAAGTACATGAAGCAATGTGATCATTATCATCGCTCATTCCCTGTACAATCTTTACTCGGAATATATAACTGTCAGTGTTGGGTAAGTTACTTAAAAATAGTATTTCTAATTATTAATAATTATATTTCTAATATAATAGTAAATTTCTAATTATTTCTCAACAATTGTAATCAGATTATTTTACTAATTACTTCATTGAAAAAGTAATCACATTACTAATTACGTTACTTTCTAAAATACTTTTCTGCTCAACAAATTCAAAAATAATGTCTATATTTCTTCCTTGTTCATTGTTACACACAAGTCACAAAAATACACTCAGCACCTCACATTTCTCCTTCGCAATGACTCGTTACGGGGCCATAATTAATGTTTTCTACATAAATAATATATTAGAAATAAGTATAACCCTATAATGTACTTAAAAGTAATAAAATTAATTGAAAGTCAGTAACTATGATCTGATTACAAGAATTTAAAATCGAATTTGATAACAGTAACTAATTACTTTGTATTTGGATTGCACCCAACACTGCATACTGTATACCCTTTTCTTGTTCTAATGCTCATTTAATGTGTATATGTACTCTTGTTTGTACTATATTATATTATCCTCTGTGAAGTGCTGCCTACTCATACGTTCTCCTTTAAAATCATAAAATGCATCAAATAACATGACACTGTTTTTCTTTGTTTCATTATCCATGAGTAATTATTGGAAGATGATGTAGGTCTGTTTAGATGAAGTATTTGGAATGAATTGTACATAAAATAGACTATAATAATTCTGCGCTATGGGCACTGCCACTGAGACTGCAGTGGAAGTCGTTTTACGCAACAAAGCGAAGCTTCCACTGTGCAAACGTGAAAGTGTGAGAAAGGGCTATAGAGGTAGTTACAATTGATAGTTTTGGTCTTTCTTTAGGGATTCTGGAAAAACCCTAAATAAGGTCTGTAGAATAACAGTATGTTGTCAATCCAACATAATAAACTTTAAAGGTACACTATGAAATCTTGCAGAATACAGAGATCTGGTTTTGCTTATACAAGAAACCAACCCAGGAGCTTTTAGGAGGTACATAACTTCAAGAGGTGCACTACAGCATTTTGTAATTTTACATAAACTATGCATTTCAACCTAAACGCACCCAGTGGAACATCAGCACATTGTCTAAAGAACAAATACGCAGGTCTCAAAAAGGTCAACACATGGTTTACCCTGCCAAGTCCCCAGAGCATGTTTATTTATAAGAGGAGCTTGTTCTTCGGCTGAACCAAAAGACGTTTTAGTGTTATTGTAGGTAATTCCTTTGAGGTGAAGTGAGCAGGGAACAGGGAATCTAAGTTGTAAATAAAGGCTTTCGAACAAAACAATTTGCTCGGAAAAACACAGGTTATCACACATTTCTACAAAATAATTAGTTGTGAATAACACATGATATATGACACATTCTATAGTCTAATACAATAGTTCTCAACTGGTGAGTCGCAACCCAAGATCTGTTTCATCCTGGGTCACAGGGTCAGCCAAAAAAAAAACGCTTATCAGCTTTTACTGTTAAAATATATTTTGTTGAAAACGTACCTGTCATTTCTTAGAAACTAGGATGATTAACATCCCCACATCCTCAAAAACATGAATAAAAGATTTTTTTAAATGTAAAAGGTAAAAGAAAAAACAAATGACCCAGACCACATTAATTATGGTTGGGTTTCCTTGATAAATATCAAAATCCATTTGTAAATATAAAAGCCTAATTATAAAACACAGAAATGTAATGCACTAAACAGAGTACATGTATTTAAAAAAGGCAAAGAAAGCCTCCCCCCAACTCCGAAATCCTGTCTTACCTGAGCAAAGCTCTCCTTTGTAGCGCAGGCAGCTGAAATCGTCACACTCACACCTCTTTCCCCACACCTTGCCAAAATCGTTATTGTGGCACACACACTGCCCGCACACGCAATCTCCCCGGCCGCTGCATATAACTTTTTCTGGCCCGGTGCAGGCATCCTGCTTGGTTGGGCTGTAGTCACCTTCTTCACACTCACATCTGGGACCCAGTCGCCCTGGGTTGCACAGGCAGATTCCGCACTCGTAGGTGCCATTGCCGTGGTGACAAACGGGACTGTCGGTCTCAGCCTTGGCTTGGCATTTACACTCGCACTCGAAGTTGACTCTGATCTGCAGGGTGTCCTTGAAGCCCACCGGTTTGATGGTAAATGTCTTGCGTTTCTCCTTGGGGCAGCCCCTGGCACGAGCCTCTACACTAAACGACACCTAGAAAAATATTCAAACACCTGTTATAGAGCACAGTTGTTCACAAAAAAATTAATTACTATGACACATTAAAAGTTGCACATCTGAGTTGGCACATTTTGCTCAAATTTGCATATTTTTAGTTCAGTACAAGAACAAAAAAACAACAACACAAATACACTTATTTTTGAACACATTTTGAGTATCAAAAGTAAACGTACTGATCTAATAGGACAGTAGTTCGATATTTTTGGCAATTTTATAAACTCTAAAGTTGTAGAACTTAAATCCAAAATTTTAGGATTTTAGAGTTTATGCTTTGTCATCATGGCAAGGAAGTTATAAAATTGGATATTACTTTACACACAAAAGGCGAGTAAGCAATTTTATCACACTAAAATTATATTAATATGCATATTGTTTATGTCTTGTGGCTATACTTTTGGAATGGTGAGTATTTTATCATTTACGGATTGGTCCCATTCACTTCCCTTCACTATGTGCCTCAATATAACCCAGATTTTTACTTTTAGTTTTTTAAATTTTCTCCCCTTTTTCTCCCCAATTTGGAATGCCCAATTCCCTATGTGCTCTAAATCCTTGTGGTGGCATAGTGGCTCGCCTCAATCCAGGTGGCGGAGGACGAATCTCAATTGCTTCCGCATCTGAGACCGTCAATCCGCGCATCTTATCACGTGGATTGTTGAGCGCGTTACCGCGGAGACATAGCGCGTGTGGAGGCCTCACGCTATTCTCCGTGGCATCCACGCACAACTCACCCCACCGAGAGCGAGATGCACATTATAGCGACCACGACGAGGTTACCCAATGTGACTCTACCCACCCTAGCAACCAGGCCAATTTGGTTGCTTAGGAGAACTGGCTGGAGTCACTCAGCACGCCCTGGATTCGAACTCGTGACTCCAGGGGTGGTAGTCATCATTATTACTCGCTGAGCTACCCAGGCCGCCCCAGATTTGTACTTTTTTAAAAGAGGAGTGACAAGCCGAAATACATTTTTGTGGAAATCAACTTTATGTCACAAATGCTGTCGATTGAGCTCAACATGTGTTGAACCTAGAATAATCCTTTGTCAGAGTAAAAATAATTTGTTAGTGTCCATCATTGCATATATGAGTCTTATCATTCCATTGCTGATAGAGAGTGTGCAGCATAGCATAACATAACATGTGACTGGGTTGGATTGACAGACAGTCTGAACTAACGGCTGGGTAGAGTGAGTCAGACCAGTACAGCAGAGATCAGGAAATAGGCAAGTCTGATGCCAAGACACACTCAGCAAAATGAGTAATGGCACAGTTACACCCACTTGTTCTGCTGTGTGTAAGTGTTTATAGTTAACCATTTAGTAGAAAGAGAGTGAAACCACAAAACTTTATGCAACTAATTTATTATGGGAGGCAGATGATTGCACATTAGAAAGGGTATTTCCTGTTAATCTGTGCTCCTCCTTTTGTGGAATATGTCAAGGCATCAGAATGGGAGTGAGAATTGAACAAAGTGACAGAACTGTTTTGGAATAACCACACTGATTGAGCAATACCAAGAATATATTATAAGGAGATTGAAATAAAACAGAGTATGATCGAATAGGACAGTTGGAGAGAAATAGAGAGAAATAAGGTTATACTGACTGTATCTCCTCTTTTGAGTCCAGAGCAGGATTTTAGCCCAGGGATGACCTCTTCATTGAGACATGTGGCATTAAAGGTCAGACTGAGCTCTTCTGGGACATTCAAGAGCTCCAGTTCAACCTTAGATCGCAGTTTCTGTTAGACAAACACACAAACAGAATGGCAAACAACAGATCAATAACCATATACAGGTTCTTTTGAGTACAAAAGAAATGGAGAGAAGCTTTATAAAGGAATGTTCCAGTGTTCAATAAGTTAAGCTCTATCGACACCATTTATGGGATAATTTTGAATCACACAGAAAATCGTTTTAACTTCTCACTCAGTTAAAAAAATAAAAAATAACTGTAACTGCACTTCGAGGGTTTAAGAGCAGAAATATGAAGCTTGTATTTTTGTAAAAGCACTTACATGAATTCTTTCTTTAAAAATCTGCATTATTTGAGTTATAAAGAGGTCTAAATCATCATTGTAGCGGTGGGAATACTGTTCAAGGTGGATTAACTTCTAATTATTTATTACTAATGTAATTTCTTTGTTTGTTCTGTTCTTATATGTATGCAAAAGTTACATTGTTTACTGTCTTTACATGGACATGACAAGAGCTGAAATATTAGTTATTGTTACTTAGCCCAAACAATTTCAGTAAATGATTTTCTAACACTTGTCTCAGGAAACATGTATAATGTTTAAGTCTAAATTCAAAACAGTGTTTATTTTAATGTTTATTGTTTTTTTGTTGAACTCGTAACAATCCTTTAAGTAAATGTAACATTACAGCATATGCATCCTGGATCAACTGGATCACATTATGTGAGTCCTCAGATAGAATGCCCACTGCAGTACCAGGGATCAACTCACTGTAGTTCTACAACAGATAAAGAGAGGGAGAGAAAGGAAAGAGAGAGCAAGAGAGATCAGAAAATAAGAGGGGACATAAAATCTTTAAAATTGTCCAATGTTATATCAAACATTTACCATATTGATAGTAACACTGAATATAATTTTTACCTTATAGAGTGATTCCACATGGCTGGTCACAGCAAATATCAGATTTATATTGTTCTCTGACATTTTCTCTGTGATTAATGCCAGGGATGGGTAGTCCTGGTGAATTGCAAAAGAAATTTTTTTCCATCAGTATGAAAGCAATATAGATTCAATTTAGATACTGTAGACTTACAGTGTGTCTAAAGTTAAAGAGATATGATATCACTACCAAAGTTGTAGACATGTTGTAGATGTTGTCTGTGCCCAAATAGCATTGGCCATCATTGGGTCGCACAATGCCCGCCAGGCGCCCATCCAGTGCCACGTGTGTCTTGGCATCAGTGGTAAAAACAAGCAAGTGAGATGCACCTGGCCTCCAACCAATTTTATCCTAGGAGAATGAATGAAGAAATAAAAAAATTGTCAAATATGAGAGGTCAAAGTAACAGCAGGTCAAAAATAGCCTCTATCACTCCTTGAGAAGTATTTGTATTCAGTAAAGTATGAGCCATCTGTCTTTCCATTTAGCTTGTTTAGAACCTCCAACCTTGCACACAGCTGCCTGTATGATGGCGTCAAAGCCTCCCTCTGGGGCATCCCTGTTCCGAGACACCTTTTGTTTCTTCACCTCCTCTGTAAAGCGGTTTACCTCTTCTGTCAGAGACAGAACATGTCTGTAGCCAAACTGAGGCTGGCATTTGTATGGGATTCTATCACATGAGAGAATAGAAGAATTGTTTACATGTTGAAAGTAGAGGTAGACCGATATATCTGTTTTATTGGTGCCGATAGTTGCTTTTTGGAACTATTGGTTATCGACAAAAATCTATGCTGATAGTTTTTATTTATTTATTTGTTCCTCTGATAATTAAATTTTTTTAATTGAAGCAAGGGCATGCAAAGAAAAATGCGACTATTTGGAAATATATCGTCAGCAAATAGCTGCATATTGTACAGGCTATAAAAATCTTAGTTTGGTAAATATTAAAAATAGAGCATTGTAACGGAGCCTAGTCTCTGTCATTTCAAAATAAGAGTCCCCGTGTGTTTCAGGATTGTTTAGTGTTAAAAGTCCTACATTATGTACCCAATATATTTTTTTCATCTGATTATTATTGGGATTTTGGTTGAAAAATAAACTACATCTGGGATTATTCATTTTGTACTCTGGCCTCTATGTCTGTGCTGACTAAGAATATGTTGTAACATTCTATTAATCGATCTTATAAAATATTGGCCGATTAATCTGTTATCACCCTTTTACACCACCTTAGTTATCAGGATCAGCAAAATCAATTATGATCAAATGACCAGCTGAATACTACTCTAATGTTATTGGACACTTTCACATATGGATTAAATTAATCATGTCTCACTGTGAATAGTTAATTTCTAAAATGGCATGGGTAACTGAAAACTATTACATTTGAATTATGCTGCATTTTTGCCACTAGGTATCAGTGTACGTCCAAGATGACATAAATAAAAAAATTACTGAGTGCACCTTTTTAACAGTTAAAATAACAACAAAAAAAATGGATACATTTGCCAGTAGCCAATGCTAAGTTACATATTAAGGCTTAATTTTTGAGTAGGTTATGTATTCAATAAGTGTATTTTGTCCTGTGGCACTAGCAGATTTTTACACTTTTTCTTTTTTCATTTTTTATTTTTTATTTTTTTTTTGCATAAAGTGAAAAGCAAGTGAACATATCTGCCACACCAAATACACATACAGTATATTCAAGATACATTCTATGAAAACACATCTTAAATGGATGGTTCCCCTAAAACAAAAAAATATTTTACTCTTTTGTCATCTTTTAATCATTCTGTAAATCATTTACACAGACTTTCTTTCAGTCACCATAAACTTTCATTGTATGAAAAAAATGATGCAATGAAAGTGAATGGTGACTGAGGCTAACATTCTGAGGGTAAATGATGATAGAATTCTCATTTTTGGGGCGAACTATCCCTTTTATATCTAACACAGTTTTGCTTATTAGGTAAAAGTATCTTGTTTTAAGGATCTTTAGATATTTTAACTGAAAAACAAAGCAAAGTTATAAATATGATTTTATCCTGTGTGGAAAAGCGAATAAAGGAAAAGAAACAGGTTGCTACTATTACTGCTGTAACCATGAAATAATGCCAAAGCTGGTGGTGAGTGTTTGTCATTCACTAAAGCTTTGCTGGGGTAAATGAGTCACAACATTCAGTGATGAGCTGTAGAAAACAGCTTACAATGTAATATATATTTTGGACATAACTCAGCATAAAGGATGGCAAATGAAGACACTTTAACCATAATAGCAGGGTGTCTAAATATGTAATATCAGATTCTGTTAGCCAACATACACAACACCCTCTCACAACATTGTAATTAACACACATCATCTTTAATGTTTATGTTTAGTGTGTAAATATATGTCTTTGTCATCACTCACGAGTAGCAGGGATTTAACACAGCCTCTGGAGGGGAGATGAACATGTATGGGGACACTGGTTTATCCACGAAAGCCCCAAAACCCATGCGCAGATTACTGGTGGTTTTGCTCATTTCTTCAGCCAAGCCCCGCCCCAGTCTTCGTAATTGAGATAAGTCATCATTCATGGAGAAGGACAGGTCCATCAGATAATACAAGTCCACAGGGTAATCCTCCACTTGCCGGACTTTCAGTGTAAAAACCTGAGAATCATCTGTTGGAGTCCAAAATAACAATACAGTCCAATGAGACCCCATTTAAAGACCCTGTATTGACAGTTCCTATTGAAACAGGAAATTTGAGTGGGATATATCAAAAGGCTTGTCACTTTTTTTTGTAAATAGCCAATAAGCTTTAGTTAGGTCACAGATATGAACATGATTTGCAATTTCCTAGTTGGTTTCAAGTGGTATTAGAGGAAATTACATTCTCATTCTGGAGGCATTTAATTGGACAAAAATCTGTGTAGTGCATGATGAGTCATCAATATTTTTGGTCCATTGATCCGGAAGAGAAGAAAATTAAATTTTAAATGTGTATATATGGCATATGCTAAAGGTTTTTTGTCAACTTTTAGGAGAACACCAAGAAATGGATGGCTTGACATGAACTGAAAGCCACAAAACTAAAATTTTGATTTTGGTCACTACTTCTGCATTCAGTTATCTTCTATCTTTTGCGTTTATGACCTCACCAGGTCTCAGAGAGATGTGCAACATCTGAGGTTGGATCTGGGTGACATCGGTGGTGGATCCCGAGGCCTTGTCACTAAGAGGTTTGTCTTCTATTACAGTCATTTTGCTGATGGGATGCTCCAAAGCTCCTCTCCTGCATCCTGCCTCTATCAGGTTCTTCTTTAGGTCACATCGTGAGGAGCCGGGTACATCTTGTCCAAAATCCTGTAAAGCAATTGCCAAAAGATACAGTTTCCAATACTGGTCCAGGGCATCAGGCTGTACGTGTACAGTAAAAGTGAAGTAATGTCTGTGCCACTAGCAACACCAAACAATTTTTAATCACTCCTCCTGTCTTCCATTGCTCGATACAACAAGTAGTCCTGCCCCACACTCACGCCATCGATTGAGCCAATGCTGATATGTCAGAACACTCAACAAATAGATTGCAATTCTGTTTGGTACCACTAGTAGTGTGGAAATTACCCATTTCACATTTTAAAGGTCCTTGCTTGTTTTTCTTCAATGGCACAAATAAGGAAACAGCACTGATTTTACTTCCTGAACATCTACTGTAAAAGCCCTAACACATGATTCACACTTGTAGCATTTGAAATAACAAAAAACAATGGAAGCCAAAGGCATATTTGCTACCTTTTCCTCTTTTCTTTCGATAAGGATAAAATCACTGATCTGGACAATTGCACAGAGCTTGCACACATTAAAAACATTTTGACTGTTTATAAAAGACAGCCACTTAAAATGTCAATGTCTTTTCTGGAAACCACATGGAGGATGGTAATGGTAAGTCAAACCATAGTTTTTACCAAAGACCAAACTCATAGACAAACCAAGTATGTAGCTCTCAAGGGAAGCCTCATTCATATTGTAAACAAGCTGCAAAATAATGCTTGACATGAAACTAGACAAAACAGTTCCAGAGGTTAGTTCAGAATCCAGTTCCTTGATCTAGAGGTGAGTCAGTCTGGAATTTCAGTCTGATCAAATGCAGCCTTTTGAATTTTCATGCCAAGATCTGATCTGATTGGTATATAACTATACCATTGATATATAAAAAAGTAAATTAATTTTACTAATACATTTCTGAGACATGCAATACTTTTACCCCTGAGATCAAAATCCTGATTTTACTATCAATCTTACTCTCCACTCCATCCAGGAATTTTAGTAATAAAATCTTTAGTAAAGATGTTGAAGCCAAGTCATTAAACATTGTAGAGCACCATACCTCTTGAAAGCACCAGGCACAGGAAGGATGCACTGCCAGGCACTGCCGACATGTACTGGCCCCTCGAGAAGTACAGATATTGGAGCCTGATAGAGAAAGAGGAAAGTGAATATATTTGATCTCCAATTTAATTTGTAATGTAATTAAAAAATGTGTTGTCTCTATTAATAGGGGAATAAAAGGATCAGTTGGGATCAACATGAACAGGATGGTGTTCCCTCTGAAAGACACCAGACAAAGAATTTCATATAGTAGGAACAAATGTGGATGTAACAGTTTCAAGCAAACAAGCAAGAAAAAAGAAAGGATAGATAGATAGACAGAGACAGACAGACAGACAGACAGACCGACAGACAGACAGACGGACGGACAGATAGACAGACAGACAGATAGATAGACGGACATACAGCAGACAGACAGACAGGTAGATAGATAGACAGATAGATAGATAGACAGACAGACAGACAGACAGACAGACAGACAGACAGACCGACCGACCGACCGACCGACCGACGGACGGACGGACGGACATACAGACAGACAGACAGACAGACAGACAGGTAGGTAGATAGATAGATAGATAGATAGATAGATAGATAGATAGATAGATAGATAGATAGATAGACAGATAGATAGATAGACTGAAAGAAAGACTCTCCTTAAACTAAACAATTCAAAGTGTGTTATGAAATGAATGACAATCAAAATGCTTTATTTTAAAGTCAATGGTCAAAGAAGCGTTCACAGTTCATCCTCTCTGTCTTAAACCACAGCATCACATCAAACATAATAAATAGCATTAATCCGATATATCAGGAAAGTCAGAAAATTTGTTACAGACACAACTATAAAAGGTTCACAGATATGTCCAATAAAACGGAAAATAAATAAATAAATAAAAATAGGGCACATACCTAGTCCTACATCTGTTAGGAACAGAATTAGACAGTAAATCCATAAAATGAAGTCGAGTTTGTGTAAAGTTTTTTCCATTTCTGAAAACAGCTCATATAGGCGTTGAACGCACTCTGCTAACTTTACTAGTCCTCTCTGCCGGTCTGTCCTCTCCTCCCTTCTCCAGCATAGACATCAGAGCACCACCAAATATAGAGTAAATTGTGGCAAAAGTGAGTTTATTTTCCGAGAGAGAGAGAGAGAGTGAGAGAGAGAGAGAGAGAGAGAGAGAGAGAGAGAGAGAGAGAGAGAGAGAGAGAGAGAGAGGGGTGGGTGGGGGGTTAGAGGAGTGGCTGACTTCATGAACATGCCCTTCTTATGGTTACTTTAAAAAAAAAAAATCACAACGTTTAAAACATCCTATTTCGACCTAATCGGAAAATTAAATCTACAAAATTACGACGTAGATTAGCCCTCTATTATGTATCTATTATGACTACTATTCTTTATTTTTCTTTTCCTAAAGTCCGCATGCCACCACGGACTTTAAAACTAACAAATCAGACAAATGAAATGTGTTCAGTTTTTCAGACAAACTTCCCATGAAAGGTTACATAGAATATGGAAATGAATGGAAAACTATGTTCTTATTCATTCAATATTATCAATATTAATAAAATCATTTAGCTTATTTTCCATTTGATCTGCCAGTCAAGTTATGGATAATTCAGGACATCATAAATATCATCACAGTCTTCTGCTAAACATTTTTTTTCTCTCTTCAGATCTACAGTTCTGTTTACTTTACATGTAACATACATGCATACAGGGGCTCCTAATGTTATCCTCGGCCCATCCACCGAGCACGAGCTCCTGTATCACATCAGACGCCATTATGCTCCCTCTAGTGGCTGTTGTTTCACTCTGAATTTACTGTTGTGCACAGCCAGAGTTTTCGGTCTGCTGACCGCACAGCGAAACTGATCAAGAAATTGTATGATCCGAAATTTTCTTCTGCCCGCACCAAATCTGAGGCTGTCATATGCACTTTTGTGCAGCTGGACTATCAGAAATTACTGCAGCATGGTAACACACGTTTCCTCTCTTTTGGTCCAGCTCTTGAAAGAATACTACACATTTTCAATGGTCTGCGTGCATACTTTCTTTCTCAAGAAAAATGCCCAGAGTTTCAAAGAAACATTTTCAGCGATCTTTGCACTAAATTTTGGATTGGCTTCACACTCAAGCAAACAGCCACTTTGAACTGTGCACTAGAGATAGTAGAGCAAGACCACATATCTTCCACAGAAGTGGCTTTGCACATTCATGACCTGAGAAAAGTCTTGCAGGCCAGGCTGGAGGAATCTTTCATACCATCTGACAATAAAACGCAGTTGGATGCCCTGGCTGAAGCTGGTGGCATGCGAGCGGATGATTTCTTTTGTGCAGTGAGAAACTTTTATTCAGTATCGTTGGATTACCTCCAAAATTGGAGCCACTCATTGGAGAACACAGATAAACTTGAGTGGGCCCTACTGAGAGACATCCCAGAGTGGAAAGACATTCAGAGCAGCCTCGAACACTTCTACTCCATGAATCCCCACTCTGTTTGATTGACAAAACCACGCTCTTTGATTAGTGGGCTTGAGTGAAAAACATTGTCACTCGTAGCATCACTGAGTGGAACATGAACAAGATGGCCGTGTCTGAGAGATGGACAGATGTTTTTCATCAGCTGGAGAGCAACATCATCAAATTTGGAGTCTTAGCCAAGGTCTTGGAGTTTGTTTTATGCCTGCCTGGGACATCTGCATCTGTGGAGCGTGTGTTCTCATTAATGAACGCAGCATGGATAAATCTCGACTCAGTGTAACAGTCATGAAGGCAATGCTTTTCGTATGCCTTAATTTTGGACTGGACTGCTCTGCATTCTACTATAAACTCTTGAAAGACAAGCGCACACTGAGAAAAATTACTGCCAGTGAAAAGTACAAGGTGACAACAGTTACAGATGCGGATGCACCCTCTAATTCACATTGATCTGCGCCTAGGTAAGGATATGTCAAGTTTATTTTTGTTGGAAGGGGGCTGTCCTGTTTTCCACAAGCAGGAATCTGGTCACCCTATTCATTCACATATTTCAAGTATTACACTTTCATATATGTAAAATATAATTTCCTAAATCACAGTGTAATTTTATATAGCCAATATGCCCAAATAAATGAACAATAATTGTAGAAATATACGTTTATGGCCATATATCTGATTTCTGTATGGGATTACATGTCTGTGTAAGTGGTTTTGTGTTTATTGTGTTGTGTTCACAGAAGTAGAATATGGAATATTCTCAATAGGCTTTGTTAGAAAAAAACAAATGTATACTCTTGTTTGCAGTAGTCTTTCAATTAATGTTTGCAGGGAAAAAAACACCAAGGTAGGCAATTACACAAAATTTTATTAACACAAGTTATGTCAGTCAGATGAAATAATAGAAAATACTGTATTTTAAAAAAAGTAACCAAACATATTATGAATTAAATGTTCTCTGATTCTGCAGGATGCATTCTGCCTTGATGTGGGTTCAGAGGATCATCAGCAGCAGCAGTAGCATCTTCGTCATCATCAGAGACTCCAGCCACCCGAGCCATGGGCTGTTCTCACTGCTACCATCAGGCAGGCGGTATCGCAGCATCAGGACCCGCACCAGCCGACTTCATGACAGCTTCTTCCCCCAAGCAATCAGACTTTTGAACTCTTGATCTCCCACGATCAAATACATCAGCCCTGCACTTTATTACTCTTACTCTTATATCTCACACTGGACTGTCATAAATTATATTATTATTATATTATATTCTCTCTTAACAACACACTGGCAACTTACTATCAACCGACAGCCTGAATGTCAATACAGTACAATACAACCTACTGTACATTTTAGATATACTATATATACTTTTTTATTGTATAATGTGTATTCTATATTGTGTGTATTGTATAATGTACATTGTATGTTATTATTTGTATATTGTGTTGTGTGTAATTATGTGTATATTAGATTTTAAATTGTGTTGTGTAAATCTGAAGTTTGTTGTAAATTGGTATATGTATCATCACTGTCATGACTGCTATGTTGCTCGGAACTGCACCCAAGAATTTCACACACTATTGCACTTGTGTAAATGGTTGTGTGACAATAAAAGTGATTTGATTTGATTTTGATTTGATCAGCACCAGCATGACCCCCCTTTTCCTCCTCAGGAAGTTGAACAAATTTTCATGATTGCAATGTTGAGGAGAATTGCAGTAACCACTACAACTGCACAGCTTTTGCAGGGGTCCTAGGATACGCTGTCACCTTTCTGTTTTTTGTTTTGTTTTGTTTTTTATCCCCTTTTCTCCCTAATTCCCACTGCTTAGTAGGTCCTCATGGTGGTGTGGTTACTCACCTCAATCCGGGTGGCAGAGGACAAGTCTCAGTTGCCTCTGCTTCTGAGACAGTAAATCCACACATCTTATCATGTGGCTCGTTGTGCATGACACCACAGAGACTCCCAGCACGTGGAGGCTCTTGCTACTCTCCGCGTTCCACACACAGATTACCACGTGCCCCAGTGAAAGCGAGAACCACTAATCGCAACCACAAAGAGGTTACCCCATGTGACTCTACCCTCCCTAGCAACCGGGCCAATTTGGTTGCTTAGGAGACCTGGCTGGAATCACTCAGCACACCCCTGGATTCGAACTCGCGACTCTAGGGGTGGTAGTCAGCGTCAATACTCGCTGAGCTACCCAGGCCCCGCCTTTCTGTTTTTAATGTTTGGGTAACGATCTCATTCACTGACAGCACATTAGTGCTGTGGTCAGCCCATTTAGGGCTGTTGTTTACCACCTGCAGGTGTCACCATCAACACTGCCCTCTTAACAATATTGCATGGATCATCTGAGTGCTACTTCCTGTTAGCCGTTTGGCTAAAGCATGACCTGGTGTGGGACATGCAAGTTAATTCCTTGTAGTGAGCTTGGATGTTTTTAATCTTGAACCTTGGCGTTGGCTGCTCATCCCCAGGTATTTTAAATGGTTTGCGTGTTAATTACAGCACTGTCAGTTGCTTTAGGCCGCCACTGGACTTGCTTATGCAGCAAAAACTTTGTTTCCACCTCTCCACTATAGAGCGTGTCCTTTCAGGGGCCTGACTGAACCTCTTCTCTGCAATGGTGGCTGGATGTTGCACAAGTGTCAAGAAGTATTGGCGAAGAGGATATGCACTGTCTCCCAGCAGTTAGCTGTCCACCTGGAAAATTGCAGTATTGGCCCACACAAAGAGTCATGTGTGCTTCCAGGCCATTTTGCCACAATGTCATTGAAGACCCCCTGTGATCACACACTACTTGAACATTAATGGCTGGATAGCCCTTCCTTCAAATGTACAAGGGCTTATTCACCATGGGACTTGCCACTGGAATCAGGGTGCCATCGATGATGCCAGTCACTCTTGGGATGTTGGCAATATTATGGAACTGTTGATTGGCCAGCTGCATTTCTTGAGGAGTTTTGGGGAAAGTCAGCATGGTGTTCATAAGCTGTAACAGCAAAGGTGTTACTACTGTAACAGCCTTGTTGACCGAAGACTTGCTGAGCTACAGGCCATCACCAACCACCTCCATATAACTTCTCACAGTACAATCTTTACATGTACAATCAGCACTGGTGCCCCCCTGGGATGTGTGCTCTCCCTACTACTCTTCTCCCTGTATACAAATGACTGCACCGCCAAGGACCCATCTGTCAAGCTCCTGAAGTTTGCAGAGGACACTACAGTCATCGGCCTCATCCAAGATGACGATGAGTCTGTATACAGATGGGAGGTTCACTGGTGTAGTCAAAACAACCTGGAGCTGAACATGCTCAAAACGGTGGAGATGATTGTGGACTTTAGGAGAAACACCCCAATATCGACCCCCCTCTCCATTCTAAACAGCACTGTGGCTGCAGTGGAGTCATTCAGGTTCCTGGGCACTACCATCTCACAGGACCTGAAGTGGGAGACCCACACTGACATTGTGAAAAAGGCCCAGCAGAGGTTGTACTTCCTTCGCCTGAATCCTATTACACTGACTGCTTAGAATAGTCCCACAGTGTTTGGATGGTGCTGTAAACAGGGCCCAGACCTGCTGGCTAAACCATGCTATAGCAACAGATAAACAACAAAACAAAATGCAAAACTGTATTAAATGGATGTAAAAATAAATAAGTAAATAAAATGACAAAGAATAGCTGTGAATGTCAAAATTCCAGAGGAAACTATTAATAAACACACAGATAATTGTGACAAATGCTTTTCTTGTAAACATTTAAAGAAGTGACATTATCTAGATTAAGTTAAAATATGTCCCCATAATCATTTAGCTCTTTGCTGATTAATTCCCAGGAATAACTAATTTGCTAACAATTATTTTTATTGCTAAGAAGCATCATGAAGTTTCATTTTAATTTGCAATATGCATCTGACTCCCAGAATAAATCTAACAGCTCCATTCAGATTTTGATTCACAGATAAAGCTCAGTGGGACTGATGGGGTATTTTTAGAGGATCTATCAGCATCCTTCAGATGTGGCTGTGGATTGACAGGACCAGCAGGATGAAGGAAGGAGGGCCTGGATCTAGACCACTCACCCGCACCTGCCAACCTAGCATTCAGAGAGAGAGAGAGAGAGAGAGAGAGAGAGAGAGAGAGAGAGAGAGAGAGAGAGAGAGAGAGAGAGAGGCTGTTCTCACTTCCTCCCTCCCCCTTATGCTCACCCCACACTTCACATGCTTTTGACCCATGGGGTGTGTATCTGGGTTGACAGAAGCTCTGCAGGCAGTCAGGGCCACTGAGGAGGACTTGAGGTCCAGGGATGGGACAAAACTTCTGAAAGAAACCAGAAACATCTTAACCAATAAATTTTAATAGAGACACAGAGGCAATTTAGGAAAAATGGTGGCAGAGGAGGTAGTGGTGACTCTTTCAGGAGGTGCACCATGGGGTTTCCGATTACAGGGAGGAGCTGAGCACCAGATGCCCCTCCAAGTGGCAAAGGTAAGAGGGCACGGGATTGGAGAGGCTACCCGGTAAAAACTGAACCATGTGTTTCATTTTAATGACTGGTTTGTAAAGCTATTAAGAGAAACACTGTCTTTTGATTGCAACTTCTAACCTGCCATGAAAGAAGACTTTAGAGGCTGCATTATGATGCACACGTCATTAGTCTCAACCACATCATGCTTAACAATTGTCAAAATTAGTCTATTTTGTGTTTTAGCTTTGTAAGATGCAGAAGTTCATAAAACAATAATGATGATTCATTCTATTGTAGCAGTACAGTAACATAAGAAATACCAAAATAAAATGTTCCAGAATTGCTCAGAAAAGTACAAAAGTATTCTTCATTTTTGAAGCCCACCTCCTGAAACTGACTGTACACAACATACGCAAAAATACTAAATAAAATAATAATTTTAAAATTAATTTTGTCAACGTCTGTTAAGTTTAATGTAGTCCTTGCTTGTGTATGAGCCCTTATTTAGCAGAGCAGATAGGCTTGAAGAATGTGTGTAGCACCTGATAAGCCTACTTGAGTGCAGGTGTTATTGAGGACATTTTCTGTTAAATGCTCACTTGTGCTATGTAGCCCATTCTAGCATGTGTGGTTTTTGTGTTATTCATGTGGTATGCCTTCTTGGTAAAACAATTTTTCAATTAGAGGCCATTTTTAATTAAATATACATATTTATATTAAAATATATTTTTCAGGACCTGAAGAAATGCAAATTAAGATAGAAACAACACTTACATGTCTTTTATTTACAAATAAGGCCAAACATATAAGATAAAACATACTGGCATATTATCTTTTAGACTATGGGCCCCAGATTACTTCTTTTATCTGTTGATAAATGCCTGTTCGAGAGCCATATGGCTATGTGTTGCAAGCATGCCTGCTCCATAGATAAACCTGCAAGGCTTTTCACAGTGCACTTCTTCGCTCTTATCTAACTGACAGCTTTTTGTTTGGCTTCCTATGGAATCCAGATCTTTCAAGGTAGCATTCTTAAAGAGCTCTGTCTAAATTAGATATTATTTCAGGACTGAGTAGAATTACAGCCACAGTCTCTACCTATAAACACTTTTCCACACGTGTTAAGCGACAACTGTGCAATACATTTTCCCTGATCTAAGTGCTATTTTGGATGGATGAGCCATGGCACAAACTGTCTAGTCTGCTCTGTATACTTTCCATCCTAATAGGACAAAGTTAGCTGTCACAGGGCTTTTGTAAATTCAGAGAAAAATATGTTTTGTACAGCACTATAGGGAGTTTCCTTTTTTTTTTTTTTTAGCATAATAAGTCCCAAAGAGCATATTGCATGCTTCATTGGAAGAAAGGAAATCTGACATTTTGTTAAAGGAAGGGTTCACCCAAAAATGAAAATTCTCTCATCATTTACTCATCCTCATGCCATCCCAGATGTGTATGACTTTCTTTCCTCTGTAGAACACAAACAAAGATTTTTAAAACAATATCTCAGCTCTGTAGATCCACACAATGCAAGTGAATAGTGACAAAAACTTAGCTCCAAGCTCCAAAAAGCACATAAAGGCAGCATAAAAGTAATCCATATTACTCCAGTGGTTAAATCCATTTCTTCTGAAGCGATCCAATCGGTTTTGGATGAGAGCAGACCAAAATATAGTTTATTTTTACTATAAATCTTGACATCTGGAGTCTCCTTGGTATGATTTCAAGCTTGACTACATTTCTAGCACCATCTAGTGCTCTGTGCATGTGTCAAGCACTAGGAAGTGTAATCGAGCTTGAATTCATGATTGTGCCAAGAGACTGCAATGGCAAGATGTAGTGTGAAAAAGGAGTTATATATTTTGATCTGTTCTCACCCATCAATTAATTCAGAAGACATGGATTAAACCACTGGAGTCATATTGATCACTTTTATGCTGCCTTTATGTGCTTTTAGGAGCTTCAAAAGTTTGGTCACCATTCACTTGTATTATATGAACCTACAGAGCTGAGATATTCTTCTAAAAGTCATGAAAAAACGTCATACACATTTGGGATGGCATGAGGGTGAGAAAATTAGAGAATTTTCATTTTTTGGGTGAACTATTTCTTTAACATGGCCAGTGTCACAAATTTGCTTATTTGATTAATGACTTATAAATAGTAAAACATCTTAAATATTTCTTCTTTATTTTACACCATCACTTTTTGTTGTTTTACTTTTTTTTTTTTTTTTTTTTTTAAATCCCTAAATAAAATAATTTATTTCCAGGTTTAAATTAGATTTTGAATACCTGATTTTCAGTGTGGTCTCATTTTTGGAACCCACTGGGGATACACTCCATTTGCTTTTTTAGTAACTGTATGACAGTCCACTTCTCAAAATATGCACTCATTGAGTTTTAAGCAGAACCTGTTGAGACTGAGTGACAACTGACTCGTTAAAATGGCTGAGTACTTTATTTTGGATATGTGGAGAACACATATGAATTCATGGCATGCCCTGTTCAGGTCTACCAATAAGCAACAGCTGCCATGGCACCAGCTATACATGTTGTTTACCCTTTTGCATTCTGAGACTGTTTGATCTACAATAAAAATTGGTGGAATTTGAACAACAATCTAATGTTCATCTGTTTTCTTCTAATTAGAAAACATATTTGAACGTTTGTTTCTTTTTACCAGAGATTTTAATGTATCCTATTTAAAAGGACTTATTTTGATTTTTCTCAGAGATTTACAGTTAAGGAAAAGCAAATCAACATGGGGATTGTAGTTTGCACTGAACTTTGTAGCATTGTGAATTTTATTTTTGTTCACAATGTGCTGCTGATAGATTATTATTTTTTTTTTTTTAATGAGAGGTTAAAGAAGAAAAAAATATTTAGAGGTGTTAATCCCATTAGCCCATTTTTGAGTAGTAAAAAATACCCAAAGCTCATTTATGAAAAACAAAGCTTATGGAACCTTGTTGTTTATCAAAGCAGTTGCTTTAAAGCTTGTAACATGTTTTTTTCTGGAAGCAAGAGACAAAGCTGGGAATGTGGCCAGACTTTCAGTCTGGTATTTGTTGGCGAAGTGAGTGTTAGAACAGCACACTCATATTTGACAGATGACCTAAGTAAGGCTCTCTAGAAGATGGCATCTAAAATTGGGAACAAAAGCCATATAGGCCTCTTTAAGGCCACCTCCATCTCTGTTCAGTTAAGTTATTACAAATACAAAACCCACTGGGTAAGGCCTGAATAGCTGCCTCAATAGCACAACCTTTGGATTAAGTTGTGCCACTGTGTGAAAACTCGGCCAATAGCTCAGATGTAATCCATGCTTGTTTATGTACAGTCTGTGAGAGGCAGTCAGCGATAATATTGCCATTAGCATGATTTTATTACTCTTGGCATGAAAAGTCCTCAAATGTGTTTTGAGACCATCAGCGAGCCACTCAGACAGACAGATCACGCACTGGTTTATTAATAACAGATGCACTATGACCCAGTAGCACAGAGGTTGTCAGTTTTCATTGTATATATTTATAATGTGATTCTGTGGGGGAATTTGCTTGCTATGATGTAATGAACCATTACTTGGCTGAACATTGGAAACAGAAACTGTTTAAACTAACTTGACATTCATAAATGAAGCAATATAATAATAAACTAATAGAATCGATAGAAGTAGATGTTTCATTGTTTGTTTAATGGTTAATTATGTATTGTTTTTCGTAATTATTCATTTAGTCTATCAGAAGATGCTTTGTTTCCATTTTTGATTACTCTGTCTCCACCTGCTGTTTTAGGTGAGAAAGCGCAGTAAGGCATGCAGGGCAGGGCTCAGAGAGACTGATGAGCTGGTGTCAATCAATGATGTCTCCTGTGGAACACTGTCTCATGCTGAAGCTATGAACCTCATCGATAGTGGCAAAGGAACCCTCTACCTGCGAATCAAAAGGTAAGAGAGAGATCATTGTCATGAGGAGTTTGTAGGCATAATATTAAATGAAAAACTATGAAATCAAAACAGCAATTTTGTGGCTTTTTATCCATGTCTATTAGTTTTGAAGCCATATATGTGCTAGTAGACTCCTTAAAGTTGACAAAATTATCTTTTAGCAGATATATGGATATAAAATGTACAATACTTCTCTTCTGGGAAAACGGACCAAAAATATGCATGACTCATCTTGTACTAAAGAGATTTTTGTCCAATCAAATGCTATGTAGGATGAGAATGTCCCTCCCCTTAATACAATCTGCAGCTGACTAGCAAGTAGCAAATCATGATTCAGGTGCAACTGCTTTCCCTTTTTTATTAGTAACTAGTAGCACCTTATAATAAACATGCAAAAAAAAAAAAAAAAAAAAAAAAAATGAATGGCAACATATTTGGACACCATACCTGCCAAATCTCCAGATTTTACCGGGTTTCTCCCTTTTTTTCACTCAACTCACACTTTTCCGCATCCACACTTTGCTCATGAGAATGTATTAGACCTGTAGGTAGGGTGCCACCCATCCCGTAAAATACGCAATTGTCATAAGATCATTACGGAACGCGATTTGTCCCGTAAGTTGGTCAGATGGCGTCACATCCAAAATGTCCCAGATTGTTAATTTAACACTGATATAAATTAGAAATTTTTCATACAGTGGGTAATGGGTCGTCTGAAAAGTTCACACATAAAACTAAAATTATGGATTTTTTTTAAAACATTTTTAAATTAAAAAACAGAAGGTTCAGTATAAATTTTCAATAACAAGTACAAAATTACACAGATCCAACAATGAATCCTATGATTGAGTCTTAAAGACAAGAAGTATAGGTGAAGGAAAAAAAAAATGATTAAAATAAAGTAAAACAAATAAAAAATAAAAGTAAAAATACATATAAACCATCACAGATGTATACATAAATAAGATAAATAATCAAATAAATAAAAATAGTTATATTTTTTTATACGTCATGGGTCAGGAAATTTTTCGGCATATAAGAAAGGATATACACTTTTTATTACTAATAAATCAAAAAGCATTTATTGCTAAAACTGTGAGGGATGTGGTAAGGGCCCATCCGAATACATTTCTTGGTTGTATTCATCTTCACAGAAACTTCACCGGCTGCCGTTCCTGCCGACAAATACACATTATTAAACATTGTGTTTAGCAGCGGCTCCATGTTGTTTTGTCATATGACTCTGTACAAGTTTAATCCTTTACTGACAGCCCAGAATCTTCTGAACTGAGATCAGTCGGTTTAAATAAGTTTAAATTATGCGTTGTGTATAACGAAGCCAAAAATACAAAGTCCACGCATGTGTACGTGGGGTCGCAGGAGGTTAAAGCTTACTGGGAAAGCCTATATGTAAATACAGGAATTAAAATAGTGCTGGTCAAGTGATTTCACTGGGTTTTTTAACATTATACTTGAGATAATCACTATGCTTTCCATTCAGGGCCCCAGCTGCCTATCAATCAGTGGTGCTTCTGGGTCGAGCCCCCTCCCCTCGTATCGTTAAGGAGTACCAGGCTGCGTTGAGAACTCTGTCGCCTCCACTTACCTCTAAACCGCCTGGTGTTTATAGAGCATTGCTCATGTCCCCCACTGGTGGGGTAGAGTGCCTTACGTCTCCTCCAGACAGTGAGGCGTACTATGGAGAGACAGACAGTGACGCTGATGTGGCAGCAAAAGAGAGGCAGCGAAGACAGAGACGACGAAGCCCAAGTGGCTCACCTGCCAAGTTCCCTAGCCAAGCCTCACCCCAAGAGGAGGAGACTTCAGTAATGAGTGGCTATGAGAGCACCCAGGATGTGTGCATGTACCCCCCAAAGCATATCTGGTCTGTATCTGATCTAGATGGAATAGGGACTCAGCAACAGCACGCAATGTCCGGGGTGGCCCGCAGAGAGGTGGTCTACCAGCCCTCGCATGCTGAGTGGTCGCACCAAGCAGAAAATTCCTCTGAGAATTCCGACCAAAGTCCAACAGGAGCTGCTGAAGTGGACAGTGGCTTCCAGGAGCCCCCCACTGTCCCACCTCCTCTGGTATCTCCAGAACGGTTCAAAGAGGCTCTCATGCTGGCATCTCACAGACAGATGGTACCCATGGTGGGCCCAGTGGATAACCCAGTGGATGAAGAACTTAGTGTCACATACATGGACAAGGCCAAGCAAGCTAGTAAGTATAATTCTTCTTTTTCAAACAGGCTACAGCACATCGGTATGTTTGAATATCAACATTCATTTCACCATAAATTGCTATATTAATAAGCACAAGTTCAGCCTTTCCAAATCTAGCATCTCTTTCTGTTATTACCTCATGCCCTATTAAACAGGCAATCCTGAGAAATCTGTCAGTTACTTAAATGATGTCAGTGAGCTTAAACAAACGTTGGTGATAGGGGTTCCTACATGTCCTCCTTCTGAAAGCTTAACAGGGCAGGGTAGGGGGGCTGGACAGAAGAGAGCTAAAAACTATATTTGTCCTCTGTCTCAGGCCTATAATGCTGCCCTCTATTGCATGCTGGAAAAGGAATGTCCCCAATGTCCAGTTGCTGTCCAGTGTCAGTATCATTTCATTCTCTCTATTTAAACTAAATGTTCAGTCATTCCACTGTGATAATAATGTAATTTTAAGGGCTACAAACTATCTGCACATTGTAACACTGTAAATGTTCTGTTTGTTTATTTGATTTTTAACCACTTTCTCATAGCATTAACGTCTTTTATTTTAAAGAGAACTCATTAAATATGGGTATCTACTTTCCAAGCATATAAGCTGATCTTTTACAACAAGATTACTATAAAAGTGGCTCATGCCAGATATAGATTTGACACTGATAGATAAATGTAGATGCTGATTAACTTAACGCAACATAGACTTTTTATTTTTATTCAAATCATTCAAATAATAATATCATATCTGTTTCTTCTGTGGGCATTGCCACCCAAATGTTCATTCACTCAAAATTTTACATCCTTTCCCCAGTAGGTAGCAACAAATTAGCATCTGTATGAGTTGTTAGTGAGTCAATTGGCTCTTTTGAGATACCAAACGCCTTGCCCAGAAAGTAGACGAGAGTAGGCGGCTGCAGTCAGGGGGAGAAGGGTCTGTCAGCGTTCTGCAAGGCTACTACAAGACACGCCTAATACAAGGCACGCCCACAACAAGTTACGCCTCCCTTCAAATAACCAGCGAAAGGCTGGGGTCTTGCAACTGCTGGATGTCACATTCATACACTGTTTGTTGTGTTTATTTGAAATTGCAAACGAACCCTAACCACAAAGATTATAAAATGTAAAGGTTGTAAAATTATTAAATATACCGCAACTTAAAAGTTCTATTGAATACAATCATACCGCTGTACCATTAAGTGGCCACAGTGAGGATAAGTAAAGAGGAAAATAGGCTAACTGGTTAACTTGTGAGCTAACTGGAGAAAACAAAACAGAGTAATGTTTAATTTCACCATTTAGATTTTCAGTTTAAAAATATGCTATGTGACAAATCATGTAAATAGATAGTTCACCCAAAAATGAAAATTCCCTCATCATTTACTCACCCTCATGCCATCCCTGCTGAAAAGACCAGCATTGCTGGTCATCAGCTTATGTTGGGTTTTGTGTGCTGGACTGGTCTCCCAGCATGGGATGCTGGTGTGCTGGTGTCTCCACCAGGCTTTTTAGCTAGCTTAATGAGTTTCACCACAAAGACCATGCTGGTCAACCAACTTCACCAGCCAGGTTTTGCTGCTGAAAAGCATCACTATACTGGTCAACCAGCTAGTTCTGCATCAAACCAGCATTAACCAGCTTAGACCAGCATGGGAAATGCTTGCTGCTTAAGCTGGTGTGTTTAGCAGGGATACCAAATGCGTATGACTTTCTTTCATCTGCTGAACACAAACAAGGACTTTTAAAAGAATATCTCAGTTCTGTAGGTCCATACAATGCAAGTGAATGGTGGCCAGAACTTTGAAGGTCCAAAAAGCAAATAAAGGCAGCATATAAGTAATTCATATGATTCCAGTGGTTAAATCCATACCTTCAAAAGTGATATAGTAGGTGTGGGTGAGAAAACGGATCAATATTTAAGTAAAAAAATGTTTTACTATAAATTTTCCTCCCTGACCAGTAGGTGGTGATATGCACAAAGAATAGCCAAAAACAAAATAAGAAGAAAGTGAAAGTGAAAGTGTAGATTTATAGTAAAAAAGACTTAAATATCTGTTTCTCACCCACACCTATCATATTGCTTTTGAAGATTTAACCACTGGAGTCTATCCCTTTAAAAGTTATTCTTATCTTTGTTATATTTACATAGTTAAGATGAGATGAATCATTCAGCAGTTGCATAGGATTTTAATAGTTCTTTTAGCCAGTAGCATCGCTTTATGATTCAAGGGGCCGTTACTTGGAGTGGGCGTGTTGTTCATTGGGACTTTCTTGTAACCACCTGGCTCTAAAAACTGCGGCAGTAGTTTTGACATACAGTGCCATAACATCACAGCAAGTCTAACAATTTGTAACCAGCATGAACCTGATGGTGATGACAGGTGAACAGAATTTGCTCATCTTAAATGATAATATATCAGACCTATTAGTAAAACTGTCTGAATCGGTTTGCTTTTCAGTTTGAATCATTTAGACAGCTCACTCACTGACTGAATCGTTTAGAGCAGTTACCATAGTGGCAATAATTTTTTTTTTTTGATGTTTTCATTTTCTAATAAACAAGTGTTAGATCAAATTGCAGCTGACTATTTTAGTATTAATGTTTTTCTAAATGAAGTAGCTTAAATGGAGCAAGCTGCGTTTGCCAAGTAGCTTGTAATGTAACTTGTAGCCACTTTCTGTAAAGTTTTCGTTTAGCTAATTTAAATAGCTTTTTTATCCCCTGTAGAATAGTTGGAAACTTAGCTAGCTAATTATTTATTTTTTAAAAGCTTTCCCAACACTGGATAGATTCTAATAGGCTCTATTTTGGTGAAAACGTAAAACATGAGAGGTTTGTGTGCAGTGAAAAAGTCAGCCCTCAAGTAGAGTCAAATAATTTATCTTCTCTTAGTCTCTATAGCTGATGGGGTACTAATTCTCTCTCTGAAAGCCTTTAGGTTGGGTTTCAACAAATGTCACCCTGCCTACAGCTGGTCTGAAAGTCACTTTGCTTTTGAATAAGAGAAATGCATTAGATTATCCTGTGGCAATTGTATATGTGGTTTGTTTTTGTGTTTAATTCTGTAACACCATTTAAAGTTTAGTTAGAATTAATATTTAGAATTCAGCTCTGATGTTTGTGACTTCTTTCGGGGTTTTGTGTGCATCTTTCTGGGGCTAGAGGCATTAGTTAAGTGAGGGACCAGCTGCTCTTCTCTGTCTCTGTTAGTGGTGAAATAATCCAGGGCATTCAGACAGCCTTGGTAAGAAGAGGAGAAGCGTGCACACCTGTTATTGTGGCAGCGCAGTGGGAGGTTGGAAATAAAGTACATAGAGGCTAAATACTATGGATGTGCCGATCAGCAGCAAACCCCTAAATATATAATATGATCTCTTCGCTCTCAGAATAGATAGTGAACCAAGATTAAATAGCTTTTGGGGAGGAATTATTGTATAGCTGTAATGTAGTTACTGGATTGTGAAGCCAAGAGATTTCACATACACAGTTTTAAAGGGTTAATTCACCCAAAAATAAAAACACAAGAGGAGAAATTTTGAAGAATGTTGACGCAGCTTTTTTCCAAACAATAAAAATGAATGGGGACTGATGTTGTCAGTTCCTAAAATTTTGCCTAACATTTTCTTTTTTGACCCACAGAAGAAAGTCAGATGTGTTTGCTGCAAAATGATGGTATATAAATGATGAAATAATTTTCATTTTTAAATAAACTATCCCTTTATAATTGTGTATGTGAAATTTCTTGGCTTTTGCATTAACGTTGCTGATATCTCCACAGTTATTGTGCATAACACAATTTGTACAGTGGTGATGAAAAGGTGAACCTTTTGTTGTTTGATTATTAAGACCTGTTTAAAGATACCTAAATCTCAGACCACAGTGTTTGTGGGAAGGTTGTGATTTGAGGTAGGGGTATTGTCATATTTGGTGTGGTGAGGTTTGAAGTTTCAGCATGTATGAAGACATATTAGCAATAAGCAGTGAGTAGTTTGTTGTCCATGACCCTACATGACGGGTCAGCCTAAGCTCCCCTGAAAGAGAGAGAGGTTTGCCCAAACAGGTGGGAAATGTCTGTTAGCACTGGTCACTGACTGAAATAGTCTGAATGACATAATGGGGTTTCTTTGGGCCTGTGACAGGGTTTTGTGGTTAGACAAAAGGGTCTTTAAAAGGCATGACCCCAGGCTTCGGACCGGTTGATTTTGCACCAATATGGGCAGAGCACCCAAGGATTGCTGGCAGTGCTCCACTGTTGTGTTAATGTGTGTTCTGCCAGTAAGGCTGGCTTGGCAACACCGTTTTTTCTCCGAACAAAATGAGGAGCCTTACATTGCCTGTAGAGGTAGAACATGAAGGACACATGTATGCAGGTAAAGACCTGAAGGCTTCTGTAGAGCTTTGAATGACCTTTGGTTTGGATTGCCATATAGCCTATGACAGGGAGCTCTGGGTCTGTGCTCTGGGTAAATTATCATTATTGAAAACATAGTGGATATAATGATCATTAATGAGAAAGTTGAGATAAGGTGATGGACTGCACAGAGGTATTATTTATAATGTTTTGGCATTACGGATATAAATTTTGACTGTTTTTGGTTTCTATTAAATCTTGCATGAAGTGTTTTTATGGTTGGGCATTTGTTTTACTTATATTTTTAAAATGTTGACATTAGCTCAGATATGCAGACCTTTTATCATTAGGCATAATATGCATACCTTTTATTGTTTGGCATAACTTTGTTAAATGTAAGCCCTGAAGTTTTGATGTGAGCCAGTATATTATGGTTAACCCATTTTTGTAGTATGGTCATTGATAATAGGTCTTATACCTTATGCTGCACAGTTTGTTCTAAACTTAATGTTATAAATCCTCCTTATTAGACAGAATATCCCAGCAAAAAGACTTCCTTCTTAATGTAGTGTGTGTATGTGTGTGTGAGCCCGGTTCTTCAGAGGTTACTTTCTCAAGCTGTTAGAATGTGATGGGCTATTTTTAGAGTAGGATAAGATCAGATTTACCATGAATATTTCTGTTCCTGACATTTCAGCATCTAACCCACTTCATTATAGTGTCCAATATCAGAGCTATTCAGACTCAACTAAAAAAAAGTGCCTTCCATTTATAACATTGGCAACTTGACTTATTACATTGCCAACTTATTATTAAGTTGTATGTGGTTTTATGTTTGTGTTTGCCCCTCATCTCCTAAGGTACAGTTATATAAAAGTCATATGTGTCACTTTAAAGACTTGTCTAGATAACCCCTGCTAACAGGCCTGTAAAGCCATGTTACAAGATGCTAAGTTTTCATTCCCTATGACTGATGTTATTCCTCATATCTCTGTGCTTAATGGAAAAGAAAAATGCTGTTATCTGGTGCCAGAAATGGAGCTACTGCAATTTCCTATCATAACATCAAGGATGTGAGCCAATAGACTTTATTCAGAAGCAGTATATTAATCATTACACCGTTTGATAAATGTGCATCACCATTATGCTCATGTGTGACCACTAAAGTGCTGACTCTTTGGTCTGTGGAATAAAATACAATACTGTTTATTCAAGTAAACTCATTGAAAGCATTCTCACTAATCAGTATACACACTCTCTATCTCTCCATAGAGCTTCACAGGGGTGAGAGTTCACAGGATAATCAGGTGAAGGAGGCTCGATCCAAGTGCCGAACCATTGCCTCACTCTTGACTGACGCTCCTAACCCTCACTCCAAAGGTGTGCTTATGTTCAAGAAGCGACGGCAGCGTGCCAAAAAGTACACTCTCACTTGTTTTGGCAGTGTAGACGGAGAAAGCTGCAGTAACACAGAGGGAGAAACTGAGGATGAAAGCTTGTTTCCTGGCAGCGAGTCTGAGCTTGATGAGGAAGGGTTTTATGCTGCTCCAGACCCTACCTGGGATAGTGGTTACCTCGACATTCTAGACAAGAAAACTTCAGCATTTATTGTGCCTGACAGATATGTGGAGACCAGCCCAGGCCTGAATGCAACCTCAGGCAAAGGAGCCCAGCTTTTTGAACAACAAAGGAAAAGATCAGAAGAACATACATCAAAACCTGTTACACCCACCTCCTTCTCCATGCCACAGCAACAAGGAGACTCAACCCTGACAAATACCCCAATCACTCCAGTGACACCCCTAACTTCTCATAGTACTAGTATGGTGAACTGGGAACCATTGGTGGTGAGCAGGACAAGTGTTGTGTTGTCCTCTCCAGGCCAGACGCCCATGCCATCCATGGCAGGAGCATTACTAGAGCAAGTAGACTCATCGTCTGCCAGCTCAGTGCACAACAGAACTGCCAGGCCATTTGCCCCTGGCTGTGTGAACCACAGAGCAGCAACTGCTCCAGTAAACTTCAGGCCCAACACTGCCAAGAAGACTGGATCCCAGGCTCTGTCTGTGGCAACAATCCCAGCTCCCTTTTCTCCTGCCGGCTCGGAGAGGAAGAAAGCCATCTCTACAACATCTCTTTATATCCCTGCCAGACCAGCTACCTTTAATGGTCCTTCTATGCTTTCTCCATCCTCTTTAACTTCAGGTCCATTTTCTCCTCCCCCTTTAAATGCCTCACTTTTCTCCCCAACCCATTCCAGCCCCTCTGCCCCTTTTTCTCCAGCATCTTCTCATGTATCATCCTTGAATTCACCTTCTGGTTTGACCCAACCTTATTCTCAATCTCAAACACAGGCGATGCCCCACAGTCCTCCTTACCACATGGGTTCTTCACAATACCAGCCACATCTACCAGTTCATGTGCCTGCACAGCCCTTCTCTCCCCACTTTGCAAATGCCCCAGCCCCTATCTATTCCCTTGCCCCTGCTCCTGTCCCAGCTCCTACCCCAGCCTTTGTCCATGCCTATACTCCTGAAACACTAAATGTGCAATCTTCCCCACCCCACCAAGTATCTTTCAACCCATACATCTCTGTGGCAACAACTACCACAGGAACTCTAGATGCACCAGTGGCCCAGCAGTACCCCCTCTCCAAAACCACTGATGGCATCTCTTCTCGAGAGCAGCGGGTTTCAGTACCTGCCACCCGCACTGGCATCCTGCAGGAGGCCTGTCGTCGTGGAACCAAGAAACCAATGTTCAATACACAAGAGGAGAAGAAGCCTCCATCTTACAACCCTGAACTACTGTCTCTAGTGCAGAACCTGGATGACAAGTTTCGCTCGGGTGTTGAGGCAGGGTTTGAGTCTGGCCCTGAGGAAGATTTCCTCAACCTGGGTGCTGAGGCTTGTAACTTCATGCAGGCACAGAGAAACAAGATGCCACCACCAGTGACTCCCAAACCAGCTCATCCAGCTCCTGAGATTCCCCAGATGCAAGGTAAAGGGGCAGAGTTGTTTGCACGTAGACAGAGCCGCATGGACCGCTTTGTGGTGGATAAACAGCCCAAGTCTCCTGCACAACCTCGTGATCCTTCACCCACACCCTCCCTCCCAACTAACTGGAAACTCTCTCCAAACATCCGAGCCCCACCACCCATTAATTATAACCCACTGCTATCACCATCATGCCCCCCAGTGGCCCAGCGTGGCAGCAAGGCCAATGATGCCTCAAAAGTTGGGGTTAAAACAGTGTCTGGTCAGCACAAACAGGGCATAAAGGCTCTTGACTTTGTGAGCAGGCAGCCATACCAGCTTAATTCCTCCTTGTTCAGCTATGGCAGTAGAGTTCCTCAGTCCAACACCACTTATCAACAGCAGCAGAATGGTGCCAGCATGACAGGCACTTCCCTAAACATGCCAAAGCAGGTCCCTGTTAAAGCAAGCCGTGTGTACGAAATCAAACGTTTCTCCACACCCACTCCCATGTCTGCACCTACAGCCCTGACCCCTACTGTAATTGTCCCTCGCTCTGCCACCACTCTTGGTGAGCCGATGTGGTGTAGTGATGTCACTTCTCTGCCTCCTGTTGCTCCACGATCCGCAGCGCCATTCTCACCACCACCTCCAGCCCCGACAGCAGCCCTGCCCGCACTCCCCAAAATGTCAACTGCCCCTGTGCTTAATTCAGTGCCTATCACACAACCCTCTCCTATACAAGCCTACACCCCATTCCAGGCAGCCAAGCAGTTTAAGAGCGCCCCTGAGCTGAATCCCCAGTCTGCTGGTATGCAATCCTCATTGTCTGTGAGCAGCCAAAACCCGTGGGTACCCAGACCCCGCTTCAGTACATCAAGCATGGGGCTTCAACCGAATGTGTGGAGGCCTGGTTCCATCCTTCACTGAGAATCCACTGTGACATTTACTACCACCCAAGGGCAAGACCAATCAAGTGCTTGAGCTTGGTTCTGATAAATGAATACAGAACTACAGTAACAGAAAAACCTCAGTCACAGAGCTGTCATATATTTTGCATGTTCACAGTTATAGCACAAGTTTTTTTGCTCACTCAGCTATACAAATATTAAGAAACAGAATATGCAACAATAATATAGATAATCTCCATCTGTACATTTTATAAATGTATAATTCGATGCCTTCAAAATTTTGAGCAAGATATTTACTGTTTGTACCACTGTGCGCACAAGTTTGATTCACTGTTCTATATCTGTTTGCGTCTCATCTGTTTTGCACAAGATGAACATGCATGTTGAACCAACAAAAAAAGTAATTGTACATCCACTACTTGTGAGAAGAGCTATATAAAATAATGGCATTAATGTATGATAATGATCAGTTGTGATGTTTTAACATGGGGCCACAAGGAAGTTAAGTGATAATGATCAGTGGTGGTGTTATTTTGTTACTTGGGGCCACAAAGAAGGAGTGATAAAGGGTGAGAAATGGATGTATGACAGAATCCTATTGTTACAAGATAGTGGAGGGCAGAATCATTTATGATTTGCGTACAAGTGTTATAGAATGTTCTACAGAGATGTATTTCCTAAAGTGACAGAGTCTCAGCAACAAAGAGATGAAAGAAGTGTACAAAGAATGTGACAGCAGCTTGAAATGAAAAAAAAGAATCCTCACGTGGAGAGATGGTACAAACCACTCTTTGGTCTACTCATGCTGTTGAATCTCTGTCTCCCTCTGCCTTGCCTTAACATCTTAAAGGGATAGCTCACCCAAAAATGAAAGATTCTCATCATTTACTCACCCTCATGCCATCTAAGATGTGTATGACTTTCTTTCTTCTGCTGAACACAAACTAAGATTTTTAGAGGAATATTACAGCTCTTTTGGTCCATACAATGCAAGTGAATGGTGATCATGCCTTTGAAGCTCCAAAAAGGAGATAAAGTCAGCATAAACATAATCCATCAGACTCCAGTGGTTTAATCAATGTCTTCTGAAGTGATCCAGTTGGTTTTGGGTGAGAACAGATCAAAATATAACTCCTGGGGGCCTGGGTAGCTCAGTGGTAAAATACACTGGCTACCACCCCTGGAGTTCGCTAGTTCGCTAGTTCAAATCCCAGGGTGTGCTGAGTGATTCCAGCCAGGTCTCCTAAGCAACCAAATTGGCCCGGTTGCTAGGGAGGGTAGAGTCACATGGGGTAATCTCCTCGTGGTCGCTATAATGTGGTTTGTTCTCGGTGGGGCGCATGGTGAATTGAGCGTGAAGCCTCCACACGCGCTATGTCTCCGTGGCAACACGCTCAACAAGCCACGTGATAAAATGCGCGGGTTGAATGTCTCAGACGCGGAGGCAACTGGGATTCGTCCTCCGCCACCCGGACTGAGGCGAATCCCTATGCGACCACGAGGACTTAGAGTGCATTGGGAATTGGGCATTCCAAATTGGGAGAAAAAGGGGAAAAAAATCCCCCCCCCAAAAAAAATATATATAACTCCTTTTTCACTGTACATCTTGCCATTACAGTCTCTAGGTGCAATCATGATTTCAAGCTCGATTACACTTCCTAGTACTTGATGCATGCGCAGAGATGGCGCTATAGGAAGTGTAATCGAGCTTGAAATCATAATCGTCAAGGAGACTGCTGTCAAGATATACAGTGAAAAAGGAGTTATATTTTGGAGTGTTCTCACCTAAATGTCAACTTTATCAGCTTTTTGAAGCTTCAAAGGCCTGATCAACATTCACTATGGACCTACAGATATTTTTCTAAAAATCTTTGTTTGTGATGGCATGAGGGTGAGTAAATGATGAGAGACTTTTCATTTTTGGGTGAACTAACCCTTTAAACTATCCACCCTGTGGTTGGACTGCAGGCCTCTTTTTGAGAAAAGCATCGCATAAAGCCGTTGCTTCTTGTTTGATGAGGATTAGAATGGATGCTTGATGCATGTGCTCATTTCATCCACATAATGCTGCTTATGCTGAGGCTGAGTTTGAGTGAGCATTTAGACAAGCAAGTGAACTCCACCGTGGGGAATTGTGCTGGGACTTTTTCATATAACAGCTTGGAAAAAACACTTTATGTCATATTATGTAAATGTGGCATCTGACCACTTTTCCTGGCGCTTGCTCATATTGTGAATGATGCTTCTGCCAAACAAGCATGAAATCCACTTGAATCATTGTGTGAGCTGTTTAACAGCATTTGTGAAATTTCCTAGTTGAACTTTGCTTGTTTTTTTGAGAAATAAAATCAATGCACTATATATACAATATGCAATGGTGGGTACCATTTCTCTTCTAAGGATAAGAAGGTTGATCGGAAGTAAAAATATACCTTTAAAAAAAAACTAAGGTAATGACAGAGGCATTTTGAAATGTGACCTATGAAGCAAGAGATAACATTTTAAAGCAAAGATAGAAGGAAAAGTGAGTCAGTGCCTTTTTGACTTTGTGGGCCATTAAGTAGTGTTTTACACTAAATGTTCATTTTCTAAAGTGTGTACTATTAGGACTGTCAGAATGTATGCTATGCCACTATTTAGATTTTTTAAAGTGTTAATTCTTTAGTAAAGGTGTTTTATGTTTGCTTTACATATTGTGAAAATGTAATTAACTAATTTAAGTTAATTACACTTACTTTAGTATTAATGCTTTGGGATAGTTGAGGCTTATAGTGGAATTATATACTTTAGATGCAAATGGTTGAATGTGAGAAAAGTACAATGGGTTTCTGGATTCTTGGGTGTGGAAAGATGAGAACTAATTTGTACTGTCTGAGACATTAATATAGAGCAATTAAAATAAATGTAAAAATGCCAGTTGTAGATGTTCATTTTTTGTTTCTAACATTTGATCTCATCTTTCTCTCTTGTAGTGTATTTCATAGCTCATAAATAATACTTTTATGTATTCTTACTCCATATGATAAACGACCTGATGAAATGTATGCAGTAATCCTAATACCCCTCTGAGTGGCACTGTTGCACGATAGAATCAAGTAGCTCACACATTGTAATATAGGACTGAAAGAAAAGGCAGCTCTTAAAGAGGCTCTTAATTAAGTGTTCATAGTAAGTAATATTTTGGTAATGTAAACTGAATCATAACCTTTATGCCCATATTCAAGAGGTAGCTAAAGTGCACACTTAAATGGCTACTGGCGTGAACTCCAAAGCTTTGGCTCTGTAATCCTACCTACTGTACACTCTTAAGGTGAACTGCCTTCTGACCCCTCTAGGGTCTATACCACATGATGCTCTATGATCATATGTCACAAGGTATCAGGTGCTAACTTTAGCCACAGGTCCATGTTTCCATCAGCCACATTCCTTTACCCTCCAGATCCCCTGCTGGTGATGACCAGTACTGCAGTTGCAGTCAGTATTTTTTCCAGACTTTTTATGCACTGCACGTTCCCGCTTCAGTAACGATTACAGCGTCTTTTTATAAAACTCCCCTTAAAATAACCCCTGGTTATACTAATCCTGTGCGAATAATTGGTAAAAATAATAATAAAATAAAATAAAATAATAATAGTAATAATAATAATAATAAAAAATCCAGTCTATCTATTCTTCAAGTTCACCAAATGTCTGAAGTGGATGTTGGTCAAATGAGAAGACGCCAGAATAACACGCAACTTCAGAAAACGGACTGATGCATGTTTTTCTCAAGCATTTTATGCGGTTGAATGTTTATTTACCCATGTTAAAAAAAAAAACTGCAAACTGTGTGCACCGTTTTGCTACGGTTTCCGGGTTGAACGACACATTTCCTTTGCGAACAAACCAGCAGACACCACAACAATTAAATATGTCTTACTGTCACACAGCCTTAGATGTACATCAACTGCAAATAAAATATGTTATTAGACAACAATCTTCCAATATGTTGAGTGAGGATGTTTGTTTTCATATTTACTGATAATTAATAGAGGTTCCCTATCTGTCACTCACTCGAAATTGTGTCAATGTAGTGACACTAGGGGTCACTCTTGGGAGTCCGAAACACCTCTGGTCTCTGAAAAAAGGGCAATGAAAATTGGCGAGTGGTATTTGCATACCACTCCCCCGAACATACGGGTATAAAAGGAGCTGGTATGCAACCACTCATTCAGATTTTCTCTTCGGAGCCGAACGGTCGATGCTCACTGAGCTGAATTCCCACGACTGTTTATTCACCTCTGCTGGATCTGACGGCGCATTTCAGCGGCTTCTCCCCCCTCTGCACTGGTGCACTGCAGAGAACGCCCCTGGGTGCTTCGGCAGAAATAAAAGAGTATATTCTAAAAAAGAGTATATTTCTCTAAAAAAGTGGCACACACGGAACGTCTTTTTAAAGACGCGTCTTTTTAAAGATGCCTTTCCATTTGTGTGTTATTCCTGGTTGCGGTCATTATCTCTTGCCTTCTGACGGTCATGATCGCTGTCTTTCGTGTCTGGGCGCTGCCCACATGGAGACAGCGTTCGTGGATGGGTCATGTACTCATTGCGAGAACATGACCATGGCAACGATGCGGTCGCGGCTTGCCTTTGTAAGAAAGCAAGCCACCCCAGCAGCTCCCTGCCCCGGTCCTTCTACCCACGGGTATGAGGCCATCGTGGCTAGCGCTGGGTGCGATTTGGGGACCCCAATGGGACCACCTCCACTGGGTATCCCCCCACGGACCTCCCATTCCCCAGCACGCTCGTCTGCCCCGATCGGGCTTCCGGATGAGTTCGACCTCTTTTTCGGATCCCGTGAAGGAGGTCGCCCAGTCACAGGCGGACACGGAGATGACGGACATGCTTTCCTGGGCAGCCGCGAGCGTCGGTCTAGAGTGGAACCCTCCGCTCTCCCCTGAACCCTCGCGGCTCGATGATTGGTACCTGGGCTCACGGCGCCACTCACAGCCACGCCCTGCCCCAGTTCCTTTCTTCCCGGAAGTGCACGAGGAGCTGACAAGGTCGTGGGAGGCACCTTTTACTGCCGGTCCTGATCTTTCAGCTCCCCTGCCCTCACTACCCTCGATGGTGGGGCGGCCAAGGGCTATTCGGTGATCCCCCCGGTGGATAAGGCACTCGCGGTGCACCTCTGCCCGTAGAGCGCTGCCACCTGGCTTCGAAGCGCCCCTGAGACGGGCAACCCAGGGACGATGAAACCCGGAGGGCCAGGAGGAGAATCTTTTGTTACCTTTCATTTGATTTTGCCGCATGCCCAAGTGGCTGAACCAAGAGTTCAGCAAAAGAGCGGTTTCCTTGTTCCCTGGGTCACATACCCGGTGCGCATGTCTGTCATCATGACCACCATCCACCATTCCATTTTGGCAGGTTTGGCGCTCCAGCGGCAGACTCCCTGCCCCTGCGCGCCCAGCTGTGGCACAAATCCGCCCCCGATGTGACGGTCTTCACGGGTCACGAGGACAGGCCTCTTCCTCCCCCGTCCCAGGCTGTTCCGGGGGTGGTCACAAGGAGCCAGTTAAGTGCTTCGATGTCCCTGAAATCAGCACGACCACGACACGGTACATCCGACGAGATTGTCCCCTTGGTCCCCCTCGCCCGGAGCTTGGACGCATAGCTTGTGCTTTCCAACCTGTCGCGTCGTTTTACAGCCCCTACTTCATTGTACCGAAGAAAGGCGGTGGGTTGCAGCCAATCTTGGACCTGCGAGTACTGAACCGGGCCTTTCACAGACTCCTGTTCAAGATGCTGACGCAAAAATGCATTCTAGTGAGCGTCTGGCATCAATATTGGTTCACGGTGGTAGACCTGAAGGACGCATACTTCCACATCTCGATTCTACCTCAACACAGACCCTTCCTGCGGTTTGCATACAAGGGTTGGGTGTATCAGTTCAAGGTCCTCCCTTTCGGCCTGTCCTTGTCCCCTCGCGTCTTCATGAAGGTCGCAGAGGCAGCCCTTGCCCCGTTAAGGGAAGTGGGCATTCGCATCCTCAACTATCTCGACGATTGGCTAATCCTAGCTCACTCTCGGGATGTGTTGTGTGCATACAGGGACCTGGTGCTCTCGCACCTCAGCCGACTAGGGCTTCGGGTCAACTGGGGAAAGAGCAAGCTCCTCCCGGTTCAGAGCATCTCTTTTCTTGGCTTGGAGTTGGACTCCGTCTCGATGACGGCACGCCTCACGAACGAGTGTGCACAGTCGGTGCTGACCTGTTTGAAGGCGTTAAGGCAGAAGACAGCGGTTCCACTGAAACTTTTTCAGAGGCTCCTGGGGCATATGGCATCCTCAGCGGTGGCCAATCTGCTTGGGTTGATGCATATGAGACCGCTTCAGCACTGGCTCCAGACTCAAGTCCCAAGATGGGCATGGCGCCATGGGACACATCACGTGGCCATCATGCCGGTCTGTCACCGCCTCTTCAGCCCTTGGACTGACCTCACATTTCTACGGGTAGGCGTTCCCCTAGAGCAGGTCTCCAGGCGCGTCGTGGTTACGGGCTGGGGTGCTATATGCAACGGGCACGCAGCCGCCGGCTCCTGGACGGGCCCGCGGCTATGTTGGCACATCAACTGCCTCGAGTTGTTGGCAATTCTGCTCGCCCTGTTGAGGTTCCGGCCAATGATCCAGGGCAAGCATGTTTTAGTTCGGCCCCGATCGGTTAACTCTTTTTTTTTGAGGAGAGAGAGAAATAAAAAGAAAAAGAGAGAGGATAAGAGGCCACGACTGGGCTAGCCTGTCTCTGTCTTTTGGGCAGTGGACTTGTCCCCGAAGGGCCGTTCGACACTCATAACAGCGTTGGGGGAGGTTACGTGTCGGCCTGGTGCGCTGGCTACGAGGCACACAGTGGTCTGCTCGTCACACACCGCCAGTTCACGTAACACAGTTCAGCCAGTTGAGGCGTTTCGTAAAGGGACCCCCAGTGTCACTACATAGACACAACGTCAAATCATATGAATTTCAGAAATAATATGGAAAAATATTAATAAAAAGGGTGAATTCAATGCTGTGATAAGGTGACCAGAACTGTCTCTTAAGGATAATTTATTAGCTGTCAATGATACACACAGACATCAAGACTCAGCATACAAAACTCATCAATGGTGACAATCAACAAATTCAATTTCAGATTCATGCCACAATGCATTATGGGTGTTCGCATAGAACACAACTCAACAATGGCACCCAGCATGCACTGCGGCATGAATCTAAAAATTAGTTTGTTGATTGTCACCTTTGATGAATTTTGTACGCCGATTGTTGATGTCTGTATGTCTAATTGTGTTAAAGTTCTATTTTTTTCATAAGTGGCTGTTGCATCCTTCACTGGCAGTATCTGCTCAACTTCTGCTCTAATATCTGTTGCAGTAACTCTTTCATATTTATTGCTATTGGTATAAATATTGTAGCTTTAATTTTATTTACAGTGAGTGTCCATCAAATGAAATCAGTGCATCACACTTCTAATTGACACTTCCCAAAATAAGAAAAACCTGCTTTCATCCAATTGTATTCTCTCTCATCACAATCCAGTTACACTTGTTTTAATAAAATATTATTGCACTGTTGGAGGAGAACTTGATAATACAGATTAAGGTTCAAGTGCCTAACCAAAGATAACACTATTCATCATAATGGTGATTTCAAAAATAATAATAATAATAATAATAATAATAACACAAAATCAGCAACACTAAATGAAGCTAAAGCTTTATTAACTCCCAATATTTTGCACACATGAAAAAAAAAATCCCAAAGTTACTTATAATAATAGAACATGGCAATTCCATGCATTTTCAAGCTTTCTCCCGTGAGATGTTGAGATATTTAATTTGTTGTCCAAGAGCATATTTTATTTGCAGTTGATGTACATCTAATGTTGTGTGGCTGTAAGACAGATTGAATTGTTGTGGTGTTTGCTGGTCTGTTCTCTTGTTTTCCTGTTCTTGTTGTTCCTCTTTCCTTCAGTAGACTCTGCTTGTTAACATCAGGTGTCATCTCTAATGATCAATCATCACTCAGTGAGTGTACCTACTTTATTTAATTATCTGCTGTTGATTCAACATTGCTTCAGTGTTAGTTTTTAACACCAGCGAGTGAGACCCATATAAACACCAGGAGTGTACATTTAACACCGGGGATTTTGCTGTGTACAGACTCGCTTGTCCCGTGCATGCGAATCGAGGCTAAACATTACAGATGTCCCCATACAGTAATAATTACTTTATAGACATATGTCTGGGAAACAAATCCCGTCCGAAATAGCACTTAAAATATACTCTTTCCTTTAAAGATTCATATAAATATTGACCTAAAATATTGGGTGTTGATAAAAAAAAGGACATGTTATGCATCAACTACCCTTAAGTAAAATGAATGTTTACTGTTAAGATATAGTACATTTGTACTGTGATCTATACTGAATTCAGTTCTTACAATGATTGCATTACTCTAAAGTTCTAAAGTGTGCAGAAGTGTGCAGATTAGGAACAGTAATTCACCTCTTTGTTTATTCAACTCTGTACAGGTCCTCTCTTCTTGCTCTTCATTGCTCTATATTTAGACCTAAAAAGTATCGGCAAGAAAAGTATCTCCCTCACCATCAGCCCTGGTTTGCCCCTGAGCTCAATGTAGCACACTGAAGTAACCCCCCCCCCCCCACACACACACACACTCCCCAAAACCTGCTGTCCCAAACACTACTAGGATTTCACTCTTCCTGGGATGTACAAGAGAGCGGTAGTTGGTGGAATACTGGCCAACCACAAGGAACTGGATTAACCTAAAAGAATCCTCCTAGGAACCTTTGTTTGCCCTTTTGATAAAATCTGATTAAATTTTGCTTTAGAAACAGGGATTCTTTGGTCTCAGGTAAGAGGGAATAATGTGCTGTTTGAGTGTTCTGACTGCATAGCCAAAATGCAGGTGATAAGAGTATCTCAAGATAATTTATTATTGTTTGATTTTGCAACTGATAAAAATATATGTTGGCCTTGGACAGAGCTGCCTCTTTTTGCATATCACAAATCAAACAAATGACTATAACTATGGGCCCTCTTAACTGAATTATTTGGTAAATTGAAACATAAATATTTTTTTTTGTTCATTGTCCCTTCGAAAATGTAAAAGTTTTATCACAGCCCCTCGGAAAAGTGTATAAATTGGTGTTCACTTGTTCAGGCTCACCATCTCAATGCTCCAGCAGGACATCTGAGGAATTTGCTGACCAGCTGAGCATGGTTGATTTATATAGTTTGCGAAAACAGAAATACCCCTCTTTGCAACAAGAGACTGGTATCTCACACATGAGGTTTTCACTTAGTTTTTTCTTTTGAAATGGAAGTTATTGTTTTTTTTTTTTTTTACAGTTGTGAGCATTTCTTGAATTAATTGGACAATGCTACCACCGCACTTAAATTATCAGAAGGGCAAAAACAGCCAATAATAGAATGTTCTAAATATAGCCTAATTTTCATGAAAATCATCGGACAATGTAAAGGATCTTATGGCAATAGCCGTAAAATAGGCTTTATTTTCTATATGCAAAACATACACTAACTGAACACTTTATTAGGAACACCTGTACACCTGCTTATTAATGCGATTATCTAATCAGCCAATTGTGTGGCAGCAGTGCAATGCATAAAATCATGCAGATACGGATCAGGAGCTTCAACCATCAGAATGGGGAAAAAATTTGATCTCAGTGATTTCGACCGTGGTATGATTATTGGTGCCAGACCAGCTGGTTTGAGTATTCCTGTAACCGCTAATCTCCTGGGATTTTTACACACAACAGTCTGAGTTTACTCAGAATGGTTCCAGAAACAAAAACATTGAGTGAGCGGCAGTTCTGCGGACAGAAACACCTTGTTGATGAGAGAGGTTAACGAAGAATTGCCAGAATGGTTCGAGCTGACAGAAAGGCTACGGTGACTCAGATAACCACTCAATTGTAGTGAGCAGAATAGCATCTCAGAATGCACAACATGTCGAACCTTGAGGCGGATGGGCTACAACAACAGAAGACCACATCGGGCACTTTATTAGGACCATAGTGTTCCTAATAAAGTGCTAAGTGAGTGTAAATGTGATTTTTTTTTTTTTTTGGGAGTAAAACATTTTCCTTAACAGGTTTCATGAGAATCACCCTATTGCTGTATCAAACAAGCCAAAAACAGGTGGCAAAGAACTATAATACCTTTTAAAGTGTATGTATAAAAATACTAATATGATTTAATTTCTTCCCCTAGATCGCAGTGATGCCTACCTCTGGAAAACCTGCTCCAACCAACAAAAGGAAGAAGCCTTCTAAAATCATCACAGACTTCTCAAACATCTCACAACATGGTCAGTGGTGTCATTTGTGTATGTTAACGCACAAACACAAATAGTATGAGTGCATACACACAATCATAATGTTGGACACTCTTTTTTGAGTGCCTGTTGTGACCGGTTGAGTGTTGTAAATGTCACACTTAATTACCAAAGGCCTTGATGGTGTCCTCTGTCAACTTAGTGCAACTCAGTGCCAGCCATTTCAAATAGTCCCCACATTCTCACAAACATTCTTTGGGTGTAAATCCCCACTCAGGAGCAACACTTAATTTATTGGCATGTTGAAGTAGAACCTTTTAAAAGAGGGAAATATACACACTTGTCATATTCACACAGTTATATTGCAGCAACCTAGAAAGAGTGGAAGAACTTTTCATTTCTAACCCCACTTTAATGTATGGCTGGGTCTCAGTTTCTGTCTAAGAATAGTCACAGTTTGAATTGTTTTTTAATGAACTGTCATTAGATTCGATGAAATGTCAAATTTAAACTAGACCGGCATGTTATAATGTTCCTGTTTGTGCTGGAGTCACAGGCTATCAATTCTCACAGTTTGTGAAGCTCTTGCACTGTAATTACCCATCCTAGCTTTGATGAAAATGAAAACATTCATTCTATGAAAACCAGTGTAATGAGTGGTTAGCCTAAGCAGTATGTGGCTGGCCAATTATTCTGCTATATAAAGCAATATCTCAAAGACATTGTCAAACTCTCTGCAGCTCTCTTCTAATGAGCAGCTCAGTGATTAGGTGGTGTGTGTGTGTGTGTGTTGCTATGAAGGCTGCTTGAGTCATATAGTATACACTGGCTTAGTCCTACTAGATTCTCCCACCTCATATGCCTGGCAAAGTGCTCATAATGGACAGTTTGTTTACAGAACAACATTCCTGCGTGCAGTTCAGAGCCAATTAAATTAACAGCAGAATTATTGCCAAATAAGAAGAGCTGTTAAATTTAAAGCAGTTTTATTTCTTCAAATTATTGCAGTATAGTCTGTTTCAGCAGTTTGTCACACATATGCACAGTGGGACAAAAATTCAGTGTGATTCATGTTCTGTTAAATAAGTTTATCCCATATGAAATCTTACAGAGAACAAGATCATTCTTGTGGTTTGAAACCTAATATATAAACTTCATTTCATGTTACTGTATGAAACCCATGCATCTGTAAACAAATATTTGAGGCTGAAGGACAGGACACTTTCCATAGTTCCATGAGAAAAGTTATATTGCACATATTACACAGTGAAAAATGACAGTTCAAATTACTGCACAGATAAATAGAAAATTATATTCATTGCATACTCTTAAATATTTATACACTGTGAATCATATTAAACATTCAGAAAAAGCTTTCAGAAAATTTAAATTCTTACTTGCTTTCCTCACCCTGAAAATCAACAACTGATCATTTCTATGGATGCCTTTAGCATCTTCACTGACTCCACATATGACTCATGTGATATATTTCATGTTTTCTAAATTAATACGAGAGTTTTGTGTTGGTAACAGACCTACAGACTGAAACTGCACATGTTGTCAGCCACCGACTGTGTCTTGTGAGACACAAAGTTTTATTCCTGCAGGGGGTGCTTGATGCTCTGAAAACCGAATCCTCCATGCATTCGCGTTTAAATCTCAGAACGTTTTATATCCATTTGGATACATATATCCATATCCATTTTACATTTTACACTGGATAGTTATTTTTAATAAAAATGGATTATATCTGATTATGACAGACTCACAGTTGCACAATTGCAAGGTATCTTATTCTAAATTATTTTCAGTGTTGATATAAACAAGGACAGATGCATGACTGGGGGGAAGATTCACCCCCTTCACAGCATTGAGGTGCGTCCCAGTTTCACCTCCTGCTCCAATTCTACGCCAATGAAACAAAGTATATGACGGGGATATGTACACACTGCATTGTTCTTTATACACCCTAAGTCCCCAAAAACATACACACATACACAGGCACACTGCTTAAGCAGGGCCAAGATTTACACGGTAATGCAAGCAGTGCTCAGAACAGCATCCTTCTTTTTGGTGTCAGATATAGCTTGATTCCAGGTTTTACTAGATAATATTTTACTGGAGAATTAAGATACTTAAACTGAATGTGTGCTGGGCTTCTATGGATAAGATCATTTGCATATGATACATCTTAAAAATGCATGTGTTTTCATGCTGGACTTCTATTAGACACTAGGGAAATCTTTACAGTGCTGTCAATTCCATCAACATTTTGTGGTAATTTTGTAATAAATTGTTGATTGTGGTCTTGTTTTATGGGTGTGACAGTAGTCATGAATCTTCCCTTTTCCTTCCCAATCACTGATCTTGACCAGACCAGGAAGATGAAGAGGCTGATGCCACTGAACTGAACCTGGGGACCAAAATCAAGACCCCTAAAGATGTGATGTTGGAGGAGCTGACCCTCATGAAGAACAAGGGCTCCAAAATGTTTAAGATGAGACAGCAAAGGGTGGAGAAATTCATCGTCAGTGATGAAAACTTGGTCAGTAAAAGAGGCATGACAGAGGCAATAGCGTTTATAGGAAATAAAGGTTTATAGTGTGATTACATGGAACAGGGATGGTTGAAGAAAGGGATAATGTATGGTCAGCCTGTCATTATTGCAAAATAAACCTTGACAGGGCTTTTTTAGTTTTTTGGGGGGTTTGGCGATAATGATTGGCTGATTGTACATTACATGGCTACTTACCAGATAATATAAATATATATGGACATAAAAGGGATAGTTGCCCCAAAAAGGAAAATTCTGTCATCATTTAGTCACCCTCATGTTGTCATAAACACATGACTTTCTTCTGTGAAACACAAAAGGAGATGTTTTGAAAATGTTCATTCTGCCCTCTTTTATATAGTGGATGGGGAAAAACCAAAAAAGGACAAAAAAAATAAAAATAAATACAAATAAAAAAAGCATAATAAAAGTAGTCCACATGTCTCGTACACTATATTCCTAGTCTTCTAAATGCATATGATAGCTTTGTCTGAGACACAGGCTGACAATTAAGTTCTTATTAACTGAAAATATTGCTTGACAGCTATGGTCACCAAATCATCAAATTTTATTTGGTAATCATAAAACACTGTGGCTGATTTCGGAATGGCATACTACCCATACTACTCTTTCTACTTCTGCCATACCATGGAGTAGTACAGTATGCCATTCTGAACTTGGCCAAGATACTGTATAAGCAATGGTAAGCATACCAAGATGGTCTACTGTTTGTCTCTCATGCTTTTGTAGCAAAACCTCCAGAACCTGACTCCCTCCCTGGGCTGTGAGATGACACCTCCACTTGCTCCATCTCCCAAACCAGGGCCACCTCTAGGTAAATTTATGAGACATGTAAAATTATTTATTTATTTTTCTTCAGCATGGGAAGTGTATTTGTCAGATCCATAAACGAATAAGTTGCAATCATGCATTTTTTTTCTTTTCTTTTGGATTCTTTCAATGGCAGAGGAAGTAAATACTGAGGCAGAGAAGGAAAAGAGAAGGCTTGAGTATGTTAAAACATATGTATCACCATGGGAACGCGCTATGAAAGATGATGAGGCACTTAAAGAAACCTTGAAGTTGAAAATGCCAGGGCCTCAGGTTTACAAGGAACTTCCTAAGTACAAGAGTTTTAACAGGTACTAATATCACATCATTATTTAAAGGTGCTGTAAGCAGTTTTTAATGCAATAGCACGCATAAAATGTTCCTATTACCTGACAGACATCACTGAATTAGGTATTATGAAATATCACACCTGTCTCTGTGACAAGCCTTGGCTCTGTAAACAGTAAACAAAAATGAGATGAGGACCACTGTCAGATTATTTATTTATTTATTTATTTTTTACCATGTAATAGCTAGAAGTTTTGATAGTTGCTTTTCATCTGATTAACTTTATAGCTCATCTACATGTTTTTATGTCCATAAGAATGGCTTTACCCTTTGGAGGATTTGACAAGGTCTCTCGCCTTATGACCTTTGAGCCCCCAGAGGTCAAAGTGACAGCTGAAGAGTCGCAGCCAGTGTCTGTGTTGCAGTACAACCTTTGCTGTCGACCTTCTTTCAACCGCACTCCAATCGGCTGGACATGCAGTGAGGAGCCCAGCCACATCCACATGGAGCTGGACAACATCCCCTTTGACGGCGAGACTGATGACCTCTGAGAAACCTGCACATCTTATGCTGAACAAACATGCAAAGACCAGGAAAGTCTGACCTTATGCACTAACACCTACCTGTATACCTGGCAGAGAAAGAACTATGACTTATTAGTGTTTATTTGCATGAGAATGGAATAACTTACAGCCATTTGCCTTTTCCTTCTGTTGTTTTTTGTGTGGCAGTACAATAAACTTTTATCCTTAAACAGACTATGGTCTGATTTCTCATACAACAAAGCCAAATTAACTCTATTAACAATGTCTTTTGATTAATGATCCAGAGTTGGCATGTTCCATAGAAACAGTTCAGTTGGTAAATGTAATGTTTTTAGAGAGAGAACAATTATGTTAGATAAACTATTATTACAATGCATGAAAAGTAGCTAGGTTTAAACTACTCCAATGTCTGCACTGGCCCTTTAAAATAGTAAAAATCTATTGTATTCAACAATTTACAGTCATACAGCAATGTCATATTTTGGTAGAAAACACTAGTAATTAATAACTAATTTTAATCACCAAAAAGGTAATACACAGCATTGTCCCACATTTTACATACAACCCTGTTACCAAAAAATGCCCTCCCAATTAAAACATTCCATAATAATTGTGACACACAGGAAGTGACATCATTTTAGATTTTTGTGGTGGAAGACCAATGAGTATTCTCATTGTATTTTCTCTATTGTCACAATTTTTAGTGTTGACTGCAGTGCATTTGTTAAGCTCAACCGTTCAACCCTGACACCAGAGCTATTCTAAGAAAGATTACCATATACCGATATTCTTTTATTTATGAAAAATAACTACAATCCAACATATGGTCCAAACTACACAGGACTCAATTTAGGCTAAATCTGCAACCCTGTTACAATGTAAATGTATTATATAAAATAAAGCACATGAAGCACGCTTTCGAAGGTCTATGAAGTAGACAAATACTTAAAGTAAAATGAAATGAAAATTCTCTCATCATATACTCACTCTCATGCCATCCCAGATGTGTATAACTTTCTTTCTACTGCTGAACACAAACAAAGATTTTTGGGAGAATATCACAGCTCTGTAGGTCCATACAATGCAAGTAAAAGGTGACCAACATTTTGAAGTGCCAAAAAACACATAAAGGCAGCATAAAAGTTATCCATAAGACTCCAGTGTTTTATCCATGTCTTCTGAAGAGATTCAATTGCTTTTGGGTGAGAACAGACCAAAATATAACTCCTTTTTCACCATAAATCTTGACATCAGCAGTCTAATTGGCTATCATGATTTCAAGCTCGACTACACTTCCTAGCACCATCTAGCTCTACGCATGCGTCAAGCACTAGGAAGTGTAATCGAGCTTGAAATCATAATCATGCCTAGAGACTGCAATGGCAAGATGTACAGTGAAAAGACGTTCCATTTTGGTCTGTTGTCACCCAAAATTGATTAGATTGCTTCAGAAGACATGGATTAAACCACTGGAGTTTTATGGATTACATTTATGCTGCCTTTGTGTGCTTTTTGGAGCTTCAAAATATTGTTACCTATTCACTTGCTTTGTGAGGAACTACAGAGCTGAGATATTCTTCTAAAGTAAGTATTCACAATGCAAGTGAATGGGTTCCAAAATTCTGATGCTCCAAAAAGCACATATAGGTAGCATTAAAGTAATCCATATGACTCCAGTGGTTTAATCCATGTCTTCAGAAGTGATATGATATGGTGGGTGAGAAACAGATCAATATTTAAGTCCAATTTTACTAGAAATTCTTCTCCCTGCCCAGTAGGTGGCAATATGCATTAAGAATTTATATCTCCATAAACACAAGAAGAATGTGAAAGTGAAAGTGAAAGTTAAAATCGAGATTGACTGAGCACGGAGGAGAATTTATAGTAACAATGTACTTAAATATTTATCTGTTTCTCACCAACACCTACCATATCACTTCTGAAGACATTGATTTAACGACTGGAGTCATATGGATTACTTTATGCTGACTTATGTGATTTTTGGATCTTCAAAATGTTGGCACCCATTCGCTTGCATTGTATAGACCTACAGAGCTGAGAATTTCTTTTTTGGGTGAACTATTCCTTTAAGGTTGATAATGTCCTTTCACAGATACATTGTTGAAACAAAACAAGCATTTATCACTCTGGGCCCCACTCACCCAGCCCACTACCTTTTTGAACTGTTGCCTTCTGGCCAACGCTACAGAGCTCTGAGCACCAGAACCGTCAGTCTCAGGAACAGTTTTTTCCCTCAGGCTACCCATCTCATGAACAGTTAAAACTGCCCCATTGAGCAATAATTAATGTGCAATACACAGTTTAGTCTTTTTATATTATCCAACACATCCAACCTCTTCTGCCATTACATTCCCTTGCACTGTATATAACAGATTTGTATTTGCACTACGTATATATATATATATATATATGTTGTATTATTGTACATTGGAAGCTCCTGACACCAAGACAAATTCCTTGTATGTGTAAGCATACTTGGCAATAAAGCTGATTCTGATTCTGAACTTTGTTTTCAAGAGTTGCAAGCCAAACTGCATTTTGTGGAATCGTGGAAAGTGTCAGTTATAGACCACCAGCACTAAGTTGTTTGATTTTTACTTGGATTCAGGATTTACGCCTGTTTCTATAATCCAAAAATCGATTACGTAATTGTACTCTGATTTACAGTATCCACTAGCTGCACTAGATGGCACCAATGAGATCGTCAATGAAATGAAATAACATGGGAAAGTCGTTATCGCGAGATCTTCATGCATTTGCTGTGGCGCTGGATGGCGCTGGTGGAAATTTGAGAGCGTGAGGTTGAGATTTCGCCCGTGTTCAGCTGAGCTCGGACAGGACGTGAGAGTGACTGTATCTGTGCGCTCGAGCAGTAAGGTGAGTAAGCACTCTTTAAACTTGATTAACGATGGCTTCGTCAAGCGAAATCGAATGTATAGTTTAAATAAACATTAATAAGGCATTCCATCCTCTGTAAGTGCAACTTGATGAATTCCAGCAAGCTTGCATTCCAGATGTGTTGTCGGTGTGTTATGTGATGTCAAATTGCCTAACATCAGCGCGTGCGGATGGGTCTCCCTGCCTAAAGTCAAGGATGCTCTAAGCTTGGATCATTTATATGCTTTGCAAAATATGTTGCCACTCTTTTCATGTAGAAGGAGTGTATAGCTAACGTTGCATATTGCATGGTCATACTCAGCATTTTTCTGAGTTTTCCTAACCTTTAGTTGAGATAGGCTGCGCACATGTCGCATGAGTTATGGCATTATGATTAAGTTCGATTTTTGCATTAGGTTAATTTAGATTAGACATAGATTAAGGTTTTAATTCATATGGGAAGTAAGCAGCAGTTATTTTGTGTTTGGAAAGGTTTTGGCCACTTAAATGTGTTGGTTGATCTCAAACTATCCTGCAGTTGACTTACTGGACTGGACAGCACAGCACATGGTCGATATTGGTTTAGCACTGTGGTTGCATTTTATGTGATGAAATTCATCTGATCACCACAGAAGCACAGTGTACTCATCAGCTGGCGTTTCAAAACCTAGAGAGCAGCCTATCCAGACAGCATTTTTGGGCATCACATGCAGTACAGTAGGTATGTCCAAAAATGCTGCACGTGCCTAATAGTTTTGAGACGCAGACATCACCATCAGCCAGCACATGTTCCATTTACAAATTATGCACTGGAATAAATATACCAGTAATAAAGTGAATTTGTTTAGATTTTTAAGTGTTTATTGTTCTATTTCCTTTTAATTGTGTCCTAATACATAAATCTTGTAAGATTACAAAATTCCAGTGAATTCTGTTCTGTAAATGATAGTTTCATGTTATGTAGGTTGGTAAATCTCATCGCATAACATTCTGATAATCAGAGCTTTTTTGGGTTTGAGCGCAGTTTTGGACAAAATGCAGTAAAAACCATTAGGTCTTTAGAGGGCACTGGTATGGTGCATGCTGGCTGGGGTCAAAATGTTCCAGTCACACACACACACACACACACACACACACACACACACACACACACACACACTTGTTAGTGCAGCTATCATTATGAGGACTCTCCATAGGCATAATGAATTTTATACTGTACAAACTATAGATTCTATCCCCCAACCCTAACCCTACCCCTAAACCTAACCCAAACAAAAAACTTTCTGCATTTTTACATTTTCAATAAAACATAGTTTAGTATGTTTAAGTGATTTGAATTATGGGGACACTAGAAATGTACTCATAAACCACATTTATAGCATAATACCCTAGTAATTACCAGTTTGTAACCTAAAAAAAGTCCTCGTAAAGCACTTAAACCTGCACACACACACACACACACACACACACACACACACACACACACACACACTCACACACACACACACACACACACACACACACTTGTTAGTGCAGCTATCATTATGAGGACTCTCCATAGGCATAATGAATTTTATACTGTACAAACTATAGATTCTATCCCCCAACCCTAACCCTACCCCTAAACCTAACCCAAACAAAAAACTTTCTGCATTTTTACATTTTCAATAAAACATAGTTTAGTATGTTTAAGTGATTTGAATTATGGGGACACTAGAAATGTACTCATAAACCACATTTATAGCATAATACCCTAGTAATTACCAGTTTGTAACCTAAAAAAAGTCCTCGTAAAGCACTTAAACCTGCACACACACACACACACACACACACACACACACACACACACACACACACTCACACACACACACACACACACACACACACACACACTTGTTAGTGCAGCTATCATTATGAGGACTCTCCATAGGCATAATGATTTTTATACTGTATGAACTATAGATTCTATCCCCTAACCCTAACCCTACCCCTAAACCTAACCCAAACAAAAAACTTTCTGCATTTTTACATTTTCAATAAAACATAGTTTAGTATGTTTTTTAAGTGATTTAAATTATGGGGACACTAGAAATGTCCTCATAAACCACATTTATAGCATAATACCCTTGTAATTACCAGTTTGTAACCTAAAAAAAAGTCCTCGTAAACCACTTAAACCTGCCCACACACACACACACACACACACACACACACACACACACACACACACACACACACTCACACACACACACACACACACACACACACACTTGTTAGTGCAGCTATCATTATGAGGACTCTCCATAGGCATAATGATTTTTATACTGTATGAACTATAGATTCTATCCCCTAACCCTAACCCTACCCCTAAACCTAACCCAAACAAAAAACTTTCTGCATTTTTACATTTTCAATAAAACATAGTTTAGTATGTTTTTTAAGTGATTTAAATTATGGGGACACTAGAAATGTCCTCATAAACCACATTTATTGCATAATACCCTTGTAATTACCAGTTTGTAACCTAAAAATGTCCTCGTAAACCACTTAAACCTGCCCACACATACACACACACTCTCATACCATGGTGTTGTTAGATGTACCATGAACACAACAGATGCTCATTTCAGCTGTGAGATCAGCGGTGATGTCTGATTTCAGACTTAAAGATGTTTTATTATGAGAGGACAGAAATTGATGTTACTATTTTGGGATGAATAAACACCATTAATGCTGAATGCTAACAAATTATTTCAGATGCAGTGCCCTTTGTTTCTATTTGTTTTCCAGCTACCCACATTAAATGTGTACAATTATGTCAGTGACGGCTATCCCTGAGAAGAGCTGCTCAAGCCCGTTAAAAGGCCCCTGTGTTTTTATGCACTGCATGAGTGGCCCTCATTGAGGTTATCAGTCATCGTTCCGCACTCCACAGAGAGAAAGCATTGCGCCACGTCGCATTGGTAAAAGCTTGGGAAAATGAAATGAGGGGCTCTCTGTGGCGGTGTAACCTTTCAGTCTTATTTCATCATGCGGATCAGGTTGTAGTTCTTACACAATGTGATTGTAAAGCTGTTTTAAGCTCCCTCTAGGAGCGCATCTCTCTGAATGTTTACAGCATGGGGTGGGGTTTGGAAAAGATTGAATTTTTATCAGCTTGTGTGATTATATTTCTTCTCTTAGGCCGAGTTGAAATGCTGTGTGTTTTTTGGCTTGGTTGTTAATGGGCAGAAGTGTAGAGATTGGTTATAGAGCATCTTTTAGATTAGATGCTTGTTCTCCCCAGTAGCACTATCGGACTCAATATCATAATGTGCTTGCTGCTTCTGTTTAAAAGTGACCAGTGGAAAAGAGCATAGTCCCAGTCTTTTCTGCAGCACGTTTAGATGTAGTTTATCAACTGTGCCGCTCTAAAATTGATCTCATAGTACTTCAACAAATCATCAAATGTTCAGTAAGCTGAATACAAATTGCTTGATGATATACAGTATACTGGTTTCAATAGTTAAATTACTTATGAATTTTTAAATAAAACTTTCTTCACATCAGTGGTTGCAGCACACACTGGTTTGATGTTGTCTGTTCAAGGCTGTAATAATTTGCAGGAGATGCTCATTTTGAATGCAGTCATATTTTTCATTTCTCCAGGCAAGTGTAACAAAACCAAATTGACATGCACGTCATTCTCTTGCCCTTGTTTCATATGGCATAAAGTCAGTGTCAAACTGAGAAAAACAGCACTAAATCTAGACAGGGCTGGAAATGGAGAGTGAGAGAGTGAAAGTGAGGATGTGACACAGCATCTTGATCATAATCGCTCACTATCTCTCTGTTTTCTTTTGCCTCCACTTTTCCGTGACACCTTGCATTCTCTCTTCTCTTGTCTGCTAATGACACATTGTTGCATGAAATGTTGGGCTGCCAATGCAGTTAAATGTAAAACAATAGTTGGTTACTGTCAGTGCCTTATTTAATAGGATACACTAAAAATGGGAAAATGAACCATAATTCCAGATGCTCTGCTATCAATCTCTGTGAAATTAGCCTGCAATGACATGTTGTTTTATGTATAATAATCACTTATGCCACTATGTTACTAATGTAGTAACTGTGCTAAAGCTGAAATGCTGTTATTCAAAAATGCATTACTTTATATGCATTTTCACAGAGTCATAAAATTATAGGGATAACATTGGGTCACAAGGTCAGTTTTAGTGTATACGTAAGTCAGTTCCTTTCAAGTTCACACAGATGTTCTAGCAGAGTAACTGCAGATGTAGTTCGTCGTAACTATTGACATATACAGTGCCTAGAAAATGATCACACCTCTTTGGAATAGTCACTTTTTTTGTCTTACAGCCTGAAATCAAAACCTATTGAAGAAATCGTCAGGATTCGAACGACTTTTCTAAATTTGGCTAATTCGTATGATATCGTGCACTTGTTTTAATTCCCACGACTTCTCACTACAGCCAATGACGTCGCTGGACATCGTTTACATCTAATACGCGACAATTACTTGCTTCTGTCACACACAACAGCTTCCTATCATGTTTACACACTCTACTGAATGGTTAAGTTTTAAATAAGGGGTTTGGGTAAGGGCATAATATTAATAAGTATGTCCTTAATGCCTCGTGCGCGAAACTCACGCTTACATATGCATTAGACATCCGGGAATTTGTTCGTGATGAAATCGTACGAGTTTATGCGAACAAAATCGTTCGACATCACACAAAATAGCCACCTCGTAAATTATGTACGACCATTCTTCCTTGCATAATTGTTCAAGTTCAGTCAAAGTGAGCGGCGATGGACTGCTCTCTTCAAGTCCTTCCTCAGGTTTTTTATTGGATTTAGGTCAGGGCTCTGAATTGGCCACTCAAGGATTTTGACCTTCCTATCCTTATGCCACTGTGTTGTTTTTTTTTAGTGGTGTGTTTACGATCATTGTCATGATAAAAGGTGAACCACCTGCCATCTTCAGTTGTTGAGTAGAGGGCCACATTTTCCTCAAGGATTTGGGTGTACATGGCAGCATCCATTTCCCCCTCAATCCTGACTGCCCAGTCCCCGCTGAAGAGAAACCCCCCACAATATAATATTACCACCACCATGCTTCACATTAGGTATGGTAGGGGATGGCGATATGACCAAAATTCTATATCACGGTATAAGTAATTTTATATCACAGTAAGGGGCATGTTGCGATTATTAAATAACTGTCTGATCAGTTATTTGAGACAACCGTTGGGCATTCAAATTCCAATCACATTTTAATTCACAGATAAGGCAATTTGAAGCAAATATACTGTATAAATGCAATGAACGGCACGTTTCTGTGTCATTCAGTTGAACTTTGAGTCAGAGTGTCACTGAGCTGCACCACGGAGGTCAACTAGCTCCTGTCCGGAAGAGCACGTGAACCGCTCTGATGCATGCGCTGTCAGCAGAGGCTCGCGCCAAACTCCCATGAAAATATAAACGAACAAGTATAAACTTTGATGGTGAATGCAAAGCGCTCCGGTTTCACTTTAAACGATCGTGTAATGGCAAATGTTCCTGGTTCATACACGCACTGTTAATGACACACAGTGACAAATAGGAGACGCTTTATTTCTGTGGAGTGATAAAATTATGAAACTAAATCTCAAAGGTTTTGCTTCATGACAAATAAGGGCTTGTGAGTGGGTCATTCAGAGCATTAAAATAACATGTGAAAGTGAAGAAATTAGGAAATAAATATTTTACTCTTGCATAATATTATGAAAATTTAATATAAATATAATAAAATTTATATAAAATTTATATTTTATTTTTTATTTAAAACATTATAAAATATATGAGTTAAAAAAAGTGTAAATTAAAAATTGACCAAAACTAAAGTTGACCAAAAACAGAGACATAATTTAAAGGAATAGTTCACCCAAAAATGACAATTTTCTGATTATTTACTCACCCTCAGGTCATCCAAGATGTATCCGAGTTTCTTTCTTCATCAAAACAGAATTTAAGACTTTTAGGATTTAATTTCAGGCCTCCTCCTCTAAACAATGCAAGTGAATGTACTCCATTTTTTGAAGGTCCAAAATGCATATTTAGGGTGCATCAAAATAATCCACACGACTCCAGTCGACAAATAAAGTTCTTCTGAACCCAAACAATGTATTATTTTTAGAGACAAAACAATACTTACATACTTTTTAACTACAAATGTTCGCTTCCGTACATCTCTGTGACGTGCGCTCATGAGAGGGATGACGTAAGCTCTATGGTAAGGTCACGCGTCACGTGGAGGAGGAGGCAGGAAGCGCGTCATTGTTTACAAGAGAAACTTATGCCGTTCACAAACCAAAACAGTCCAAAACAATTTCAAAACAATATAAAATAAAAAAAATATATTACCAAATAATAATAATTTTTTAAAAAACGATGTAAACAATGACGCGCTTCCTGACTCCTCCTCCACATGACGCGTGACCTTACCAATGAGCGAACATTTGTAGTTAAAAAGTATATAAGTATTGTTTTGTTTCTAAAAATAAATAATTGTTTGCATTCTGAAGAACTTTATTTGTCGACTGGAGTCGTGTGGATTATTTTGATGCACCCTAAATATACATTTTGGACCGTCAAAAAATGGAGTACATTCACTTGCATTATTTAGAGGAGGAGGCCTGAAATTAAATCCTAAAAGTCTTAAATTCTGTTTTGATGAAGAAAGAAACTCAGATACATCTTGGATGGCCTGAGGGTGAGTAAATTATCAGCAAATTTTCATTTTGGTTAACTATTCCTTTAAATATTTAGAAATATTTTGATATTTAAAACATAATTTTCATGTCATTCATAAGTTTTTAAAGCCTTTGAAGGAAATCATAGTTTATTCCTATTATAAAGCACACATGCAGAAAAAAGCACACCTTAAAAAAATATTAAAATTTATATGACAATTAACAAGACAATTAATTGCCACAGCTCTAAAACAGACAATTAATAATCATAATCGCAATTATTTGTTTGACAATTAATTGTCAGCCAAATATCATAATCGTGACAGCCCTAAGTAACTGTAGCCTATATATATCACTATATAGTTTTTTTTCTTTTGGAAAATCAGCAAAACATTTTATTAAATATCCATGACGTGATAATTATATATCGTTATTCTTAAAAATTTTGGTTAATAAAGACATACATGAAGATATAGGCATACATTTACATCGATTTCGATTGAAAGTGATTCAAAATCTTCTGAAAAAATAATAAAAGATTTTTTTTATTTTAAACTATTTCCAAAGTAGCCTAATGGTACACCTGTCATGTCCATTGCAATGAAAAAAAGAAAAAAAAAACTTTCTCAATGAATAAATAATTATTAAAATAATAATTGATCTGTTTTATTTTCTATGCATCATTTTTCATCAAAAACACTGGACACTGCAAACCTTTTTGGCGACTATAGCCTACTAGATATACATGCACTGTTGACTATGGCATCATTTATTTAATAATTCCTGAGGGAATTTACTCAGTGCGATCGCTTTTTTCTCCATGTTTGTGGAGTTAAAGATGTGGGAAAACTTGATGGCGTCAGCAACACTATAAAGAGCAGCGGGGCTTTTAGCAGAGGGTCCATTTCACACCATGGAGAACTCAGTGTTTTATTAACAAGTTCTTCCTAATTTTTCTCGGAATGTAAAGTGCTCTCTCCCTCTGCGCACACCGTGCACGCGCATCAGAAAGAGCGCTTTCATCCATGAACGGGAGAAAAAAAACCCTGAAAAAAAAAAACAACTTTCTCCTGAGTTTGACTTGATTTGGAGTCGTCCCGCATTCTGTGTTCATCTTTCTCCTTGTTTGTCTCTCGCTATCAGTCTCATGTGCAGCCAGGAGAAGGGTCGTGCACACAGATAATTACCGCAATAAAAATCTCTACCTGTTGACATTTTATTCCGTCTTTACGATATATATCGCCATACCGCCCAGCCCTAAGATATGGTGTGTTCTGGGTGGTGTGCTGTGTTTGGTTTTCTCCAAAATATAGTGCTTCCAAAGAGTTCAATTTTTGTCACATCTGACTGACCATGGAGGATTCTGATGACATGTGGCAAAAAGTTTTATAGTCAGATGAGACCTAAATCCAATAGAAAACCTGTGGATGCACTTGGCAATTTCAGAAACAATGGGAGCCTCCTCTTCACAAGAGTCATGTAACTGAAGCTGTGCCTATGAGAGATACATTTCTTTGTTATATTCATGAAGTAATAACGGTGTTCTCATAGTTTGTCTTGGCAAGCTTTCTTTGCAGAGAAGTGAGAACATATTGAGGAAAGTGTGGAGAATGAACTTGGGTCCTCCCCATTGTTGGCTCTGTCTATTTGGAGCTGCACATAACCCACTTACTGGGAAACCACATTCTGCCTCTTTTATCAAGTTTTGAAGGAGAGACAGAGGGTAAATGTGAGAGAAAGTCAGAGTTAGAGGGAGAGCAAGAGACAAGATCAGAACTCTCACACAGAGCTGTGTTGTGTAGGTTCTGTCCTCATAGCACTCATTTTTCTCTTGGTGAGCCTGGGGTGGATCATGTTTGTCCCACAGCAGTCTGGCTCAGGCTTTTGGTTTGCACTGTGGCTTGGTTTGTGGTTCACTACAGGAAACCAGAGGCGGTGTGACTTGACTATATGTGGTTTGGATGCTAACCGAAAGCCCCAGGAGCTTTAGCCATTTGCATCTGCTGCAGAGAAAATGGGATGGGAATAAGGAATTTTATGTGTTTGGTTCCGATTCTTCTTAATTATTCCAATTTCATTAAAATTTCTTCCGATTCCTTTACAATTCCATTAATAATTATTTTAGTACTTTTGTGGAAGTGTATGTTTTGCGCAGTGGTGTCGCTGACATTGTACTAGCGTAGCAAACACTGTCCAAGTATTTTAGTACATGGTTCCATCTACATTGGCAGAAGAATACATGTTATAGAATCATTAACAGAACCAAAAGTCATAAAAATCATTCAGTTCTGGATTCAAAAATAAATAAAAATTGGTTCCCATAGAGAATATGGTCTTCGTTTGAGCCTTGTAACTACACCTGGTGTGTTCTTCTAGGGAGTCAAGCAGAAATGGAGGGTGCTCTTTAAGAAGTGGTGTTGAATGTGTCTGTAACAGGTAGAGGTCGGGCAAGGAGGAGGTGGGAACCGGCTGAACAGTCAACATAAAGGTTTAATGAAGAACTCAACATAAAACCAACATAAACAAACACAGACACACATGCAATGCGGCCGCGTGCTTCTCTCTCTCTCGAACCTGCGTCTCCGGCCGCCCCTTATCTCGCTGTCCCGCTGATCAGCTGATTCAGCGCCGTCCGTGCTCCATCACGGCCTGGCCACGCCCTCCTCCTCGTCACACTCCTCTCCCGCCCGATTCAGGCCGGGGCGCCACCGGTCTGACTAACATCCCCCCATCTCTTGGGGGGAGACGCTGCCCTTCCGGCCGTTCTGTCAGCTGGTGGTCCACCCCGCCTCCTGTGAACCGGGGGGAGAGATGAGGGGAGGCTCCTCCCCCGGCGGATGGCAGTGAGTCCTCCGGCCCCTGGCAGAAGGAACCACTCCTCCCCTTCTCGGCAGATGATCGCGGTTCCTCCGGCTCTCGGCGGCCATGAGCAGCTGGATATAAACTAATGCAAATAGATGGTAATAGATGGTAACAATTGTGACATTTAGACATTTGGGTAGGACTTGCATGTATTTTTGTCACATTGTTCTATCTGCTTGAGGTTAGCTTTAATGTTAGCATCCTCTCAGCCTTGTGGGCAAACATACTGCTGTTCTTTACTAATGCAGCATCTAGTCAACAAATGAATAACTTTATAATGATATGACAACGTGTACTGTAGTGTACTGTATACATACCTTTTCGTTGTTGATGTTTTAAATCTGCATCTGAAGTGTTCCGCTCCATGCAGAGTGTAGTCTCGCGTGTCAAAACAAACACCACAAGGCGTCAGTGAAGTGATAGTTTTTATTTTGCCTCTAGAGGCCGCTCTCATACTGTATTACGACAGTGGATCCTTCCCAGCCGCTCCAGCACTGGACACAATGGGGAAAAACTATCAATGTGGATTTTTGCTGATAACCGATAGTTCCAGAAATCTGTTATCGGTGCTGATTAATCGGCAAAACAGATATTTCGGTCGCCCTCCATCCCTTATTGCCCTGTTTTAGTTTGAATTAAATTGAAAATGTTGTCTACTCTACCAGTGTTTCCCCTAGGATTGTTTTCAGCAGCGGTGCTGCTCTGAGTGCGTTCACGAGCCTGCAAGGCCAGACCCGTATTTACACACGTCGGTGGGGTAATAGCTTAAAATTGACCTTAGAATCGTTGTAGATGGGCTATTTGTGTTCGCCTTGTCATGTGTGTGTTTATCATTCACTGGGAGCTTTTGACACTTGAAGTGCTCAGAAAATCACTTTCACTATTTTTGTTAAACATAAACACCAATGGAAAATATAAACCTATCTAACAGAACATACATCTCACAACAGGGCTCCAGACTAACATTCAAGTGTTCTACAGATGGTGGGACCTGATTTGGTAGCAACAGTGGATTTTTTTTTTTTTTTGGCCTTAATTTAAAAAATAAATAATTCATGATAGAAACTAATAAAAATTGTGCCGTTATTATATTTTATATTATTTTGTCACTGAAATGCACATTAGAAAATCTAGCATTGATTTTGACTTGATGCAACAGTAACATCTGTAAAAAAGTTTATTTCTATATAGGCCTACCTAATTTATATAGGGCTAAATTGAAATATTCTGCGTGTGATCCTACTGATTAAGTACAGTCATCTCTTTGAATTTCTGAAGGTAAATAAAACCAGTTCTTTTTCCTACAATCAAAGAGCAGATTGTAGAACAGATTTTACACAGAAGAAAAACTGATTGTCCATAATAATTATGAAAAGTTGCCATAGTTCCTCCATTAGTGTCCATAGTTTTAAGTGATATTTGTAACTAGATCACAAGTAGTCACTGGTAAAACCAAGCATGGCTCCTCACTACGATAGTAACTTCAACAAAACAAACTATGGCATTTTTGTTATGAAATGACAGAAACTATACATTTAGAAACTATAAAAACAAAATAGAAACTTTTTGAAACTGACATAATTGTAACAGAAATTAATTATTTAATAGGACTATATAAGTAATATACAAATATTTAGCATGAATATAACACATTGCACATCTGCCAAAATACCATTGTTAACACTGTAAGTGCTACTATAGTAAATCCAAGGTACAATTTTGTTAGGGTGGTGATGTGTGGTTTGTAAAGCCTTATAATTTATGTTCTGGTGAGTGTTGTTAAACATGGTTTAAATTCATTAAATCAGCAAGGCAAGAGACACTAAGGGTTTTCATAGGGTTTTTCCACAGCCAAATTCAAATGAGTTTTGCCTACTCTTCTCACAGCGCTGCTTATAATGATTTGTGCTGCATGGGTGAGACTGCTCTTCGCTGGTGCTGCTTTGTTTATTGAGCCGGTTGATAATTGATCCGGATAGTGGCTAGTGCTGTTACGTTCCGTTTTTCTTATACAAAACAGCGCATAATCAATGAGAGTTGGCAAACCGTTGCACCGGTGTGACCTCTAAAAAAACTTAAGTCTCACTGGCGGGAAAAATTATTGCAAGATGCAACCTTTTAGTCGCAGTCTGGAGCCCTATATTTCTACTACCTTTGCCAAAGAAGTTATCAGATTAAAAGACTTTCCGTTAGAAGAGGTATCATGTTGGGTATCCTGCTTCTCTGTTGTGTACGCACTCGCGAACAGTCTTTGATGGGCTGCTATACGATGATGTCACTGTGAATATATGCGTGTATATGGTGGGGTCCCTTATGCATCATACAAGTGTCCCATTTAACCGCACGCAGTATAAGCGTGCAACTGACTGGTGCTGGCAAGTGTTACATAATTCAGCAGCAGTGCAGCGGTGCTCCTAAACGTATATAGGGGAAACTCTGTCTACCCAAGGTCCCTTGTGCAATACAGCTGGGCTCTTGCCTTTGAAGACCACCAGACTCTTGCACAGAATGAACTGAAATGTTCTTTTGCCTAAGATGAACTCTTATCCCGTAATGATAAATCCTCATGAACAAAACTGGTTTGTCAGAATGAGCTAAGGCAGCACACAACTCATCAATTTAATAAGGCATAAAGAAGAATGGAGGACTTAAGAAGATATGAAGTCACTGGAGAGTGAACGATCACATGTGCTTCCTGCTATTCATGTAACTGATTGTTCAGTTATGTAAAGTTAATTGTCTTAATTTCTCCTCTTATGCCATTAATAAGCAGGACCAGAGTGCATTCAGTTTTTCATCGGTGTGCTTTCGACTATTCGTATGTCTTTCTCTCATTCTCTCTTTCGCTGTGGTGCACTTCTTCATGTGCTGGATAGTGGGCTTTCCTGTGAAACTAGTGAGGGTCAGTGCTCATGTAACTGTGTTCGCATTGCTTCATTTGGCGGTGTCTCCCTAATGGGCCAAACACAGGAAGAAAGGAAAATTACTCAGAGACAACATTTACATTTTAATTATTAATTTTTCTCATTCCGTGCATGGGTAGAGTATTGATTTAGTGCAGGTGGGATGTATGAACTCGCAGAAATGGAAACATATTGACTTTATCACTTTAGACAAAATCAGTTTGCGTAATATGACAAGAAAATGAGCAATTTGGCAGATAGGCTGCGGAGTGAAGTTAAAAATGAATCTGATATAATTTCCCTGTTTAAATGTCACAAGCTACAGAGAAGTGTGCTTCAGTTGGATGCTGAGGCACAGTTCCATTAATATTATTATTAATCTTTTTTTTCTTTAATTTTTTGTTCTCAATAAGAAAGTCAATAAGAAATCAAAATGGACTCTATTTAATTATTAATGTACATTCCTGGTCATATTGTGCATGATTCATCTGTGCATGTGATTTCATAGACAATTTTTCTAAAATTACTTTACTTTTTCTTTGATGTTCCTCAAGCCGCCTTTTCACTGCATCCGAAGTCATTCATTTCCAATGTAGAGTCACACGGGGGAAAGGTGGATTTCCGACCTTCTTGTAGATGCTGAATTTTCGGAACCAATTTTAGCTTCAGATGCGTTAAAATATTTCAACAAGACTGAATGTGACCGCGTGACATGATGTGATGTATTTCATTCAAAACTATGAGCTTTAAGTGAGAAATAAAGTTTTTTTGTGTTAAACTTTATGTCAAATGCTGCTACTTTGGCAGACTGGACGGTTATAAATGATTAAGTCAAAAATGATCATTTACATTGCAAATATATCACAAAAAGAATTTATGTTTGATTAAATGTGTACATCTGTCATTAATTTCTGCATGTGCAAAACCTTCATATTTAAACCAATATCCATTATATTGAGTGAATAGTAATTGTGAATTTAAAGGTGGAGTATGTAAGATTCAGAAACCCTTGTTATTAATGACACCTGTGGCCGTTAAGTGAACTGCAGCCAGCTACCTGTTGCTCGTGCTCGCGCTTGTGCACACACTACATAGGGATGTGAGCATCGGCTAAAACAATGACATAACGTACAAAGAGACAACGTGATTCACCGGCATCATGATGACAGATGGTAGCATAATTAAAATTACACAGTTTTACTACAAACTTTGAGACTGTATATTATATTTGACTCTCCAGTGCTGGAACAGGGCAGAAACAAAGTGTGGATATAGGTCTGGCTATGCGAGACTGTAGTTTGAAGTAATCACTTTTCTTTGCATGATACATTGACTGCATTTATACGATAGCCTATGTCAGCATTAGCTAGCTAGCCAGCTTTATCAATAGCTGTTAGCTAAATTTGGTGGATGATGACAGTTGCTGTTTATAAAATAGACTGTACATTATAAATATGTTGACCTAATTCCAAAAACCAAGTTACGGTACACTAATGAATGGGTCTTTTTGCATTATCTTGAACATTGTCTAGCATTCATTTCATGTGTTATTGTAGTTTACCTTGCTGAATTATTACAGATTAACATTGTTTAAGACTGTGCAGGCAAGATCAAGTTAGCTAAAATTACACAGATAAATCCTTATGGCATTAAATTTCACATGCTTTGCAGTTATGTAAGCTTACCTGTCCAATAAGAAGAATGCCAATTCAGGGTCGGTTTTGATCCCCAAACCTGGTTTTGATCCCTAAAACTGAACGAAGGTCCCTCCAGGAATCAAATGCCCTGCCGATGTTCACTGTAGTTTTTGCTCGACCATGATCACGTTCCCGCTTAGCCAGATGGGTTTCAGTAGATAAATGTTTTTTTTATTATTTTTTTTTTTTTGACTTACTCAGAGTTTGTGTAGGAGTCAGTGTTGTGATGTTTGTTGGATTCCATCTCTAAGATAACGTCACCTAGTGTTGCAGTTTGTTGTTGCTGTTGAATAGCGGAAGAGAAGCACTGAGGCAAGGCTCTCGGGAGCACGCATAAACGTCACATCCTTTGGATTTTCCCGGCAAAAGCGACCCGCTCCCTTCACATGAAAATCAGCCTACAGGCTTTAATAGGCAAACTAGGAAGTCTGGGAAGGGCTCATTTTTTAAGTTGCATTACAAGCCGTTCACACATTGGCAAAAAAAGGCGAATATTACATGAAAATTGTTACATATTGCACCTTTATTTATATTCATCCATCTTCTCAACAAAATCACACACAGTAATTTCATGGTAACAAACCTTAGAAAATAAACTCACAAAACCAACAATCATACCAACTTTTTCTAAAGATTTATTTTAAATGTTTGATCTTTTTATATGTCCCAAGGGCATTGAAAGTTCACCATGACTGCTACTAGAGGGAAATGCGACCAGTCAAATGCAAATATCGGAAACGGTGAATAGGTGGCTTTAGGCTGTGTGGGTACTGGATAATATTAACCAGTAGCCAATTAGGTAATTCAGTCTGGCTCTATTCTGGTATACACGATCAGCCACAACATTAAAACCACCTGCCTAATATTGTGTATGTCCCACTTGTGCCACCAAAACAGCTCTGACCCATCGAGGCATGGACACCACAAGACCTCTGAAGGTGTCCTGTGGTATCTGGCACCAAGACGTTAGCAGCAGATCCTTCAAGTCCTGTAAGTTGCGAGGTGGGGCCTACATGGATCGGACTTGTTGGTCCAGCACATCCCAAAGATGCTCAGTCAGATTGAGATCTGGGGAATATGGAGGCCAAGTCAACACCTTGAACTCTTTGTCATGTTCCTCAAACCATTCCTGAAAATGTTTTGCAGTGTGGCATGGTGCATTATCCAGCTGAAATAGGCCATCAGGGAATACCGTTGCCTTGAAGGGGTGTACGTGGTCTGCAACAATCAGGGTGGTATGTGTCGAAGTAATATCCACATGAATGCCAGGACCCAAGGTTTTCCAGCAGAACATTGCCCAGAGCATCACACTGCCTCCGCCGGCCTGCCTTCTTCCCATGGTGCATCCTGCTGCCATCTCATCCCCAGGTAAACGACGCACACATACCCGGCCGTCCACATGATCTTAAAGAAAACATGATTCATCAGACCAGGCCACCTTCTTCCATTGCTCCATGGTTGAGTTCTGACACTCATGTGCCCATTGTAGGTGCTTTCGGCGGTGGACAGGGGTCAGCATCGCACTCGGACCAGTCTGCGGCTATGCAGCCCCATACGCAGCAAGCTGTGATGCACTGTGTGTTCTGACACCTTCTGTGGGATTGGACCAGACGGGCTAGCTTTTGCTCCCCACGCGCATCAATGAGCCTTGGGTGCCCATGACTCGGTTGCCTGATCACCGGTTGTCCTTCCTTGGACCACTTTTGGTAGGTACTAACCACTACGTACCGGGAACACCCCACAAGACCTGCCATTTTGGAGATGCTCTGACCCAGTTGTCTAGCCATCACAATTTGTCCCTTGTCAAAGCCGCCCAGATCCTTACGCTTGCCCATTCTTACTGCTTCCAACACATAAAATTCAAGAACTGACTGTTTGCTCATTGCCTAATATATCCCACCCCTTAACAGGTGCCATTATAATGAGATAATAAATGTTATTCACTTCATCTGTCAGTGATTATAATGTTGTGGCTGATCAGTGTATAATACCTGCTTTTCACCATCCAATCAACTCCTTATTATTATAATAATTTTTTCTTGTTGAATATCTGGTTTCACTCAGAAATACATCACATTATCAAAGTAAAATGGGTTGTGAATGAGATTTCACATTGACTTTAACATGATTAAAACATCACATTTGATGGGGGTCTTTTGTTCTGTTTATTCTATCCTAAAACACTGTGATAAGGCTGTGCCCTTGAGAGCTTCATTGCTTTCTGAAAACACTGTCTTTTCAAGCCATATTATTACTGATTCTAATGAACTCAAATGCTGCTGCCATTGGACATAAATATAAAGTGCTTGTAATCGACATTGTAGAAACTATGATGGTATGAATATTGGTGGAAGAGATTACCACAATGGGAGCTTTCTGATGGCAGCTGAACAAACACCTATCTTCAGATAGACCAAAAAACTCAGTGCACACATTAACTCCCTTTTACCTTGTAAACACGTGTGATGCCCAGGAGAAAGTAAAAACGCTTTCCATGTGAATGTTCCTGACTGTGCTGAGCAATATCGAGCATGCACTAGACGCCTTTCAATATAATAGGCATATCAAAGATAAAGATTTTTTTTGTGATTTACGGCAACTCTGTTAAGGGGATTGCTAAGATGACCTAATGACCTCTATTGATGGCTGTTTGCTTATGGTGCTCTTGACCAAAGTCCCTTTAAGGCAAGTCAGTTCACTCGCCACACTAGTTCTGCCCCTATTGACTTCAATGGGGAAAGACAGAAATCTCAGAAATTCAATTTATACTACCAACTTCTTATGAATGTGCTGTCTTTGTTTATATTGCTGGTGCTGGACTAAATAATAGGATGCAGACGCTGCTATATCTGGATAAAAATCTGGAATGAAATTGCACTTGACCCAGCCCACTTGCGCCTAGACTTAGCACATGCTTGCACAAAAATACCAAAACTTTGTGACCACGCCCATTGATTTGTGCTTATGACTTATGACATAGCATTGCGCTTAGTGCTAGCGCTCTTAAAATAAGGCCCAACATGTCATTAACATGTTTGAAATCAGCAATAAAATCTGAAGAGAATAGCTCAAATCATGCAAAAAACTGTATTTTTCAAGGCTGATCTGCATTTTGGAGTAAACAAACTCTATCAATGAGGCGATTGGCTCTTTTTAACCAAAGGGCGGGTCTTCTATTCTGACAGCCACTATATTGAGCGTTTCAATTTCTAGTGTTCAAGTGGTCCATCTCCTCTGCCTTATTTTGTTTCTATTTTAAAGCGCTCATGGTGTATATCACCAAAAATCTAAAGCAGAGGTAGCCCATCTGAAAGACCTGTGTACAATGAAGGTGTGGAACAGACAATAAATAACTGTGATCTGTTGTGTTGCATGGAACGGTATTTCTGCAAAGCAAGCAACAGAAAGAGAGGGCAAGAAGTCAAAAAGTGCTAGCTGGCGCAGAGCTGTGGAAGGTGTGTGTGGGGTAATGGCAGCGTGCCAGGCAGGAAGAGGAGATGAACTTGGCAAGCCAGAGGATTAACTGCAGAGAAGTGCAGACAACAACTAACTAGCTGATTAGTGAAGTTGACTAATTTACCTATATTTTTTCTAGTATTTTTCAAGTACAGTTTGTACTGTAAAACCTAGGTCTTTAAAGCTTCGCTGCTACAGCTATACACATTCAGGTGGACATCTTTGGCCATAGCGTTGCATTTCTCACAGTTTTTTTGAGCGTCCCACCATGAGCATTGCACATTTGATGAAGTGTCACATTAAAAAAAGTGTGTCCCGTGACCCCTGCATTCTGTTCCGTTTCGTTGTGCTCTGTCTAGACATTTTTGGAATGAAAGAATGCATCTTATGTTTACGTCTCCTAAGGTCACCTCCACACTAATCCATATTGTTTGAAAACTCTGTTTTTCGGTTTCCTAACATCATTGTTTTCCAAAGAATGCAGTAATGGAAAGCAGTTTCGAAAGGGTTAATTTTCTGTGGAGTAAAATGGCGCTTTAGTGTGGATGAGAGGCGTAAACATAATTTTTTTTAAGTAATGTGTTTCAAAGGAAAATGTATTAGTGTGGATGCGGCATAAGAAACGTTTTAGTTTAGCACAGCAGAAGCCACTCATCAAAGTCTAGTACAATGTCCTCTGGTCTATGAAGGCATATGCAGCAAAATCCCCTGTGTTAAATTAACACTCCTTGGTGTCTCCACAATAGAGGTCGACCAATAGTGGATTTTACTGATACCGATAACTAAGTTGGGCAGTACCTGCCGATAACCGATTAATCACCCGATAGTTTTTAAAATTGATACTGAATGAAAAAATAACACGAAGTAAAATAGTGCTGAACTTTATGACAAAAATAAACAGTACTGACTGAACCATGAAAATATATTGTACTTTTTAAAAATGAAAAAAATATATAAATATTAATATATATGAACTAATATTCAAATTTTAAAGTCAGCTGAGTTTTTAATTGACGTTGTTTCCTTGGTCCACAAGAGGGCGCAATAAATACATAAACCATTCAGAACCATTATATTACTGCATAGAACATTCCTATCCTGGCTGTTAAAAAAAGAGTATTTCATTTTCAGCTAATGTAAAAAGTATCCTTTCCGTAGTGTATCACAATTGTTCTCTTGAACAATATTGCACTGGTTGGAAGAAAATCTTTTTATGATTATACAAAGTTTAAGTGTCTAACCAAAGTGAACACTAATCAACATAATGGTGACTTCAAATGAAACAATAAAATGACATCAACACAAAATAGAGACAAACCTCTATTAAAAATAACTTTTGTACACATGAAAAACAAAATAACCTGCATTTCTTAAACATCCTCACATCACATATTAAGAGATTTTTGTCCAATAGTCTATTTTATTTACAGTTGATGTACAGATTGGACAGATTGAATTGTTGTGGTGTCTGCTGGTTTGTTCTCTTGTTTTCCTCTCTTGTTGTTCCTCTTTCCTTCAGTAGCCTCTGCTTGTTAACAGCAGGTGTCATCACTAATGATCAATCATCACTCAGAGAGTATACCTACTTGATCTTATTAACGTTTGGCCAATTCAACATTCAACACAACACAGAGTAGATTCAACAGTCAGTGACAATACTCGCTGAGCTACCCAGGCCCCAGTTTTTAACTCTCCTTGTAGAGTGGACTCGTGGAGACACCAAGGAGTGTTAATTTAACACTGGGGATTTTGCTGTGTAATGTTACCAGACAGGTCTCCATTAGGCTCTCTGATGTGCCTAATATGCTTGAACAGTACCACATCCCACTGCTACACTATGATGCTCCAAGCTCTGCACACAGTGCCAGGCAGCCTCGCATGACCTAGATATGAACTCATGGCTGAATTTGTGCTATTGTTACATAAGGGAGAGGAAATTAAAAGCCTGTTGTTTCATCTCGCCTCAACCTTGGACTGGGGGGATACCAAGACCTATGTGTCCATTCATTGAAAAACAAAGCACACAACGTAGAGGAACATTTCTTATTTTATCCCTTTTATGTGTGTAATAACATGGGTGTTACTGCCAGGGATAAAGGTCTTCGATAAGAGATTTTCGAAATGCCCATTTCTGCAGGGTACCTCGGTGTTTACAATGATGAAAATATTTCCCTTTTAGCACTTGGAAACAGGCCACGAAAGTAAGACTTGACATGATATTCTCATTCCTGGTGCTGTCAGCGTAATGTTTATGCTCTCTCTCTGTTTGTTCATCCCTCCCTCACTCTTGTCCTCTTTGTTTCTCTTGCTTCGCTCTGACTCGCTCTTTGTGTTCATAATTTTTATTCCCATTATTGCACAGTCATTAGAAACTAATGTTTTTCCTTCTTGCATCATTAATTTGGCCTTTTTGTCACAATTACTAATTTCAGCACAAGCACTCCTGTTTCACAGTGCTATTTTTTCTCATCCTATCACAGGCGTGGAGCAGAATGGCGTCTGACAGGTGTCAGACAGCTACTGTGTGCTCTTATGAGCTTGGCTGCTGTCTGTGAAAATCACGTCAAGGGCGTTGCCTCTGCGTCAAAATGCGTCAGCGATGACATGCTCGGACATGGATGATGGGGAAGAGCAGAATAATGTTTGGCGGTGGGGGTTGGACTGTGTAAAGGGTTACTGACATGCTTTGAGCGCACTCCGAGAGATGTTTTCTCCATTGGAGAATTACCAGTGTTCATTCTCACACTCCCATCCCTACTCTGACCTTTCCCTCTCTAATCCTGGCTGACATTTTGGGCACATGTCTGTATGTAATTGAGGCAAAAAAGTGGAAAAGGGGGGCATGAAATACCAGCTGTTTGAGTTTGACTCCATCAGGCATAGGATACTGATAAAACAGGTGTCTATTCTCACTTACTCAGCTCCTTTTTATTTGATGGGAAAACATGGCAGTATTGTTTACCATATTAAATCAGTTCTAGTCATTTACTGTCTCCTCACACTGGCATACATTCATTGCCCAGCTTTTGGCATCTGGTGAGCTAATCATTGTCGCAGTTTTACGGAGCTCTCTCCATGCTGAGCTTCATGTGTGGCCAACACATCCAGTTTAAACATTATCTCACAAGTAACAAGTGCTAGTTTTGTTGCCCATGTAGGTTGATTTCCCTAAAAAGTGTAAACACACTTTGTTTGAGCATCCTGACCATTGAAATAAGAGCTGTAGAATGGCAGTTAGCATGAAACGGGGGGTTTGCTGTGACAGCCTGGATGATTTTTCTGATTGGTCAGTTACGATGACGCTTACTTCTCTGTGACACCATTGGTCAGAATGAGTAAATTATATTTTCTTTTTTTATTATATTATTAACTGTACGCTATATGTAGTTTTTTTAAGTTCAATCCGTTGTCATCCACACCACTGCTGTAGCGAACATGAATGAGTGTGCGGTCACAACCGGAGTGGTTTGAATGATGGATATGTGACATAGTTACTACAGTTGTGACTAGCAAGTTAATTCTACAACGATGCATCGTACTATTGTGGTTATGCAGTGAGTTATGTCGTTATATGGGAAACGCACCCCTGGTTGACTTCCATGGTGCAGCTCAGTGATGCTCGGAGTTCAACTGAATGACACACAAATGGCTTGGTGTTCGTTTAATCTATATATTCCCTTAAAATTGCCTTATTTGGGCATTAAGATGTGATTGGAATTTGAAGTGCACAATAATCACTGTTATCTTGTATAACACCAGTTAGATCAAATAACCACAATCAGAGACGATTATTTAATAATCGCGACAGGCCTAACAGACAGCTATGGACCAGATGGACCAATCACAGTTGTTTGTGATTACAAGATAGGACATTTCTTTGTCTCAAAGCTTGGGAGTAAACTTAAATTTAAATTTCATGTGGCATCTTCCTTGAAAAGATGGCCTTGATTGTGCACCTCATTCCGTTTTAATCACAGGTCACGTATTGACACACATTATCTGCTGTCTTGGCCCTGGGAATTCTTAGAGTGCAGTTTTTTTGTGTCTCTCCCAATGCTTGTACATGTTTAACAGCTAATTGTTCCCATGGGTATGTGGCAAAAGAGAGACGTTGATGGATTAACCAACCAAAATATTTTGAATGCAGCTTGTCTCTGCTAATATAGCCATTAAATTATCTGTGGATGTATATTGCACATTAAGACCCTGAATGTTGGAACGAGGCCAGCATCCAGCCTGATGGAAACAGGGAAAGGTAGAAAAGGAAGGGTGTTTTTCAGAGACAGTGAGATAGAAATCAGGAGTGTGCTCCCAGAAGGCCACTCTGCAGTGCAGTGGTGGGTGATGGATGAAAGGAGGGTTTGGAGGGATAGATGGCCTCCTTAGATTCTGATCTGGTCCAAATGCCCTCGGAAGATCCCTCTCGCCTGTGGTACCTTGCATTTAAATGCACTTATGCAGGCAACGAGAATGAAAATGAAGCAGTTGTCAGTTCATCTGTAAATTGCTTAAGGAACTCACCTTTTGGACCAGTCTCAAATTCATTTTAAATCTACCCACAATGTTGATTACATTGCTTGGCACACAGACGTTAAGAGGGGGTCTTTAATTCTAAGGCACCAGGAGACTGCAAATCTCCCTGAATTTGTTCTTTAATAACTCACTGTCTGTCCTCATGTGGTCCTTTGTGGGCAGAAAGTGGTCAGTGTAATGTAAGCTGAAAGGTCCAGTGTGGTCATCAGGGATATATTTGTTTCTCATCACTCGCTTGTTGTTTCATGCTATGAATCACACATTGTGCTGGTCTTTGTGCTGTCACTGACCCATACCAAACTGATTTGATATCAACCATTGTTTCTCTTTTTTCCCTCCGTCAGAGAAGAGAAGAATTGGCTTGAAGGAACGTCTAATTGGAATGGTCTCTGTTTGTGTTTTGAAGGATCTCTTCTGTTCTGTTTGTGCACTAAGCCATCACTGCAGAAAGGCCAGCTTTGCTTGTCACCAGCATATGTTGTGTTTTGAATGCTGATGTGCCCAGCAGGCTTTTTAGCTTAGAAAGATTTAAGTGGTCAACAAGCTTTACCAATAAGACCAGGCTGGTTGACCACTATTTTTTTTTTTTTTGCCATTGAAAAGTATAGCAATGCTGGTTCCCCAGATAGACCAACACCAAACCAACACAAAATTCTGCATTAAACAGCTTGCACCAGTATGGAAATTAGTGCTGGTCTAAGCAGGGCTAGCACCAATTACCTGACTAGTCAATTGGCTCTGCCACTAGCCAACGAGTTGGGTCTCTGGAGACTAGTCGAGGATCACATGACTTCAGTTGCACTTGTTCTGTATGGCAATAGCAGGTAACTAACTGTATCCCCATGTATTTTTGTAAAAATGCAAAAAACTATATTTGCAAATATTTGAGAAATTATGCAAAAGTTAAATATCTTAGCTATGCAGACATTCTTTACACACAATGTCCAGCAAAGTCTGCTGATTCTGCGTGCCTTATGGTGAGTCTTTACATAAGGTAAACATTGGCCCACCTACTAATCATTTTTACTTGTCGACTAGCAAAAAAGTAGCCTGCACAGATGAGTAGTAGTAAAATGTTGTAAAATGAGTAGTCACTGACGCTGTAGTAGTCTAAGCCGTGTTTTCAGTAGGGATATCTGTAAAGGAACCTCAAAGGTTTTACAGGGTTCAGATTTTCCACTATTTGTCATAGCCCAGGTTAAGAGAGCCAGTGACCTTGGCTCTGATCATTCCTGTGGTTGTTCCATTAGGGCTGAACAATTAATCAAAAGAAAATCAAAATTGCGCTATGACATAGTGGGATTATCAAACCTCAAGGGCTCTGATTGAATTAAATAAGAAGTCTGTACGCACTGCTCGCTGTGCTTACTGCATGTGCGCAGCACTGTTCACTGTAGTGTACAGTATTACACATACTTAAAGCACATGCAAGGCTAATGAGCTGCGCTCTAGATTCACTAATTGCACATTTTCATAGTTCCAAAAGGCCGCTAAAAGTTACTATCCAAATCGAAAGTAACCTTATAACACCAGATGTTTGTGGACAGAAGAGCATTTCTCTACAGTAAAAGTTCAGCTCAAAACAAAAGTCTTTCTTCAGTGTTCCACCAAAATAAAAGCTTCCGCCAAAATACAGGAGTAAGGGTTTAACCCTACTGCATAGCTATGCCACATTCAAGTGTAAATTAGTACATGAAATTAGTACATAAATATGCTATTTAATAATAATAATAATATTATACTAACATATATTTCTATAATCATTCACTAATAATAACTTATAATTGGGTTCCAAAAACCTTATCACAAAGTGGACAAAAACAGGAACACAGTGAACAGATACAATGTGACGGTAATGTGAATCTGTTTTACTCCCCCCTCTATGTTTTACTGTATTTTTATTTATTTTTGTTTGGTACTTTTGAAGAGAACTCAAGTGTGAACACCCTCAAGTTTGAACAGTATTTCTATTGGCAGTAGAGCATGTTTGCCCAAAATTTAGGTCAAAATGAAACACTTACTAGCTTTTTAAATGTTTATAATCATTATCGCAGTTCAAATCGCAGTAACAATATTTTTCAAAATAATCACAATTAGGTTTTTTTGTCCAAACCGTTCAGCCCTATGTTCCGTCTGTTTTTAAAGGACAGGCTGCTAACTCTCCCTCCCGTACTGATGATTTGATAGTATGTGCCAACACCCCTTGTGGAGTGTTTAGATTAATTTGTGCTAACTGTTTAAGATAAATGTTTGGATCAGAGAGACTAGTACTTCAGATCGCTCATGGAAAAGCGAGATCAAAAAGGCCGCTGCTAGTCTTATGCCTCTCCCTTCATATTTGTGCCTTTGAGCTTTTTGATAATGAAGGCATTTACATGAAGTGGAAATTGTGATATAAGATCTGTTTGGTTTGAAGGCTGAAGTTCATGTCAGGTTCCGCCGAGAGATGATAAGTGGTAGGGACTGAGCTTTATCAACTAAAGCATGCCTTTAAGGATATGCCTTGTCATCTGGAGGAATCCCAAAGCTAAAGGGTTTATTCTCAGATTGTGTGAGAGCTGAATCTTTGAGATTCCACCCTCACCAGCTCTGCTATACCATATCTCCCAAAACAGTTTATTAAAGTAGAATATATGACTCTGATTCAAAATACAGTTTAAATCTGGAAATAAACTGTAAGTTTAAAGATTTTGAAAAATGAATAACAGAGAAACATTATGATGTAAAATAAATTAGAAATATTTAAGAATCTTGAATTGTTCTTCATCACTAATCAAATAAGCAAATTTGTGACATTGACCATGTAATTTCTTTCTACAAAAGTGACATTTTTGTGATTTCCTTGCTTCCTTTGAAACACACAAGAAGAAAACAAATTTGTATTTAGAAAAAATAAGAGCAGTCATTGGATTGTGAAAAAAAAAAAAGCACACAGACTCTGGCAGAGGTCAACACAAAGACGATTATAAGGATAAATATTTATGTATGAACTAATCTTTTTGCCATAATGGTTTGTTTAATCTGGCACATAAAGGAATTTCCTGCATTTCCCTCCCCAAGAGCATCAGTTGAATGCTTCGGCTATACACTGATCAGCCACAACATTAAACCACTGACAGGTGAAGTGAATAACATTTATTATCTTGTTACAATGGTGTCTGTCAAGGGGAGGGATATATTAGGCAGCAAGTGAGTGTATTTGAAGCAGTAAGAATGGGCAAGCATAAGAATCTGAGCAACTTTGACAAGGGCCAAATTATGATGGCTAGAAAACTGGGTCAGAGCATCTACAAAACAACAGATATTGAGGGGTGTTCCCATTATGCAGTGGTTAGTACCAACAAAAGTGGTCCAAGGAAGGACAACCAGTAAACCAGCGACAGAGTCATGATCGCCCAAGGCTCATTGATGCGCGTGGGGAGCGAAGGCTAGCCCGTCTGGTCCGATCCCACAGAAGAGCTACTGTAGCACAAATTGCTGAAAAAGGTAATGCTGGCCATGATTGAAAGGTGTCAGAACACACAGTGCATCACAGATTGCTGCATATGGAGCTGCTTAGCCGCAGACCGGTCAGAGATCCCATGCTGACCCCTGTCCACCACCGAAAGCACCTACAATGGGCACGTGAGTGGCAGAACTGGACCATGGAGCAATGGAGGAAGGTGGCCTGGTCTGATGAATCATGTTTTCTTTTAGATCATGTAGACGGCCGGGTGCGTGTGCATCATTTACCTGGGGAAGAGATTGCAGCAGGATGCACTATGGGAAGAAGGCAGGCCGGCGGAAGCAGTGAGATGCTCAGGGCAATGTTCTGCTGGGAAACCTTGGGTCCTGGCATTAATGTGGATGTTACCTTGACACGTACCGCCTACCTAAAGATTGTTGCAGACCACGTACACCCCTTCATTGTAACGGTATTCCCTGATGGCAGTGGCCTCTTTCAGCAGGATAATGCGCCCTGCCACATTGCAAAAATTGTTCAGGAATGGTTTGAGGAACATGACAAAGAGTTCAAGGTGTTGACTTGCCCTCCAAATTCCCCAGATCTCAATCTGATTGAGTATCTATGGGATGTGCTGGACCAACAAATCTGATCCATGGAGACCCCACCTCACAACTTACAGGACTTAAAGGATCTGCTGCTAACGTCTTGGTGCCAGATACCACAGGACACCGTCAGAGGTCTTGTGGAACCCATGTCTCAACGGGTCAGAACTGTTTTGGCGGCACAAGGGGACCTACACGATTTTAGGCAGGTGGTTTTAATGTTGTGGCTAATTGGTATATGCTACATCATGTAAAGGCTGTTGAAGGCTGTACCATTATCAAGGCATTTATTAATTTATTTGCAAATATTTAGCAGCCCTATGCAGACCACCTCATCTAACTAGAGCTCTTTCTAGAGGTCTCTCCGTGGCTTTCACGAACCCAGGCCAGCCGTAAATCTCCCTCTGCCCTGCACCGCCACACTCTACCAATCAATAAAAGATTATTTCTCTCCTACTCTTGCACTGAAAATGCATTAGCTAGTCCCTCATGAAGAGCATTTTAACATTTCGGCAATGCCTTTATACCATTACTGACTCCAAAACTAATAGAGGACGTATTTGAATTATGAGTGGGTATGTAATTTGATGAAAACAAATCACAGAGAATCAGAGTATTATTGTTTTTCTGGTGATGCTGCTTTAAGGCTATAGATCCTTATTTGTTCCTTTCCTTCTTATGAGTCAGTCCATAGAAATAATTGAAAGAAAACAACAGAATGCAATGCAGTAATGAATTCAAGGGTAGGTCTATGATCATCATGTACTACTGTATATCAGACCTCAGATTTTTGGTGTCAATGTCAAATGAAAAAACTGGACCGCAACAAGCAAAAAAAAAAAAAATCTGCCTTCATGTAGGGCTGGGCAACATATCAAATCTTCACTTTATATTCGCATTGATTTTGCTTGGCGGTATTAAATTAAGCAACACTGTTAATATCAAAGTGATTTTAATGCACATTTTTTGGCCATTTAAGTTTCCTGAAGAGCGTATCATTAGAGTAATTTCGCAACCTTTCCTTGTCTTATGGCTTACAACTATTAGAGCGTTAAGACAGAGATGCTTTAATAGTGTCTGTGATTTGAACTTCATTAACAAAAACAGCGTTAGAGTTGGTGAATTCTGTTAATTTCTGTGTTCAGTTCAAACTATCCGTTTTAACCTCCTGAGACCCCCGTGCGACTGCTGTGTGCATTTTCCATTTCCCTTTTTGATTTGTAACTAGTAGCACCTAATAAACAAGCAAAAAAAAAATAAAATAAAAAAAATAAGAAATAAATAAATTCTAGAGCAAATAGTTTTCCTAAAAATTAATGTCCACATATGTGGACAGCGGGAGTAAGTTGTGAAATTTTAAATTATACTACGCTATAGAATTCAGATTTTTTTCATCAAATTTTTTTGTTGTTTCCAGGAATGTTGATTTGTCATGTTTTTGAGACATTACAGACATTACAGCTGATTTTCTGTAAAGCTGAATAAATAATTCTAATTATAAGCATTACCCTATCACTGCCAACCAAATTCAAATAAATTGTAGCATTGGAAAATTTTGAATCTATGTACTTATTACCATTGTCCCATGTCTTCCAAACAGTGGTCCAAACATCATCTGCAGCCTGAAACTGAACTTTTGTTCAGATTTTAGGAGTGAATGCCTTGCTCCCTTGATGACAATTTAGTGAATGACTTAACCTCCAGTGTGCTGTCTGTCTGTACTGGTCTCAGAACAGTTCAGAATGCACCATATTTTCATCTTAACTCCATATAAAGCCTCTGAAAGCAACATTTTTCAGCTTTTGAATGATCCCATTTATTCTCAATGTGAAAATGCACAGTAAATATATAGGAATGCATTTACTAATGTTAATGAATAGATTCGTATTGCACAGAGATAAAAAAAAAATTAAACATAAAATGTAAAATGAAGCAAAATGACCCATAGATGTGTTAGAGTTGAAAGATATTCCAAATAACTAGCATGTTTTTTCAACTTTTGAGGAAATGCGGTGCCAGTGCTCTCATATATAGACATCAAATTTATCAGCATGCTGACGCTCGAAAAATGAATAGATTTTTTAAAGTGGCATATTAAATGAAACTAGAGATGCTACTCTTTACAACCAAATAGGTTTCAATAAAAAAACGTAAAGATATTTATAGTTTTGTTGGCGTCCATAAGAGCGCTTCAAGGAAATTGTTGGCATGCTGTTGTGTCACGTGACTCAGTGCTGCAGAAGTTAACCCTTTAATTGACAGTCTAGAGTCTTGTGAACAGTTTTATGTCGGTTTGTATTCATTTAAATTATGTGTTGCATATAGCGAAGCCAAAATACAACATCCATGCATGTGGACGAGGGGTCGCACGAAATTAATGAAACTATTTATAAATTTCAGCAGTTAGTGTGCATTATATTCAAGCCTCCCCGTGGCATTTTTCATGTATTAAAATGTATGATGATATGTAAAAAATATTTATGGTAAATTTTGCCGTTATTATTTATGTTGGTATTATGTTGTGCTTATTAATGAAAATAACTATAACATTCTTCATAATGTTCTTTTAGTGAAAACAGTGTGCAAAACATTGCCTTATTTGTTTTTTCTTGCAATACATATTTTGAATCTACTTGGCTGTAATGATGGTTCCTTCGATTAAAAAAACAAAACAGCCTTCTGTGCCAGAGCAAATGGAAAGGTATATTAAATAAAAATTAAATTATTATTTTTTATTATTATTATAATTATTGTTTTTTAGCTAGCCCACCTTTAACTTCATGTCATTTATATTAACACCAGTAATAGATGTGAAGACAGTGTAGGTTTGTTTCTTGATGACGATGTGCTATCGTCCATTTGAAGTGTCAGTTAAAGATTTAAGCCCATGCCCTCTTTTGTGAGTCATGGGCTGAGTAACTTTGGTCTTCAGGGACCTACAGTCATCAATATGCATTAACAGCACCTTGATGCTCAGCTCTCTCTCCAGCACTAAATCTGTTAATTTAGCCCTCTAGAGGGCCCCGACACTGTGCAGGGCCGTTTAGATGAGATACACAAAGCAATCATTCACTGTTCTCTGCATGACACAAGCAAGCAGGATCCCACACACATTCATATAAAACACACATCTAATGTGTTTACCTATCCGTGATACTGTTCTAGAATAATAATTTACATTCTGTATGGAAAGGAGTCCCAAAATGCCAGGCACATTTGCTTGTTTAAAAACATCAGTATGATTCATCCTGTAGGGACCCAACATATAAGTAACACTTCAAGAAAAATTAGCTGTCATAGTTTTGGTAAGATATCTGGCCGTACAACCATAAGTTATTAAAGGGGTCATGAAATGCTATTTTGTTTTATAATTTTAATATCTTCCCTGACATCCACTGATAAGGTTAGTAAAGCTTGTTTGCATCAAAAAGTCATAATTTAATAATATATTATCATTTTTCACCCTGTGTCTGGTCCTCTGACTGAAATGCTCGGTTCTGGGCTCAGTGTCTCCTATAAACTTCAACGTAAACACTCAGTGTTATAATTGGCTAACATTGTGCAGCCCCTCAAATACAGTCATATTTGAATCACAGTTGGAAGAGAATGAACAAAACTCCACAAAATTATAAAACTAAATTTCTGTTAACAAATAACGCACATCCAACACATTGCATCCGAATATATTAAACTGTTCACTCAAGCACAGAATGGCCATATACTATCAAACAGTCACAACATTTGAAATATTCATGAATGAAACTGTTTACACGTGGTTTTGCGATCATGTCCAATAGTCTTTTTAACTTCCCCATCCTTCAATAACAGTTCCTTTGCAAAGCTTGAATCGTATTATGACTGGTTCACAAACAATCCACGCTGATATGAGCTGGACAAAATGACATACATAGTCCAAAGCATGGTGAAAAGGCGCACACACATAGGCGCACTGAAGTGCACATCGCTGGAAACCGTCACAAGGGTCAAAGACGTCCATCTAGTGCATGTTTACATACACATACAATTAAAAATAGCGCAGATGTGCGAAGAATGCGTCCAGGATGAGTTTGTGCTCAAAACAGCAAGACCCAGAGCAGCTAAATGGAAAGAGAATGGCTATTCCTCTTCAGAGTTGTAACTTGACACTGCATCTTTTAAAAACAGCGAGATACATGACAGCGGTCAAACACATCTGTCTAGTGCATGTTTATATACAAAAAGAATTCAAAATAGGAATAGTTAGCCACACTAGGCCTGTCTGTCCTTCTCTCTCTCTGTCTCTCAAACTGAGCACCAGCGGGCGGGGCTAAGGGTATGTAATGCATGTTGTGGGATGTGTAAATACAAATTAGCAATGTCTCTTGACATCATGAGCACACCGATTTTATAATGAGATGTTTCAGCAGGGTGGTAACTATAAATAGTCTTTTTAGACTGGAGAAGATGTTTTGAGTTCTGAAATGTACAATATTTTTTTTATAGTTGTTACCTCTTATATGTCTAAATATCAAGGAAAATTTTATTTTCCATTTCATGACCCCTTTAAAGGAATATTCAGGGTTACAAACAATGTAAGCTCTCTCGACAGCAACTTTGGCATTCTGTCAATCAACACAGAAATAATTTGACTTTAAAGAACTGAGCTAGTGGATGGAATCACTTAACAACCAAAATGATTTCCAATTATTTTTAACTCGTGACCATGTAAGCTATAACTTGCTAACTTTCGCATGATATCTGCACAAGGATACCAGAAAGGGATGTCTGTAAAATTCTTTCTACATAGAGGACACAGGAATTATACTGATATTGCATGTCCAGAACTTCATCCAAATTGAATGCCTCATGAAACAAACAGAATATGGGAAATGGAAATGTCGTTACTAACAACAAATGACTAAAACCAGCCCCAAAACAACATAACAAAGTGCAGAGATGTTGAAATAATCCTCACAGAGGGACATGAGCTGGTCTTTCACTCACACAGACCCATTGTTTGTGCATGCGCACTGTCGCTTGAGGCTGCCTGAGTCTCTGCCTGAAGGAAAGAATACGTAGGCAGTCAGAGATTCTCAGCTGCAAGCAAATAAACTGTAACAAATTATTAACAAATTAACAAAATATCGGCGATAATTCCATTATAGGTGATAATAATATTGAGATTTTCCTGGTTTTTGGCCAATATTATATTGGCCACCAATATATTGTGCATCCCTAGAGTTGTATTTAACCCTAAATTCTTTTAAATACAATCACTTGGAATAATACTAAAATATCTCAAAGATGCATCCCAGAATGCTATAGAAAAGCAAAGAGTATACTGTACTTGTTACATATGCCCAAGGTTATCACACTGAAGCACAGTACATTTTCAGCGATAACTGAAACATTCGAGATAATGTGCGCTGACAGTGACAGCACAACTAGCAAGCAACTAACTGAGAGAGAGCGAAAGATATAGGTGCACTAGTTATTTTTATAACTATTTTAATTTCATAACACGTAATCTTTGACAAAATGAAATTAATAAAACTTTTTAGTTTTATTACTTCTATTTTGTTAAAGATTACTCGATTCAATTTGATGGAATTTTGTTATGAAATTAAAATGCGTAAATCTTTTTTTAAATGTGTGGAACACTGGGCAGCTTAGAGCAGTGTTTCCCAACCACTGTGATTATCAGGTGTGCCGTGGAAAATTATCAAATTCCACAAAATAAATAAATGCATGAAAAAATAATAATTTCAGGGATCCATACTCTTCACCTTTCGGAGAAATTCGTCGTTTTGAAACCATAATCGGTCACTTTTGTGATTGTGTAGAGCAATGATTAATGTGCAAATGTGACTGATATTTATACGTGTTAAGGGTCTTTCACATGACTCGCGTCAGTGCTGCAGAATACATTTAAGTCTGCACCAAAATGTTTTTCACACACACGTTTTTGCTTCACCAATAATGTCTTTGAGAGTACTAAGCAACAAGAAATATTTAAAAACTGTCCAAATTTGTGAAGAGACATTGAATGTCTCATAATTTCTTTTAATTAAATATTACCTTATCGTTTACGAATATCAGAGACCCCAGTTATTGCACTAATTTAAATTCACTAAGAAAACGCTTAGACCTAAACATAAACGAGTCCTTTTATTACTTTCTGCTATCAAAGCAACTGCGAGCTTTTTTTCTCTCTTCCAAATGCATGTTTATTGTGCACACCTCCTGCTTTTTAATTTGGTAAACTCATAAAATCGCCCCTCTGTGACGCTTTCTGCAACTCTTGTCATGTGGAGGGCAAAACGGCGCTTGATGCTGGCGTTGAATGGAGCGTTGACGCCTCGACAGTGACGAAAGAACATTATTGAAACTCAAAATTATTATTATTTGTCTATTATTGTGGTCTTTTCTGATAAAAGCCATGTTCAGCAGTTTAAATAGGCTACTGTAGGAAAATGATACCGTAGATCTGCTTTGTGTTTATAATTCTTATACTGAAGTCAGTAGATTTGTAGCCATGCAAGTTTTAATAAAGGACAAGGTAAGGACGTTATTGAAACTCACTATTATTAGACTATTATTGTTGTCTTTTTGGATGAAAAATAAAGCTCAGACTGAAGAAGACTATAGATCTGCTTTGTTCTTTTAATGCTTAAACACTATAAAGTCTCTTGGTAGATTTCGGTCATGAACGACTCAAAATGATTCACTGACTCACTCATAGCACATAAGATGCTCATTTGTTGCCACCTAGTGAAATTTCCAGAAGGGGTCACTGAACTAATCAGTTAATAAAATTGAACAAATTTGTGAAATAGAAGCAAGCCTCACCAAAATACTCTTTATTTTGCAGCTAATTCTGCACAACTGTAAACTTGAATAAACTTGAATCATTAAAATAGCTGTCATTGGTGCTTTTAGCTTATTCTTTAAAAAAATATCCCCAGAAAAAATGTTCGTGGACCAGTAATTGTCTTACCTTTTTCCATGAGTTTGCATCCCTGTAATTTGTTGTGGCATTGCAAGAACAAATCTACAAATTAGAAAAAAAGCAATTTGTTGCAGATTTTGTCTGTATAATGTTCAGCATATGGTATTTGTTCAGATTGCTCTTGGTTAACTTTTGTGGCATTGATTAAAGCTCAAAAAAGCATGAGGTTTTCTCCATGCAAACACGGCCATGAGAATTTTGTCAATCCCAAACGGGTTTTGTCATTGCACGCTCCAATTATGATTGTCACTTAAGAAGATAATGGCTTGGATTAGCTTGGGGTTTGTTTGGATAAGAACATCCACAGGCATTTATACACTTATGACAAACATTACACTCTCTCTGTCCTACTTAAAAGAAGAAGAAGAAAAAAAAACAGATTTCCCTTCCCATATTGCACTAGTGTGATGTCAGAAAGCTGCGTCAATACCATCAGGGATCAAAAGTGCAAAGGCCATCATCATATTCTTCAGCACTTCGACATTCCTCATTCCATACTATCCTTTCATCCAGTCTCCTCTTCGTTACTGCCTCTTTGCTTTGTGTGTGCTCTGATGGTGCGTGCCATGCTCCTAATTAAAGGGATAATGCACCCATAAATGAACATTTTGTCATCATTTACTTCCTCTTATGTTATTCCAAACCCTTATGACTTCTTTGGAACACAAAAAGAGACCATATGTAGAATGTTAGCCTAACATTTCCTTTTGTGATCCACAGGAGAAAGTCATGCCAGTTTGGAACAACATGAGAGGAAGTAAATGAATTTTCGGGGGAACTATGCCTTTAAAAGAATCTTTCTCCATCTCTCTGGCTCAGATTAAGATCACTCCCTATAACACAGATGGTGCAGAGCCTCAGTGATGGTTGCTGCAGAGCAACGAGATGCATGTGGAAGTCTTTATCGTATCAGTTGATTGGCATTCCATCAGAGTGCTGCAGCCTCTTGCAGTAACTCATAGCCAGGCATTTCGTCCTCATTCTCCTACCGCCTCTCTCAATCTGATACAGCTCTCAAGCAGGCGCAATGTGTTCTGCAATTTGCCTGTAGGGGATAGACCTGCAGAGAGAGAGAGATGGTTTCATGGGAAAAATAATCTTTCCTGGGTGTGATAAATTCCTGCTGCTTTTTGCCTGTTCACTGAAATGTGGGTTATGTACAGTACATTTTCTGCCAGTGGGAGACCTTAAATTAATTTTTTTCTACCTTAAATCTTCTCAATGCACTTATTAATTGACTTCATTATTGGGGTTATTCAGTATGAACTGAAGTATGCATTTTCTAAATGCAGTTAAATAAAGCTGTCTGATCTTTGGTGGAAATTTTGTGGATTAGAAATGTGTTGAATATAACACCATTAAATCTCAGGCTTAAAGGTTTCCCTAACAAAAAACTGTTAAGTATATTAATAGGACAAAATGAGCATAGAAATTTGGTCTAGGGTAAGACTACTGCATGGCTTATTTTCTGGTCCCAAGTAGTATTTGGACACTTATGCACGCTCAAAAATGCATGAATTTCATTGCATTAGATGCATAATTGGGCTGTGCAATTAATGACAGTTGCAATAAAACCGCGATATGAGCATATTAATTTAATATATATATATATATTAAAAAATTGTTTAACTCTGAATCCTGTAATGTTTAATTCGCCATTCTGATTGTTGCACATCTTTTGGACACTGACGAGATCCTACTAATAAGAATGCAATGCACAAAAAATTTACTTTTTAAAATTACAATTTAAACAATTTTACAGCTCAAATAATACACAAGTTTTAACAGAAGAATGAATGTAAGTGCTTTTATAAGATTATAAGCTTCACATTTCTGTGTTTAAACCCTCCAAAAATTGGACTTTCATTCACTTTCAATGACCCAATTCACTTCCATTGTAAGTGCATCACTGAAACCTGGATATTTGCTTTTTTAAAAGAAAAGGAGGGATGAGTCGAAACTAATTTTTGTGGTAATCAACATTATTCCAGATATGCTGTCATTGAACTTTCCTTTAATGAAAAAGGAAAAACAATCTGTAGGCAAATGGTTCTAGATCTTTTTTCAAAAGAAAATTAGCATTTCTGTTTTTCAGTCACTTTTAAGAAACTGGTCCCAAATTGATTTTTACAGGATATATCAAGTCAATTTCCCTCAAGTTCACGCAGGTGTCTTTTGGTTGGACACTGGACATTTTATCATTGAAAAACTAACAAACTTCTTTTTGTGAACTGTTTTGCTTAAAGTGTGATTGTGCTGCTTTTCTTCCAAATAAATGTCACATGTTTTGATATTTGTTATATAATTATTCATGTATAATTATTCAAAAATATTCATGCTTTTATAAGTGTGGCTTAACTCTCCAAATACTTTTTGAGGGCACAATGCCATTTGCTCATAGCTCAATTTTCATGGTGACAAGCCATTACAGGTGCATCTCAATAAATTAGAATGACGTGGAAAAGATCATTTATTTCAGTAATTCAACTCAAATTGTGAAACTCGTGTATTAAATAAATTCAGTGCACACAGACTGAAGTAGTTTAAGTCTTTGGTTCTTTTAATTGTGATGATTTTGGCTCACATTTAACAAAAACCCACCAATTCACTATCTCAAAAAATTAGAATACATCATAAGACCAATAAAAAAAAAACATTTTTAGTGAATTGTTGGCCTTCTGGAAAGTATGTTCATTTACTGTATATGTACTCAATACTTGGTAGGGGCTCCTTTTGCTTTAATTACTGCCTCAATTCGGCGTGGCATGGAGGTGATCAGTTTGTGGCACTGCTGAGGTGGTATGGAAGCCCAGGTTTCTTTGACAGTGGCTTTCAGCTCATCTGCATTTTTTGGTCTCTTGTTTCTCATTTTCCTCTTGACAATACCCCATAGATTCTCTATGGGGTTCAGGTCTGGTGAGTTTGCTGGCCAGTCAAGCACACCAACACCATGGTCATTTAACCAACTTTTGGTGCTTTTGGCAGTGTGGGCAGGTGCCAAATCCTGCTGGAAAATGAAATCAGCATCTTTAAAAAGCTGGTCAGCAGAAGGAAGCATGAAGTGCTCCAAAATTTCTTGGTAAACGGGTGCAGTGACTTTGGTTTTCAAAAAACACAATGGACCAACACCAGCAGATGACATTGCACCCCAAATCATCACAGACTGTGGAAACTTAACACTGGACTTCAAGCAACTTGGGCTATGAGCTTCTCCACCCTTCCTCCAGACTCTAGGACCTTGGTTTCCAAATGAAATACAAAACTTGCTCTCATCTGAAAAGAGGACTTTGGACCACTGGGCAACAGTCCAGTTCTTCTTCTCCTTAGCCCAGGTAAGACGCCTCTGACGTTGTCTGTGGTTCAGGAGTGGCTTAACAAGAGGAATACGACAACTGTAGCCAAATTCCTTGACACGTCTGTGTGTGGTGGCTCTTGATGCCTTGACCCCAGCCTCAGTCCATTCCTTGTGAAGTTCACCCAAATTCTTGAATCGATTTTGCTTGACAATCATAAGGCTGCGGTTCTCTCAGTTGGTTGTGCATCTTTTTCTTCCACACTTTTTCCTTCCACTCAACTTTCTGTTAACATGCTTGGATACAGCACTCTGTGAACAGCCAGCTTCTTTGGCAATGAATGTTTGTGGCTTACCCTCCTTGTGAAGGGTGTCAGTGATTGTCTTCTGGACAACTGTCAGATCAGCAGTCTTCCCCATGATTGTGTAGCCTAGTGAACCAAACTGAGAGACCATTTTGAAGGCTCAGGAAACCTTTGCAGGTGTTTTGAGTTGATTAGCTGATTGGCATGTCACCATATTCTAATTTTTTGAGATAGTGAATTGGTGGGTTTTTGTTAAATGTGAGCCAAAATCATCACAATTAAAAGAACCAAATACTTAAACTACTTCAGTCTGTGTGCATTGAATTTATTTAATACATGAGTTTCACAATTTGAGTTGAATTACTGAAATAAATGAACTTTTCCACGACATTCTAATTTATTGAGATGCACCTGTATACTGCAGCGTTTTCTCTTGTACACACCCACACACATACCCACACCCACACCCACACCCACACACACACACACACACACACACACACACACACACACTCCTGCTGTGTGCCAATGTAACCCTGGTTTTTTGTCACTGTTAGATGGAGGTAATCGCACTCTCCACTGCACTGTGTGAACACAGAAGAGGCAGCAGAAAGTGTTAGGAGACACACACACATGCGATCTCATATGTTATTATGCACTCTCATACACACTAGGGATGTGCAAGACTACATTTTTTTAATATCGAATAGTCTGTGGGTTGGCTTAAATACAAGTTGTCGTGGAAGCCTTGTATAATTAGGCTGGTTTAGGGTAATGTCCACCAGACACCGATCAGCATTTCTTAACAATAATAATCATATCCCTTCTATAGGGTAAATGAGTGATTCAACAAGTGAGAGGCACCTTTTATTGCACAAAACTCATAGTCCTTCTTTTTTACCATAGGCCTAAATTTTGCCATTGCAGTCTCTAGGCACTATCATGATTTCAAGCTCGATTACACTACTTAGAGCTTGACACATGTGCAGAGCTTTAGGTGGTGCTAGGAAGTGTAATCGAGCTTGAAATCATGATCGCCAAGGAGACTGCAGATGTCAGGATTTATAGTGTAAATTGAGTTACATTTTGGTCTGTTCTCACCCAAAAACTATTGGATCACTGAAGATATTTAACCACTGAAGTGTTATGGATTACTTTTATGCTGCCTTTATGTGCTTTTTGGAGCTTCAACATTTTGGACCCCGATTTCTTGCATTGTATGGACCTACAGAGCTGAGATATTCTTCTAAAAACCTTGGTTTGTGTTCTGCAGAAAAATTAAAGTCATGCATATCTGGGATGACATCAGGGTGAGTAAATGATGAAAGAATTTTCAGTTTTGGGAGAACTATTCCTTATTCCTATTATTAACTTTAAAAGCACTTTCTGGTTTTTCTTAATACTTATGTGAATAAATTCTTCCATACACTCCTGTGCCCTTTAGCCCTCTGAGTCTAGGCTGCTTTCTGTCCCCATATTTTGACTCTCAGTGGATGGCAGGTCTTTTAGTATAATATCAACCAAACCCTAGAATTCACATCCACCGAGTCTTCACAATATCTCCTCCATCTCCACCTTTAAAGGAGAAGTGTGTAATTTTTTCAATGTTAAATACTTGATAACTGTAACATTGCTCACAGGTGTTTTGAAGTCAGACTTCATACTTTATACTTCACCTTCTCTTTGAAGTTGCGTGTGTAAATTAATATCCTTTGAAGCACTGCTGCTAAAAAATATTAAGCTAATATAAAACTAAAGAAGAAAAATATATCTAGATAAACTAGTCAAACTCACTGAAATATTAACCAGTTGTTGGACAATTATCCTGACCAGTATCTAATACTCATAAAAATATCAGCAGCTTTAGTCAGTTGACAGTCACACAACATTCTGCACAGTGGCTAACATAAAATCCTGCCCTAGTACAGCTCTAAATGAAGGGGAATAATGTCATCACTCTGGATAATTATGTTTGTCTTTTGAGGACAATCTCACTTTTGGTTGTTCAAAAGCTGGTTTAAAACACTCTGTTCTCTTGAGGTTATTTATTTTGATTGTGTGGGTGTTTGTTAGTGTGTGACAGTGAATGTGACTGTATTCTCTTTGGGTAGATCCCACTCCACTCCAGGCTCTTTGTGAGATTTGTTTGTGTCCTTGTGTCCTGGAGTGTTTCTGTGGTGGAGCTGTTATAGCCCATCCGCCTCAAGTTTCGACATGTTGTGCATTCTGAGATGCTATTTGGCTCACTACAATTGAACAGAGTGGTTACCTGAGTTAATGCAGCCTTTCTGTCAGCTCGAACCAGTCTGGCCATTCTCCGCTGACCTCTTTCATCAACAAGGCATTTCCAATCACAGAACTGTGGCTCACTGGATGTTTTTTGTTTTTGGCTCCCTTCCCTCCTGTTAAGCATGAATGCCACTAGTTTAACCCGTTTTGTGTTCGCTGTTTTTGAGCAAAGAGATTATCCACCACAGATATACAGTATTATCATCTGACAATGTTTTGTTAGCTGCCATCAACAGAATCGCTGTGTTTTATGTGCGTCTAAACGGCTGTTGTTAAACAGCGCGTGCGTGCTCTGGACTGTATTGTGTGGGTTACCCTGAGACCGCAGGGCTGATGAGAGAAACTACAGATGAGAGAGAAACTGAAATATATTAATGAATGAAGACACATACCTCGATTTGTTTGATTTGCACCAGTAGAAGATGGACACATCTCACACATGCTATTAATCACGTCATTAACAACTAGTTGTTCAGTTCAGTTCCGTACACACTGTGTGCACTGTTTGAAAATGCATTTGTCACTACTTTAATTTTTTGGGAGTTAATTCGGTTGTAGAATGCGGTTGTCACTGCCTTATTTGATCAAATTGTGTGTGCACAGAACAGGATTAAGCACTAAACAGTGAACTGACAACCAAATTTAGCTGCAGTATGTACGTGGCCTTAGTGTGACACAGAGTTACTGCCTATGAAGAGCATTCCAAATCGGTCACTCATGAAGTTCAATGACCTTTACATTGCTGCCTATAAGGCAGCTACCTTTTGTAGACTGTAGGCAGCAAGGCAGCTCACTTGGTTCTGGAGCATAGCTTATGTTCAGATAGAAAAGGGGGAGAACGAGAGAGTGACAGAGAGCTAAAATATGAAGAGACTTGAGGGCACAGTCTGTTGCAAGTGCTTGCTCTCGGCATGTGTGTATATCCCCTGAAGCCCACTCTACTATGGCAAAATTAAATTGAATGACAACAAAGACTTTAAAAGGTCCCTTGAAATGAAACGGCTTGGCTGGCTCCTAAACTCCTCAATGCTGACGGCTCTTATGCTGGCAAAGCTTTATCCACCGGGCGCTCTCGCCCACGTCTCCTTTGTGTAACAGCAATTCTCCTGGCTCTGTAACAAGCGGAGGAGAGGAGAACAGCAGAGAACGTTTGCAGCTTCCAACGGTCTCATCCAGTGCCTCATTTTGCTGCCTGTCTGTGTTCCCTTAGACACGTTCTCGGGTAAAGTTGTGCTGGATGCAGCCTGACAGTTCCACGCAGTTTCTCTCCTGCTGTGACTGGAGGCAAGGAGAGGAAGAGCTGCAGTCACGCAAGCCCTATCAGCAGGAGGCAAAAAGGGGTGTGAGGTGACACAAGTGGCTACATGTAGACAGATGTCAGTCTCTCTGCAGGCTCCAGGTGCCAGTCTATGTCAGAAATGCTGTTTTCAGATGTAGCATTGCAGCCAGGCTCAGGAAATGCTTCAGCCCTGTGTGTAATCATTTCATTTAAACTGATTACACCTTTACCTGCGTTTGACCTTATTGCTAGCACTCTAGCTTACAGTTCTGAGAAGAAATTATTCTTCATGCATGAGCTGATGACTCTTTTTTTTTTTTTGCCATTTTGTTTAGTCAGGGCTGGGATGCGGAATGGGCTTCCATGGGCATTAACCATTTAGCAGCTGTGTTCAAAGCTGCCTGTAGAGAGGTTGTGAATTACGTTTCCTCATGGCATTACAAAACGGGTTGATCTACAATACAGAGGAGGATGGGCTTTGCCAGAGGACTATGGGCTCTTCCAGCTGAGTCAGGTTCCTCCCAAGGTTTTTCTTTTCCATCTTCATCTAAACATGTTTCTTACAACAACATTTTTGTGTTTTTTTTGCTTGCTACAGTCACTTTTGACTTGCTCAATGGAAGCATTTGGACACCATTGTCTGTAAAGTTTTTTTTTTTTAAACGACATTTATTGTAAAAACATATTAAACAAATAAAATGTAATTGACAAACAGGGGAGAGTGAATAAGGGCACATTGTTACAATGTTATCCATAGTTCCCTATTTTATGCCAGTTAGCCTATTGTGACTATTCAAAGTGGATGGCATATTTCATTAGACGCAAATGAAAATAAGTCTGTGAAGGAAACACTCAGAAAAAAGTGTTTGTTCACTGGAAATTAGTGGAAACATCTATTCTTAATCTATAATTGGCTTAACAATCAACACCCAGGCACATAACAGTACGACATATCGAACTTACGGGAATGGTTATCACCAAGTACCTCACAATAAGATACAAAAGGGTTGCAAGATTATGACAAAAATCTTGATTGTTGATTATTTCCCTTGATTTTATAATCGCTGTTATTAATTTCGATTTACATTCATATGGAATTTATTATTCAATCCTACATAAGGTGTATGTGACCTCTTTTCGATGAAATGTGGTAAATTTCATCATCTTCAGCTGATGTTTTACTCCACTGAAAGAATTTGTGTGCTCCACACTCCAGCTCAGTACGTGGCGGTACTGCACCATATGCTCGATTGCCAACCACCAATAAACACCACAAGAAGAAGAAACAGTTTCTTGCCTTTGACGCTAATGTTAATAAAAAAATAAATAAAAAAATAGTAAACTAAATAGTATATAAATAAACAGCAATGGTGTTGATGTTGGAGTTGCTGTTGTGTTCAGTCAAAAGCAGTATTGAACTGTCAATGCTGTCTTGTTTAGAACACAACGATATCATATTAGCCGGATAGCAAGCTAGCTGCTAACCAGTTTCCATGACAGCAGGGCTATGTAGCTGCTAGCCTGCTAATACTTCCTAACTGGATGATTTCATAACTATGACTCGGGGTACGTTTACATGACAACGATGTACTAAAAACGGAAACGTTTTTCCTTTGCATTTTTTAAATGTTTCGCGTACAGACGACAACGTGGTCAAAAAGATCCCCGTTCACACGGATCTGCGAAAAACCACTAAAAACACTGTATTATGCATGCCAGGCCAGTAGTTGGCGATGTCACTTTGTAAAGAAATGCTACGCGCCTGCGCACATAAGCATTCTTCCACAGAGCGGTAAATACAAACAATGAAGATGGCGAAAGCATCGAGCAATTTTGTCTTGACGGACGATGAGGTTGCTTTATTACTATAATTACTTTGCTGGAAAAGCGTCAATAACTCAAAATCTTGAGCAGCACAAACACAGTCCTGTAGTCCGCCATTGTAGTTTTGAATGTCTCGCGCGTTGTTTTGAAGTACTTGTGTGCATGCATATAGACTGAGCTCTCAAGATTATTCAATAAAGTCTGCTCATTTTTACCATCACTTCGTCTCCTGCCGCCTTCTGTATTCGCTCTGCTGACTCTTGGGCTGGTAGGAGAGTAAGTTAACATAACAAGCTGTTGATGTTGACTGGTTTTGGATATCATACAGAACTCTGATATATGGATATCTTCTGACGGAGAGAGAGGTCTTGTGTACATTGGATCTAACATGCATTTTCACTGCCTCATGTTTTCATATTCTAAGCATATCATTGAATACTGTACATGGCATCACATCTCTGTCTATAGGCTATATACATAAGCGGTGGGTGAATGAATTGCAGGGTAAAGGTACATCAAATAAAATTAAGTAAATAAATAAATAACATTTAAAATACAAATACATTTTTCCCATCTGAATCCATACATTAATTTCAAGATTTTCAAATTGCAGGTTCTGCCTTCTGTACAATGTTCACACTCCATACTAAACACTCCAAATGAATAAATTGTTGATTATTGTTATTTGCACAGACACCAGTATTCATATTGATAATTATACATCTCAAATTGATGCCTATCAATCCATCATTCTAATACGCGTGCGCATGACGTCATCGTTTTTGTATGTTTACATGGAGACGATAACGGCATCGTTTTCAAAAACATGTACTTTGAAACCCGTTTTCAAAAGTTTGCGTTTTCCGGCCCCAAAACGCTGTTGTCGTGTAAACGAACAGCCAAAATGCATAAAAAGCTTTCCGTTTTTAGTTGATAACGTTGTTGTGTAAACAGCCCCTCAGTTAGCTAGTTGTGTGCATAAGTTTGCGTTTTTAGCCAGACGTACCTGATCTGATCGTCTAGATGTAGAACACAGGCTAAATATCGAAAATGACTCAAAAGTTTATCATCGATAACGAAAATTTATTTGTTTTCGATAAATATCGATACTGGTTTATCGCCCAGCCCTTCTTTAAAGGTAGCTTACCTTCTGGGGTTTACTTGTAAACAAACAAGTTAGTTTAAATTAATTCTTGAGGTCTAACGAACGTGCATTTTCTTCCCCATTAATGGTATGAAATGTATATCATGATAAATATCGATAAATATAAAAAATATTGTGATAATATTTTTGGCCATATTCCCCAGCTTAGCCTAGACTAACTTAATCATTGCATTCATGCGCACAATGGACATGTCTCTGAATAGTTACAATACTCAATGTTGCAAAAAACACATTGTATATAGGACATTTAGACGTGACTGGAGTAGACCGAAGGAACCTTGTGAATTCTGTAATTGACACTTTTCACGATTAGTTAATTGCGGCAGCCATAATTGTAATCTCGATTACTTAATTGTGCAGCCCTAAGATACACATTGTGATTGCAATACACGTCTCTATTCAGTGCATTTCAATGCATCATGCAGAGGTCTCGAGACACAAGAAATGTAAGCGCAGCGTAGTTCTAGCGGTAAGACTAGCAGCTGAACATCATCGCACCATTAGCTAGGTAACTCCTAGCCAATCACATGTAAGCCAATGCTTTATAAGTCTGCTCACAATCTATCACATTGCGTTTCAGTGTGCTAACACGGCAACCTCCACCACCCCACCACCAGTTGAGTCTCGTCCTGCACGGGGGTAGGCTCCTCGCCCCTGCCTCCTATCTCCGGCAGGATATGACGGTTCCGAGTACAACTTCTTCGGACCGCCAGACGGGGCTTACTCCAAAGAGAGACATTACATTTCTGTTTTATATTCATCAAATAATTGTCATCTTCACTGAAGTCTGCGAGTCATCCTGATAGTACGTGTCTTATGTAAATGTTCCCTAAAAAACTTGTCCATCTGGGTCGGGAGAACCCCAAACCAGCCTAATTATACTGGCCTTCCTTAAGACCAATTAGTTTACTGGTAGTTCACACTACCCACCAACTAGTTGATTTTAAAAATATGCACATCCCTAATTTTAACATTATTAAAAATAAACAAAGGTCTCAGCTTTATTTTGTGTCTACTCTGACTCCAGTCAGAAGTAAATAAATAGACTCCTCATAAGATGAGCAAATGTGTCATGTGTATTCTGTTGGTTCATGTTTATGTGTCTTGTTTTCATTGGTTGATTGTCTTTATCTTGTTTAGAGGTCTTTTTTTATTTATTTATTTATTTTTTATTTTCCCCTTTTTCACCCAATTTGGAATGCCCAATTCCCAGTGTGCTTTTCAATCTGGGTGGCGGAGGATGAATCCCAGTTGCCTCCGCATCTGAGACCATCAACCTGCGCATCTTATCACATGGCTTGTTGAGCGTGTTGCCACGGAGACATAGCACATGTGGAGGCTTCACGCCATCCACCGCGGCATCCACGCTCAACTCACCACGCACCCCACTGAGAACGAACCACATTATGGTGACCATGAGGAGGTTACCCTATGTGACTCTACCCTCCCAATTTGGTTGCTTAGGAGACCTGGCTGGAGTCACTCAGCATGCCCTGGGATTTGAACTAGCGAACTAGTGAACTCCAGGGGTGGTAGCCAGTGTCTTTTACCACTGAGCTACCCAGGCCCCCTCCTGTTAAGAGTTCTTATTGTTTATTGGTTATCTCTCATGTGTTCTCCCATGTCCATGTATTTAACCCTCATGTTTTCCATTGTCCAGTGTCAGGTATTGTTGAATGTAACTTTGGTTGTGAATTCAAGTTTATGTCAAGTCAAGTTTATGTCAAAGTCAAGCTTATGTCAAGTCAAGTTTATGTTTATGTTTCATTCATGTTTGTAGTTAGGGTTTTGGATATCACGAGTTGGAATAAATTTGCACTTGGGTTCTTTACTTCATCGTCATCGTCTTTGTCATTGCTAGTGCCAGCAACATTGTTACAGAATACCTGACTGACAGAAATGAACCCAGCAATCCAACTTGTATGCCTACGTTAGGGGAATCGTCCCCTGGAGGTTTCCGTGGAGGACTTTTGCGCTCTGGCATGCCAGGTGGACTTCAATGAGGTTGCCCTCAAAGACATTTTTCATTTTGGACTGATTGAGTCTATCTCTTTGCTGATGCCAGGCAGTCAGAGTACCCACAGCATGGCTCAATATATCGACCTCGCCCTGCAGATTATTGGTTCCACGTTCACTGTGGGGGGAGGCAGATGCCGAGCCAGAGTTTCATGTCATGGCCGCCAAGCCAGAGTTCCACGACATGGTGAATGCCGAGCCAGAGTTCCATGACTAGTTCCTGTTTCATGTCATGTGGTTCCCTTGTAATGTGATTTCATGTTTCCCTCCATGTTCATGTGTCTTGTTTTCATTGGTTGATTGTCTTATCTTGTTTAGAGTGTCAGATATTATTGAATGTAACTTTGGTTGTGAATTCAAGTTTATGTCAAGTCAAGTTTATGTTTGTTTCATTCATTTTTGTAGTTAGGGTTTTGGATATCATGAGTTGGAATAAATTTGCACTTGGTTTCTTCATCGTCATCGACTTTGTCATTACCAGTGCCAGCAACATTGTTACAAAATGCTCAAGTGTTTGCTCTATACATTCTGTGAAAGATGTGTAATTCTGTCAGAAGTGATGGTTTAAGTAAGCGTCTGTCAGTGTAAATGGTAGGATGATCTTTAGGGCTTCAGAGGGCTCCTAAGAGCGTTCGTGGTTGAGTGAGTCAGGTCTCCAGTGCCAGCACTATAAAAGGTTCTGTTAATAGCTGTGGCTTTGTAAGAGTCTGTGCCACACTCTTATCATCCTGACAAAGAGTCTTCCTCACTCTTCCCCAGCAGACAGTTTCTGTCTGCCTCCAATTAATTTGTGTGTGTTCTTTGCATTGCTGTACCTTCTTTGTGTGTACACATGTTTTTTTTTTCAAGAAAAACCCTTTCACAGTATAAATGAAAGAGACCGATGAAAGATCTTCTAGGAATTATGAATCAGCAACAAACAGAGGGCGAATTCACTAAACAGTTGTGCCATTTTTTAGCTATTTCAACGCAGGCACCTGCCTCTTTTTCCACGAACCATTAACCATCAAATTTAACCAGGCACCAAATGCACTAAAATAGCACTGCACAATGAGTATTTGAGTCAAGTCATTGTCACTGCAAACATGCCATCTTTCTGTGTAAATTAAGCTTATTACAGATTGCGTCTTATTTACAAAACTCAGTGCTATTAATGTTACCGCCCGCGAAAAGCAGGCAATAAACATTAATAAACAAATTTTGTGTGTATAAAGGTGTTTGTATAAATTATCTAGTCATTAAATTATGTAGAAATTCATTAAAACTGGGTAAATATCCAGAAATGCGGTATAGTCAAGCATTTTTAGGTGCCTGGATCGCAGTGGTGGAGTGATGCTGTACAGTCCCAGTAAAATATGGCAGATCATGTTGTCTGCTGCAACTCCCATAACCTAACATTCAGAACCAACCTGCAAGACTGGGAACTGTGCCATGCAAGTTAAACCCATAGTTCATGTGGACTCATTTGCTCCATTACCTGATTTGCCTAATTTCTTAAAAACAATGCAGAAATGCGTGCAAATAAACGCTGCAATTGCTTTTTTAGCGACTTCCCACTGAGCCTGTCTCTCTCTATTTTTCCCATTTTCTTGACCTGGAAATTGCTGCTGTACAGTAAAAACATGATTATTATTTTTTTTGCCCTTTATATCAAAGTCCTGTTTGCTCTGTGAAATGGGAAAAGTACAATCCTAGTGGACCTTTATAAGGAGGCCCTGTAGAGGTGAAGAGATCATAATCGGTTGTACATGTTCGCTCTTCATTCTCTCTCTCTCTCTCTCTCTCTCACTTGCAGTATCCCAGTGCCCTCTGTGTGGTTGCCAAGATATCTCGACGGCTGCGGATTCTGGCATTGTGGCACTGGAACTGTGCCATTTAATGGAATTAAAAGGGGATTTAGGGAGGTGTGTGTGTATGTGTTGGGGGGAATTGGTGGCCAGCAAAAATGTAAGTTCTGGAGGCAGGGCTGTGCAGTCGCTGCACAGTGCACTAGAGTGTTGCGTAACGTGTTTACTAACACACTAGCCAGGAGGCGATTACTTCCCACAGTTAATCCTGTCCTGGTCTGATTGATATCGGCTAACGATTGGTGCTCAGCTTCAGGTTGTTGCTGGGTTAATGAATTGGCCCACTTCATGGGTAAAATCTTAACGCCAGAGGACACAAACACCGCTACAACCTTACAATTCATATAATTCTTAGTCATAACATTATTATGGTAGACTGCAGATTTTAAATGCTTATATCTTCTGAAAACTAATTTGGTCAATGTTTAAAAGTACACTAGCATGTAGATTTCCTTAAGGCTAATATAGCTAAAAGCAGCAAAACTGTAATTTTGATTTCACAGGGTCTTTAAAAATGCATCTCAAGACCCCTACCTATAGTTGCATTACATTGCGCTCCGTCTAGCTGCTTTTGTGGCAAGATTGCTTTTTATGTATGTACCCCACGAGAAAGAAACGTGTCCAATCTGGCTCAGGTGAACCCGAAACCAGCGTAATTGTACAAAGCTTCCTTAAGAACAATTAGTCAACTAGCTATTTAGGCAGCTCACTGACTAGTCTATGTTAAAAATGAAGCTTTGCACAACCCTAGTCTCCTTTAGAGGATTTATTAGGTGCAGTATTGGTCTCTCTCTCTCATTAGTTCATACTATTTCTCTCTCTGGCCCTCTCCCTTTAATTGCTGGCTCTGTTTTGCTGTGCTCTGCAGTGCATTATGTAAATGCATAAACCCTTTGGTGCAATGATTCTACAGTGCCAACTAGTGTATGACAGTATCGGCCAGGGCATTGACAAGCACAGTGCTTGGGGGTGGACTGTGCTGTTGTCATAGCAGCCTGTGACTAACTATTGCACCCCGAGCATGTGCTTCTGTGGTCATGTGAACCCATTCATGAATAATTCCTTCACTGACCTCAGCAGTTCCGCCCACTATGAATGGCAAAATAAGTCACATGTATATACATATGTATAAATACACTCTCTTTGGATGAGATGTTAAACCGAGGTCCTGACTCTCTGTGGTCATTAAAAATCCCACACTTATCGAAAAGAGTAGGGCTGTAACCCCGGTGTCCTCGCCAAATTCCCCCCATTGGCCCATATCAATCATGGCCTCCTAATAATCCCCTTTCATGAATTGGCTCTATCACTCCACTCTCTCCTCTCCACCAATAGCTGGTGTGTGGTGAGCGTACTGGTGCACTATGGCTACCGTCGCATCATCAAGGTGGATGCTGCACACTGGCGGTGGTTGAGGAGAGTCCCCTGTTCACTGGGTAAAGTGCTATGAGTGTAGTGTCAGGAACACGCTATATAAATGTAACATTCATTCACGCAGAGCTGACCTTTAATAAAGGGATAGTTCATCACAAAAATGATTGCGATTACGATTATGCCATTCAATTTAAGTCTGCTCCTGTTGCGTCAATGGTTTCTATTTACAACGTGTTTTTGCAGCGGTTGAGTATTCTAACCAATCACTAACATGTCCGTTGAGCAACGAAACGGCAATGGCCAATCAGAGCTACTTAAATTAGTCCTCCGTCCTATCAGTAATGACAACTGATCCTAATGTTCAAGTTTTAAACCATCTGAATGCCCTGATGCTTGTGTCAGGTGATGTTTCTTAACATAGTTTTCCTCTGTTTGCGGTGGCACATGAAAATTACGTTAAGAAACATCACCTGACACTCGAAAAGAAGCTGTAGAACAAGAGCAAAAAGCACTTTGGAATTATTTTGGATTCAGTGCATATTGCGCTGCTCGCTTTGAACATAGATGTTAAATACACTGCAAATGAGCAACACAACTAAAATGCTCCCGTTGTAATCAAGGCATAGACGTGGTGTAAATAATTGATTTATGATGCTGATTAGACATCTTTGTTTTTAATGAGAGCATTCGCGAGAGTGAAGAACTTTGTGCGGAGCGTCATTGAGCTTGTGTCGAAATGCAGGTCTCAAACAGTGTAAACCTGCAGTGAGTGACAGCAGTCATTGTAATGGGAGAGTTTGTCGCATTGCTCGATTTCTGTCTACAATTTATTAAAAATCTAATAACAGTTTTGTTTAGTCATGTTAATAAGTAGGCCACTGTGAATTTGATTTGTACAAAATAGCAATAAAGTAATTCAGCTTAACTGTTCTAAGTTTGTTTTGGAGGTGTAGCCAACATAAAGAATATGGCATGAATAGCAGATTTCAGTAGCAGTCTGCTCTAATAAGACCCATTTGCCATGCAGCTGGTATTAGTAGATTTAACATTTTCACGAATCGCACAAACGCTGATCGCAAATGACTGTTTTTAATTTCCAAAGTGCAACCACTTGCATGAACAAGATCACCATTGAAGATCTAACGGGATGAATGGTCCCCTGTCTCGCCACCAAAGGGCTTATTGAACACAGTAAGTAACCTGGTCAATTTAAAACGGCTGTTAATAAGTTTGAATGTTGAATATGTCATATTATTACTGTACGTGGACTAATAATTTAAGCAGTAATTTATCAATAATTTAATGTAATCTATACCATAGATATCCATTTAAAATCATTTTTATTTGGCCTAACATTAACAAACATTATTACAATATTTAATGCTTAAAATATGTTTAAAAGAAACTAGAGCGCAGCTCATATCCACCATTGAAGTCTGCTTCTCTGAAGAATCGCACTGTTGCTTACTTTTTGACATCATGGTAATTTAATATTTTAATCGACATTAATAATTGCGATTACAATATCAAGGGCAATAATCAACTATTATGATTTTTGCTATAATCGTGCAGCCCTACCCTCAAGTCATTCCATGGCATGCCAAAACATTTCATACCCAGTGTGGCATCAATGATGCCGAATGTCATTGGGATGTCATTTTTAGAAATTCGCTTTCATTGTATGTAAATAAAAGTAGAGCTGTCAAAATGAACGCATTAACGCAGGCAATTAATTTAAAATGTTTAATGTGTTAATTTTCTTAAATGCAATTAACACATTGTGATGAGGAGGAGGGCGTGGCCAGGCCATAACGATGGACACCTGGTGCTGAATCAGCCCAATAAGCCGGGAGAGGGATAAAGAGGAGCCGGAGATGCCAGTTCGAGGGAGAGAGAGAGACGCATGAAGATGTTATGTGTGTTCGACATGTCTGCGGGGAAGCAGCACGTGGAGTTGTTTTATGTTATGTTTAAGTGTAAAATAAATGTCTACGTGTTGTCAAGCTGGTCCCAGCTTTCTCCTTGCCCATCGTGTGAACCTGTTACACGCATTTACCAATTTTCACATTAGATTCTGACATTTTACTCAGCTCCATGTGAGTTCTAAACACAGGTTAGAATAGGGTGGAACCTTTGCAATGTGTCCACCGGGACATTACACTGATGTACACACCAGAAACGCACAATAGCGATTCTGTGCCAATGATCAAGTGATATATATAGAGCTCTGTGATGCAAGCTGTGTCTCTGCAACGCTGCTGAGACTTGGACTTGCACAATGTCTTCAGCCTTGTCATAATCAAAGACCGCGATGTGCTGTGTGCATTTGTGGACAGGTTATGAATTAATGTTGTCAATTAGATCATTGTTCGGTTCACAAGTCTTTAGAAAAGCTGGCCGGTATGGAGATCAAGTTTCCCTGGTAAGTGGCTCTGACTTGAGCTTCATGATAGAAAGGGGTGTGAGTGTGTGTGGCTATAAACTAAAGCCTAGAACTAAAAACTAAAGCTTTTTTAAATGGGATGAGTCGACATGTCCTGCCCCCACTTCCTGTTTCAGTAGGAAATACATCAAAACACCAAATCGAAATGTGCTTGTCAAGGTACTTAATGGGGTTTTTAAGGAAGGTTTCTAAATTTAAAGAATTTTTTTGTTTTTGTTTTTCAGAGCAGCTGGGCTGAGAGGAGAGATTCTAGTCAGGTGACTCCATGGTCAAGAGCAGTCAGTGGAGAAGTGGACACAGCGGCGTGAGGACATTGTCTCGGACCACGGCTACAGACACACACCCACTATAACACACTCGCACACACTTCAACAGGCACGCAGTTTGTTTTAACCAGGCCAATCATTGCATTTTACCCCACTTCATTGTTTCAGTTGTGGGGAACCATTTAGTCGCGGCATCCAGACATTCGTGAGAGACTTAACTATCCTCTTTACACCTGTTACCAAGTTATTGTACATTCCTTAAATAAATATTTATTTTCCTCCTTGTTCTTGAGAAAGAAGCCTAACTGACCAAACGTCCACCCGAGATCCACACACCCCTCTCTCATGGGAGTAACATAGAGACCAGCCTAGCACAGACACTTACTCTCTCTCACACACACACACACACACAAACATCTGCACCTTGTTCAAGATGCCCTCCTCCTCCAGTGTGATTAGCTGTGGAGGGATGTGGCTCTTGTGGTGATTGGAGGGGGGAGTGGAGTTGAGCTGGACTCATGTCTTGGAAGAGAAACTACTTTGCGTCAGGCAGCAGTGGGCTGCAGGGGATGTTTACCCCTCGCACCATGACCTCCATCGCTCCCAGCAAAGGCCTGAGCAACGAGCCGGGTCAGAACAGCTGCTTCCTGAACAGCGCACTACAGGTAGGACTCCAATTTAAACGAGAATGTTCACTTTTTGTGAGTATTATATTCACTAGGGCTGTTCAGTTAGTAGTACTTAAACCTGGAGGAGAATTGGCATTATCAAGCCATGGGTAAGTTCAGGAATTTCCAATGGGGTTTTAGATGAGCAGGTTTAGATTTCACTTTTTGTTCTATAGTAAAAGTTTGAAGAGGTTCATGCCTCAAATATGAATTTTGAAGTCGCTGTGTTTTAAAACTTTGCTTTAAACTGTTTTATAAGGACTACAGTTACAACAAGGATGTGAGTTTACGTGCTTTACAAATCCGACAACCATTGTTGTCTTTATTTAGCAACTTGTTAGCAACTTACATGTTTAAAAAATTCACATTTGAGCTATTGGGCTGAGCGGTTCTGAGCACGGTGAGGAACGGTTCCAATAGTATTTTCACTTGAGCACAGTTCAGCACGGGACGATTATAAACCGTTCTTAGCCCAAATTTCTCGGCACGGTTAGCTGACCGTGCTTAACCGTGCTGGTGTAATGGCTGTAGTACTTGGTGACTCACGATTGCCAATTTGTCAACACCATGGTAACTCATTTGTTTTTAAATAGCTGGCATAGCATGCAATGGTGAGGTTAATACAATTTTATAAAATAATAGTGTATGCTTGGTGTATCTTTGTGATTTGATGATGAACACTTTTTCCATAGGGAAATTGATCATTAACAATAACCTATAAACCTTTAAAGACAGATCTACTGTGAGCTCAGAGGTCGTTAATTGATGATTTATGCTTCTGCTAAAGCCTTGAGTTCACATTATTTCAACTTTAGTTTTAAAAAATCGTGTTTAATTTCAGTTGGAACTCTTTTATTAAGTACTTTATGAAATGTCTATGGAAAAAAAAATTATGGTAAAAATACTTCCGGAACCAAGACTGCTGAAATAGTGTGCGAGCACTAGCACTCTATTTGTGGCATGTGTATAGTTGCTAACTATGTAGTTCCAAATCAGTCATTTATAGGGCATTCCAAATCAGTTACATGGCGGACCACTAAGCTTTTGAAACAGAGCTTATGTTTTACTTTACCACACAGAACAAATGTGATTGCTCCCAGAGATGTTTTTGCACAGTTAAAGTAATGTTTAATCCATTGGGCTGGCTGCAGGGTTCATGCAGAATGTAATGTTTTGTCTGGAAATCTCTGCATCTCTCTGTTTCTCTCCTCTCTTTTTCATGCTGCTGTATCTGATTTCACTGTTCGTGTCTGATGATCTGAGTTTAGCAGAGCTTTATCTGGGTCTTCCTTGGAGGCTGTCCTCACTAACACAAATTTGTCTGGCCAAACAGTCTGTCTGCTCATGAATTAAACATCCCTCTCTGTTACCTACCCAACATAGTACATTTCACTAAAAGCCAGACTGCTCTTTTACTAGGCATGTAAACTACATTGTAACAATGTTCACAGTTAGGGTAAAGGAGGAAGCGGGTGACAGCGAATCCAACTCAAACGGTGCATTTTTATTTATTTTAAATTCAATATTTACACTTTTCAGCAGTTATACTCAGAACTCCGCTTTTCAGCAGACATAAAATAATAGAGTCTTTCCCCAGCTTGTGTCCAGTCACGCTCTCGGGACTGGCATCTGGCTCGGTCTTAAAGCCCGTCTCCACTCTCACTGCAATGACAAACAGCTGTAAGAGACAATCATTGCCAAGTGATGATCCTTACTGTTCTCATCTCCTGATCTCGCTCTCCAATCACAGACCGGCACTTAACCACACCCCCACCACCACATACATATTTTCATAATCAAGGTTGTTTAGTCGCTAGATTGTGTGAACAGTCGTTTAGTCAGTTTGACGGAAGCCATGTATAATTAGGCTGATTGAAGGTCATGTCTACCTAACCCTGATCGGATGCATTTTTTGCATTTGACGTGTTCTTGTGTTAAAAAACAGCGGGATGGAGTGTAACGGAATGTAACGGAATACAGGGGTCTTGAAATGCTTTTAAAAGTGTAACTACTTTTAACTTGATTCACTGTTTAAAATTTTTTACACTAATGGTGTGAGACGCTGAAAAAAAAAAACAGCCTGAAATGCGACGCAGTGGCCAAAGATGCCAGTCTGCATGTATAGTTTAAAAAATAGCATAGACTATGCAGTCCTTCAATTCAGTAATTGACGGATAGTCAATTAATATGTAGGCTAAATATCTATAACCTTTAATTGCACAAACCAAACATAGTCACAAAAAACTAAAACCTACTAGTCCAGTGGTTCTTAAACTATCTCAGCCCAGGACCCAAATATTACACTTACAAAGCTGTATAAAATGCTGTATTTAATATCTGTTGATTTATACACTTATTTTTTATGACTAAATCAATTTTAATATTATAGACAGACTCTTACAGAAATCAGTTTTATTCCTTTAAGGACTTTAAAACATTTTAACTGAAATTAAACATTTGAACATTCACACTCTCAACTTGTAGAAATAAACAAAACATATGTTGAAACTGAAACTCAATTATATCCAGTTTGAACTGGAAAGCATCATATTTTGAAACTCTACAAACATGGCAAACATAGTTTCTGCCAGAAATATCATAGTTACTGCAGTGATTGTTAATGAAATAAAAATAAAAATTACAAATAAAAATAATACATAAAACTGATGGCAACTTATTAGTCAGGAAAATACAGTATATAAAGATTCTGAAAGCCTTAAACACAGTTTGAAGGTGTTACCAGTGGCGTAGCCGGGCCCGGGCCCACCCAAATTAGACCCAGGCCATAGAGATTATTCTTTGACTTCAAATATATATTTATAAAATAGTTTAAAAAATGCATAAATTCTGATTTTTGACAGTGTGAAATTTTGTTAAAAACAAATTGGGCAAAAACTTGGCCCATCCATTTTTATTGAGGCCCACCCAAAAGTAATTTCCTGGCTACGCCCTTGGGTGTTTCGGTCTGGTTACAATAATTGTGGTTACTATGCTATTTTGGCAGAAACTATGGTTACCATGGTAAATGATTCATCCATTCATGGATAAAAGCTTCAACAGAACAGACAAGATCAATAAATTAGTGTTCAATAATTTAGGATTGGACTTTGAAAATGAAAATGAAAATTGAGTGAACTGTTGACTGCATCACCTCAGCAATTGACAGAGCCGCCGCCTTGCTTGATATCGTGGAGAGAGAGAGAGAGAGAGGGAGAGAGAGCGAGAGTGTGTCCATCAAATGATATTGCGGAGTGATGCCATCACAAGAAAACCGCTGAAAGTCCCGGCCAGCGTAATAGAGTGGATTTAACAGAGAGCATTTGCTCTAAGAAATTTCAGTTCCTCTGACACATTTATTAAAATACATCGCAACCCAACATGTAAATTGTGTCATGACCCATAGTTTAAGAAACACTACCAGTCGATCCAACACAAAACCAACACAGAGAGAGCAAGCATATGAACAAAATCAGAAGGCCAGGAAAAAAAGAGAGAGAAAGTAATGAAGATCATAACAGTTTTATTCTTGCCACTTTAGAGGAATCCTTAATAATCACTTTATAGGCGCTGTTACAGCACTCGACAGGGATGAGGAAGCACAATTATGCTCGAGGGTGTTTTTTCATTTTTCCTTTTTGTTCAGTCACAACTTACTCGAAAGAGCTGAAAAATCATGAAATCAGTGAAGTCAAACTCATTTAGTATCAGACGTTAGTCCGGAATTCTATTTGCGTGTAGCTCCTCTATATTAGCTCATCATGTGAGAGACAACGTTTGCTGCCAGTTCTCCAAAGAATCTTGCTGCCGTGCTTCCTGAGTATGCCATTGTAAATGGGTTCAAGGGATAGTTCATTCATTCAGTCATTATGTACATACCCTTGTGTTGCTCTAAACCCATATGACTTTCTTTCTTGTTTGGTACAAAAGGGAGAAATGTAAAAAAATAAGCTTTTGGGGTGAACTATCCCTTTTACACAGGCCCCTGTAGGGTGCCTTCGTCAAAAGCCAAAGGTCCAGCCCAACAAATCTGTCAGAACTGAGGCCAAATATGAGCTCAGTGATGGATGCACTAAATTTTAGCCAGATCAGGCCAGCCAGGTGTGTGGGAGCAAAAGGTTCAGGCTTCATCTCGCAATAGAGACTCATTAATAGGTAATGAAAAAGTTCAATTTGGCTATTATACTAATCCTGAGGTTGGAGCATAGTGCAGGAAAGAGGCTCGGCTAAATGAGTTCTGTGAAAATGGCACCTGCTAGAGGAGCACGTTGTACTTTTTTCTGTGTTTCCTCTTTGATCCTCACAAGATTTGATGACAGAAGAATTAAGTCTTCTGTCCTTTAAGACAGGTTGCTCTAAGACCTCAGAGGCTATTTTTAATAGCAGTTTGGAAAGGGTCTCCTCCAGAGACTCCTCCAGAGATTAGGAGTTTAATTTAAGCCTGGAACTTGAGTTCTACATTTCCCCTTCATGCTCATTCTCATCCCACGTTGTCTTAAGTAACTCGAAAGGCTCTTAATTTAGCAAGATTTTTTTTGCTCTGAAATCTGGAAGAGCTTTAATCAAGAGCTTTGGGCGCATTTTACTATATCCTGATTTAACCTCACTGAAATAATTAATATGCTTTCTAATCACATATTTTTTATAAAGTGCCTAATTATATCTAATTTTAAAGATGATGCGTGTAATTTTTTGATGTTAAAATACTTTATTCTGTCCCAGCTTATTATACAGAGATAAGTGAACCAATTGTAGATTAATTTTCCTAAAAGGGGAAACAGTGTTGTTTTGTAGGTGAAACATTTAGAAATAATTCTCTCTAAATTGGTAGACAGCCTGTTTGTTTGAATATTTAATGGATAGATGGGGCGTCATAATAAAACATTTGTTTAGTCTTAACAAGCCTCTAGCATCACCTGCCCCGTTAGTTTAGCATGGCATTTTCTCCCCTTCTTACCTCTTTTTTTCCCTTTCTTATTCAGCTGCCATTATTGGTGTTTTACATAGCGCTGTCTATGTTGCTTGTCTGGCTGAGCACCTGTTCTGAGAGTGTTGTGATTTTGAGGAGAGCAATAAGCTGCTGTCCACTTTAAGCCTCATCAGAACTCATTTGTATTAACAGTCTGTGTCCTTGACTGAAGCCGGGCCAGGACTACTGCCAGTAATTATTGTGGTCCATACCAGGCCACCTTTGTCTCCCCTCTGGCCCGAGTCACACGGCTTCCCTTCCTTCATTCATTTTTTCCTCTGCCAGCCAGCTTGACCAAATCCAGATTTTATGGTGATTGCGGCACTTAAAAAGCCATTTTTCAGCTGTCTTCTCACACCAGCAATGAAGGCAATTATTACTGATAGAAATGCATTTAGACAAAAAAGAAGAAATAATGAAGAAAGACAGAAAGGAACTAATGAGGGATAGCAGGGTTTCTTTTAGTCCTCAAAAAGCCTCATTAGCATAATCACTATCTATTTTTTACTGAAATTACAGGGTAATGTGGCTTGTCTTTCTTTCTTGCTTTCTCACATTCTTTTCTTTCTTTCTTTATTTTATCTATCATCACTTCTGCATAATGGTAGTTGGGCTGTGCAAAGTACAAAAAAGGATTTTTCCATCAAACTGCTGTATTAAGTATGATGGGATTAATCATTTGTAAACAGATAAATTATGAAAGAAAACAACTAATCTTGGTTTGCTTAATTGACAAAGTACACCTATATTAATGAAATGGACAGAGGAATGCTGGCTCAAGGATAAATGGGTATCCATATTCATTTATGGTCATTTTTATATTTTATGGCATGTGGAACTGTGGAGATCAGTTGTTATTATTACACGGCTCTATGGAATACTCGATTCTGATTGGTCAGTGGTGCCATCTAGCAGTCTGGTATGTCTGAGTAACGACCGTACATCCAGATATTGCAAGTCATCTTTCCTACTTCTCCTATCACTCTGCGATCCCTACAAGTAAGCTAATAAAACAGTTTCAACAATGTTTCATATACATTCATTAATTTAGTTAGCAAGTACTGTAGTCTTGTAATCAGCTGGATAATGAGCAATCATTTTAGCAGAATAAACACCACCAGAACTCTGACACAATACGGATGTTCAAATCAGATGTTCAGCGATTTATTTCTAATCACATAATAGCATAATTTCAATGCAAATCAATATTTCATGTCCATTTACTTATTTATTTGACAAGTAGTCTTGTAATAAGCTGGAAAATGAGCAGTCAGATAATAATATTTGCAAAATAGACACCACCGGAACTCCCACACTAACTGGATGTTCAAATCAGATGTTCAGCGATTTATTTCTAATCACATAGTAACATAATTTCAAAGTAAATCAGTATTTCATGTCCATTTATTTATTTATTTGGTTAGTAGCCAGTAATTATCAGGATAATGTACAGTCAGCTGGTTGAAGAATAAACCTCTTCAGGATGATACAAGACTGATCACTCTGTCTGGGTTTATTTTGCGATAAAAACCAGCTGATTGTACATTATTCCTTACATAACTTGATGAACTGAGGAAATCTGAATGTATTAATCATGGAGTTGGATTTGTAAAATGGAAATGGGTCTCTTTTTTTGTATTGCAGTGATTGGAAATATAAGGATAATGTACAGTTTCCTTATCGCAATATAAACCCGACAGGGTCATCAGGACCCTGATGCGAGAGATATGAGATAGGAGAGGCATAAAACCAGCACAGTGAAGTTGCAAGGCAGTGACAAGGGTCAAATATACAGTTTAGGTGTAATTATACAAAATATTTCACCAGGATGCTATGATTTACCAATCAGAATCAAGTACTATACATACTGTGACACAGTATGTTGCAGCAATGATATACATTTAATATTTCTCATATTCCATGCATACAGAATATTTGCTAGAATATTTTTAATGCTAGAAATGAGATGAAGTTTTGGAACATTGTAGTTTTGCAGCTTTGTAGAGTTGCAACACAGTTTTAACAGACATAGCCACTTTTGTCCTTTTGTTCTGTGATCTTGGGCAGTAAGGCCTATCTATATTTAGCATTTCATCTCTGTCTAAAGCAGAACAAATATCTGTAATGAAGCTGATGTGCTTCTTTAATATGATGAGCCATTTGGGATATGATTTACTGTTCACATAGTGGCTGTATACAAAGAGCTGGGGGCAATGCAAACATCTGCAGGCACTGGCTTGTTTACAGTAGGTATAAATGATCTGGGCTGCAATAAGAATCTACACTGAAGAGTCCCAGTGGGCCATTATAGCCAAGTTGTTCCTGTCACACAGCTGCCTAACCTGACCTGAGAAAAGAGGTAGAGAGCTTGGCTGCAGATATACAGGTGCATCTCAATAAATTAGAATGTCGTGGAAAAGTTCATTTATTTCAGTAATTCAACTCAAATTGTGAAACTCGTGTATTAAATAAATTCAGTGCACACAGACTGAAGTAGTTTAAGTCTTTGGTTCTTTTAATTGTGATGATTTTGGCTCACATTTAACAAAAACCCACCAATTCACTATCTCAAAAAATTAGAATACATCATAAGACCAATAAAAAAAACATTTTTAGTGAATTGTTGGCCTTCTGGAAAGTATGTTCATTTACTGTATATGTACTCAATACTTGGTAGGGGCTCCTTTTGCTTTAATTACTGCCTCGATTCGGCGTGGCATGGAGGTGATCAGTTTGTGGCACTGCTGAGGTGGTATGGAAGCCCAGGTTTCTTTGACAGCTCATCTGCATTTTTTGGTCTCTTGTTTCTCATTTTCCTCTTGACAATACCCCATAGATTCTCTATGGGGTTCAGGTCTGGTGAGTTTGCTGGCCAGTCAAGCACACCAACACCATGGTCATTTAACCAACTTTTGGTGCTTTTGGCAGTGTGGGCAGGTGCCAAATCCTGCTGGAAAATGAAATCAGCATCTTTAAAAAGCTGGTCAGCAGAAGGAAGCATGAAGTGCTCCAAAATTTCTTGGTAAACGGGTGCAGTGACTTTGGTTTTCAAAAAACACAATGGACCAACACCAGCAGATGACATTGCACCCCAAATCTTCACAGACTGTGGAAACTTAACACTGGACTTCAAGCAACTTGGGCTATGAGCTTCTCCACCCTTCCTCCAGACTCTAGGACCTTGGTTTCCAAATGAAATACAAAACTTGCTCTCATCTGAAAAGAGGACTTTGGACCACTGGGCAACAGTCCAGTTCTTCTCCTTAGCCCAGGTAAGACACCTCTGACATTGTCTGTGGTTCAGGAGTGGCTTAACAAGAGGAATACAACAACTGTAGCCAAATTCCTTGACACGTCTGTGTGTGGTGGCTCTTAATACCTTGACCCCAGCCTCAGTCCATTCCTTGTGAAGTTCACCCAAATTCTTGAATCGATTTTGCTTGACAATTCTCATAAGGCTGCGGTTCTCTTGGTTGGTTGTGCATCTTTTTCTTCCACACTTTTTCCTTCCACTCAACTTTCTGTTAACATGCTTGGATACAGCACTCTGTGAACAGCCAGCTTCTTTGACAATGAATGTTTGTGCCTTACCCTCCTTGTGAAGGGTGTCAATGATTGTCTTCTGGACAACTGTCAGATCAGCAGTCTTCCCCATGATTGTGTAGCCTAGTGAACCAAACTGAGAGACCATTTTGAAGGCTCAGGAAACCTTTGCAGGTGTTTTGAGTTGATTAGCTGATTGGCATGTCACCATATTCTAATTTTTTGAGATAGTGAATTGGTGGGTTTTTGTCAAATGTGAGCCAAAATCATCACAATTAAAAGAACCAAAGACTTAAACTACTTCAGTCTGTGTGCATTGAATTTATGTAATACACGAGTTTCACAATTTGAGTTGAATTACTGAAATAAATGAACTTTTCCACGATATTCTAATTTATTGAGATGCACCTGTACTGTAGGCAGAAGAAACACAGTGAAATAGTGATAGACCGATATATCGGCCAGGCTGATTAACTGGCCAATAGGTGGCTGTTTTGAGATTATCGCTATATATCGGAATGATATTGGCCATCAGCCACCCTGCTCTCTAGGTATTGGTATAGTCATGGGCCATTAAAAAAAACCATATAGATTCACCTACTGTATATAAGTTGATCTTCAAACAACATATCAAATCATGACAAAAAGCACTGATCACTTCTAGTTTTATTGTTATATGGACGTTAGAAGTTGAGAAATAAAATATACCCTTTTGAAAAGACCACCAAATGTACTGTATATTGTGTTTTAGGTGCTGGTCTCCAGCATGAGATGCCCAACCAGGTTTCTTAACCAGCACCAGACTTTCTTGCTCAGTGATCTTCACCAGAAAAACTATGATTTTGATCAGCATCACCTGCTACATTTTGCTCGTTCTTTGTCTAAACCAGCACAAAATCAACACAAACCAGCATAGACCATTCATGCTGGTCTCAGATGGTCTTTTCAGCAGAATAAACATACATATTGACATATATAAAACAGAGCATGGTGCTCATCGGGTTCTGTGAGGGTGTATCTTGTTTTTAAAAGCGTGCGTGCAAAGTCTAAAGCCCCTCTGAGGTTTCTGGCTGAAATATCTTCCATGACGTCCTCCAACCGCAAGCCAACACAGTTTGTCCGGGTTCTTTCCCTTTGTACTTTCTGGTCTGCTAGACTGGAGATCTGGTCTTAAAAACCCACCCTGACAGTCTTACCTCCCCATAACCCTATAGTGGAGGCCACAACATGTCTCTTCTCTTCTCACACCTGTCACACATGCACAGAGATGCAGTGACCTAGAATATAAGCCACCCTCATTGTCAGTTGCCCTTCGCCCTCTTTGTGCCTTTGAGCCATACTTGAGTGGCAGAGGGACACCGCTCTTTAGAGGGCAGGACACACATGTGCTAGTTGTCACCATTATTTATCCCTCTGATACACTCATAATACAGCAACTATATTATGCTACTACAATATAGTTGCAACTCGTATATTATACAACAGTATAATAACATCTAAGAAACCTGAACTGAGTAGTTAGCACAAATGCTCAACTTACATGTTTTACTTTTAGAGCTCATGTGGAAGACACCGGACTGATTCTGGTCTGTGTTGTACCCTGATCCCAATACCCCACTAACAAATAAATGCCACAAAGTGCCATGATACTAACATGGGGTTTTGAACATAATACCATGGTAGAACCATGTTTTTGACATGTACCATGATATTCTTTTAAGTACCTTGGAGTACCAAGTAAATACCATGATACATGAATATGGTAATAATTCAGAAGCAGGATAGCTGTATATCTACAATACTTTTTTCTGGGCTTTTCTACCTTATAATTTCCTGCCCCCTTTATTCTGTCTCAATCAATACAAAATGGCAAGCCACTTAAAAAAGCCCTCAAATAAAATCTGAGGTAAAAAAGATTGGACCATTTTTTTGCCCTTTCCGGCATGTTCAAAACCCAAGGAAACTTGGCTGTGCTAAACGCTTACATTTCTTGTTGTTTTGATCACTGTAAACAGAGTGGAATGTACAATCCAATTCCCACTTTTATAAATATTGAACCTCCAACCACGTTTTATATATGTAGGAGTTTTATCTTTTCATAAAGATCAAATGGTTTGGAATGAGATGAGGGTGAATACATTTTATTTTAACTTATTTTAAGGTAGCCTTTAACCCATAAACTCTGTAAACACATCAAATGGACCAGGAACTTGAATTTACATCAGACTAACACAAACCCCCACCCAGAGAGGTTAACTCCACCACATGCCACTGGTTTTACTGTATACAGTGTTGAAATACTGTATGACTTTAAAATGTTGGTATTGTGGGAAAATTGCCAATCATATATACGCATGCTAGGCGTACTATTGGTGTCATGGTGCTTAAGCATGTGTGTATGTTTATAATAGGCTGTGATTGAAGAGGGCAGCGTGAACAGAGCTCTGGTGGGCTGTTGTCAAGTTTTCCTGCATAGTGCCGCAAACTCGCCTTCCTCTCAGGAGTTAGTGATGATCGATTGGTCACTGATGTTGGATGGGAGGGGTACGGCGCTGTGTGTGCATCTGTCACTCTGAGTCATCCCAGCCTTTCCACATGGGAATCACACACACATAAACACACACACAGAGCCCCTGGCCTACACAAACTTGATAGTGTCAGAGCTCTCCCCAGGTTTGCTGACGGAGAGTATAATTCATCACTGTGCTTAAAGTTTGTGTTTCTGTGAGATCTCTGCCATATTCTCACCCTGCGAAACTCAGAGCCGATGCCTGAGCTGGGGCCTAAAATGCAGAATGCTGCCTATAGAGCTGAGTGTGTGCTGTAGTGAGCTGTGTTCGGCTCTGCAGATGTGCTCAAGAGTCGTCATTTCTTTTATTTTTTGGGATTTTTCTCCCCTTTTCTCCCCAATTTTGTATGCCCAATTCCCAATGCGCTCTAGGTCCTAGTGGTGGCATAGTGACTCGCCTCAATCCAGGTGGCGGGGGACGAATCTCAGTTGCCTCCACGTCTGAGACAGTCAATCCGCACATCTTATCACGTGGCTTGTTGAGCGTGTTACCTTGGAGACGTAGCTCGTGTGGAAGCTCACGTTATTCTCTGCAGCATGCATGCACAACTCACCACACGCCCCACTGAGAGCGAGAACCACATTATGGTGACCACGAGGAGGTTAACCCAACGTGACTCTACCGCCCTAGCAACCGGGCCAATTGGTTGCTTAGGAAGCCTGACTGGAGTCACTCAGCATGCCCTGGATTCAAACTTGTGACTTCAGGTGTGGTAGTCAGCATCTTTACTTGCTGAGCTACCCAGGTCCCCTAAGAGTCATCATTAATGTATGTGCATGCATGAGAAAGGAGAAGAGCAGCACTGCTCTCTCTCTGTCTGCATCTTTCTCACCTTCCCTCTTTTACACTCCCCTCTTTCTCTTTCTCTCTCTCTCTCTCTCTCTCTCTCTCTCTCTCTCTCTCTTCTCTTCTCTCTGTTTCTTCCTCTCAAACTCTCACCATGTTTTTCAACTCTTCTTCCTACTCTCCTCTTTCTTTCTTTCTTTCTTACTTTCTTTCTTCCTTCACTCTTAAAAATAAAGGTTCTTTATCAGCATGTATGTTTCCTTGAAGAACCTTTAACATCCATGGAACCTTCCCATTGCACAATAGGTTCTGTGTAGTGGTAAAAGGTTATTTAGACTAGAAAACTTTTCTTCAAATGGTTATTTTAAGAACCTTTCACTGAAAGGTTCTTTGGGAAACCAAACATGGTTCTTCTGTGGCATTGCTGTGAAAAAACCCTTTTTGGAACCATTATTTTAGAGTGTTCCTTCCTTACTTCCTCCCTCCCTCCTCCTTCTCCTCCTCCTCCTCCTCTTTATTTCTTTCTTTCTTTCTTTCTTCCCTTCCTTTCTCCCTCCTCTCCCATCCTGCCTGTCTGTAAATGGTAGTTTACAATGCCATTGTAGAAATGCCCTATTCACCTATTCTGCAAGCAAATGTACAACAACAGGAGAGTTACCAAGATGAAGTAAACATTCAGCTGGTCATGTGACTTCAAACATGTCAGCCACAATGAGGCAACTCACCCTATTTATACTAAAACAGTTTTTATCAGGCAACTGATATGACCGTTTAATGCTACTGATATGACTGGTGTCTTCATCTCATGTGAGTGTACTTGATTTGAAACATGTTTATCAAAATTAATAATAATTTCGTTATGCTTGAAACTTGGATCATGAGGGAAAGATGACAGTTGCACCTTTAAACATTGCCTTTCACTAAAGATCACTTCAAAATCAATTTGCAAGTGATTACATTCATTACATTCAAATTACATAAAAAATATGAGAAATTAAAAAAATGTCCTCCTCTCTCTCCCTCCTCTGAGCGCTCTCTGTGCTCCTTACCCATATCTACTCAGTTCATTGTTCAGCAGGTAGCTGATTCATCACAACTAAATAAAATAAGGAAGTGGAGAGAATAGCGCAGACGCCAGCACTAAAATCAAATCTGTCATCCTCCACCATTTCTCCTCTCACTCCTGGAGCCCTTAAATTCAGGCCCATTTCTTTGAAGTGTGGTGCTTTAATGCGCTTGCATATAACCTTGTCTTCATGATCATCCTCTTCCTTCCTTTTATCTCCTGTTATTTTCATTTTTTTTTTATTTGTTTGAGGGCTTTTTTTAATTTATTTTTTTGTTAGGCAATTATAGTGAAAAGCAGACAGGAGAATATTGGGGAGAATATGGGGAATGGGGTAGATGCAGGTAGATGCTATAACTGCCCATCTGGTTCTAAATAGCATTTTTCTACGTTGTCCATTCAAAATAAGCCATGTGTTCTGACAATTGTTCTTTTTTTTTTTTTTGGAAGTAATGTATAGATTGCCAATATTTTATTACAGTACAGTAGATATTTTCCCCTTTCTGCTGCCTTTTACAGCACAGCTAGTAAATGGCTTAGGGCTGTGTGCATTCCTCTGGTGCCATCAGCTTTTTCATAACTGTCATCTGCCATTGAGAACTTTCTTCAGGTGTTATGAACCTCCTTGATCAGGACATGTCGCTGGCCAGACTTGAACCTAAATTACGCTCATGACACCCCCACGGCTCTTGACACCCCCGTCATGCATTTATGCCCATATCAGAGACAGCAGCTCTGCGTGTGTGTGTGTGTGTGTGTGTGTGTGTGTGTGTGTGTGTGTGTGTAAAACACAGAGAGAGAGAGAGAGAGAGAGAGAGAGAGAGAGAGAGAGAGAGAGAGAGAGAGAGGAAAAAGCAAGGGCAGGCAGGGCAGAACACAAGAGCACAGAGCTCTTTGAGGACAGTGCTTTGAGGAAACCAAGCCAGGCTTAAGAGCTGCAGAGACTAGCAGCAAATCTGCTCTGAGACTGAACTGACAATCACATAATGCTGCCAAGGGGCTTTGGGAAAAGAAGAGAGAGCAAAGACTCCAGATCTCAGGCTTGACTCTCTGTGTGTATGTGTAAATATGTTTTTGTAAGTGTGTAGGTCAAGTTTTATCTACATTGTGGGGGACCCAATGTGAAAACAGGATAGTAAAACTTACATTGTGGTGAGAAATCAACGGCAAACAACTTAATAATCATACTAAATGATGTCTTTAAGAAAATCGAAAAATGCAGAATGGTTCCTGTGAGCGTTAGGTAAAGGTATAGGGATAGAAAATATCATTAGCTCAGTATAAGAACAGAAGTAATCCATGGAAAGTCCCCATTGTGACAAATGTGTGTGTGTATGTTGCCTTAAATATTAGTGTTTGAGTGGACGTGAGAGGGAAAGCCATCCAATGAGCGATAAGGAAGGATATTTATGTAGTGTGTTTTGAGGGGATAATCTACCCCCAACCTGACTCTCGGGAAGGACCCGAAGGATCATTTTGTAATGCTAAGAGACATAAAGTGATAAAGAGGGTGCTTGAAAAGATGGGCAATGTGAGAAGCAGAGAGAGCTGAAGCATTATATAATCCTTTTACATATTTAGCCTAATCAAAGGTGCTTCAGTGTTTTTTGTTCCTCATACTTGATGCCCATTCTTGGTGTATCAGTTATGAAACACATCTTTCCCTTTCTGTCATTCACTCGATGTTGTGTCGATGTAGTGACACTAGGTTTCACACTTGGGAGCCCCAAATACCACTGCTTTTTTGAAAAAAGGCCAATGAGAATTGGCGAGTGGAATTTGCATGCCACTCCCCCGGACATACGGGTATAAAAGGAGCTGGTATGCAACCACTCATTCAGATTTTCTCTTCGGAGCCGAGTGGTTGTATTCAGTGCACTGAATTCAATTCCCTCCAAAGACGCACCTCAAAACTGCTGGATTTACGGCGTTCAGCGGCTTCTTCCCCTCTGCACCCGTGGAGTGCAGAGAACGCCCCTGGGCGCTTCGGCAGAGCGAAAATAAGAGAGTATATTCTAAAAGAGTATATTTTCTTTCACAAAAAGAGCGGCACACACGGAACGTCTTTTTAAAGATGCCTTTCCGTTTGTGTGTTATTCCTGGTTGCGGTCGTTATCTCTCCGCTTCTGATGGCCACGATCGCTGTCTTACGTGTCTGGGCACTGCCCACGTGGAGACATCGTTCATGGATGAGTCATGTCCTCAAGCAGACGGAGGCCTTACAACATATCCTGCCCCGGAGCGGCTTAAGACCCCGCACCCTGTCTGCTTGTCGCCAAGGACGTCCTCCTGCAGCAACAACACCGGCTCCGCCGCAGCCCGCCCCTGTGGCCCGGCTCTGGCGTGGAGCAGACACCACCCGTCGCGCGGCCAGCCGCTAAGAACCCGAGGAAGGCTTCGAAGTGCCCCCGAGATGGGCGACCCAGGGGCGAGGAGACCCACTTCTCTGGGGCCACTCCATCCCCCGGTGGAGGGCCGGGAGGAGAATCTTTTGTCGCCGCATGCCCAGGAGGCTGCGGCACCCAAAAGCCTGACAAAAGAATGGTTCCCTCGTCTCCTGGGTCACATATCCGGTGTGCGCGGCCGTCGTCACGACCACCCTCCATGTCCCATTATGGCAGGTATGGCGCTCCAGCGGCGGACCCCCCGCCCACAAAACAAATTTTACTTAAGATTATATTTTTATAGTTTTTAAACAGAGACCATATGATGATGTATGGTTTATGACAGGATTGGTTCCAGTGGACTACGGGGACGAGATTCCTCCTCCCCCCTCCTCGGCCAATCTTATGGTGGGCCGCAGGAGCCAGGTAAGTGCTTCGATGTCACTGGACTCAGCATGGCCACGGGGCTCGAGTCCCCTCGACGTGGCACCTCGAGCTCCGCCCTGCCGCGAGGCCCTGCCCGCCGGTACGTCCGACATGATCATTCCCTTGGTCCCCCTCGCCCAGAGTTTGGGCGCATGTCTCGCACTTTCCAACCCATTGCGATGGCTGACCCGGACCGTCCGACTCGGCTATGCGATTCAGTTCGCCAAGCGCCCGCCCAGGTTCAGTGGCGTCCGCATCACCTCGGTCTTACATACTTGTGATCGCTACCCTTCTGCTCAAGGGCGTGATAGAGTCTGTCCCTGCAGCTAAGATGAAGAAAGGGTGCTGCAGCCCTTACTTCTTCGTACCGAAGAAAGGCGGTGGGTTGCGACCAATCCTGGACCTGCGAGTACTGAACCGGGCTTTGCACAGACTCCCGTCCAAGATGGTGATGCAAAAATGCACTCTAACGAGCGCCCAGCATCAAGATTGGTTCGTGGCGGTAGACCTGAAGGACGTGTACTGCCACGTCTTGGTCTTACCTCGACACAGACCCTTCCAGCGGTTTGCCTTTGAAAGCCAGGCGTACCAGTACAAGGTCCTCCCCTTCGGCCTGTCCTTGTCCTCTCGCATCTTCACGAAGGTCACAGAGGCAGCCCTTGCCCTGCTAAGGGAATTTGGCATCCGCATCCTCAACTATCTCGATGACTGGCTAATCCTAGCTCACTCTCGAGAGTTGCTGTGAACACACGGGGACCTCGTGCTCCGGCACCTCAGCCGACTGGGGCTTCGGGTCAACTGGGAAAAGAGCAAGCTCTCCCAGGTTCAGAGCATCCCTTTTCTCGGTTTGGAGTTGGACTCAGTCTTGATGACAGCACGCCTCACGAACGAGAGCGTGCAGTTGGTGCTGAACTGTCTGAAGGTGTTCAGATGGAGGACAGCGGTTCCACTGAAACTTTTCCAGAGGCTCCTGGGGCATATGGCATCCTCAGCGACGGCCACACTGCTCGGGTTGATGCATATGAGACCGCTTCAGCACTGGCTTCAGACTTGAGTCCCGAGATGGGACACATTGTGTGACCATCACGCCGATCTGTCGCAGCCCCTTCAGCCCTTGGACTGACCTTGCATTTCTATGGGCAGGGGTTCCCCTAGAGCAGGTCTCCAGGTGCATCGTGGTTACAACAGACGCCTCCAAGACGGACTGGGGCGCCGGATGCAACAGGCACACAGCCGCCAGCTCCTGGACTGGCCCGTGGCTGCGTTGGCACATCAACTGCCTAGAGTTGTTGGCAGTACTACTCGCCCTGCGGAGGTTCCGGCCGTTGATCCAGGGCAAGCACTTGTTGGTCCAGATGGACAACACAGCGACGGTAGCGTACATCAACTGTCAAGGCGGTCTACGCTCCCGTTGCATGTCACATCTCGCCAGCCTTCTCCTCCTCTGGAGTAAGCAGCGCCTCAAGTCGCTATGAGCCACTCATATCCCAGGCCAGCTGATTTTGAGTCGATTTTGAGTCCGGGCTAGTCTCACGTGATCTTGAGACCCCAACCGGGCTATGTGCCCAAGGTTCTCACGACCCCATTTAGGGACCAGGTGGTGAACCTGTGAGCACTGCCCTAGGAGGAGGCAGACCCAGCCCTGTCGTTGCTGTGTCTGATGCACGCTTTACGCATCTATTTGGATCGCACGCAGAGCTTTAGTATCTCTGAGTAGCTCTTTGTCTGCTTTGGTGCACAGCGGAAAGGAAGCTCTGTCTCCAAGCAGAGGATCGCCCACTGGTTCATTAACGCCATAGCTATGGCATGTCACGCCCAGGACATGCCACCCCCAGCAGGGCTACGAGCCCATTCTACCAGGGGTGTAGCGGCCTCCTGGGCCCTGGCCAGGGGTGCCTCTCTAACAGATATTTGGAGAGCAGCAGACTGGGCAACACCAAACACCTTTGCAAGGTTCTACAACCTCCGGGTGGAACCGGTTACATCCCAGGTAGTGGCACGCAATACAAGCGGATAAGTCTGGTACAGCCGGCCGGGTGTATCGCTTGCACATAGCTCCTTTCACCTCCTCTGAGCTGAAGATGTTCACCATTAATTCCCAGTAGTATTCACAAACTATGTTCCATGGTTATCTTCTGCTAATTCGTTTCCCTGTTGGCAAACTGCATCTTCCTTGGGCAGAGTCCCCTCTGCCACAGTGACCATGTTTGTAGTAACTCCTCCCCCGTTGGGTAGGATCTACCATAAGACTTCTCCACATGGTCGCTAAGACCATGTGACGTATTTTCCACTTAAATATCCTCCCCTCTCTTTGGGCAAGGTGTGGTCTCCGCGGTGTCCTCCCCTTGGGAGGGACACCCCCCGACTAGACCTGGCGACCCAGTCGGATAATCCCCCTTGTTTTTTAGGGAGTGGAAAAAAAGAAGGGGAAAAGAGGCCACGACTGGGTTAGCCTGTCTCTATCTTTTGGGTAGTCGATTTGTCCCCAAAGGGCCGTTCGACACTCATAACTATGTTGGGGGAGGTTATGTGTCAGCCTGGTGTGCTGGTTATGAGTCACACAGTTGTCTGCCCGTCACACACCGCCAGTTCACGTAACACTGTTCAGCCAGTTGCTACGTTTTGTATAGGGACCACTAGTGTCACTACATCGATGCAACGTTGAGTGAGTGACAGATAGGGAATGTCCTGGTTACTTGCGTAACCTCCGTTCCCTGATGGAGGGTACGAGACGTTGTGTCCCTCCTGCCAGAATGCTGAACTACCCGCTGAATGGCCGGACCTTGTCTCGGCTCCTCAGCATAAAACCTGAATGAGTGGTTGCATACCAGCTCCTTTTATACCCATATGTCTGGGGGAGTGGCATGCAAATACCACTCGCCAGTTTTCATTGGCCTTTTATCAAAGACCAGAGGTGTCTCGGGCTCCCAAGAGTGACCCCTAGTGTCACTACATCGACACAACGTCTCGTTCCCCCCATCAGGGAACGGAGGTTACGCAAGTAACCAGGACGTTTTCTCAGTGTTGGTAAAGTTACTGCATTTTAACCCTTTGCTCCTGTAAGGCCACGAGAGTGAAGGAGCTATCAGATTTGAAAAGCTGAAAAAAACAGTTGGAGACATGTGAGCTGGGTGGCACTTTTCAAGAGCAAGCACTTTAGGTATCAAAAATGTTATTCTTCAGGATTAAATTGTGCTTATTTAACAATACCTGTATAAATTGGTCAAAGGAAAATGTCAACATGGTAGTGGATGTAGTATTTTATATAGGATAGTTCCCCCAAAAATAACATTCTGTCATAATTTACTCGCCCTCATGTTGTTTCAAACCCATATATCTTTGTAGTAATTTCTTCATCGAAATCAGTACATACCTTGAAAGTATGGGAATTTGAATGGGCTGCGATGACCAAAGGTGCTTGAGGATTTAATGCACTGTGTGATAGTGTATTATTTGCAATACAATGAGTCATGGAAAGGCTGTTATATGGTCACAATCCCCACAGCAGATAACAAAGCACAACCTCCCAGGCTCAGCATGGCATTCCTGCAATGTTATCAGATAGAACTGATTTCCACGCAAAGTGAGATTTAGCAGTTTTTCTGCATTGTTGTCTTTTTTTGGTTGGTTTGCTGAAGAACAATGCTGATCTGTTATGTGTGTGTTGTCTGTGTGTGTATAAGCCCAGTTTTGGATGATGATGATGTTATGGTTTTATACTCGGCCCACTTGGCAGTGCTGGAAGTATTTGGAATGGATAAAGCTTTGATCATTAGTGAAGTGTGTTTGTTTGTGTGTATGAATTCAGGTCCAGATGGTTGGTCGCGGGTAAAGGTGCAGTCTCGCTGTTTGTTCTGCTTTAGTTCTGCATGTTCTTTACATCTCGCTTTGTATGATGAGTGCGAGTTGTGCTCGGGACGGGTGAACTCCAAACAACTCTGAATTGCAATTTTTATGGCCTGTTCGGTCTCGGTATTTCATAGCTTCATATTTCTGCTGCAATCTCTCCCTCTGCACTCGCATTCTTACGCATCTCCATTTCTCTCTCTCTCCCTCTATCTACCCACCCCACCTTGATTCTCTCCCTCAGTCTCGTCCTCATCTGCAATCGCACCTCACTCACATGCTCACAAAGCAGACACTTTGAGTCATCACACTTCATTTCTCACTTCCATCGCTGTGTGTTCTACACCATTCTACAACCTTCCTCCACTCCGTCTCCCACCTTCACCCTTACTTCTCATTCTACTGGGAGCCTGTGATCTGAAGCTGGGACGGCTACTTTAAAGTGCTGGATTCCTGGTCTGCTGATAGGATTAAGTGAAGTGGACAGCTGGCAGGCAATCAGTGTCCAGAGAGGCAGCCAGGGCTGGCTCATATTTATTGAGAGGATTGGAAGATTGCATAGATATTGGCCAATAGCTGCAGGACGGGGCCAGGAAAGCCTCTGTGCTGTTTTGTGTAATGTGAAAATCTGCCCCGAGGGTGAGTGAGATGGGGTGTGAATTCTGGATGAGTTAAGGGGATGTGTCTGTGTGGGTTTTCTTGGCTTAGAGGAGGGATGGGAGAGAGATTCTTTAGGTTTAACTTGTTGTTGATATAGTGATTTGCTGACTGTAAATCAGGTGAAGTGCCAAAGGAGTTTATGTTGGTTATATTGGTGGGCTGCTTTGCTAAAAATCTTTTCACATTGTCCTCTTACATGGATGTTCTTGATGAAATGCTGCAGCAGAGGGGTAATCAACTCTGGATGGCCACCGATCCTGCAGAGTTCCTAGACTTTTACAATTTCCTTTAATTTCTACACAGGAAATGCAGTAGAGTGGAAATGCAGACTTATGCCAAGAAGTTTCGTCTTCTGCTATGTATAAAAGTTTAAGTTTGTTGAGCTGCGATTTTCTGTAGAGAAAATATTTGTGGCTCGCAAATTTGATCAAATGAAGTCGTATTTACCAGTGGGAAATGCAGAATTCTAGATGATACCCAAGTTTCTGATGTGATGTTTGAAGGGGCATGTTGTCATGAAAGATGATGTAAAAATGCAATTATTTTGCAATTATTTATGCAATATTTAAGGTATGACAGATCTTGTAATCAATTATTATAAAGTTAATAACTCACCCTTCATGGGTTGTTTTATACAAATAATTTAATTATTGCAAACGTTTTTATAATTATTAAACATTTGATAGATGCCATGCATTAATGCTATGATGTTTAGGTCATGTAAAAGTGATGCAGGTGTATTCATTTATGATGATTCACTGGCACAACAAAAAAGATTTTGCCAGTGATTGTTGTGTTTTTCTTTTAATTTGGCCTTGTTTAGTTTCCGACTTCAATGTGTGACATGTTAAAATAACAAATTCCCAACTCGGACGTAGGATTTTCCTAGGTGAGCACTTGAAGGCAGCATTTGACCAATACAGGAACTAAATGTCACAGATTGACCTCTTGGCTCAAGACAAGAATACAAATTTCAAACCTCCATGGGTATATTTTAACAGTAATTTCGAAGTAATTTCAACTTCTCAATGCCTGTGACCACAACTTTTAGCTCCAACTTTAATCAAACACACCTAAAAAAGCAAATCAGGGTGTTCAGGATTGCCTGAAATTGACAGGCAGGTGTGTAAGAGCATGGTTGGAACTTAACTCTGTAGGACAGTGACCCTCCAGGAGCAGTGTTGAGAAGCCCTGACCTACTGACTATTCAGTGTACACTTGGCAGTTCGATTACACACTTACTTATTTGATTTGCTCTTATCCCTTAATCCTTTCTATTTTCCTGTACACAGGTCCTTTGGCATCTTGACATCTTTCGCAGAAGCTTCAGGCAGCTGAACACCCACAAGTGCATGGAGGACTCGTGCATCTTCTGCGCTCTTAAGGTGAGTGTTACCAGGTGCATTCTGCAACATTTGTAGTCTCAAAGCCCAGAAGAAAATGGATTGCCTCTGCAATTGCATGTCACTTGTCGAGCATTTAAAGTTGATACGTGCTTGACAAATGACGTTTAAGGGGCCGTTCAAACAGAACATGTTCCTGCGTCTTAAGAAAAAGCTTGATGCAACCATACAAATAGAACAGAATGCAGGTGTCTCGACATGTTTTATATAAGATTAAGTTATTTTAACTTGACACGGCATCTTAAAAAGGCAGTGCTCATGTGTGCGATTCTGAAAAAACAGTGCATGTTTACGTGGGAAAGCAGCATAGATGGACATCAGTGGCATGTCTAGACTTTTTTGACTGGGGTGGCCCAAGTGGGGCACTGATGTATGCAGGGGTGGCATGAAGTACGAGCGCACACACACACACACAAACACACACACACGTCTGAATAGCATTAATTTACTATTTGTCTCCACTACCCATATCTACTTTAATTACTAACATTACAGTGTCTTACATTCCAGGTGGGGCAACAAGGGCTGTCACATCACTATCCCCACGTGACACTGCATGGCCTGCTGGCACTGCTGAATGGTTCTCATTGTCAGTATCATTTTTTGACTCTAAGAGTGGTTGATTTGGCACACCTGAAGCAATACAGGGATTTTAACAGTTGTATTAATTTATTTGTATGTCAAATTAGTCATATTTAGCTTAGTTTAACTTGTATTGATAAAAATTGGGCTTTGCCATGAATGACAGTATAAGCCACTATATGTTTCAATGTCTGGAAATTAACCACAATGTCATTGATATTACCAATGTTAAGTACTTACTAAAGAGAAATCTGGAACTATCAGGATTTGACATACCCATGTGTACAGCTAAAGCTGGAGGCTCCTGCTCTACATCCCTTCCAGTGTCAAGCTGGCTCTCATCCTCTGACTGGCTAGCACTGCTGGCTGCTCTGTTCTGCTCTGCTGTTTTGGATTTCTTTCTTTTGAAGAATTCCTGAATGTTCTGATTTCTTTTCATACTGTAATAGTCGCATGACGCATCTCACTTTATATCTTGCACAATACATTTAATTATGTATGCATGAATGAATGTGACATGCAAAACTAACCCCTGATATACACTATTGCGTTTTTTTTCCATATGTGGGTCGGACTGGGTGGGTGTGTAAGCAATCATGCCAGTTATTCACTGTGTCAAATTACATAGCTAGCATTAGCATCATTGACAATAACCAAACAATGACAACAGCTTTGCTAGCAAGCATCATGGAAATCAAAACAGATGGGGGAAAATGTTTAGCTTACTACAGCTTAAACTTTTTTAACCGCTGGCACAGTATGTGTATCAAGTCTACTCACATCTTTCAGGAGCGACAAGTAAGTAGCGACTAGCGAGATAAGACCAGGCGTAACAAATGTAGCCCGGAATCCCGGAGACTTCTTGACGTGTGGTTGACCAACCGCTCTTCTTCTTCTGTTGATTTATTGGCAGCTGGTACTCAACGATAACCGCCCCGCAGGCTAGACACTACTCTGGCGCATTACTGCCGCTCAGGTTTAAGACTGAATTGCACCTATAAACAAAAGGTTGGTTACTCGTCATACAGTTCAAATTAAAGTCCCGCCAGATAATGATCATAGTTTAGGATAACGGGGTGGCACCTGGGGTGGCCAATCAGATTCCAGGGGTAGCCTGTGCCACCCCAGGCCACTCCCTGGACATTCCCCTGATGGACATTAATAACAGTAATAACGCGTTCTATGTAAACGGCCCCCTGACTCATCGGATGCCCGTTGTAGTTCTTATGAAGTAATTTGTTAGCAACTTGCATTTTTTTAAAGCATACAACAGATTCAAAATTCATGTTTGAGGTATGACTGTGTATAATTTATGTGTTAGAACAAGATGGGAAGCCTGCTCAAGTAATGTTAAACACACACCTTATGTTACTCAAAGAACCGCCATTGGAAATTCATGAAGAGAACTCATGGCGAATCAGCCTTCTGGGTTATTCTACAAATTGACATCATGACTGAACAGCTCTAATGGCATGTGGGCATACCAGATAAGGACAGGGGTGCTCACTGTGAGCGTGGGCTTCTCAGAAAGATGGCTAGAGGGTACTGGAATCTCCTAGAGTGCCCAGGGTGCACTCCTAATGATCCAGCACGGTGAGGGTAGAGTTGGCTGCTCGAACTAATTGACTTCTTTGCTGACCTTATTGTAGCACAGGAGTAGAATTTAAATTAGCTCCTCAACATCAAGAGCGCTAGCTCTTTCTTTTTTCAAGGAAGTCTTTTTAATTTCCTGCCCGGCGGCTGATAGAGATAGGGGGAGGAGGAGAGGGAAAGCAACTTGGGTCTCTTTTGAAATAACAAGCAAAGGCCTCTCACTCAAACAATATCCTGTTCTCCTGTCGTCCCCCAGGCTAAAAGTGGCTGTGCTATTTGAAGGTGCCACATAAAGGTATAAAACTGACATATTTTTTTAAGAGGTTCCTGTTTATGTTAAAAGAAATCTGCACCGTCTGGTTTGTACTTGGGCATTTGTTTCCAAAAATACCATTGCGTCTTGTTAGCTTCATTTTTGCTGGAGAGAAAAGGAAAGGTACAAATAGTCTGGTGTACAGAGCCTGATGGTTTGAGAGGTTTGTTTCTTACTTTGTGTCTGGCTTATCTTATTTTGGTGCTTAGTGATTTACCTCTTTTACGTGTCGAGGCATTTTTTCTCTCTCTAAAACTAAATAATTGGTTTCCTCTGCCGATGCAAGCTGAGCCCCTGCTCCATTGTTTCCACGGCTACCTGTTACCTTGGCTACACTGTGCTCTGATGGCCCCATGTCATGCCTACATGATGCTATAAAGGCAGTTTGTACCCCTTGCTCTTGGTGTCCTAGGAGTTGATTGTCTCTGAGTTGTGAGATTTGGCTTTGGTGGCTTTTTAACTCTGCTTGCTGCAGTTTTGTCCTGTGTAGGGTGTTGCAGAATTGTGCTGTCTCACAAACAAAATGCCCAATGGTGCTGAATCTTTAATGTATTATTTCTCAGATAGATAGATAGATGGATAGATGGTTAGATAGATAGATGGATGGATGAATGGATGAATAGATGGATAAAGCTCAAGATAGATATATAGATGGATGGATGGATGGATAAGGCTCAAGATAGATAGATAAATGGATGTATAGATAGATGGATAGATGGAAGAGGGATGGATGAATGGATGGATGGATAGATTCATAGATTGATAGATGAATTGATGGATAGATGGATAAGGCTCAAGATAGATAGATGGATGGATGGATGAATGGATGAATAGATGGGTAAGACTCTAGATGGATGGATGGATGGATGGATGGATGGATAAGGCTCAAGATAGATGGATAGATGGAAGAAGGATGGATGGATGGATAGATTAATAGATTGATAGATTAATTGATGGATAGGTAGATGGATAAGGCTCAAGATAGATAGATGACGGACGGACGGACTGACGGATGGATCGATGGATGGATAAATAAGGCTACAGATAGATAGATAGATAGATGGATGAATAGATGGATGAATAAATGGAAGAATGAATGGATGAATAGATGGATAAGGCTCAAGATAGATGGATGGATGGATGAATGGATAGATGGATGAATATATGGAAGGATGAATGGATGAATAGATGGATAAGGCTCAAAATACATAGATAGACTGAATGCATGAAGACTGTTTCATTGTGTATGTTTGAGTGGCTTGGCTTGGAGTTTTATGGATTACTGGAGGTAATTAAAATAAAATAAAGTAAATAAAGCTCTTGTTTGCATGATGTGTGACATCTTGGCTTTATGAATCTCATTACTATGATTGTATGTGCTTCTGCTGTTTTCTTTGGACCGCTTTGTTGGTATAAAACACAAATGAGCCTGCATGAAATCAATTGCAGTGATTGAAATGTGGTCTCTTTCTTTCTGTAAATAAAGTGTGTGTGTGTGTGTGTGTGTAGTGCTGAGGCAGCAGAAATCACATGGCTGTGGTAACACAGAATTGTACCATGAAAACCCTCTCATATATTTGCCAGGATTTATGACCGTTTACCAGGATCTGTTCATTATGTCCTTCTCTGATCTATTCTTTTGTCACTCTCACTGTTTCTCTCTCGATCCTGTTTTCTCAATGTTTGTCTCTCACAGTATAAAACCTGTTGTTAAAATTAGCTCCTTTTCCATTCACTGTTTAACGATTTGGGGCAAAGCAATTGACATAATCCAGGTGATGCGTTTAGAACAAAACTGCAGAAATTACTTCGGTGCCAAGACGATCAATTTAGTCAGTATGACAGACATATTTTCTCTTTTTAATTGTTGCTTTACCAGTCTTTCTACAGTATCAGGAGTTAAAAGTATGGACTCCGTTCTCTACCTGCATGTTTGACTACATTCAAACGGTCAAGTGCGTATATGTTCTGTTACAAGGGCTCGTGTCTCCATAATATCACTGTGTGTGCGAATGGTCAAATGCACTTTGTCAAAAAGCTTGCCGTGGTGAGGTATTAATGTAAATAAGTTATGTCTCAAGTGAATGTAACCAGGTGTAGGGCTGAACAATTTATCAAAATAAAAGTAGTGTGATTATCAAACCACAAAGCCTTTGATTTAATTAAATAATAAATAGTCTGCACACGCTGCTCGCTGCACTTACTGGATGTGCACAGCTCTGTTCTCTGTAGTGTTTCTCGAAGCACACGTGAGGCTATTGAGCAGATCGTGTTAAATTTACAGCGCTCTAGATTCACTAATTGCACATTTGTGTAATTCCAAATATGCTTGACTAAAAAAAAATTATCCAAATCTAAAGTAACTTTATAACACCAGGTTTTTGTGGACAGAATATTGGATGAGAGCATTTCTCTGCATTAAAAGGCCATTGTCAACTCTACTACAAAATTTCATCCTTCAGTGTACTGCCAAAATAAAAGCTTACAATGTTGATACAATGCGAAGATGATGTGATTCTGTTTTTTTTTTTTCCTCTCTCTGTTTGGCTGTATTTATTTATTTATTTAGGTTCTTTTTAAAAGAGCTCAAGTGAGAACACCCTTTAACACCTTATTTCTTTTGGCAGTAGAGCGTGTTTGCCCATGACTTAATTTTGTTAAAAAGGAAAAACGTACTTTTTTTTTTTTTTATGTTAATAATCGTGTTGCAGTTTAAATAGCAGTCTGCATTTTTTTATTCTTTTATTATCGCAATTCGATTTTTGGATACTAGATCTCTCTCTGTATTTCCCCTTGCTGTGTACATGCAGCCTAACAGACCTACTTTCTATTAAGTTTTAAATATTAATTAAACAACAATACTGATAAGAAAAAGAGAAAACCACACACTGCTCTTAATTTATTTCTTAGTTATATTACTGTTTACTTGAATAATTACTTGAAGGATTTATATTTATATATACAGTAAATACATACTGTATATATATTCTTCCACCAAACCCTCTGCTAACTGGTGGGGTGAGTCCTCATACAGCTCTGCCTGTCTGTTGCCTAGAATGGCATGCGTTATGTCACCTCTCTCATTTCTAATGGAGGAACGTTAGTGACGCCCCATCGGTTCAGAGAGTTCCTCACGCATGCTGCCCGCCAGTCGCCTGTTTTCAAGCCATGTTATTGAAATTTAATGATCTAACACTACTAATGATCGCTGAAATATGCCCCCACTTCACCGCCCTTTTCTGCAAACCGCAGATATTTTTCCCAAATGTGTTTATTTGAAAGCATTCTCACTGCAGGAAATATCAAGTTCATTTCCTGAGATGTAAATGAATGGAGAGGTGTGAAAACAAAAAAGCACATCGGTTTCGAAGTATGCAACACTTGGTCCATATTATCTACTGATTGGCTCTTTTGATTTCATTGCATTTTCCATTTGCCAACTTTTTTTTTGTGTACTTTTTGTGGCCATTTAACGTTATTTTTTCTGTCTGAGACTGTGACATTTTGTATTTAAATGCACACCAGACTTTCTAAGCATTGCATTGCAACTATTTTAACTAAAAAACTATGCTTATTTGGAACATTGGGAATTTAAAACAACTCAAATTCATTAAAACATGATCCTTAAAAGAGAATATTAATTGGCTGAGAAGTAAGACAGATTAGACAGAGACCAAGTAAAGATTCACATGAATAAAAAAGAAACCATGGAAACAAAGCAGGAAAACTCTTTGTTCTTAAAAGTATGGTTCACCCAAAAAGGAAATGTTTGGCAGTATGAATGTCTTGGCAGTATGAAGGGCAAGGAAGGCTGCTTTCCCACTAGCACTTTTGGTGTGTACCCAGGTTCATTTGACATCAAAGTTTGATTTGTTTGGATGATGTGAACGCTGTTTTTTGCTTGAAAAGGTGGTCTGTGGTATGGTTCATGTGAACTGGTACTGTTCGCTGCTGATATGAAAGAATGCAATCGTCCTAAATCGAGGAAGTAAACCGCTTTTGATTGTGTATAATTTGTGCCTTTGCAGGCTTGCGATCACAATTATTATGGTAAAATGCATTTCTCATACCTGCTTGTCTGTATAATCAGAGATCACAAATAAATCGCCTTCATAGTATAGCTCAGATTCTTCACATATTTGCACATTCAGTGCATCCGCAGCAGACAAACGCAAGTGTTATTATGTGCATGTAAAGTTTTGGTGGTACAGCCAAAGACATGGATACTTTAATAACTCAGCGAAGCTGATGTCTTCTCGAGTTGTTACCTAGTTACAGTGGTAAACAGTTGCTGCTTGTACTCGCATTGATGTTGCAATCAGACCACGGTTCAGACCAAAATAATATAATATGAACAGAGACCAGTGGGGGCAGGGGGAGGAAACGAACCCGGATTTGGTTTCGGACCAAGCAAGTGTAAAAGCACCCTAAATGAGAACAGAATTTTCATTTTTGGGTGAACAATACCTTTAAAAAATAAAATAAAAATAAAAAACAAGCAAGAAACCCCAGACATTTATTAGACAATAGCATGTTCTCTTCAAAATCAGTTCCACAATTCCTCAAACTGAACAGCAATTCTAAAAATGTAGTCCATCTGTGTTAAATACCTTGAATGATTTGGCAGTAGGAGTGGTAATCTATAGACACTTAACAATTCATTTTTCAATTGTGTTATTTTTAGTGCACTATCCACTGCCATTGTATTGAAAAGACGGACCGAAATATTCATTAAAACATCTCTTTTTGTGTTAATAAAAGGAAAATGATAAGAAGAAAAATCAAATGGGTTTTAAACGACATGAGGGTGAGTACATTATGAAAGAATTTTCATTTTTGGGTGAGTTATTCCTTTGACTTTTGAATGATTTTTGTGTGAATCAATCCAGAATCGTTGAAACAATCTGTGTATCAATTTTCTTTTTCTCCCATTCCTTTTTGGCAGCATTGTAACATCTTATGCCTATAGTGTTTTGTTAACACAGAGAGGTTTTGCACATCATAGGGGCAGCAGTGTGACACTGGGTGGAGAGGGTCACCTCACTGTCAACTCACGAGGTGTGATAATGCTGTAAGGTTTGTGACCTCTACTGAACATCAGCCTTGCTAAGAAACTGCAGCAATGGGAGGAACACATACACATAAATGCATACAAAAGAAATGCAAATTCACAGTCGCTCACTATTGCTGTTGTCTCTTTACTGTGATGCTTCTTTTTATAGAAACTCCAGTGTGAATGTAGTGACACCTCTGTGTTTGTGTGGCTTTATGAAGCGCAAGCTACGTAGTGATTGAGTTAAACCAATATACAAACTCATAATCATCATGAGATTCCATCCCTCTGCGATTTAAAAACTGAACCCTGGGAGTGTTTCATATTGATATATTTTTTTGCATCACAAGATTGCTCTCCCCTGTGAGAGAGAGTGTGTGTTTGTGTGTTCTCATTGCCCTTGTGGGTTTTGAGCAGTGCAGATGATATGTGTCACTGTTGATGACTGTGAGTAGAGGTTAATGTCTCATTTCACAGGCTATGCCTAAGGGCTCACAGCTGACAACAGAATCTCTGGTGGATTTACTGTGTGTGTGTGTATGCATGCATATGACTGGACTTGCATGTCTTGAGTACAGCCAGTCCAGTTGGGTTCCATGAATGGACTGAGAAGAAAAGTCAATCTGCTCTATTGGTGGCACACTCTTCAAAGTTTCACCTATAGGGATGTGCAAAACTACATTTTTTTTTTTAATTCGACTAGTCGGGTTGCCTGAATGACTAGTTGACTAATTGGTCTTAAAGAAGCCCTGTATAATAAGGCTGGTTTCGGTTAATCTCACTGTAATAGACAATTTTTGACATTATATGTGCTATTTAATGATACATTTTATAATGACTTGAGCCAAGCGCACACTACACAACTTAAAGTCACACCCTGTGCACACTTAACAACTCAGCCTTTTGTTTTCGGTCACGGTGTTGTGCACACCAGATGGCTAGGTGTATCAACTACACATCCATTCGTCCCCCGACTGAAGACCTGTTTACACCGGATATTAAGATGCGTTTTGGGTTATTCGATCGCAAGTAGACCTGGTCAAGTTTGACCACTTGTGTTTAGATTTCGAGGGGAGAATCTCTTATTTTTATGAAGGCACACAACAGTTATTATGTCAGTGTATTACTGCATGATAATAAAGCGCAAAAAGTAAAAGGAAAAAAAAATCACTATAAACCGTTTCTCAAAATTATACTTGCATTTAATGTAAGCACAAACATGACATTTAGAGTAGAATTCTGAGTTATTTTAGTGAAATACCTGTTTTAACTGTCAGATGTGTGTGCCCTCATCTGTCTCTGCATGTTGATATCAGGCATACTGAAGATCTGTGAAGTTCTTGAGCATGTACTGTATATGCATTTGCTTTTTTTAATTTTCAGATCAAATGTTTATTTCCTTTTAAATCTGCACATAACTGGCAATGGATCAAATGGATCACCCAAAACTCATCTTACCATGATCCCGAAATTCATTTACAAACACAATCACATAGCAACGGGACAGTTTATTTGTGATAACATGTCAGCAAACAACATGAAAGAAGGACTCACATCAGTTTATTGCACTGATCTGCACAGAACAGAAAAAAAAATAGCTGAACATAATGAAGAGACAGCGGGTAGGGAAACGTTGGTGTTGTATTATTTTATTTTCTTATTATTATTTGTAACCTGCTTCTCAATGCATTGCTCTCCTCATGCTCTCTCTCTGTATTTCATTGGCTTTTGCTAAATTTCTGTCTCTCGCTTTTGGTGCACACACTTTACGACTCGTCGGCCAGATTTCAAGCAGTTTTTAAATCCGTTGTAGCGTCTGCGACTATTGGCATGTTGCAGAAGTGCGCAAACTACACGACCATCGGTTGTGCGATCTGAGAATTCACGTTGCAGACCAGTCGCAGGCTAAAAAAATCAAAGGAGACGAGCTTGCGCATGGTTACCATGATTGTTCTCTCTTTGAAGTGCCCTGTGAAGGCGTAATTTGTGACATTTGTAACACAGACATACTGGGACAGTCTTGTTCTAGAAAACATTTCTCAACCGCATTGCTGCATCATCAGTTTCTCTGGATATCTTCTCCCGGAAGAGACAGACTAAATGCGTATATCTTCTGAAAGTAAATTTTGTCAACATTTAAAAGTAAACTAGCATACACAGTGTATGTAAAGCTAAAAGACCTGGACTACAAGCAACAAACCTTTAATTCCTTACAGTTGATATCCCTGAGCATATGTGAGTGTGTACCGCTCTCTCAATCACACTGAAGAGAGCAGAACAAAACTGCAGTTAGGTTGGGCTCTGATTGCCGGAGTGATATATTTGCTGCGTACACACACCAGACTTCCATTTGGACCTTATCTATCCTGGGTATTTTTTCAGCCAAGAGAGAGATAGGGAGGAAGAGGACATTTAAATATGTCTATAGGTGAAAATGACTCCAGGCTCTTAACTGGGCTGAGCGGTGTGTGATTAGAGCAGTTGAAATGATGCAGTGGCTGAATTTTTCACTCATTGAGTTTCCTCAGTGGGGTACATAACCCTCTACCTCTGTCCCTCCCACTCTTTCTTTTTTGCACTCACTCCATCCTCTCTCTCCTTGGCGCAGTGCAGTCAGCACACTGCATTACCTGTGCTAGCGCCACCGGCCTGTCCTGCTCAGGGGAAAACCCCCCCATCCCACCTCCATACAGGGGCTGCCTTGGGTGATGTGCCTATTGCATATATGAGGTTTTAAAACTGCAGTGTGTGTGTGTGTGTGTGTGTGTGTCTGCGGCTGCAGTGAATATTTGTCTTTAGTATAGCCAACAACACTTGTTTTGCTCGAGTCCATTTGTTGTGTTTATCAGGATGTCCTCTGGTGAGAGCACATTGTGTTGCATTCATTGTTCATTGGGTTCAATAACAGTGCCAATGCTGATGGACAGGAGAATGGATTCCACTGCAGGTTTTTAGATCTTAGCGTTTGTTTGAATGTTCTCTGTTAATGTGCTCAGTATCTCAGGAAGAGATTTTTCAGTAAGTGCTACACAGAAAATCTTGTCCTATATAACGGGTACAGCGAGACTCCATTTCACAAAATTTGACAGTGTATTATAAAGAAGTTGGCATAAATCTCTGTTTGAACGACTGTGTTGCAAAACCAATGAGCTGTCTACCTAGACTGCATTTTTGGGCATCACAGGCACGTTTTGAACGTTCACTGTGTTTCAAAAACCCAGTGAGCTGCCTACCTAGACAGCATTTTTGGGCATCATAAGCCATCTTAACACTGCAAAGGTGGCACAGAAGCTGCATCTGAAGTGCAATTTGATTTAGGTGTATTTAAACAGACTGATAATTGCTGGTCAGAGGTGGCATAAATGCATTTACACAGCCACTGAAATTGCATAAATAATGTTACAAGATTTTTAAATATAAAATTATTAAAATATAGTAATATGAAATTATACTTCGAAATTTTGAACTAAATTATGAAATATATGATTGATCATGATGACAAGAAAGCAGAGGGTGGGTCAAAGCAGGCATAATTTATTCTGGCTTTTTTGCAGCATTTCGTCTTTACACAGAATTTTGAGCAGGCACAGAGCAGCCTTAATTCGACTGTGTAAAGACACCTATAGATACATACAGTATAACTGTTCATTGTATTTTAAAACCTGCAGTTGTGAACTGGCTACCTATAAATAATTTTTCGGCATCATAAGCACGTTAGACAGAATTTTTGGCCATAATAGACACATTCGAGCATTCTCTGTTTGAAAACCTAGTGAGCCTGTCTACTTATTAATTTTTGTCTACTATAATCATTTTTGGGCATCATAGGCACGTACGAGTGTATGCTATGTTTCAAAACCTAGTGAGCTGCCTATAGACAGCATTTTGGGGCATTACAGACACGTTTTAACGTTCATTATCAAAACCTAGTGAGCTCCCTACCTAGACAGTATTTTTTGGCATCATTGGATATGTTCAAATCCCATTGAACTGCATACCAACACAACAGTTTAAAGATTATTAGATACACTCAGATTCAGCCAATGTGTTTGTTGCGTGATTTGAAATAACATAGAACTTGTGATTATTCAGCAAATCTGTGACTGGTTATTTAGTAGTGTGTCACTGCATAAGAGAGCTCTCTTCTCCTCGTTGTGTGCATTTTCTAGACCGTGAGCATGCAGACTGACAAAAGATGTTATGTGCTCTACCGTGACTGTTACGTCAGATTTGCATGCTTACTTTGGGCTGCTGTTTGTGTTTTCAGAGCATCTTTGCCCAGTTCCAGTTCAGCAGTGAGAAGGTGCTCCCATCAGATGCTCTGCGCAGCGCTCTGGCCAAAACCTTCCAAGACGAGCAGCGCTTCCAGCTAGGCATCATGGACGATGCAGCCGAGTGTTTCGTAAGACTTTTTTTTTATTTATCCCCATCTCACCATTTTCATGTTTTCCCCTCATAAGTTACTTTTCTGTTTTTGCTGACACTATGATAAGCTCTACGTATCTGATTTCCTCTCTGCCTTTCTCTCTATCTTTCTCCTTTGTTCTTTGTTTCTATGCTCTTCATGCATTTCCTCCTCTAACCTTTCCTGAATCCTTCTTTCGCCTCTTTCTCCTCGCCTAACCTCTCTTTATCCTCTCCTCTGCTGGATTTTGTCAACCTTGAAGTTGAAATGTTATGTCTGGTTCTGCAGCTTGTGCATATCCTTGTGTAGTTTGAAGAGTGGTAGAAATAGAAACGTCTAAGCTACACATAGAAAATTGCTGTGAAGAGAGTAGCGAGACAGCTGAGGTTTGACAACTTCTTGTAATGTTTATATATTACTCTGTAGCCAACACAGAAAAAGTTGTGTTTCAGTAATGTCTCTGTCAAGACATGTTGACGTGTTTTTGATAAGTATATTTGATTCTAAATGGCTTGCTAATAGCATTCTCTCAGAATTTAATGAGACTTAACATCAAACAGATGCTGTGAGTAGATTATAGAGGTATTGATCTATATTTAACTGGAAAGTGATGGATGGTTTTATACCTTTTCTTTGTTGGAAAATAAAATTATGGATTGCTTTTGTCTGCCATGTAGCATGATCTTGAGCCACTTCTCTTTTGTTTTGTTACCTTTCTTCAGCTCTGTTTGAAAACTTAGTGAATTGCCAACATGAAGGCTGTTCTCAGCAGCGAAATCACTAGCTGCCTTATAAGAGACCTCATTTTGCCTTGTTTATTGTTTATCCTTCACAGATCCAACCAGTCCATGAATGCATTGCAACAAAGCTCAGTGAAAATTTCTATTTAAATTGCGAATGGAGGGAATTATTTATTTGTCATTTATTAAAGCTGAAGTGTGTAACTTCATGCCACTTGCACCATTGAACGGAATTGCAAAAATAAACATCAAACAGCCTTACGAATATGTGAAGTTACTGTTTACAAACAAATGCTCGGCTCCTGCACTTCCAGGTTCTTTTGGCACCGCTGAAAAGAACTAAGTTCATTGGTCCCCAAATTTTTGCCTTAGATTTAGGTGAAAATGCCCAAAAAGTGTTGTTTGCGGGGTTGAAACACCCCATTCTTTTTCTTTTTTTTTTTTTTTTTCAATTTGGAAAGCCCAATGTGCTCTAAGTCCTCGTGGTGGCGTAGTGACAGGAGGACGAATCTCAGTTGCCTCCGCATCTGAGACCGTCAATCCGCGCATCTTATCACGTGGCTTGTTGAGGGTGTGACCGCAGAGACATAGCGCGTGTGGAGGCCCACACTATTCTCCGTGGCATCCATGCACAACTCACTACGTGCCCCACCGAGAGCGAGAACCACACATTATAGCGACCACGAGGAGGTTACTCCATGTGACTCTACCCTCCCTAGCAACTGGGACAATTTGGTTGCTTAGGAGACCTGGCTGGAGTCACTCGGCACACCCTGGATTCGAACTCGCGGCTCCAGGGTTGGTAGTCAGCGTCAGTAATCGCTGAGCTACCCAGGCCCCTAAAAACCCCATTCTTCAAATTTCCATCAGTATCTTTGGATCAGGATTAACTCAAGGTTTTATGTGAATTATGATATTTTATGGATCATCGTCATTGTTATCGGTGTTGCTCTTATAAGACCAATATCCTCCGCAGCTGCTGTTGGTTTGTTGGACTCAAGATGGCGCCGAGTATGGCTGCTGCGTTGCGAGCTCCGACACAACTTAGCAATGGTTTGTTTGTTTTGTTTACAATTCTTATGTTTCTTGTCTTGGATGTTGCCTGCCTTATTGTCTACGACAGACAAACACTTTTGGACATTGGCTCAGCGATCTCACACCGTAAACCGGACTTCACATTCCTCAATGCCGACCCGCTGTTTACAAACACGCAAGCGGAGCCCTTTGTCTGGGCAGCACGGCCGCGGAAACGCAGGAGGAAAAGGGGAAACAGAGCCGGCGTTCTCATCAGAGTAAGACGCCGCGCAAATCGACCCCCGCTACCCACTATTCTACTGGCAAATGTTCAGTCTCTGGATAACAAGCTCTGCGAGCTGAAAGCGCGGATCTCTTTCCAACGAGAGACGAGGGACTGCTGCGTTATCTGCCTTACGGAAACTTGGATGTCTGCGGAGATTCCAGACTCAGCCATTGAACCCGCGGGGTTTTCCATGCTCCGAGCGGACAGAGCGAAAGACCTCTCAGGTAAAACTAGAGGAGGTGGTGTATGTTTTATGATCAACAAATCCTGGTGCGATCAGAGGAACATACATTCTATCAAGTCTTTCTGTTCTCCTGATCTGGAATTTCTTATGCTTCTGTGTCGACCATTCTGGCTACCGAGGGAATTCACAGCGGTCATTATCACTGCTGTGTACATCCCCCCACAAGCCGACACAGACCGGGCACTCAAGGAACTGTATGGGAGTATAAGTGAGCAGGAAACCGCGCACCCTGAGGCCGCGTTCATTGTGACCGGGGACTTTAATAAAGCCAGTTTAAAATCAGTCGCACCAAAATATCACCAGCACATTAGTTTCAACACACGAGGGGACCGGGTTTTGGACCATTGCTACTCTCCGTTCCGGGATGGCTACAAATCCCTCCCCCGCCCACCATTTGGAAAATCGGACCACTCTTCCATTCTGCTTCTGCCCGCTTACAGGCAGAAACTGAAACAGGAAGCACCCACCCTCAGAACGATCCAGTGCTGGTCGGACCAATCAGACTCTACGCTACAAGACTGTTTTGATCGCACGGACTGGGAGATGTTCCGGTCCGCCTCTGATGACGACATCGAGCTTTACGCTGATAGCGTAATGTGCTTCATCAGAACGTGTGTAGAGGAAGTGATTCCGACCAGAACTGTGCGAATCTATCCGAATCAGAAGCCGTGGATCAACAGCGATGTTCGCGCAGCACTTAATGTGCGGACCTCCGCTTTTAATTCCGGGAACGCGGAGGAGCATAAACAAGCCAGTTATGCCCTCCGAAAAACTATCAAAACAGCAAAACGCCAGTACAGGAGTAAGATTGAGGGACAGTTTAACACCACCAACTCTAGAAGCATGTGGCAGGGAATTAACATCATCACGGACTTTAAAGGGAATAAAAACTCCGCCATGAACACCGCTGCCTCTCTCCCAGATGAGCTAAATACTTTTTATGCTCGTTTCGAGGGAAATAACACCGCCCTCGCGGAGAGAGCTCTCACGGCCGAAGCTACAGAGGTTAGTTCACTCTCCGTCTCTGTAGAGGATGTAACCCGATCATTCCGACGGGTGAATATCCGCAAAGCCGCGGGTCCAGACGGCATTCCGGGCCGCGTCATCAGAGCGTGCGCGAACCAGCTGGCTGGTGTTTTTACGGACATTTTCAACCTCTCCCTCTCTTTGTCTGTAGTCCCCACATGCTTTAAAACATCCACCATTGTGCCTGTTCCAAAACAATCGAAAATAACTTGTTTAAATGACTGGCGTCCTGTTGCTCTGACCCCCATCATCAGCAAATGTTTTGAGAGACTAATCAGAGATTACATCTGCTCTGTATTACCACTCAATCTTGACCCGCTGCAGTTTGCTTACCGTAACAACCGCTCCACTGATGATGCCATTGCATCTACAATACACACTGCTCTCTCCCACCTGGAAAAAAAGAACACTTATGTGAGAATGCTGTTTGTAGACTACAGCTCAGCATTCAACACCATAGTGCCCTCCAAGCTAGATGAGAAACTCCGGGCTCTGGGCTTAAACAGCTCGCTGTGCAGCTGGATCCTGGACTTCCTGTCAAGCAGACGCCAGGTGGTTAGAATAGGCAGCAACATCTCCTCATCACTGACCCTCAACACTGGAGCCCCGCAGGGCTGTGTTCTCAGCCCACTACTGTATTCCCTGTACACACATGACTGTGTGGCAACACATAACTCCAATGCCATCATTAAGTTTGCTGATGACACGACGGTGGTAGGTCTGATCACTGACAATGATGAAACAGCCTACAGAGAGGAGGTGCACACTCTGACACACTGGTGTCAGGAGCACAACCTCTCCCTCAACGTCAGTAAGACAAAGGAGCTTGTGGTGGACTTCAGAAGAAAAGACAGAGAACACAGTCCCATCACCATCAATGGGGCACCAGTGGAGAGAGTCAGCAGCTTCAAGTTCCTGGGTGTCCACATCACTGAGGAACTCACATGGTCCGTCCACACTGAAGTCGTTGTGAAGAAGGCTCATCAGCGCCTTTTCTTCCTGAGACGGCTGAGGAAGTTTGGAATGAACCGCCACATCCTCACACGGTTCTACACCTGCACTGTGGAGAGCATCCTGACTGGCTGCATCTCCGCCTGGTACGGCAATAGCACTGCCCACAACCGCAAAGCACTGCAAAGGGTGGTGCGAACTGCCAAACACATCATCGGAGGTGAGCTTCCCTCCCTCCAGGAAATATATACAAGGCGGTGTGTGAAAAAAGCTCGGAGGATCATCAGAGACTCCAGCCACCCGAGCCATGGGCTGTTCTCACTGCTACCATCAGGTAGGCGGTATCGCAGCATCAGGACACGCACCAGCCGACTCCATGATAGCTTCTTCCCCCAAGCAATCAGACTTCTGAACTCTTGATCTCCCACGATCAAAATACATCATCCCTGCACTTTATTACTCTTTTATCTCACACCGGACTGTCATAAATTATATTACTGTCATTATATTATGTCTCTCTTAACAACTGACTATCAACCGACAGCCTGAATGTCAATACAGTACAATACTGTACATTCTATATATATACTTTTTTCATATATATTTTAATTTTTATTGAATAATGTGTATCTATATAGTATCTATATAGTAAAAAAAAAAAAAAAAAAACAAAAAACAAAAACAGCATATTGTATACTGTGCAATGTATGTTATTATTGTATATTGTTGAGTGTAATTGTGTATAACAGATGTTTAAATTGTGTTGTGTTAATTTGATGTTTTAAGTTGTGTAATTATGTATAACAGATGTTTAAATTGTGCTGTGTTAATTTGATGTTTTAAGTCGAGTTTAATTATGTATAACAGATGTTTAAATTGTGCTGTGTTAATTTGATGTTTTAAGTCGAGTTTAATTATGTATAACAGATGTTTAAATTGTGTTGTGTTAATTTGATGTTTATTGTAGATTGGCGTATGTCTCATCACTGTCACGACTGCTATGTTGATCGGAACTGCACCCAAGAATTTCACACACCATTGCACTTGTGTATATGGCTGTGTGACAATAAAGTGATTTGATTTGATTTGATTTGATTTGGTTGATTTGAACTTTTCATGAAGGAATTGCTCAAATTCCATAGTGAAATTGCTGTGACGTTATGAGGCCAAATATGATCTAATGTTCTTAAACCACCATCAAAAGGGACTCCATCTCCACCACCACAATGCACAGGTTATGTATTGTAATACTTCTAAAATCACGTCTTTTGCATTTATTTTGACTGCAGTAGGGATGTCTCGATACTGATACTGGTATAGGAACCGAGTCCGATACCACACTCGTACTCATACTCTTGCTCGTAAAAATGCTCCGATACCAAAAACCGATACCATCTGATGAACGAATGTCATTACGTAAACAATCAGCGCACAAATTCTAAACACTTTATGTTCTTGTGAGATTATTTAACTGCAAAAGCTGCAATTTAATGAGATAAATACGGTATATACAGTGCATCCGAAAAGTATTCACAGCGCTTCACTTTTTCCACATTTTGTTATGTTACAGCCTTATTCCAAAATGGATTCAATTCATTATTTTCCTCAAAATTCTACAAACAATACCCCATAATGATAACGTGAAAGAAGTTTGTTTGAAATCTTTGCAAATTTATAAAAAACAAAAAAACAAAAAAACAAAAACAAAAACAAAAAATCACATGTACACAAGTATTCACAGTTTTTGCCATGACACTCAAAATTGAGCTCAGGTGCCTCCTGTTTCCACTGATCATCCTTGAGATGTTTCTACAACTTGATTGGAGTCCACCTGTGGTAAATTCAGTCAATTGGACATGATTTGGAAAGGCACACACCTGTCTATATAAGGTCCCACAGTTAACAGTGCATGTCAGAGCACAAACCAAGCCATGAAGTCCAAGGAATTGTCTGTAAAACTCCGAGACAGGATTGTATTGAGGCACAGATCTGGGGAAGGTTAGAGAAACATTTCTGCAGCATTGAAGGTCCCAATGAGCACAGTGGCCTCCATCATCTGTAAATGGAAGAAGTTTGGAACCACCAGGACTCTTCCTAGAGCTGGCCGCCCGGCCAAACTGAGCGATCGGGGGAGAAGGGCCTTAGTCAGGGAGGTGACCAAGAACCCGATGGTCACTCTGACAGAGCTCCAGCATTTCTCTGTGGAGAGAGGAGAACCTTCCAGAAGAACAACCATCTCTGCAGCACTCCACCAATCAGGCCTGTATGGTAGAGTGGCCAGACAGAAGCCACTCCTCAGTAAAAGGCACATGACAGCCCACCTGGAGTTTGCCAAAAGGCACCTGAAGGACTCTCAGACCATGAGAAATAAAATTCTCTGGCCTGATGAAACAAAGATTGAACACTTCGGCCTGAATGGCAAGCATCATGTCTGGAGGAAACCAGGCACCGCTCATCACCTGGCCAATACCATCCCTACAGTGAAGCATGGTGGTGGCAGCATCATGCTGTGGGGATGTTTTTCAGCGGCAGGAACTGGGAGACTAGTCAGGATTGAGGGAAAGATGAATGCAGCAATGTACAGAGACATCCTTGATGAAAACCTGCTCCAGAGCGCTCTGGACCTCAGACTGGGGTGAAGGTTCATCTTCCAACAGGACAACGACCCTAAGCACACAGCCAAGATAACAAAGGAGTGGCTACGGGACAACTCTGTGAATGTCCTTGAGTAGCCCAGCCAGAGCCCAGACTTGAACCCGATTGAACCTCTCTGGAGAGATCTGAAAATGGCTGTGCACCGATGCTCCCCATCCAACCTGATGGAGCTTGAGAGGTCCTGCAAAGAAGAATGGGAGAAACTGCCCAAAAATAGGTGTGCCAAGCTTGTAGCATCATACTCAAAAAGACTTGAGGCTGTAATTGGTGCCAAAGGTGCTTCAACAAAGTATTGAGCAAAGGCTGTGAATACTTATGTACATGCGATTTTTTTTTTTTTCGTTTTTTATTTTTAATACATTTGCAAAGATTTCAAAAAACTTCTTTCACGTTGTCATTATGGGGTATTGTTTGTAGAATTTTTAGGAAAATAATGAATTTAATCCATTTTGGAATAAGGCTGTAACATAACAAAATGTGGAAAAAGTGAAGCGCTGTGAATACTTTCCGGATGCACTGTAGTTTACTTTGCATGTGCAGCACACATCAAATGTGAGCATAGCGCTAGTGAATGAGTGGAGACAGTGTTGTGCTGACGCCGGTTGCACTGCACATACATTAAAGCTCCTCCTTGGCTCATACTGGGAAAACAGCGTCATCAGCATCCAGTGCTCCGTTTGTTGCAGATGACAGCGAACAGAACGCAAATACACTTTGTAGCATGAGGCACATACAGAGTACATACTTATTTAATTAAATAGCAGCATTTAATAATCACTTTGAGTCACGTAGCGCCCAGCTTTTTCAGACTGAAAAGCTCTCGTCATCACACAGAAACACTTCAAAATAAAAGGTCCGTCAAAATAAAAGCTCAATTTAAATGAATAATAATAAAAGTATGACAGAAATACATCACTATTGTAAAGTTATGTAATATTCACTGTATTACTACTAATACTAATAAGTCAATGGTAATTGTAAGCAGTATCTCACATCTGTGATACTCTGTAATGCAGCACTTCATTTCACAAAATATAACTCCAATGCTCTATTTTGGAATGTGCTGTGAGGTTCTGTATATAAGCACTTAATTTGATAAAAAAATAATACAATGTTATGTTGAAAGTTGTTATATTTGTTATATTTTAATTAATTCATTTATTTAAACACCATTTTGATGATAAACTGAAATAATCTGTTGATATGGAGTTTTGAAAACAAAAAAGAAAAAAGAAAAACAGGTATCGACTCAGCGAGTATCAGAAAGAAATTATCGGTACTCGTACTAGTTCTCATAAAAATGGTATCGAAACATCCCTAGACTGCAGTATATAAAGTGATCAATTGAACCTGTCTGTTATTAGGTTTGAATAATGAATATAATGATATAAAAGTCAAATATTATTATTTACTGTATGTGGACCATTAATTTAAGCAAACGCATATTGCATGTCTCTCTGAAGTTTTCATTTTTATATGCCACATTTCTCAGGCTTTTGAAGTGTATTTGAATGAGTGAGGTTGAGTATTTATCAACCTGTTACATGTCCAACATAATACAGGCATATTGAACCAAGTTAAAACTTGTTTTGCCGATAGTTCAAAAAGAACCTACATATATTTCTTCAATGTAAATCCTAGATATACATTTATAATACTTTTATTTTTTAACATTTAACATAATATGTTTTAAAATGTTTACATTACATAATGTTCAAAAGATTATTAAAACTGCAACTCTGCTCGTATCCACCATTGAAATCTGCTGCTCAAAAGAACCTGGAATCATGGTTGCCTGCTATGTAACATTTAATCTATGTGCCCCCATCTGCCAATAATCAAACAAAGAGATAGTTCTGCTCCAAACTCTTGCCATCCGTTGAGTTAATGCTGTTGTGTCGGGCTGGATGGGGGCTGTTATTTCGGGAACTTAAGCAGTTCTGACAAGTATTGATAAAGTAGTTACATCTAATTAAAAATGGTTTCACTCCATTTCACAATATTTGTGTACTGTTTTTTGTGCTTATTAGAGTATCAAGTGATTAGCATAGCTATATGCTAACAAGAGGCTTGAATCATCTTTGATTGGTATATTTGAGCCTCTCATGTGCTTCATGCAAGGAATATGAGTGACCATTGATGGTAGGTTTGAAAGATTTAATTGCGATTTAAAAAAATAATATTACGATTGCAGTGAACTGCGATATGATAAACATGAAAGAAAAAAAAACTAGAAAGGATGAAAATAAGCACTACGATCAGCACTTGCAGACTGTTTATTTACTTAATAAAATTGTAGCCCTTGCAGTGTGATAATTGCACATATCTCATATTGCGATTTCAATTTTATTTTGATGAATCGTTCAGCCCTAGTTAATGCAGTTTCTGCAAATGAAGGCAGTTTTAAGTCAAGAGTCACTTATAAGGTAGCATCTCAGCTGCTTTGAAAGGGCATTCACACAGGATATGTTCTTGCATTCAAAAACAGCGAGACATGTGCAATGGAATGGAACAAAATGCATGAAGTTGACACAGTGTCTTGAAAATGCAACACTCATCTGGCATATGTGCACTGTATGTAGACAGGCAATTAAAAAATAACGCCAATGAAATGCAAGAACACAATCTGTGTGTACACCCCCTTGTATGGCAGTTGCCTATGTAGACAGAATAGCAGCTCACTAGGTTATGGAATAGAGCTGTTGTGTTTTAGTGGGTGTGTAGATTTATGGCTGTAAAGGCTGTATAGACATATGGCCATATGAGTTGGCAGGTAAATCGACTGGCCATGCTGTTGCTATATGAGCTTGGATCGGATCATTAGGGATGTGGAAGTTTTCTATAAGGTCTTCCCTTACTCCCAAACCCACTTTTCTAATCCCCAGACCTGATTATTCGGCTGGACCTGATTAAGCACCATAGACTGCATTTATCTCACATTTATATCCTTTAAGGACACACTGCCTGAACATCAATACAGATAATTACTTTTACGCAAATAAGCAATTGAACAATCATTCACGGGCGAGCAGCTGAGTTGTCCAATCAAGATAGCTCACTGAGAGACCCTGTAATTGGCTCCATCTTAAATACCCATTTATATACAGACGGTACTGTCTATGTCAGGGCTTTTCTACCATAGATTTGTGAATGCAGCTGTGCTTATACATAAGGTCACAAAAGACAGCATCATCAAAGTGTTATTTAGTTCAATTATCACCTCGTCTGCAGTTCAGCGACAAAAGACCGTTTTAGTCTCGGGCTCATTATTTTTAGCAAAGGATCTGTTGAATGAAGCTGCCACGATTTCTCCATTTGACTGCTGCATTTATGAGGTAGCGGCGGGCACGGAGCCAAACCACTTGTCGTGCCATACCTCTCTGCTTCTAGACACCAACCCCTCTCCTCACATGCACCAGACGACAGACGGCACATTAGCGAAATGCCAACTCTTAAATTCTGCCTCTCTCCGCTTCACATCTGCACCGCTGCATAAATAGCTGCGTAATTATCCAAACAGGAAATGAGAAGCTCCATACACTAATGATTTGTTGTGTGATACTCAATGACTTACAGCGAGCGTGAAATGGGATATTTTGAATGCAATATGTGAGAGACCGAGAGGAATGTGTGGAATTCTGCATAACTGAGCCCAGTGTACTCTTGAGTAGTTATATGGAGGGAGGGAACATATTTAACTTTTTGCCATACTTTTCAAGGGCAGGTGAATTAAAAATAATGTGCTGGGCACGCATATTTATTACTAGCCATGAAGTTGTATTTTGCATAATTTTTTATTTAGAAATGTTTTTTTTTTGTCCTGGAATTATTTGGGTCAATGCATATTTGTGGCCAACAAAGAATATCGTTGTTACCATACTGTGTTTAATCCATTCTCTATGTGAAACGCTACTTCTCATAAATACATAAATGCATTGATTTTGGTGGCTTTAAGGGACAGTTCACCCAAAAATTAAAATCTTGTCATCATTTACTGACCCTCATGTTGTTCCAAACCTGTATTTATTCCTAATTTTTCAATAAAATGGCAGTTGATAGGAATCCACTTTAAAGTTTTTAAAAGCACCCAAAATTATCATTAACCCTTAAAGCTTTGATGGGCCCACCCAAGAACAAAATAATTATCGAAATATTAATAACTACAGTCTTGACCAACAAAAAATAGATATCGTTTTAAAGCTTAGAAGCTGTACTTTACATTGCATGTAGGCAATATGACCAAAACTGAACAAATGCTTTGAAATTTGCAGACAAATCAGTGTTCCGTTTTTATAATTTATTCATAATTTTGCACACATTTTATTGTAATCGGTAAAAACATCAAGCTGATCAAATAGCCATGTGTCTTATGTTGTTGGAAAGCTCTCAAAGAGTAGAATACAACCAATGGTTTGTTTTACTCACAGACAAAAATATAGCGGGTAATAGCTAAGTATGTCTGTTACGTGTAAACAGGTGTTGCTTATATGCTGTTTTTCTTATAACTTCACGAAAGTAAACAGAACATAAAATCACACATCATTACTTAAGAGGAGGTGATTATCTTTTAAACAAGCCCACACCCAATGTAATCAGATGCATAGATCATTAGATAATCCACACGAAGCACAATGTGCAATCTGGCTAAAAACACGTTAGCTTTCCTGGATCAGATGACTACATCGGAAATGATGTAGTACGTTGTCCAGTATCATGGAACACTAACCCAATCGTATTAGGATTCAGATCGCTGCAACCAGAGGTGGAAGTCATCCAAATATGGGCTGAGAGGATCATTTACTCTAATTACATATGGCCACCAGGAGATGGCGCCAAGTACATAACACAGACTCAATGATGGCTCAGATGACACAGAATTGAACATAGAGATCTTGTTACTCATGCCTTCATGCTTTGAAAAGAGAGCATACTTTTAGTCATTGTTGTGTAATTTGTTCTTATGTACAATTATTATGTTTTATTTGTTTGGAGAGGCTTTAGGACACTTAGAGATGCTTTTGGACACTAGGATAAATTATATTTGTAATGCTATAACTTTTGATTGCTTTGTCTTATCAACACAAAATTTTACTCAGTTATAGGTGACATGATTGGGAACAAAAGCAGTTTTTGTCAGAGCTACCTTATTTACTCCCTGAGATATATAATTTCAAATCAGAAAAATAAGAAAAAAAAAAGTTAAATTTTGACTCAAGTTGTTCAAGTTTCTTAAGCTGAGAATCTCAGAATGTATAATTATCTATATCAGTAAAAACAAATTTAAATGTTTTCTTTAAAATGATACAAAATACTTGATCCTCCTGGTTTTTTTTATAAGCCTTTAAATTTGGGTACGCCACTGAAACAGGAAATCTTCTCATAGCTTAAAGGGTTAAAGTAGTCCATGGGACTTATGTGTCAAATTTTAAGTGTTCTGACGGCATACAATAGGTTTTTGATGAGAAACAAACTGAAAGTAAATTTAAGTATATAAACACACACACTTCATCCATCATTATTGTATTAGTCACTTAAGTAGAGTACTTTATTTCAATTTTTCATTTGCTCACTTGTCAGATTGCATCAGTTAAAAAACAAAACAAGGGTCAGACTATTGTTCTTGCAAGATAAGCCATGCATTTTGTTGCAATTCCTAATAAAGTTACCAACCAAATGGCCAGTATCTCTATTTACTCGGCAATGCCAAATTTTACATGCATTTGGCACTTGGCAAGTCTAAATTTTGGATCCTGGTTTTATGGTGTGTTGCAGGCGTGGTCCGTGCCTGTTAACGTGAAGGAATAGAACGGGTGAAGGAGGTGGAGCTGATGTATGGTGTTTTTCACCTTGCTTACTCTCTCTCTCTCTCTCTCTCTCTCTCACTCTCTCCCTCGTTCACTCTGTATTCATTTGTCAGGAACTTAGTGTGATCGATTGATTTTAAATTTGTTCAGCCAGGGAATCAAAAAGACTCTTATGAAAAATAGTTTGATTAACGTAAAGTGAGTGCTGACAAAGAATAATGAATTTAAGAGCCGGACCACACAACTCTCTCTCACTCATACTCAACACAAACTCACAAAAAGTCTCACTTTTTAAAGGGTTTGTTCACACAAAAATGACAATTCTGTCATCATTTACCCTCCAAAGCAATACAGCTTTCTTTTGTGGAACACAAAAGTAGAATTTTAGTAGTTTGTTTTAGCATCTCTCTTTTTTTTATATAATAAAAGTGAATGCGGACCAGGGGCTTTTAGAACATTTAGGTGGTACAACTCATTGAACGGATTTGAACCTCTATTTCTCTCAGCCTGATTATGAAAAATTAAATGCAGTATGACACCTATCAAAAACTGTCCCTCTGACTCACAAATGTTGCACTACGGTCTGTCCGTGACACTCCAAATAGTCGAACAGGGCAGAGTGAACTGGAAGCGGTCAGTGGATTGCTACTCTCGCTGGATCCGCACAAGAGCGATAGAGCAACTTCAGAGTAAAAGCGCTTCACATGCGCTATAAGTAAATGTCATATTCACTGTTCACTCTATGTACAATTAGTTTGACTCTTGTCATTTTGTGAGAAAATGCAATCGCTAATGCACACATAGTCCGTAGTCTCTGGACTACCATTTGCACTGTTGTTATTTCCTTCTTCCTAATAATGTAATACAATTTCTTTGTACAAACAATTACTAAAATGAGAAGAATAAACCGAAACCAGGTGAAACTGCTATCTACGTACCATCTAAAACACACAAAATCTAATTTTGAAAGATTTATTTTCTGTGAAATGCAGGAGTAAATATAATGCTTTTGTCTGAGTAAATATAATGCTAAATAACAGTTAATTCAGCCAATTGTAGCCAATTTATATATATGTATTTTACTATTAGATTCAATTGTGTGATATATCGGCACTATACCTGTTCTCTGGATATCGGCTGACCTGTAGTCACAATTCACTTTTATTAATGACAATCAAAGCAGCTTGGACATTTGGCTATAAATAACTCCTTTTGTAAACCATGGAGGAAAGAAAGTCATAGGGATTATAAAAGACATGAGGGTGAGTAAATAATGACAGAATTTTCATTTTGGGTGGACTATTCCTTTTGTGGTGAACCATCGGACCAGATGATATTCTATGAGCCAGTTTATGGCAGAGCCCCTCTCTATATGTCAAGGCAAAGAAGAGTGTCTCCATTTTGATTGGATCATGGCAGGATCAACACAAACAAATGCCAAGCACAGCCATCAGATAAGCTGCTCGGACAACTGCCAGACACCCGTCACAAGGCAGGAAAGACCTTCCAACACGTGGAATAAGTGGTTTCTTAGCAACCTCTTAAACCCCCCATCCTAAGGCCAGAGGTGAGAAGGACCATAAAATTCTTCAAGACCTCTCGAAGCAGCGTTAGCTTACCATGTGGCAAAAGCTGAAACAAAGAAGCCACAAATACAAATCTTTACACAAATTTTTATTCCCAATATGGACACCAAATGCAACACATCCACTCCATGTTTGTTCACAGAACTGTTTATGTAAATTGCAGTTGTTCAATTAGAACAATAGTTGTGCTAAATCTGAACTATGGTGGTATAAATTAATGAATGTGTAATATTTGATCTTTCAATATCATGTTTGGTTTTTATATCTTCAGAAAAATGCCAAGAGTATTTTTGAAGAGGTTTGGGAAAGGAACAATGCATAGATGAGACTTTAAAGACATTGTTCTAATTATGTACTTTAAAATATACAAATGTTCCACACAGAGAAGGGAGGGTGAGCCACACTGTGTGGGCCCCTCTGGTCTCAACAAGAAATCATGACCCTGAAATAGGAAGGTGCCAAACTGAAATCTCCTCCTCATCAGGAAGGTATAAAGCATCTTTACAACAGCCACCCCTTTGCTCTGGTCTCACTCTACGAGAGAGAGGCAATAACAGAATAATAATGAACATTCTGAATCATTCTGAAGCCTGAGTGGTAGGTAACAGAATACAAACCATCCAACATGCTAAGTCTCTCTCCATGAGAGAGGGGATAACAGATCATCCAACCTCCTTAGTCTTCATCTGAGAGACAGTATAAGATCTACCAAGTACCAAGTCTCACTACAAGAGACTATTGCAACGGCAAGTTTGGAATCCCTATACCAGGGAGATAACTGCAGCAACAAGGTTTAGCTCTGGTGAGCAAACCTTCTCTTCAAGTATCGTGCATCTGCGTGTTCCAGATGAAGAAACCTGCACCGACCTAAGAGATGTATATCTACGTGTTCCAGATTGCAAGAACCCCCTCGGTGCTTCCAGGAGATCAGCATTCCTCAGCTCCTTCGTGTCCAAGGCTGTTGAAATAGAAACCAGCTCCGTCATCGAACTCATCGATCGATCAAGGAGAATGTAAATATCGCTACTAAACCTCTTTCCTGAGACCTTGGCATTAGTGTATACTATCAGTTTATGATTTTCTAATGTTCTTTAGATTGCATAACCTGTATATTAAATGTCTTGCAAATAATATTTGAGTTATTTGTTTAAATGGAAATAAGGTTTTCACCTTATTAATCAACTGAGAAACAGCAATTTATCTTTCCATAAGATAATAGTCATACTTTACCATTGCTACATCCAATTCAAACACATCTTTCCATCCTATGCACTTTATTTACCTATTCATTTATTTTATCTTATAGCATATTAGTACCATTTTGTAGTTTTTGTTAGTTATTCTTGTTTATCTTTTTGTAAATAAAACTCATTTTATTACAACTGTGTGTTCCTTGTGTTGATGATACAGAAGAGCTCTAAAGGTTTAGGATGAATTTTACGAATCCTTCAAATTAATCAGATGACCAACTCCCTCCAATTGACATATACTTCTAATTTACTGAATGGTCCATTTGGATAATTTCTTTTACTGTTATGGTAAACTCCTTAGCTGGTATAATGTTATAAATTTACACTTAATAATTGGAAAAATTTCAACAAAAGACATTGTTAGATTTACGCTGCTAAATTAGGCATCACGTTACGTAAAAGAGGGTACATTGCACTGGAATGCGCTTCTAAAATCTTGTTCCAGAATTGTTTATCAGAGGGAGATCAAAGGACGTGTAAACCAATACACAAACATGCTCAGTTTAGCCACACATGCATTTCCTGGAAGTGAGCCAGCCTGTCTGTGTGTTCTCTTTAGGAGAACCTCCTGATGCGGATCCACTTTCACATCTCGGATGAGACCAAGGAGGACATCTGCACGGCCAAGCACTGCATCCCACATCAGAAATTTGCCATGACACTTTTTGAACAGGTTGGTGGTAAAAATTACATGGGTCCTGTTATGAAGTGTGTTTGAACTCTAACTTTTAAAACATTAATATGCTTGTTTTTTTTATTTAAGTAATTATTTCTATAAAAGAGTATACCAGAATTTTAGAAAGATGCTCTTGAGTTCAGGCAATTAAGCTTTATTAAATATAACTTAATTATTTACACAGCAACACAAAAATGAACAGGAGCCAAAGTGAGCCACTGCTCAGTAAGAAATGGAAAGTTTGCTTACGTAAGGGTGTCAGCTTGAAGTTAATTTTGATATTTAACCATCTTTTGAAATGTTTATATTACCTTACAAATTTCTGTGATTTTAACAAAAAGATGGAATGTTTTAGAGTGAAATAAACCAACTTATACCACCAAACACCACTAAATTAAAAGGATAATTCACTCAAAAGTGGAAATTCTCACATAATTTACTCACTTTCATGCCATCCCAGATGTAATTGACGCTCTACTGCTGAACACAAACAAAGAGTTTTAGAAGAATATTTCAGCTCTGTAGGTCCTTTTAATGCAAGTAAATGGTGAACAGACCTTTGAAGCTCCAAACATCACAGAAAGGCATCATAAAAGCAATCCATAAGACTCCAGTGGCTTAATATATGTATTCTGAAGCAATGCAATCACTTTGGGTGAGAAACAGATCAATATTTCAATAATTTTTTACTATTAATCTCCACTTTCACTTTCAGGATGTGAAAGTAGAGATTTAAAGTTAAAAAAAAAGAACTAAATATTGATCTTTTTCTCACCCACACCTATCATATCGCTTCTGAAGACATATTTAACCACTGGAGTCTTATGGATTACTTTTATGCTGCTTTTATGTGACTTTTGGAGCTTGAAAGATCTGGTCACCATTCAATTGCACTGTATGGACCAACAGAGCTGAAACATTCTTCTAAAAATATTAATTTGTTTTCAGCAGAAGAGTCTGAAAACAATTTGGGATGGCATGCCATGAGGGTGAGTAAATGATGAGAGTATTTTTATTTTTGTGTGAACTATCCCTTTAATCAAACTAGTTGCTAATACAATGTTTGTGCTGTTGTTTTTCCACCAAAATTATGTCACTTCCAAGAGGATGATGTCATCAAGGAATTGGATTTTGTTAAAGGGATTTTTCCCAAAAAGTAGTATAGAAAAAGTACAGAAAGTGAAATTGAGGATACAGTAAAAAAAAAAAAAAAAAAAAAAAATGGTAAAGGTAAAAATAAATGATCAATTAAAGCAATTTTCTGAAGAAAACTTGTTTTGTTTGAAACATTTTGATTAGAAAAATTTTGTAAGAAAGAGACAATTTTCACATGTGTTTGTCTTAATTTTACATTTAAGGCAGTGTCCAGTTTATTTATGTGTGTGCTTTTTCCTTTTTCCAGTGTGTTTGTAATAATTGTGGAGCCACGTCGGACCCTCTTCCCTTCATTCAGATGGTTCACTACATCTCCACCACCTCTCTGTGGTAAGTGGAGAACCATGATTACATACCAACAGAATATGGTCCACATAAACACACATACATATGATATCTCCTAGGGGACAGCGCTTAGTAAGTAACTGAATTGTCATTTAGCAGACGCTTTTATCCAAAGTGACACTTATTACAGGAACCGTGCCTGGAGCAAAATGGGATTTTATATTGCTCCAGGCAGATATTTTCTAAATATCTGGTGGTGGCATAGTGGGCTAAAGCACATAACTAATCAGAAGGTTGTTGGTTCAATCCCCACAGCCATCACCATTGTGTCCTTGAGCAAGGAACTTAACTCCGGGTTGCTCCGGGTGGATTGTCCCTGTAATAAGTGCACTGTAAGTCGCTTTGAATAAAAGCATCTGCCAAATGCATAAATGTAAATATTATGGGTGATATTAAGCGTATTACTGTGTAAGGGCACAGTGGTGAAAACACATGAGGGTTCAAACCTACAACCTTTCGGCTAATTCCTCAGATTTAAACCACTGTGCCATATCACTGCCAACCAGTAAGCCCCCACTTCACTGGGTTTGGTTCAGTTTGCTTGTGCTGCAAAAATGATGGATTCTTGCACCATTAAGAGTGATCTGTTGGGACTTAGGGCCATGCGTGTGTACGGCACTTAAGTGGCGGAAACGGACGATTGTGGCTCTTTTGTCACCCTGATGTTGAGTGACGGTTTCGATTTACACATCAGACTAGAAACCGAAGGTAAGCAAGTCTTCCTCAGTGTATATCGGGTGAGTGCACTACCAGCTCCAGCTGAATACTAAAGCAGACCTGCCAGGCTGGAATGAGGCTCTATATCACAGGTTATTATCGCACATATCAGACCCATAAGAGCCATCTGGTAGAGCTGTGTACAGGAAATGTGTTCCCCTTATCCCACTCTTCAGGTGCATAGATCACACATGTGCACCCTTCTTCCTCTCTGCCATATTTTACCTCTTTCCCTCTCCCTTCTTGCTCTCCATCCTTGTTCTACTATACTCCCATAAAGAAATGTCCCACATATTTGCATACACAAAAATGTACACACACTTTTCTTCCCTGCTATAAATTATTCTGAGAGCTCCACATCCCCACTGCAGGTTAGGCCATAATAAAACCATTTCTCCAATAAGAAAGTGGACCACTCGGGACATAGATAGGACATAAACTGTCCCCGCCGCCCCTTCATTATGCCCACTCTATAGGACATCAGGAAGAATCGCTATTAGCCTGTCCACCAACTGAAATTTTCTTCGTGATTCAAGATTTTACTCCCTTGTTTTATGATGCATTGCTGAATTATGCTCAGTAAATGTCTTAGTTTATTATTTTATTAGCTCACTTAGCTGCCCTTGTGCTGGTAGAAAACTGTTGAGCATGTAGGTCAGGGTCTTTATCAAAACAGAGGCATTTTTCTCGACATGAGAAGTTAGATTTTAGAATCCAATGAAGTGCAATCATATGTCTGTTGTGACAGGCCAATGAAAAGAACTAGTCCTGCATCATATGATCACACTTGTGCTTGTTTTAAACATGGCGAAAGCAGGTGGAAAAATGTCACTGTCCACAAACAATGTCCAAGTGTAGCTGTGTGACATTGTCTTTGTATAGTAAACTGTAATCAGCAAATATATTTGCAATTGCGCAAAAGTGGCAGTAAATTGAATTGCGTTCACAAAAATTGCATTGCGTTCACAAAACACGTTAGAAGCCATTCAAACTGAATGTAAACGCATTTCTTGAGATTCGTTTTTAACAGTTGAATATGTATTTAACTTGACACGGTGTCTAAAAAATGCTGCGCTCCTGCACAAGATGCTGAAAAAATAGCAAGACGCAGCACAACAGTCAAAAATATCCGTATACTGTAGCACATAGTAAAACAATTGAAAATCACTGCAGATGGACGCAAAAGTGCATTCGATGTGAACATCCCATAAGAAGCAAACCACATTACATGTTATTTGGACATTTGAGATGGGAGTTCACTGGATGTTCTCTCAACTGCCCTAAAACTAAGCGTTACTTAAAGGCTGACTGAAACTATAAGTTAGAGGGACATGACTGTTTTTTGGACTATTTATTACAATGATTGTGGGAAAGGAGAAATGAACATCTCGACCCAATTATTGGTTTTCTGGACAACTAGTCAACTTTAAGTATTTAGTATTTCAACTACAAGTAAAAAAGATTTTTACTCTGAATTGCTATTCAACATATCACACATACATTGCTGGCACTGAAACATTCACACGTGCATACACAAGCAGTCTCTGCGTTTGTGTTCCTCTCTTATGGACACACTCTCACGGTGCAGTAAATTGTGTGCGTTCTCACGTGGCCATGTGGCAGTAAATGATAGTACGTGTTCCCCTGCTCCTGGATGCCTGTATCCCTGAACAGCCTTTTATTGTCACATCAGCTTTAGTATGAAACACACTCTGAGTGGGGAGACGAGTCCACATGCATAAACAAACGCGCACACACACACACACACACACACACACACACACACACACTCACCAGAAAACAAAGACTTTACACAATATGCTCAAAATCCTAACTCTGTGTTTTCTGTCTAAAACAAAGCTGCTAAAGCAGGCACACACATATAACAGAAAACAATAAAACTCATAGGCCTGGACACTGGGATTAGTTTTTTCTCTTCAATGCAGGGCTTACATTTATCATTCTGAAAGGACTGATTTTACAATCCTACTCTATAAACTACTCATCTACCCGAAGCATGGCTCTTTTGGGATTCTTTCAAATGAAATGCATGTAAAAAATTTGTTATAATATACATATTTTTGTTCATTTTTTACCACGTAAGATTCACATTAAATTGTACTGGTAATTTAGTCAAGATACACAGCATACTTTTAAGTCTTCCTTTAACATGCCATATTTGTAATAAAATGTACCACAAAGGATATTGGCAATCTACGGTTGAAAATAGGATACATAGTGGAGATAACTAATTAAGCAATGTCACACTAGTAAAAGTGCTGTAATACTGAATTTCAGCACAGCTTTTTATTTTTTTTATTTTTGCTTGTAAATATGCACTTACTGAGCACTTTATTAGGAACACATGTACACCTACTTATTCATGCAATTATCTAATCAGCCAATCGTGTGGCAACAGTACACTGCATAAAATCATGCAGATACATGTCAGGAGCTTCAGTTAATGTTCACATCAATCATCAGAATGGGGAAGAAATTGATCTCAGTGATTTCGACCGTGGCATGATTGTTGGTGCCAGATGTGCTGGTTTGAGTATTTCTGTAACTGCTGATCTCCTGGTATTTTCATGCACAACAGTCTCTAGAGTTTACTCAGAATGGTGCCAAAAACATCCAGTAAAAAGCAGTTTTGTGTAGGGAAACGCCTTGTTGATGAGAAAGGTCAACGGAGAATGGCCAGACTGGTTCGAGCTGACAGAAAGGCTACAGTAACTCAGATAACCACTCTTTACAATTGTAGTGAGCAGAATAGCATCTCAAAATGCACAACACGTTGAACCCTGAGGCAGATGGGCTACAAGAAGACCATGTCAGGCACTTTATTAGGACCATAGTGTTCCTTATAAAGTGCTCAGTGAGTGTACAATAGTTCTTTGAACAAGAAGTTAATGAGTAACTAACATGATGTTTAAAACACAATTTTTAAATATCTAGAGACCTAAATCTCTAAATTGCATTCCAATCTCACATATAAAAGTCACCTCAGTTACTGAACCATTATTGCAAAAATTGCTGAGCAATGTGGTAAATAGCTATTTCAACTATGAACGTTTAAACCAGTAGCAATTGATGCCAAGTATCATGTTATTGGAGATTGAAAATGCTGACAAATTGCTCCTCTTGCAATTGAAGTGATGGAGGTGTGAGAGATGGATTGCATTTTGCATGTACATATTAAGTGATGTGGACAGCAGAATGGATCAGAAAAATGTTCTATAACATCACGCTATTCATAAATCACCCATAAATCATGCAAATCGTCCATATTATCATCATGTTTAACCCTAAGAATGATAATATTCCTATGATTAATGCTTTTGGTAGCATCAGAGAATATAGATAGATGGAAATGCAGTGAAAATGTCGCAAAAGAAAAAAAGATAGCCACCCTCTTAACAGCATTATTTATGTGTTGAATATGTGATGAGCTTTAATCTGACATTAGCAACACTGCATGCAAAACTCTTTGAAGAGCAGTTCAAGGTCAAAGTAGCCATTTCAATACCTTAAAGATGTGTAATTGCTAAATAAACAGACCAATGTTTTGACAGAGGAACAGTGTTACACTTTTCAGGGAAGTCATCGTACCAATAGCTTACTTAAAGTTAACTTTCTATGTTAAAAGAACAGTTCTCCTAAAGATTACAGTTCTGTCATCATTTATTCACTCTTGTGTTGTTTACACCCATATGACTTTCTTCTGTGAAACACAAAAGATGTTAGGATGAATGTTCAGTCTCAGTCACCATTCACCATCATGGAAAAAAAAGATGCAGTAAAAGTGAATTAGGCCATTGTAACTAGTGATTGTAACAACATGAGGGTGAGAAAATGACAGAACTTTCATTTTGTGGTAAACTATCCCTTTTAGCTGTGATAGAAGAAAGTTGAATTACAAAAAGATGAGTTTCTTTACCTATAGAAGAGTAGTAAATGTAATGGTAACACTTTACAGTAAGATTCCATTCATAAACATAAGTTAATGCATTAGGTATCATGAACGAACAGTAAACGATATATTTTTTACAACATTTATTAGTCTTTTTTAATGTTAGTTAATAAAAATACAATTGTTCATTGTTAGTTCATATTAGTTTATAGTGCATTAACTAATGTTAACATATACAACTTTTGATTTTAAAAATGTATTACTGTATGTTGAAATTAACCTTAACAAAGATGATTAAATGCTGTAAAAATATTGTTTATTGTTAGTTCAGGTTAACTAACATTGTTAACCAGTGTTAACAAATTGAACCTTTTTGTAAAGTTTTACCAATTTAATCTTCAATGTGATCATCATTTTCTTCTAAATCTCACTGAAAGTAAGTGATACAGAGAGAGAAAGGATAAATCTGTCTCTCTGACTTATCTAAATCAGTTCTAGGTTGTATTTAGCCTTTAAGGGGCTGTCTTGGCACATTTCCTCCTCATGAGAACATGCTGACAGACGGTTCATGGCTGCAGATATGCTGCATGTCAAATGGATGCAATCATGCTTAGCTTAAGGAAACATTAGCCACTAAAGTACACTGATTTCTTTGCAAGCTTGCGGCTCCTGTCCTGATGGACATCATGTGGAGAGAGAAAGAGTGCTGCTACATTAGATTCTCCTGTCTTCAAGGGAATAGTAATCTTCCGAAGACAAATAAGATTTGGTCTTTAGACTTTGTGTGGTTTTCAATCATGTTTTATTCCTTTGACTGGACTGTGTTTAGTAACCCTTGGGAATAAGAGCGAATTGACTGCAGAATTTGTAAGTTAGTTTAATAAAGAGAGATTTTAAAACTTTAGAGAGAAATCAGATGTGTAGGAAATCGGTCTGGGACAACGGTAAATTATATAGTTGAGAAGTCAATTTACAAAACTATAGTGTATGCAGTGACTGACCAGTTGGAACAAAGTATTACAGAGAGCCTTGAAAAAATACATGAAAATTACAGGGCTTTTTTGCCCCTAGCCCCTTTAATTTATGACCCTGGCTGTTATTACATGTAATAACACTTAAATAGCATGTAATAGAGTTGTAATAGTAATATCCATGACCATTTTTCTTCAAACATTTTGTTTTTATGGTGTGCTTGTAACACTAAGGTGTACTGAATAAAGGAAGGGATTATTCTGTCCATTGCAGTATGTTCAGCAGAATGTATGTAAAATAATGTGTGCAAATCTTGTCAGAAGTGTTAACACTGGTGCTTGAGGACACGTCTGTCTCTTGTTCCCTCTGCTGCAGTAACCAAGCTGTGCGAATGCTGGAATGTAAAGAGAAGCCCACGCCTGACATGTTTGGAGAGCTTCTCCGCAACGCCAGCACCATGGGTGACCTGCGAAACTGTCCGGTGAGCATATGCACACATGCCTAATCTCGTATTTTCATGCTATTTGATTAAAACATTTGGAGATGGCATTTTTTTCATTTTTTTTTTCATTCTATTGGAAAATTCTATCATAATATACTTACCCTTTTGTTCCAAACTCGATTAACAATGACAGTTAATGGGGACCTTCTTTAAAGTTTAGAAAAACACCCAGAAGTATCATAGAATTACTCCATGCAAATTGTGCGTCATATTCCAAGTCTTTTGAAGGCATACAATAGGTTTTTTGTCTGTGTTTTGCATAAGAAAGGAAGTCAGGTTTGGAATGACATGAGGGTAAATGAGTAAATTATGACATCATTTTTAATTTAGAGTGAACTATTCCTTTAAATGTTGTTTGTCCTTAGCAATCATGCAAATATTCATGAATAAATTTGAAATAAAAGACATGTCATGCCTACATTGTTACCCACTCAATACTCTGTTTCACTTTGAAATGTCAATACGAAAGTTTAATGCATTGTTTTTTTTTTTATTATTGTTTTTTTTTTTGTTATTGATTCATACATTAAACAAAGAAAAGCAAAACATATATACGCAAAATCAACATTTAACCCCCACTATTACCCCTCCCTCTCCCAATCCCCAACCCCACCCTGACCCTCAACAAACATTCCTGTGGTCACATATGAGTATATACACACAAAACAAAAAATATTATTATTAACATTAAAAAAATTATAATCACCGAGTGTAGTAACCTCCCTGACAATCCACTCTGACCAGCAGAAAGGGGACTTATTAATACATAATTTTGGGTTCAGCCATATGCTCGAGGCAACATTTAAATAAATGTCCGAATTAAACACTCTGGACACTTTGTCCATACCAAGTGCAAATGCAAGATAATGGGGTGTAACTTAACTTCTCCGATTAGTATGATAGAAAGGCTTTGCAATGGTGAAATAGGGGCAAGAACTTCCTGTTCAATACAAAACCAGGGAGGGGCTCTCTCAGGTGGAAGCGAACAATGAGCCAAATGTCTGAGACCGAATGCATAATAATAAAACAAAATCTTGGGTAGGCCTAGCCCACCTTTGTCAATCGGCCTATGCAGCTTACTGAAGTGTAATCTGGGATGTTTACCATTCCAAATGAAGGACTTTGCTATGCTATCAAATTGCTTGAAATAAGAGAGGGGGACATTTATAGGGAGAGATTGTAGCAGGTAGTTGAATTTTGGAATACAATTAATTTTAATAACATTAACCTTCCCAATCATAGATAAATGTAATGAAGCCCACGTGCCCACATCACTCGAAAACCTTTTTATTAAAGGGTCAAAATTAAATCACACAAATTTGCTGGGAATAAAATACCCAAATACTTAATACCCTGTTTGGGCCACTGGAAGGCACCCAGATGAAAAGCTGTTACCGGGCAGTATGCTGTCAGAGCCAAAGCTTCGGATTTAGACCAATTAACTGTATCCCGAGAACTTAGAAAAGGAATTAATAATTCTGTGGCGGCAAGGCACAGATCTAGTAGGGTCGGAGACTAATAATAAAATATCTTCTGCATAAAGCAAAAGCTTATGCGCCACACCTCCCTCCACCACCCCGGAAAATCATCCTCCTTTCTTATCGTGGCTGCTAATGGTTCCAAGGCAAGACAGAACTATAATGGGGAAAGAGGGCAACCCTGCCGGGTGCCCCTATCCAGAGTAAAATAATCTGAAATTAATCCATTCGTTTGTACCGCCGCTACCGGGTGTCTATTAAGTAACTTAATCCAAACAATAAAAGTATTCCCGAACCCGTACATTTCCAAAATCTTAAAAAGATAATCCCATTCTACCATATCAAATGCCTTTTTGGCATCAAGTGAGATGGCAGCGACCGGAGTCTGATCATTCGCCACTGACCACATGATTTTGATGAAATGCCTAATGTTATCAGAAGAGCTACGGCCCAGAATAAACCTCGCCTGATCTATATGTATAAGAGATGTCATAACTTTACTTAATTGGTTAGCCTACATTTTTGACAATATTTTAACGTCTAGCTGGATCAGGGAAATTGGATATTATTTCTTACACTCACTTGGATCTTTGTCCTTTTTAAGGATCAGACTGATCCGGGCTTGCGTCATGGTTGGCGGAAGCTTTCCATTCTTTAATGATTCCATATAAACTTCTAGCAAAAGTGGAGCCAATTCTGTAGCATAAGATCTAAAAAACAAAGCGGCAAAGCCATCTGGCCCTGGAGGCTTGCTTGTAGGCAAGGCCTTAATTACTTCGCCAAGCTCCTCCAAGGTTATCTCAGAATCAAGATAATTTTTTTGCTCAGTTGTCAGTTTAGGAAGTTCTAATGGTTCCACAAAGTTTCTAATATCCTCATCAGTAGACGAAGACATGGAACTATAGAGATCAAGATAGAATTCTTTAAAAGCATTATTAATATCAATGGCTGAGGTAAATATTTCACCACCAGCAGATTTCAATGGTAGAAAAAGACTCTCTCTGTTTTATATATCTAGCCAGAAGTTTTCTTTCCTTGTCTCCCAACTCAAAGTATGACTGTCTTGCCCTGAATAGCCAAAACTCCACCTTCCGTGACAATATAGTATTATATACGTATTTCAGTCGGGTCAATTCTCTGAGGCTATCAGACGACATTCGGCACTTCAGCTCTGCCTCGGCACTTTTAATATTCCCTTCCAACTCCATGAGTTCTCGTGCTTTGGATTTTTTTGGTGAATGAAGCATACTGTATGATCCGGCCCCTAAGAAACGCCTTAAGTGCCTCCCAAGCCACACCCACAGAGGATACTGAGGACCAGTTGGTCTCCATATAAACATTGATTTCAGCCTTTAACATTTGTTGGAATTAAGGATTTTGCAAAAGGGATACATTAAAGCGCCAACTATATGATTTCCTTTTCTCCATATGTGACAACACCTCTAAACTAACCAGGGTGAGATTTGAGACTAAAATGTTTCCAATTGAGCAATCAACAACAGATGAAATGAGGGACTTAGATATATATATATATAAAAAAAAAAAATCTATTCTAGAATAAATCTTATGGACTGATGAAAAATGTATAGTCCCTACCAGATGGGTTAAAAAGTTTCTAAATATCTGTAAGTCCAAGATTTTTACACATCCTGTGAAGCGTCAATGTTGCTCTAGGGGGCTTACACACTTTTACTTCACTGTGATCAAGGACTGAGTCCATCAAAGGATTAAAGTCTCCTCCCAATATTATATCATAAGGGGTGCCAGTGGCTTGCAGCATCCCTTCAAGATCTATAAAAAAGCCCTGATCATCAACGTTAGGCGTAAATATTAGCCAAAATAAGACTTTGCCCCTGAATTTCTGCTAAAGCAATAATGACTCTTCCTAGTTTATCTTTAATCAGTTTGAGACATTTGAATTGTAGATGCTTACTTATCAGTATAATGACTCCCCTGCTCTTACTTGAGCCAGCACTAAAGAAAACATGTCCACCCCATATCTTCCCAAAGGGAAAGATGCGTTTCTTGATCATATTTGACTATATCATATTTCTTACGCTTAAGAAGAGAAATAACCTTCCTTCTTTTTATGGGGTGCCCCAACCCATTCATATTCCATGTGGAGAGACAATCCACTCATATTAACATTTGACATTTTGACACATTAGAAAAAATAGATTGTGTGTCAAAAACAAAATTATAAAGACCACATTCCAACATTAGTGCAACAATCAAACCCCAAACTTCACCCCGAAGCAAACAAACAGAAAAAAGAAAAACAGCACCAACTGGCATCCATCCCTCTAAACTCAAACAATCCATGTACACCTACGAGAGCCCCCGTGACAACTTTGCCATCGAATTGCCCAAGTCTGGTGTTTCTATAAAAATTTTGTGAGACAGAATTACACAACAAAAGCTAATCTATAAAACAAACTCCAGCCAATAGGCGGAATAAACACAAATAACATGTAGATTCATCCACATAACTGTCCCGAAGGTGTGTTCCTCCACAAAACAAACTCCAGCCGCTAGGCGGAACCAGCAAAAAAAAAGAAAAAAAGGGCTCTCAGTTTCCTCAGACAGTCAAATAAATGTTCAGTGAGCCGGCCTATTCGGTTGCTTCATGGGTGCAACAAATGACCTAATCACTCCAATGACTTAACAGAAATACTCCACAAAACAAACTCCAGCCAATAGGAGGCTTAAACACAAAGAATGTACAGATTCATCCACACAGCTGTCCCGAAGGAGTGTTACTCCACAAAACAAACTCCTGCCGATGGGCGGAACCAGCACAAAAAGAAAAAAAAAGCTCAGTTTCCTCGGACAGTCAAGTGGATGTTCAGTGAGTCGGTCCATTTGGCTGCAACGTGATTACCACAAAATAACTTACCAGTCCATTGACTTTATGAAGGGCATCGCTTGCAGGGGACATGTGAATGTTTTACGGCCATCCTTAGCATCTGTTCTCAATTTGGCCGGGAACATTAGTGCAAAAGCGACCTTCCGTTGATGTAAGAGATTCTTGCATTCCTTGAATCAATCATGTTTCTCTCTTGTCGAATTCGCAAAGTCTGGGAACAAGAAAATGCTGTGGTTCTTCCAAGAAAGCCTTCCTTTACTCCTCGCCTTGCGTAACACGAGATCTTTATCGGATGATCTCAGAAATTTGGGCAGAATTTATCGGGGCCTGTCTCCCTCAGCGGATCGCTGAGCCGGAACCATGTGAGCTCACTCGATTTCCATCTTATGGCCTGTTATGTCGAGCAGACTCGGAAAGACCACATCCAGGAATTTCACCATATCCTCACCATCTTCGGCCTTAGGAATTCCAACAATACGGACATTATTCCGCCAGCTACGGTTCTCCAAGTCCTCCAACTTCTCCCGGACACGCTCCAAATCCACCTAGCGGATTAGCAGATAATTCCCTCTCTGATGACTCCAGATAATCGATCCGTTTCTCAGCATCCCCCATTCTTGTAACCACCTCAGTGAATTTCGTCTCCATGGCAGTGATCAATCGACGTATTACAGCAAGATCCTCCAAGTCAGCATTGCTGACATGTTCAACATTTCTCCGACCAAATCGACTCCCTGGCTCGCGCCTGCTCAGGAGCATCAGCTTGAGCAAGTAAGAGTCTTTTAATGTCTCCAGAGACCGAGGATTTTGAATTCTTTGACATATTGTCCTCCGAGAACAGTTATGGAACAGAGTGTATCGAATCTCATTGGTTTATGACATTAATAGTGTTAAAACTAGCAAAGTGCGCAGAGCTCGCCGTTCACACGTCCGAACCTCGCATGCCGTCACGTGACTCCACCAGTTTAATGCATTGTTAAATGCATTAATGCAATTTCAGAATGTCTTTAAATTCAGATTGTATGTTGTTTGTATATGCCTTGTAAGTTTAACTTGAGTTTGCCCAAATTTTGATTTTCACCCCAGTAGTTTAAAAAAAGTTTACGTAACCTTTTTCAAGCTACAAACACAGAAACACACAAGACGGTCTGTTCTTAGCCTGAGAGAGGCAGCTTGTTCCAGCACTGTTTTTATCTCACTGCTCCACTCCACTATGCAGAAAACAGACCCACAACACACACACTCACAGAGTCCTGCCTTACATACCAGATGCTGATCAGCTTTTACAACACACTGCAGACCCTCACCCTCGCCACAGAAGGTGGCTGATTTCATCACCTGAAACACACTGTAGCTTCATTCCATGTGCTTATAGAGACATCTGTGTCAGCAGCTTTGGAATCTTCTCCGTATCTGATCAGCAAGATGAATACAAATCACGTTGAGCTGAAATCCATTACTTTATTTTCAGAGATTTTTGTGTTGATTCACTGAAATGGCTTTACTGAAATTAAAAAGAGCACGGTTCTTTAATGTCACTGATCTTTAGGAGCTTAGTTGTCTGGCCTGATAGCATGTGTTTGTCTGAATTCCATGCGCTCGGCAGGACAGACTGCAGAGCTGAGGCTGACAATGATCTCTAATGGGACACTTGTGTGTCTGTCCCAGATCTCAGCAGTCTTACCACTGCTGTCTGTTCATTGGCTGTGTGTTTGTGTATGTCTGTAATGGAGTGACTAAGAGAGAGAGAGAAAGAGACTGGGCTCTTTGTCTAATCCCTTCCTGCCCAGATCTGGTGCCAGCCTGGTGCCACCCCGCTCTCTTCCTCCCTGCCACAAAGGCAGTGCCCAGCTAGGTTTTTTTACCCTGATGGAAGGGGTCAGGCTGGCTGTGGTGCTCGTCGCCAGTGCTTTTCTCTGCCTGTTTCCGTATGCCGCTGCCAATGCGCTCGGTGGAGGCGGTGACTCAACGAGCTCAGCTAGAACATTGGGTGCGGAACATAAGGTCCTGCTGGACTGTGTAGCTCTGTTTGAAGCACTCCTTTCATCTTCTCCTAACCTTTTCTCACACACCAAAATTCAAACACCCGTCATTCGCAAACTTCTACACATCCCCCATTTTGCATGTTTGTTTATTAAATATTTTGGCTTATTGGTTGGGCTTTCAGCTTCCAATAAGCAAGGTCCCCGTGGTCACAGTAAACCTGGAAAATCAGGGAATTTAAAATTTTGGATTTGCAGGCCTGTAAAGTCATGGAATTGAACAAAATCCTAGAGAGTCAGGGAAAAGTAATTGAAATTTCGATAACAATTTACAATAAAGTTCTATTCGTTAACATTAGTTAATGCATATGGTATCATGCACTAATAATAAACAATTATTTTTTTATTTTCAGCATTTATTAATCTTGATTAATGTTATTTGATTAAAATACTATAATGCATTAGTTGTTTGTATAAGTTCATATTGCATATACAGTTGTTAATGTTAACATATACAACTTTCATTGTTAAATATGTATATGTAGAAATTTACCACAATTAATAAATACTGTAAAAGTATTGTTCACTGTTATTTCATGATTATAAATGTAGTTAATGAATTTAACAAATACAACCTTTTTATAAAGTGTTACCGAAATGTATATAGTGAATCTATGAATTGTTTTGTGCTCAACTCAATAATTTTTTTTTTTTGTTTTTTTTGTGAGGGCAATTTTTAAAATCTTGGTAACACTCTATTTTAGGGATCAGAAATTAGACAGTAAATAATGACTAATAATTGGACTTGTAATGGGCTAGTTACAGACTTGTTTAGAATTATAAGGTATGTATTAAATGTTTGTTCGCTGATTTTTTACCCTTGCCTAATAGCTTTTTTACATTTCTTTTTTTCTAACAATGAACTTATTAGGTAAAAACATATGATACCAATAGCTAGTAAGGTGCAAAATACATCCTTTATAGGTTCTTATTACACTGTGTGAATGTGCAGCGTATAAGTATAAAATAAATATAAAAGGCAGAGACATTTGTTGCTTTGTGTAAATAGCAACTAAAAGTGTCTTCTTTGCACTAAGTGCAAATTGTGTTAGATACTATTTGCACCCCTACTTAAATACTACCATACAGTATATGAGCATCAACGTGTTTATTGTGTTTATTCCCACAGACACCATACACCAACCCCTAACCCTAAACCTAACCCTAACCTTCCCTGCTTTGTTGAAATACTAGATGCATTCTACATGTATTTATATACTTATAAGAAGCACATTCACACAGAGTACTGAGAACCTATAAAGGATGTCATTTGCATCATACTAGCTGCTGATATGTTTTGTATTTAGCTAATAAATTAATTGTTATGACAAAAGCAAATGTACAGTAAAGGGGCTATAAAGAAAGAATAAAAAAATCAGCCAATAAAGGCTTAGAAAATACTTAATAATGCCAAACAAATCCATAACTAGTCACTTACAAGTGTAATTATTAGTCATGAATTACTGTCTAATTTCTGATCCCTAAAATAAAGTGTTACCAAACTCTTTATTCAGTAATCATGAATGACTGAAAGAGTCATGGAAATGTGTTGGTCAAGAGGTGTGGGGACCCTGGATAAGTGTGTCTGTTAAATTCCATTTAACACATTTTATCAAATCTAAATCCATTCCCCAGAATTCCACAAAGATTCACCCTAAAATTAGTGCAGAAAAGACGAATAAAGTATTTTGTATCTCTTTTTTTGCATCCCAGAGTAACTGTGGAGAGATGTTGCGGATCAGACGTGTTTTGATGAACTGCCCGGAGATCATCAGCATCGGCCTGGTGTGGGACTCGGACCATTCTGATCTGGCTGAAGACGTCATCCACAGCTTGGGGACGTGCCTGCGGCTGGGTGATGTAAGACTCATACACGGAAAACACACTACCATTGTTCCTTTTTCATCATCACCTCAACACAGTAACCTTGAGCTTCTAGCTCCCTCTTTGTTTTTTGACGCAGTCTAGAAGAAAAGAAAGGAACAAAGTGTAATCTTTGTGACACTAGATATCCTTGGCCTCACTAAGTGTAAGAGCATTCACATATTATTCACAAGGACCTTTTTGTAAGATAATTTGTGAACACTGAGTCCCAGTTATATGATGTATGAGATTTAATTGGAATTTATTTATTGACCAGTTTAGCTGTTAACATGCCTCTGGAGGCTTGTTTGTTCACTTTTATAATAAAAAAAATTCTGCATGTTTTTACTGTAAATTGTTTTAAATTTGTACAAACTGTTTTCCATTTGAAAGGTCTAGGACTCAAGCTTTGACTTTTGACCAATGTATACAAAATTACAAAAGGAGTTCATACTTGTATTATGTAATACTGTAGATTAAATTACTGTGACATCACACAGCAGACAAGTGCACTTCCAGGTTCTTTTGAGCAGCAGCTTTCAGTGGTGGATATGGGCAACATTGCAATTTTAATAATCTATTTAGCATTATATAATCTAATAATGTATGTTTATGTTAATAAAAGTTATTTAAAGGCATATCTGTTGTTTATAGAGAAGAAATGTATGTTGGTTCTTTTTGAACTATCTACAAATCTAGTTTTAACTAGTTTTAAACAAGCGTGTGTGAATTCAGCACTGCAAAAGCTGGCTGATCACATCACAGACACAGAGCAACAACACCCAGACTCACTTATTATTATTCTTGGGGATTTTAACAAAGCAAACCTCACACATGAACTGCCCAAATACAAACAGCACATTACATGCCCTACCAGAGACAGAAATATACTGGATCACTGCTACACAACATTAAAGGATGCATATCGCTCTGTCCCTAGAGCAGCTTTGGGACTCTCTGATCACTGTCTGGTTTATCTTCTTCCAACCTACAGGCAGAAATTAAAATCTGCTAAACCTTTAGTAAAGACTGTAAAGAGATGGACCAATGAAGCAGAGCTGGAACTACAAGCCTGCTTTGACTGCACTGATTGGAATGTTTTTGAAGCTGCAGACACCAATCTGTACAAGCTCACAGATACTGTGACATCATATGTCAGTTTCTGCGAGGATATGTGAATTCCTACTAGAACTTATTTAACATACAGCAATGACAAACCATGGTATACAGCAAAATTCAGGCAGCTTTGTCAGGCCAAAGAGGATGCTTACAGAAGTGGGGATAATATATTATGTAATCAGGCCAAAAACACACTGACAAATGAGATTAGAACGTCTAAAAGAAGCTACTCTGAAAAGCTGGAAAACAAGTTTTCAGCTAACGACCCTGCATCAGTGTGGAGTGGCCTGAAAGACATTACCAACTACAATATACCATCCCCCAACACTGTAGGGATTCAACAACTGGCTGATGACCTGAATGTGTTTTACTGATTTGAAAAGCCTAGTCTCACACCCCACACCCGCTCTGACCTCTATTTTGTGACCACACCAACACCTCTTGCAACCCCCCTCCTCCCCCCTCCTGCTACTCAACCGGCACTTAAGATTTGTGAAGAGGATGTGTGTTCCGTAACAGAAGACAAGGAAAGCACAGGGCCCAGACAGTGTTTCACTCACTTGTCTAAAAGCCTGTGCTAACCAGCTGGCCCCCATCTTCACACAGATCTTCAACACATCACTGGAGCAGTGTGAAGTTCCCAGCTGCTTCAAATACACCACCATCATCCCTGTCCCAATGAAAACCAAGATTGCAGGAATGAATGACTACAGACCGGTCGCCCTGACATCTGTGGTCATGAAGTCATTTGAGAGACTGGTGTTGGCCCACCTGAAGGACATCACTGGACCCTTTCTGGATCCCCTGTAGTTTGTCTATGGAGCTAACAGGTCGGTGGATGATGCAGTCAATATGGGACTTCATTACATACTGCAGCATCTAGACAGACCAGGGACTTATGCAAGGTTCCTATTTGTGGACTTCTGTTCGGCTTTCAACACCATCATTCCTGCTCTCCTATGGATTAAATTAACCCAGCTTTTGGTTCCCACCTCTATCTGTCAGTGGATCACCAGCTTTCTGACAGATAGGCAGCAGTTAGTGAGACTGGGGAAATTCACTTCCAGCACAAGCACTGGTGCCCCCCAGGGATGTGTGCTCTCCCCACTACTCTTCTCCCTGTACACCAATGACTGCATCACCAAGTACCCCTCTGTCAAGCTCCTGAAGTTTGCAGACAACAACACAGTCATCTGCGTCATCCAAGATAATGACGATTCTGCTTACAGAACGGAGGTTGAACACTGGTGCAGTCAAAACAACCTGGAGCTGAACACGCTCAAAACAGTGGAGATGATTGTGGACTTCAGGAGGAACGCCCCAACATTGACCCCCTCACCATTCTGAACACACTGGCAGCAGTGGAGTCATTCAGGTTCCTGGGCACTACCATCTCATAGAACCTGAAGTGGGCGACCCACATTGACTTCATTGTGAAAAAGGCCCAGCAGAGGCTGTACTACCTTCGCCAGCTGAGGAAGTTCAACCTGCCAAAGGTGCTGCTGATCCAGTTCTACTCAGCAGTCATTGAGTCTGTCCTCAGCACTTCAATAGCTGTCGGGTTAGGTTCAGCTACCAAGTCAGATATCAGAAGACTTCAAAGGACAGTCTGGACTGCTGAACAGATTATTGGTTCTCACCTTCCCAAGAACTGTACACCTCCAGAGTGAGGAAAAGGGCTAGAAAAATTGCTTTGGACCCCATTCACCTAGCACACTACCTTTTTGAACTGTTGCCCTATGTTTATGTGTTTATGTATGTTTATGTTGTATATGTATATTTTTTGTATTCTCTTTGCACTGGAAGCTTCTGTCACCATGACAAATTCCTTGTGTGTGTAAGCATACTTGGTGATAAAGCTCATTCTGATTCTGATTAAAGCATGTATTATTTGGTCATAGGTTGAAGAATACACATTCTCACATGTTTTACACACTTCTAAAGCCTGAGAAATGTGGCATATAAAAATAAAAACTATAATCAGACACGCAATATGCATCTTTAATGCTTAAATTATTCGTCTACTTGCATTTAACATAATAACATTTGACATATTCAATATGCAAACATCTGATTTAGATTGAACAAGCTACTTACCGCATTCAAAATAAATGCAAAGACAAATTTTAGAATTGTTAAATTATTTTTTATTTGCATATACATTCATAAACAGCCAGTACACCCTGCGGTAGAGGACAGGGAGCAGTTCATCCCGTTAGATATTACATGGTTGTCTTATTCATATAAGATCATCATCAGATCATATTTGGCCTCATTTATATCACAGCGTTTTTGTTATGGAAATTAAAAACAGTTGTTTGCGATCAGAGTTGTTCAAATCTACCAACAGCAGCTGCGGGGCAATTGGATCTTATTACAGATGACACGATCACAATGATGGTGATCCATGAAGTATCATAATTTAAGTAAAATTCTGACTTTGTCCTGATCCACTGATCCTGATGAAAATTTAGGAAGCCAAAATCTCCAATAATCTTTTGGAAACTGGGTGTTTCATCTCCACAAACAGCAATTTTGAGGAATTCTCAGCTTAATTTAATAGAAACACCCATTAAAAGGATTTCTGGGGTGCCAAAAAAACCTGGAAGTGACGCTGGCCACCTATAATTAAAAAAAACAAAAATCCATGTTCCAGTCAAGTCTATTTTCCATGGCAAGGATTTTTTCCCCATGGGTTCAGTAAATACCATCCATTAGAACTTTCTGTCCAAAAATATGCACATTTAGACAAATATTGATGGACTCTCACACGTTTACTTGACGTTTCTTTAGAGAAAATGCTCATTTTGATAATCTTTTAAGTCAAGACACTCTCTGCAAATGCTAATGGGCCAATATTTAGTCAACTGAATAAACTCCTCACTGCAGCCTAGTGTGGGTGGCTTCAAAACAGCAAACTCTACATCTGATTGGCCATCACAGCCATTTCTCCCTTTATTTTCTCTGCCCTCCAGCTGTTCTACCGTGTGACGGATGAGCGGGCCAAGCAATCAGAGCTCTACCTTGTGGGTATGGTGTGCTATTACGGCAAGCATTACTCCACCTTCTTCTTCCAGACCAAGATACGCAAGTGGATGTACTTTGATGATGCACATGTGAAGGAGGTAATGACACACTCTAGTGTGCTAGTTTTTATAATTGTGTAATGAAAGGCTGACCAGAAGCTGGGTTTTAAACTGGATTTGCTAAACTCTCACAGATCGGTCCCAAGTGGAAAGACGTGGTGTCACGATGTATAAAGGGCCACTATCAGCCGCTCCTGTTGCTGTATGCTGACCCCCGGGGGACGCCCGTGTCATCGCAGGACACACTGGCTGCACAGCTTGACCTGCACCAGAGCAGCAAGGCTGGATATGATAGCGAAGACTCCGGTGAGGCAAAGAGGAGTTAAACAAAAAGGAAGATGTACTTCTTATACTGTATCCTCTAAAATTCCTAGAATCAATCTGTTTTTAAGGGATAGTTCAGCCAAAAATTCTACAGTTCTGTCATCATTTACTCATGTTGTTCCAAACCTGTATGACTCACTTCTGTGAAACACAAAAGGAGATTTTAGGAAGGATGTGTATTGTACCTAAGTCACCATTCACTTTTTTCTGTATAATGAAAGTGAATGGTGACTGAGGCTGTCGTTCTGCCTAAAGTCTTCTTTTGTGTTCCATGGATGAAAGTAAGTGGGACACGAATGTATTTATTTATTTTATTTTTTATGTATTTTTCCTATCCCAGCTTAATGTGGATAGACAACTATAAGTAAGAAATGCATAGGTTGATTACTGTAAACAGAGTAGCTCTGTGCCACTTTCAAAATATTGCTCTATTTGTTTGAGACTGACACAGCAGCATTGGCTCAACCAATGGTATGAGTTTGGAGCTGGATTGCCTGTTTTTTTTTACCAATGGCAGTTGGGTGGAGTGTTTAGTAAACCTGTTTGAAAACAGTAATTTATTTCAGCAATTTCATTTGGTGTTGTAGTGGTACAGAAATTACACCCTTCACCTTTAACAAATGGGCTTTGTGCAGTTGCAGTTGGCATGCTATGGCTAACTTTCACTATGTCTGAATGCCCTCTGCTGTTGTTGTTTTTGTTGTTGTCAGGGAGGGAGCCCTCAATTTCAAGTGACACACGCACAGACTCTTCCACAGACAGTTACAGCTACAAGCACTCTCGATCACACCATGAGTCCATGGCCTCCCATTTCTCTTCTGACTCTCAGGGAACTGTGGTGTGTAATCAGGACAGTAGAAGTTCCCAGAACAGCATGGACACTTCAGGTACTTTAGTACAAACACACTTTCAAAAACCGTATAATTGCACTGTATGTGAGACGGATACTTCACCCAAAAATAAAAATTCTGTCATCATTTACTCACCCTCATGTCATTCTAAACCCCTATGACTAAGGAGGCTGGGTCTGTCAAGTTCCAAAATTACAGAAATTCTCCATAAAAATATCAAATTCAAAGCCATTCCAAAGACAGAATTACAAAATGAAAAATACTTCACTTTTAATTTCAGACTATTCCTCTCACAAAGCTATCGAATTACTTTAAAAGATTTGGAATATTGCAGACAAATCAAAAGTTCACAGATCCAGTCACCATTTACATTCGTTATATGAAAAAGGCGGGATTTTCTCAAAAAATTCATATTTTGTGTTACATGGAGAGAACTTCATACGGGTTTGAAACAACATGAGGGTGAGTAAATGATGACAGAATTGTCTTTTTTTGCGTGTGTGTGAACTATCCCTTTAACAAAGAGTCTGTTTTTTTTTTCTTTAGGGGAGATGCTTAAAGAGCAGGCCACTACGCCAAGGCCCTCTTCTACTTGCCATCTGCAGGACTATAAAGAGACTGTGAATATGATTCACAGCAGACCTCTCTCATCATCCTCTAGTTCAGGGGTGGGCGGCTCAGAGGCTGGGGCGCGGGCGAGGGACTGGGAAGACGAGAGCACCAGCAGCGAGTCCAAGTCCAGCTCCAGTGGAGGGCGCTATCGACCAACATGGAGACCCAGAAGAGAGGCCCTGAATATTGACAGCATCTTTAGCCAGGACAGACATCGGCTGGGTGGCTACGCCACACTCGGGCCGTCCCCGCTGCCGGAAGACGTGGTGTCCCCAATGCAGGGAGAGCTAACCTCAGGGGCCGCTGCAGAGGGGTTGAGCACAGCAGCAACAGAGACAGACAACACAATCGATGACACGGAGGGCATATTGGAGACAGGGGTGGAGCGTCTACCAATCCCGCCCCTTTTAAGAGGCGTGGAGCAGCAGCCGCGGCTGATCCAGAGGATGGAGAGTGGATACGAAAGCAGTGAGAGAAACAGCAACAGCCCCATCAGCATGGACATGCCACTCAGCGACAACCCAAGCACCAGTGCTCACAGGTGACACAACAACCTGCCCAAACTGACCTCAGCTCCTGTATATGAAGACCACCATCACCATTAGGCCTGGGAAATATAGCTAAAATGTTATATAAAAATATTTGATATAAATATATTAAATCAAGATATGTTTCTGCTCTGAAATGACTTATTAATATATATATATATTTAATGAGAGGAGCCATCATTTCAAACAAAGTACATTTAAAAAGCAAGAAATGTATTAAAATGTTTTTCCACTAAATTAGCAAAAGGAAAATAAAAAAAAAAACCATTTAGTATAAATAATATTTATTTATACCATGAAACAATACATAGTGGTAAACAGCAGCTTTTATACCTGCAAATATATTTTTTACTTAAACAATTTAAAGCATGTTAAATTCCAGAAGGAGAAGTTATATTTAATATATTTATTTATTTAAATGCACCAATATAACAATACATAGTGATAAACAGCAATATTTACCTAAATACTGTATATTTTTTTCACTAAAACATTGCAAAGCATGAAAAATTTCACAGTAAATTCTATGCTAATTTTTAATTGCAACAACGCAAACGAATTGTTAGACCAATTAATTGAAACTGATAGTTCAAATGAACTGATGATGTTCGTGGAATAAATAAAACTTCATAGATTTTAAATCATAGACACTATTAAAGTATCTCTATCTTAGCGCTCTCATATTCATGAGTGGTGACACAAGGCCTACTGGCAAGGTCTTTAGGAATCTTAATGGCCAAATAAAAACAGCATTAAAATCATTGCAACATTCATGATGTTGGTTGATTTTATATTGCATATATCATAAATGTTCAAAACAATATATATCACCCAGCCCTTTTCCTTATATGCCTTAAAGGGATAGTTCACCCAAAAAAGAAAATCCTGTGATAATTTAGTCAACCATATGTTCTTCCAAACCTGTATTGTCTTTTTCAGTGGAACAAAAAAGGAAATGTTATGTTATGATGTATGTTATTCTCAGTCACCATTCACTTTCATTGCATCTTTTTTTCATACAATGAACGTGGATGGTGTCTAATGTCATTCTGCCTAATATCTTCTTTTGTGTTCCACTAATGAAAGAAAGTCAAATGGGTTTGGAACAACATGATGGTGTGTAAATGACTGAATTTTCATTTTTGGGTGAACTATCCCTTTAAATTTATAATACAAAAACACAGACACTGGGAATGATATTATGTGTCACTGTAATGACAGCTGCTCGCTTTTGCCTCAGGGACAGCGGAAGTAAGAGGCCTGTAACTTCAGGACCCTCCTGGCGCACAGTGCCCAAGTCCAAAAGCAGCAGTGCCATCCTGCAAGACCTCAAATCCCCCACATGGAGCAGCGCTTCACTCAGTTTGGGTGAGTCACAAGTGGCCTGTGGCCGTATGCATCTTGCTACTAGATGTTCATGTCAAAGGTTTAACTGGGACATGAATGCTATTGTTACTTATTTATGCCTTTGCATGTGTATGTGCATAGGAGAGGGTCGCAGTGAGCTAGATGAGTTGCAGGAGGAAGTTGCACGCAGAGCCAGGCAGCAGGAGCTGCAGAGGAAGAAGGAGAAGGAGAGAGAAGTAGCCCAGGGCTTCAACCCCAGACCCAGCAAGTTCATGGACCTGGATGAACTTCAGCACCAGGGTAAATACCACACAGATCCATACAGATAAAGAGAGATGAAATGCAGATGAAACTGAAATGAAAGAAGCTGGTGCATTACATAGTGGGTAAATGTGCAGAAACCAGCGTAAAGTGGTTAGCTGGTCTCTCAGCTAAGTCAAGCTGGTTAGGCTGGTCTGTTTTGGTGGTTTTAGAGGCGTTTGGGCACTTTCTAGGTGGTCAGGTTAGGTAATTGGCTGGCTGACCAGCTCAACCCAAGCTTGGCCAAATTGGGAGACCAGCTAGACCAGCATAAACCAGCAAACCACCTTAGGCTTTATCAAGAATAGTTTGAAAGTAAAAGCTTCTTCTATGTTCTCTACCAACCCTACATCTAATATGATGTAACGGGATCTTTAAATGATAGAACAATGATTATGCGAAGTATCACTGTAGATGGGAGCCGTAGCTCACAGCTCACAAAAACACAGACTAATATAATATATTCAAATCCTGCACTATTTCTCATTTTAAATCAGTGTTTACCCTAGTCAGGGTGCATGGTTTGTGTATGCATATGTGTCTAATTGTGTTTTTGAGTTGTGTTGGTGGCACACATTCAAATGTGTTTACTTGTGTACCAGTGGACATTTCCATTTCTGTGAGTGATGTGTTCCCGGGAAAACGCGGTGGCTCCTGTGAGCAGTGTTTGCGCGTGTTCTCAGAGGCCTGGCCTTGGTGTGTTAATTACAGGGAAGGGGGGCAGTTTCGAGCACTGCCTGGCGGAGGCTGACTCTCTGTTAGAGCAGTCGCTGCGCCTGGAGCAGGCTGGGGACACAGCTACAGCCCTGGTGCTCTCCCATCACGCTGTGTGTAAGTAATTCTAACCTGCTTCTGCTTGCTACGCCCAACTCCTACGCTACCTGCTCGGGTAACCGTCACTTACCCAAAATATGCACTTTTTTGTAAGTCCATTTGGTAAGAAAGCATCTCCAAAGAGCATTAATGTCTCAGTAAATGTCCTTGCAACACAAACTCAACAGTAACTCCCCAACACTACCTTCCCTTTCTGCAGCACTCTGTGTGTGTGTGTTTGAGCGTGTGTATTTGCTTCATAAGCATGTCTGTTCCTCTCCTTCCTGACTGAGGTGACTCATCTCTATACACTCTATATCCAGTAAATATCCTTAAAACATCCCTTAATATCCTTGAAACAAGATAAAAGTGTGCAAGATAGTAAAACTTGTTTTCTGAGAATATATTGTGAATTAAGTTTATTGTTCTTACTCCATTGGCAAATAGGTTTGTTTGTTTTAGGCATAAGACTCAGTAAACTGTATTAAATTTATGCTTAAAACAAGTTTTAAAAAAAAATATATTTGCCTACTGTGTAAGAAAATAAACTTAATTCAGGGTGTATTCCCTGAAAACAAGTCTTAATATCTTACACAATTTTGCTTTTCAAGTAAATGTATCTTGTGTTAAGGATATTTTTAATGGAAAACAAAGCAAAAATACTGGTTAAGAAAATTAATTCTTGCGGTTCATTTTTTATTAGTGATATGAACTTAGTCACCACTTTAATTTATACTCTGCCTGTTGATCGTTAATTCTGCTGATAGTGCCATGCCTTTGACAACCATACAGCTTTGGCTTGAGAGCCCCAATCTGTTCCAGACAGAGGCTGAAACAATTTTAATCCACTTTTTTTCCAAACATCTCATTCTGAGTGTGAGCTATCTGTTTGGAATACCATTTGAATGGGCCTTACCCACAATCGCATGCTAACCGTTAACGCTTAGATCCAAATCCATTCTAGATTGAGCAGCATAATATTCCTGACCCCTGTAAATCCCTTTTGGAGGAAGGATCGGATTGTGATTCCGCTGAGCTGCCATGTGGGGATAGTGCAGCACAATCCTTCCTAAATCTCTCACTCTTCTCCAAAAAAAAAAAAAGAAAAGTGATGGCTGTGTGTGTCTCATTTACCTGGAACAACTGTTACAGCGTTTTTGTCCAAACTGATGGCATACCTGCTTGAATGATTTATGAGCAGAGAACAATTTCAGCCATGCAAATCTCCACAAAGCTATTTATACAGCTCGAAAACTGCTATCCAGGTCGGCAAACCCTCTATCTCTGTCTCGCTCTGCTCACAATGTGCGTGTGTATACTGTATGTGTGTGCATGTCTGTATGTTTGCAGCACAGTAATAATATATGTAAAGGGAAGACAGCTTTTGTAAATATTACCACTCTTCAGATCCCTGTAGCCCTTCCACTGTCTTGCTGAGACAGATCTGATTGCCTTTGGCCCAAGGCACATTCAGTTCTCTACCAAAAACACATTGATCACTCAAACTTCACAGGTCCCGAAAAGTCCAGTAGCAGCATCTAATATCACAATTTCAGTGTAGGGCTGGGCGATTAACAGAATATTCACAATATATTCACTGTGGTTTTTCTGGCAATATAAAATTAAGCAGCATTGTGGATATCACAATGATTTTAATGCACTTTCTATTTGGTTCATAAAGTAATAGTTAAAAAATTAAAATTCTCTCATCATTTACTCACCCTAATGCCATCCCAGATGTGTATGACTGATGTGTATGACTTTGCTGAACACAAACATAGATTTTGGAAGAATATCTGGGCTCAGTAAGTCCTTACAATATGTTAACGAGTACCAAAAGTTTGAGGCTCAAAAAACACATCAATTCAGCATAAAAGTAATCCATATGATTCCAGTGGTTAAATTCATGTCTTCAGAAGAGATAAGTGTGGCTGAGAAACAGATCATTATTTAAGTAATTTTTTTTATTGTCAATCTCCACTTTCACATTTGTCTTCTTTGGTTTTTGCCAATTCACATTATTCATGCATATCGCCACCTGTTGGGCAGGGAGGAGAATGTATCGGAAAAAAGGACTTAAAAATATATCTGTTTCTCACCAACACCTACAGTACTGCTTCTGAAGAAATGGATTTAACCACTGGAGTCTTATGGTTTACTTTTATGCTGCATTTGTGTGCTTTTTGAAACTTCAAAATGTTGGTACCCATTCACTTGCATTGTATGGACCTCCATTTTCAGATATTCTTCTAAAAATCTTTATCTTTGTTTATGTTCAGCAGAAGAAAGTCATATACTCATGTAGTGAAAATATGTGGAAAACATGCCTTGATTATTTTTTTGTATTATTATTTTTACTTTATTTACTTGATTTTAGTTCTTACATTAAATATTTTAAAAGTGTACTTCGCAACAATGCTTGTTTGGATAAAATGGTGGTTCCATTTCAGAGCAATACATACATATCGTATTGAAAATTTTTTTATATGAAGATATACAGTATATAAAATATTGTTAAATATCGAAATATAATTTTTTAGCTGTATCACCCAGCCCTACTTCAGTGTACAGAAGAACAGTTTCTAGTTCCCTTGGCCACAACCCTGCAATGCATCATTAGTTTTGTCTTTCCCTTGCTCTGTCTAAATGTGCATTCCTCTGTCAACGTTTGTGTCTGTCCTGGCTGTCGCTCCGTCAGTCTGTGATGTGCTGTCCTAAACTTCGCCCCTTTGCTTTTCCTAAAATGCCATTAGCTCCTTTTCAGCTCACCTCAATCCAAAGCACATAATCAGCAGTTAAAGCTAGCTCTGGCGCAGCTGGTGTTGACAGCGGTAAATATTCTGAAAATAGCATTTTTATGATAGGCAAAATTAATGCTAAACCAGACTTAAATTAAACAGGTTCAAGGGAACCATGGCAACATCTAACCTACCATGCGGTTTTCCATGTAACAGCCACAGACAGGAGAACAACCAAATCAGCTGTTTCCTAATGCAAAATCATTTTGGGTTGCAAATTACTTTGAAGATAATGAGCGGTTAATTGGTGTGATCTGTGATAGATCTCTATATGTTCTATTTAGAATGTATTGTGAATGAAAGCTTAAAAGCTTAATCACAGTTTTTTTGGTTTCTCTCTTGTCGTTCAACAGAGCAGCCCTGTGCTTCTACATATTATGGTCTACATATTATGATCTTTCTAAACTTTGTTTAACATGTCACTCATTGTGCACGGGCGCTATGTTCAGTAAGCAAAAAAAATGCACAGTTTCAGATAATGTGTTTGTACATAAGAGATTTGACAATTATGAAACCAGGGTCAGAAATCAATGGGGGCTTAGGGCAAAAACAACACCAAAAGTGACAAACATGCCACAATTGTAAAAAAATGACAGTGTAATAAATGTGTGTATATATATATATATATATATATATATATATATATATATATATATATATATATATATATATATATATATACACTGTATATACAGTGCATTCAGAAAGTATTCAGACCCATATTTTTCTACAGTATGTTATGTTGTAGTCTTATGCTAATATGCTTTAAATTTTATATATATATATATATATATATATATATATATATATATATATATATATTTTTTTTTTCCACATCAGTTTACACTCCATACCCCATAATGGCAAAGCAAAAAAATATTTTTTATAACTTTTCAAATGTATTAAAAAGAAAAAACTTTACTATCACATTGAGATAAGTATTCAGACCCTTAACTCAGTACTTAGTTGAAGCACCTTTGCCAGCGATTACAGTCTCAAGTCTTTTTGGGTATGATGCGACAAGCTTTGCACACCTGAATTTGGGGATATTCTGCCATTCCTCTCTGCAGATCCTCTCAAGCTGTGTCAGGTTGTATGGGGACCATCAGTGGCAAGCCATTTTCAGGTCTCTCCAGAGATGTATGATAGGGTTCAAGTCCGGGCTCTGGCTGGGCCACTCAAGGACATTCACAGAGTTTTCCCTAAGCCACTCTTGCGTTGTCTTGGCTGTGTGCTTAGGGTCATTGTCCTGCTGGAAGGTGAACCTTCGACCCAATCTGAGGTCCTGAACGCTCTGGACCAGGCTTTCATTAAGGATATCTCTGTATGTTGCTGCATTCAGCTTTCCTTCAACCTTGACCAGTCCCCCAGTCCCTGCCACTGAAAAACACCCCCACAGCATGATGCTACCACCACCATGCTTCACCATTAGGATGGTATTGTACAGGTGATGAGTAGTGCCTGGTTTCACCCAGACATGATGCTTGGAATTGAGGCCAAACAGTTCAATCTTTGTTTCATCAGACCAGAGAATCTTGTTTCTCACAGTCTGAAAGTCCTTTAGGTGCTTTTTCATGTGTCTTGCACTGAAGAGAGGCTTCCGTCTGGCCACTCTGCCATAAAGCCCAGATCGGTGGAGGGTTGCAATGTTGGTTGTCCTACTGTAAGTTTCACCCATCTACATGATCTCTGGAGCTCAACCAGAGTGACCATCGGGTTATTGGTCACTTCTCTTACCAAGGCCCTTCACCCCTGATTGCTCAGTTTGGCTGGGCGGCCAACTCTAGGAAGAGTCCTGGTTGTTCCAAACTTCTCCCATTTTAGAATTATGGAGGCCACTGTGCTCTTGGGAACTTTCAGTGCACCATAAATTGTTTTGCAGCCTTCCCCAGATCTGTGCCTTGACACAATCCTGTCTCTGTGCTCTATAGGCAGTTCCTTTGCCTTCATGGCTTGGTTTTTGCTCTGATATGCATTTTCAGCTGTGAGACCTTATATAGACAGGTGTGTGCCTTTCCAAATCATGTCCAATTAATTTAATTTGCCACAGGTGGACTCCAATCAATGTGTAGAAACATCTCAAAGATGATCCAGAGAAATTAGATGCACCTGAGCGAAATTATAGTGTCATAGCTTGGGTTCTGAATACTTATGTCAATGTGATATTTCAGTGTTTTCTTTTTAATAAATTTGCAGAGTTATCAAAAATCTGTTTTTTTGCTTTATAGCAGAAGACTGCAACATAACAAAATGTGAAAAAAATGAAGTGGTCTGAATAATTTCTGAATGCACTGTATATATACATATGTACATATATACACACATACAGTTGAAGTCAGAAGTTTACATACACTTAGGTTGAAGTAATTAAAACTAATTTTTAACCACTCCACAGATTTAATATTAGCAAACTATAGTTTTGTCAGTCTACTTTGTGCATGGCATAAGTAATGTTTCCAACAATTGTTTACAGGCAGACTATATCACAGTTCCAGTGGGTTAGAAGTTTACATACACTAAGTTAACTGTGCCTTTAAGCAGCTTGGAAAATTCCAGAAAATGATGTCAAACCTTTTGGCAATTAGCCATTTAGCTTCTGGCTAATTGGCTAATTGGAGTCAATTGGAGGTGTACCTGTAGATGTATTTTCAGGCCTACCTTCAGTGCCTCCGTGCTTGACGTCATGGGAAAATCAGAAGATATCAGCCAAGACCTCAGAAAAAAATAGTGGACCTCCACAAATCTGGTTCATCTTTGGTAGCAATTTCCAAACGCCTGAAGGTACCACGTTTATCTGTACAAACAATAGTATGCAAGTATAAACACCATGGGACTACACAGCCATCATACCGCTCAGGAAGGAGACACATTCTGTCTCCTAGAGATGAACATAGTTTGGCGGGAAAAATACAAATCAGTCCCAGAACAAAAGCAAAGAACCTTGTGAGGATGCTGGAGGAAAAAGGTAGACAAGTATCTATATCCACATTAAAATGAGTCCTATATCGACATAACCTGAAAGATTGCTCGGCAAGGAAGAAGCCACTGCTCCGAAAACACCATAAAAAAGCCAGACTACAGTTTGCAAGTGCACATGGGGACAAAGATCTTACTTTTTGGAGAAATCTGCTGAAGTAAACATTTTACTGTTTGGCCATAATGTTCATCGTTATGTTTGGATTGAAAAGGATGAGGCTTGCAAGCCGAAGAACATCATCCCAACCGTGAAGCATGGGGGTGGCAGTATCATAGTTTGGGGGTGCTTTGCTGCAGGAGGGACTGGTGCACTTCACAAAATAGATGGCATCATGAGGAAGAAAATTATGTAGATATATTGAAGCAACATCTCAAGACATCAGCCAGGAAGTTAAAGCTCGGTCACAAATGGATCTTCCAAATGGACAGTGACCCCAAGTGTACCTCCAAAGTTGTGGCAAAATTGCTTAAGGACAACAATTTCAAGGTATTGGAGTGGCCATCACAAAGCCCTGACCTCAGTCCGATAGAACATTTGTGGGCAGAGCTGAAAAAACGAGTACGAGCAAGGAGGCCTAAAAACCTAACTCAGTTACACCAGTTCTGTCTAGAGGAATAGGCCAAAATTCCAGCAACTTATTGTGAGAAGCTTGTGGAAGGCTACCCAAAAAGTTTGAACCAAGTTAAACAATTTAAAGGCAATGCTATCAAATAGTAACAAAGTGTATGTAAACTTCTGACCCACTGGGAATGTGATAAAAGAAATAAAAGCTGAAATAAATAATTCTCTCTACTATTATTCTGACATTTCACATTCTTAAAATAAAGTAGTGATCCTAACTGACCTAAGACAGGGAATGTTTTGTACGATTAAATGTCAGGAATTGTGAAAAACTGAGTTTAAATGTATTTGGCTAAGGTGTATGTAAACTTCTGACTTCAACTGTGTGTAGTAATTTTATATATATATATATATATATACACACACACACACACACACACACACACACACACATCGATCAGCCACAACATTAAAATCACCTGCCTAATATTGTGTAGCTCCCCCTCGTGCCGCCAAAACAGTGCCAACCCGCATCTCAGAAAAGCATTCTGAGATGATATTCTTCTCACCACAATTGTACAGAGCGGTTATCTGAGTTACCGTAGACTTTATCAGTTTAAATCAGTCTGGCCATTCTCTGTTGACCTCTCTCATCAACAAGGTGCTTCCATCCACAGAACTGCCCCTCACTGGATGTTTTTTGTTTTTGGCACCATTCTGAATAAATTCTAGAGACTGTTATGCGTGAAAATCCCAGGGGATCAGCAGTTACAGAAATACTCAAACCAGCCCGTCTGACACCAACAATCATCCATGCGATTATCTAATCAGCCAATTGTGTGGCTGCAGTGCATAACATCATGCAGATACAGGTCAGGAGCTTCAGTTAATGTTTACATCAACTGTCAGAATGGGGGAAAATGGGATCTCAGTGATTTCAGCTGTGGCATGATGGTTGGTACCAGCTGGGCTGGTTTGAGTATTTCTGTAACTGCTGATCTCCTGGGATTTTCACACACAACAGTCTGTACAAACAGAATTAACTCTGAATGATGCCAAAAACAAAAAAACATCCAGTGAGCGGCAGTTCTGTGGATGGAAATGCCTTGTTGATGAGAAAGGTCAACAGAGAATGGCCAGACTGGTTCGAACTGGTTCGAAGTCTATGGTAATTTGGATAACCACGCTTTACAATTGTGGTGAGAAGAACAGGTTGGTGCTGTTTTAGCAGCACGAGGGGGACCTACACGATATTAGGCAGGTCGTTTTAATGTTGTGGCTGATTGGTGTATGTGTATATATATATATATACATTCACCGACCACTTTATTAGGTACAGCTGTACACCTACTCATTCATACGATTATATAATCCGCCAGTAGTGTTGCAGCAGTGCAATGCATAAAATCATGCAGATACGGGCTAGGAGCTTCAGTTAATGTTCACATTAACCATCAGAATGGGGACAAAGTCTCAGTGATCTCAGTGATTTAGACCGTGACATGATTTTTGGTGCCAGACGGGCTGTTTTGAGTGTTTCTGTAACTGCTGATCTCCTGGGAGTTTCACACACAACAGTCTCTAGGGTTTACTCCGAATGGGGCCAAAAACAAAAACATCCAGTGAGCAGCAGTTCTGCAGATGGAAACACCTTGTTGATGAGAGAGGTCAATGGTGAATGACCAGACTGGTTCGAGCTGACAGAAAGGCTACGGTAACTCAGATAACTACAATTGTAGTGAGCATAATAGCATCTCAAAATGCACAACATGTCAGACCTTAAGGCAAATGGGCTACAACAGCAGAAGATCATGTCAGGTTCCACTTCTGTCAGCCAAGAACAGAAAGCTGATTGGCCTATTCTAAGTAAACTATAGAGACTGTTGTGTGTGAAAATCTGAGGAGATCAGCAGTTATAGAAATACTCAAACCAGCCCGTCTGGCATCAACAATCACTGAGATCACATTTTTCCCTATTCTGATGGTTGATGTGAACATTAACTGAAGCTCCTGACCCATATCTGCATGATTTTATGCATTGCTGCCACATGATTGGCTGATTAGGTAATCGCATGAATAAGGTGTACAGGCTTACCTCATAAAGTGGTCGGTGTGTTTATACAGTATATAAAGTATATGTATGTATATATATATATATATATATATATATATATATATATATATATATATATATATATATATATATATATACTGTATATGTGTATATATATATGTACACACACACACTGTATATATAGCTATATCTATATATATACACTATATATATATAGTAATATTCTTTTCTAAGTCTAATTCTAACTAATTGATGAGAATGCATTTTAGTAAATTAAAAGGATAGTTCACCTAAACAAAAATGGAAATTCTGTTTCTTACTCACCCTTATGTTGTTCTAAACTTCTGTGACACTTCTATAAAAGTGTATGGTGACTGAGATATTGAGACTGAACATTCTGCCTAACATCTCTTGTATTCCACAAAAGAAAGAAATACAGTCTTGGAACAGCATGCGAGTGAATAAATGAGACAGAATTTAGATTTTTGGGTGAACTTGGGTGAAGTTTTTGACATAAAAAGGTGACACACAAATGTTTTGCTGTATATGGTTAGAAAAAAGTATGTCCACATAGTTTATAAAAAGCCCCTGAAAATCAACTGAAGGGGCAAATATTGCCCCTTAATAAAAAAGTTCTGACACTGCTATCAAGTATCAACTCATTCCAAAAAAGCCAATTTTGTGACAACTTTGTTTAACTTTTTTATGAGTGTGCAAAGCTTTGCCTATTGAACACAGCCTAGACCTCACTCTGGGGTGAAGGGTAGGATAATTCCCACCCTCACCTCTCTCCTTTTTTTCTATTTCACTACTTTGTCGTTTCTATAACAAAGAAATGGTGCGCATGCCGGCCCCTCATAACTCAGCTCTTTCTTTTTCTTTTCTGCATTTTCTTTCCTTTCCCTTTTTGTTGTTCTTTTGCATTATAGCTAAACTAAGATTTTCCATGCATGAGGGCAGTGCTAACACTCATAGCAGGACTATGGCTGCTGACACCAAGCTGCAAAAATGCATGAGGAGAGCACGGGGCCTACAGCAGCGCATGCAACAACAACAAGAGCAGCAGCAGGAGCCCAGCCAGCCACAGGGGCTCACCAGGTACCTGTACTCTCACCCTGTGTGTCCTGCTTAACTTTGTTTAGATCAGTACTGTCGCTGACCCCAGTGTCTACGCATTGTGTACTCAAGAGGGATTACAATTAAGTTTGATTTTTATTTAGTGGTGAGGAAAAAAGGTCTGTGGATGTGTTTACTCTGTGACTCAGTGCCAGCCTGAAACATCATTAAAGACCCCAAAAATTTTCTGTTCTATGCTGATTAATTTCCTTGTAAAAAATGTTTTTGGGAGGAACATATCAAAAGCCTTCTCCCTTTTAAAAAAAAAAATAGCCAATAGGCTGTAGTTACATCACAGCCATGAACTATGATTTGCTAATTGCTGGTCAGTTGTAGGGACATTCGCATTCTAGAGAGCATTTGATTGGATACAAATCTGTTTAGTGCAAGATGAGTCATCAATATTTTTGGTCCATGTTCCTGGGAAGAGAAAGTCTTTACATTTTAAATGTTTATATCTGTTATAAGTGATTTTTGTGAACATATAGGAGTACATTAGCATATATTGTGGTAGATGGCTTGAAAGCTAATAGACATGTATTAAAATCACAAAACTCTCATTTTTATTTCATGGAGTGTTAAACTGTCAGGCATTATCAGTTAATCACATTAAATTGCTGGAATGCCACTTGATATGTCTCTCTCAAAGAGCCGGGGTTGCTTTGGGTTTTGTTTTGGTTTCTGGAGCTTTTTTATTTAAAATCACAGCAGCCATGACAGGTGTTAAAGATTTATGACAAGCCCAAAAAGCAAAGGTCAGTCGTCCGTGTCATTAGAAAAGCCAAACAAGCTGGTGGCTAAGCACTGATATCACATGCGCAACTTTCAGCACACCATTTTACTAATAAAGTAGTCTTCCAGGACAATGCAACAGTGACTGCAGTGGTGTGTCCCATGGATTGTGGTTGTTTTGTTTGTTTTATCATGTCCCCTGCTCTCTCTTTCCCCGCCATTGATTAAAGGCGTTGATGTGATGTATTGCCTAACCTGGTCAAAGCCCCTTGGGTAATTACCCGATGTAGTGCTTGTGGAAGTATTTACAGTAAATGAGCACTCTAGCACATTAATCAGGGATGTTTACCCCATCTGTACTAAAATTCTTCCAGTTCAGTTCCCTCTTTGACACAGACTAGAGTATAGGGTCTCAGCTGCATTTGCTTTTGGATTTTACATTGGACATCATGCTGACCCAACACAGTAACTAAATTTGTTTATCATACACAAGTAAAAAAAAAATCAAGTGTTGAAGTCTTTCAAATCAAGTATTGAAATTTACTTTAAAATAACTGCATAGACCCCATGATTTATCAGAATAACGCAGAACAAACACTGAGCCCCAAATTGTATTAGTATATTAACCGTATTACCAAGTAGCTGGTGAATTTCCACCAAAATACTATTAATTTTTAGAACATGTATCACATGCCAAAAGCCACCTATTGAAGATTTGATGACACTGGTTTGATTGGATAAAGTCTCTCCATCTTTACCATGTTTCTCTCTTTTTTCTTTCTTCCTCTGCCTTTCTTACATTCTCACTATCTAAAGGATAAAGGGGTAATCCTGGGCATTGCGTTATTACACTTTTCATACCCAGCTGCAAAAGCATACTTCTAGGTCCTACCAATATTACTTATTTGAAGAACCAATCATAGTCTGTGAGACACATGAATGTTAACACCATCAGATTCAGGTATCCCTGACTTCACATGACTGTGTTTGGATTTGGCATCTCTCAGAGGGCTCTGGTATTAGATAAAGATTTATCTGCAAATGAATCTATCACACGGGTCATCTGTGGGGTCACTAGTGGTACAGTAGGGGTCACAGCAGAATTGATAGTGTTCTGATGGATACTGTGCTTTGCTTTATAGGAGGTAGAGAATGCAGATAGAGAGCAGGTTTCCCTTCTGGAGGAGAGCCAACTTTCATTCTCACACTCTAGAGATCTGGGGAGTTTTTGGGCGTATTTATGGCCACTGTAACTCTGTTTTATGCGACGACTATGAAAATTATGTCAAAGTCGTGTAGTGCATCAGCTGTGGAAAGTATGTGAGGAGTTTGAGTGTTTGTGTGTGTGTGTGCATTGTATGAGAAGTGGCTCATGAATAGTGGTGTGAAGGACACAGGTTTCCTTGAGTTTGGTCCTTGGCTGCATCATAACCTTTATGAGAGTTGTGCTTTATGTGTAAATGTGCAAGGAAGTGTTTCATGTAACAAACCTATTTTCAGGTGGGATTGTACATTTGAAATTGTGAATGAATATTGTTTTGGCCCTTTCTTGGGTTCTTTTTTGCAAATATTTCTAACAGTGTTAATGAATATGTGATTAGTTCAAGTATTTTAATACTCAAGCATTGTTGTTTTTACAGTATTTGTTTTGTTATCCTTAAAGAATGAATATGAATAGTTGCAGCATAAAATGTTCAGTACTTTAAATGTATGTATTTGATGTATGACAATACATAAAACGCATGTATGTTCAGTCTTCATATGTTGCACCTGTCAACATACAACAAGGAAATGATGGCATCAAGTTATGTTTTTCAATATAATATTGGGTCAATTTCCTGTAAATAAAATGAAAACTTCCACTTCATTGCACTAAATACTAAACAACTAATTTCAGCATCTATTGGCTCCTATAAACTCATATTCTTTTGGCCCCTTTTAAGGACAGAATCTAACAATGAAGTTAGTTACATTTAAGGTACTTATACATATGTGAATGTATTTTCCATTCTTCTTTATTTTCTCTTTTTTCTTATTTTTTTCTTTATTTTAATAGATTTTACTAATAGGAAACAAATTATTTATTCTTGCTTCTATTCACATTAACAGTATTTGGGTCCTACACGTATTAAGTGTAGTGGTTTTGGCCTGTATGAAGACGAAAGTACGACTCTTTTTTTATGTCTTATTGTAAAAAGTTACATTGAGAAATGGGGCTAATTGACAAAGAAAAGATGCAGGATTATCTGTCTTCTACAGTATGACTTTAACTGAGTAATAATGTTGGATGTGACTGATTCAGATTGAGATTCTAACCAATCTAACCAAATCTAAAATCCTTCTCTTCTCCCACTTTTCTTGTCTCTTCAGTGAACAATTTGGCTCGGTCCAAGTACTGTTGACAGACAATCAGGAAGAGGTCTGGGAGACCAGTCAGGATACTGTGCTTGGCCCACCCTCTCCTCAACATATGAAAACACCCTCCTCTTGTACAAATTCCCCATCTCAACCCAACAGCCACCCAATACTGAGCAATGCCTGGCCTGCCTCTTCTCAGCCACAACCCCAAGATCCCAATGAAGGTAGCAACTGGTCAATGCAGAATGAGGATGAATGGGGTGGCATCAGATTATCAGATGTTCTCCAGACATCAGGTGTTCGTATCAAGCCCATTCGCAAGCATCTGGCCATATCTCTGCCTTCTTTGCCTCTTGACTTCTGGGGTGTGTTGGGTAAGGATGAAGAGGTCTCCAGCCATCAGCATCCTCAAAATTTGAGCTCTCAGTCTTCATCCCCAAATCCACCCTTGTGGAAAGGCACTGCAGATAATCCAGACTGGATACACCAAACCAGCAGGACCACCAGTCCACTACCCATACACCCTCATGCTGAGGAGAAGGGCCAGATGCTCAGACAAGCCCCCATATGGCATCCCCTATGCACAGCTTCCCAGCCACGCTCACCTGTCCTGTCTCACTCCAGTTCCAGACTGACCCCTTTTGTTGCTGCTCGTCATTGGTCCTCCTGGAGCCTAGACCGCCCTGATGCTGTCGTAACACCTTATGAGACGCCTCCTGACCAGAACCACCAGACAGGAACCCTCTCTCAACTCACACCGGGAGGGCACCTGCCTCCTCATAGTCCCATGAGCACCAGAAAAAAGAGTGGCCCTAAGCACTCCAACTTCCAGAATGCCCCAAGCATGGAGCTGGAACCCACAGAGGCTGAGGACCAGGAACTTTCTGAACTAGACTCGCTCTACCAAGCTAGTCTCCAGGCTGGCCCCAGTCCTGGCCACGCCCTGCGTGGTAACAGCTCACCTGGGAGACTAGGTAAATTAATCTGTGATAGAGAACATGTTGTGTGATGTGATTTTAGAAAGAAAATGTAATTTTTTAAACCTGATTTACTTGGACAGTTCATCCTGCTGCACGGAAGCTGCACACTGGAGTGGGACGCTCTAGGACCCCCACAGCTGAGCTTGAAAGAACAGCTTATGGACCACCAGGTTGTTACAGCCCCACTGGATATATTAACATGGTAAGATATGAGCAGGTTCTGACCTGTTCTGTGGACCTTTTTCCCACAGGGTTCCCATGGAAGACCTGGAAATGTCAGGGAAGCCTCTTTAAAAGTAATTACTAGTTACACTAGTTATGCTTTCAAATATTTTATCTGCTGGAAATTGCTCTTTTTTTTGAAGTGCAATCGATTATTTTTTTAACTCTCACCCAGTAATCCTCCCAAAAAACTAGGAATGTCATGGAAAAGTCATGAAATGTATTGGTCAAAAGGTCTGGGAACCATTTTTGAATTTTATGCACTGATTCTGGGGGAAAATCTGCAGAATGGTTTTAAACATGGTAAAATGTGTTGTTTAACAGAGCTGAGTACTTCACTCCTATTGATAGCTGAAAGCATTTTCAAATTAGCTAAAATATCTCCAAACAGACATTCTATAGAACAGACAATGTGTGTGTAGAATGTTGTGAATGGGTGACTGTCTCTTTGCTTTGTTTTTGTTATGTCTGGTTTCTCCTGACATCAGAGCATGTTTTTTAAACAGTCCCAAAATCTGTTATCAAATGTTGACTTTGTTTGTGTGTTGTGTCTGGTATACTTCAGCCACAGTGCAAAATTGTATTTGGGTAGTTGAGGCAGGTTAAATAGATGCAGGTTAAATTTAATATTTACAGTCCTTTAACTGGTCACCATATCTTCTTCATTCACTAGTTAATTTTTAATGGCCCTGCAATGTGACAGATTTCTTTTTATGAGTACAAATATTCCAGGTACGCTCTCAATTAATGTGAGCAAATTAGCAAAATGCTGTTTAAAATAGTGTTAGATTGGAGTGTACCATGTCACAAAAGCACATAACTTCCCAAAAATATTTTTTTTATCACCAACTGATAGCTGCAGTAACTGTTTGGTCTCTGCAGCCCCTGTCAGTGGCCAATCAAGGGCTACAGTCAGGAGAGGAAGACCACTATGATGTGGATCACCTGCGTCGCATTGCCCGCAGCCTCAGTGGAACCGTCATCGGGCGAAGCCAGAACCGTCTTGCCGTCTCCCGAAGCTTTGTAAGTATCTCGCATATAAATTAGATTGCACTCTTCAACACAGCGATACTTGCAATATAAAATCTCTTCACATGCAATAATCAACCAGCCATTGGAATCTATAAGGAATTCCACCCATCTTAAAATCATTATCGTAATTGCTGTACCTTTAAGCAGTGGCTTATTTAATCTGAGGAGCTAGCCAGTGGCTAAGATATATTAAATGAAGTGACGTGCTGGGGCTAGTGGCTACTGGCATGCACTCAAGAGTCTGATAGAGGGGCAAAGGGAGGGGGGAGTTATCAGATATCTGCCCCAGAAACCTGATAAAAGTGCTTTCACCTAACAAGAGACTAACTACTCCCACTTTAGCCTGATCTATGTGTGCTGCCTGTCCCTTGTCAATCACTGCTGAGCTTTAGGTCATTTTATCTACACACTACATCTATACTTATTTTCTTGGTAGATGCTCTCTGTTCAAAACTACTTAATGCATATAGTGTGATTGATTTATAATATGTAATTTATCGCTGAAATATATGTACTGAATGCAACTGTATTGTCACATGATGTCCACGTACACCTACACATGCAAGGACACACATACTGTACACTTGCACAACTTGTCATTGTCTTTCTGAGCCATACTGCCATCCTGTGTCCACATGTTGTAACTGTCACTGCATTTGAAAAGAGGCCTAGGGCTTCATAAGACGTGTGTATAATCATCCTCGCTTATTTAAGGTTGCATCACTTAAAGTCATCAGAAAGTCAGCTTGTGTTGGCGTACTCGTGCTTGAGAACAATACAAGTTGTATGCAATAAAATGTTTGAATGCTTTTCACTTGCTGAACATTTCAATGTCAGTTTCTTACAAAAACTGACATTAAAATATTAAAACCGATATATTTCTGCCAATAATAATACAATTTGTTCCGCATTTTTAACATAGCATCAAATCCATGGAATTTCGGATCAAATGCATGCATTTTATAAATGAGGCCCTTGATTCTTTTCATGCCTAGCCTTACTTTTAATGCATCAGGGTTTTCTCTTCCATGCGTGTGCTATTTAATCCCATCTTTTCCTCCCTTCCTATCTTTCCCCTCTGTTTTCCTCTTTTTCTCTCTTTTGACAATTTGCTTGTGTTTTCTTTACCTTGTACCTTTGTGTGTGAACCTTGTCCATAAAGCTGGGGGGCAGCATGGTTACATCATATCACAGCTCCATGCACTAACCTTGTTGCCTTAAATTTCCATTGTCTCAATCAGAACTTCATCTGCTCCAACCCAGCTGTCTTCATCTCCTTTCATTACCTTAATCCCTTTCTCAGCTGCCTGAGCCTTGTGGAGAGGCCCCAGGTAAAGCTCCCTCTTGTTTTCCTCTTCCATGACAATCTCCTCCATTCAGAATGTCATTGTGTTACATTTCTTCCTGTTTACACATTCATATTCCTTCCATTGCATTTGATCTTAAGTATAGAAGCCCCCTGCTAAACAGTGTGTATTCCACAACATATATGTCATCACTTCATTTTTTGTGTCCTTGCTGCTGTTGAAGAAGCTCCTCTTTCATTGTTGTTTTTTTTTTTTTGTTTTTTTATTGGTCTTGATCCTGTCCTTCACAATCCATCCTACCCCACTGCAGGACATGTCTAGAGGTTCTCCAAGTTTCTGGCTGTGTTTGACCGGTGTCAAGATCTCTCCAGTGGGCAGCACTACAGTCCAGCACTGAGGTGTCACAGATGTCTTTGAGGACAGTCTTTCTTGGTTTCTCAGCCCAACCGCTGGGACCATCTTCCATTGCTCAGTTGGCTTTGGACACAACCAGGGAAAACATGGTCCTCCAGCCCTGGAAGTTCCCCAAAGATGCATCTGTTCTCCGGGATACCATTTCTGCAGACCCAATTCCATGTTCCCCTTGTTTTTTTGGAGTTTTGGCAGGAGCACGTCTCTTATCCAGGCCTGATGCCCACCTCAGTCACCTTGCACTTTGTATAGTTCCTGGTACAATTTCTTCTAGACTTCCATTACCTTGTTCTAGTCCTGCACAGCAGTAGATCTTTCCATGCAAAAGCTCCCCAAAGCTCACTCCACAGCATGAAGGAGAACAATACAGAAACAATCTTTTTTTATTATTATTATGAGGTGTATGTACAGCACTGGGATGGCGTTACACCATGGGTATCTCTCTGGGGCTAAGGTGTGTGTGTGTGTGTGTATGACTAATCTGCGGTCAGCCCTGCAGCATGCAATGATAGGAGTGTGGGGTTCAGACTCACACCCCCCACAGTGAGCCATCAAAGCCAGGGCACTTACTGAAATGCTTTTTAACCGAAACATTCAGTTATTTGCAGAGGAGAAGCAGACCTCAATGCTGCACTTAATGGTAAATGTGTGTGTGTGTGTGTACGCGTGTGCGCATGTGTATGTGAAAGTTAAGTGAAGTTTTTTAATCCGTAATTTTGTCTTGTTTTCCAGTATAAATATTTAAACATCCTTAAAACCTAACCCTAACTAGCTCTAACCCTAAAGATACATTTACCTGAAAGGCATAACTGTGTAAAATGTGTAATGTGTAAAAAATATTTTTTCCCCCTAAACAAATTGGCAATTTGGTTATTGTTTAAAGCATAAATCTAACAAAAATGAATGATGTTTATGCTAAAAAATAAGGATAAAAAACAATATAGTGAGAAAAAATTTCAAATTCAAGATATATTCTCTGAAAATACTGTCTTATTATCTTACGCAATAAATTAATCTTGTTTTAAGCATGCTTTGAAACTTTTTACTAGAAAACAAGGCATAAGTACTGATTAAGAAAATGTTTTTTGCAGTATGTGTGTGTGTGGGAGGAAAGGGGAGGGGCTTATTTTAACTCCACCCTCTTCATATGTCGAAAAATACACATACTCTTCCTCCTCACCTGTCCCACAGATGCAACACCATACCAACCAACATATCGGAATTACCAAAACGTCCAACTGTCTAACATTACTTGGCTGAATGTTGTCTTCTCCCCAACTCTCCTGCGAAACAACTTTTTATTCGGTGTAGTTGGATGGGTTAATGTAATCTAGATGCTAAGTACGTATACCTGTAAAAAGTGAAGAGAGAAGAGATGTTTTATATGATGTTATCTCTCAGATCTGGTGCTTTTCCTCAGAGCAGGCATGTAAATCTGTGGCCCTGGCATGGAGAGTGGACAGAACCTTTTTCTTCTAACCTTTTTCTCATACTTCTCTGATACGGGCATTCCCTGTAGCACACAGCTGTTTTGTGTCTCGTGTTACAGGCAAAGACTGTACATGTTTGACTGAACATACACTAATAAATGAATTTATTGTTTAAAAAAGCATACAAACTGAAATCTTAAGAAATGTACAGAGGAATGGAGAAACTACGTAATGACGTTATGGAATGTTAATCAATTCTAGTAGTAATAATTATTATCTGCATTAAGACAAGTATAGTACACTTCAGAAGTGTAAAGCTGGAGAAAAACTGCTTTTTTAATTCCATTGACAGTTCTCCCGTTTATACAGGGAGATATGCCAAGTTAAGCTTCCTTTTTATTTTATAACTATGAGTCTGGTACAAGCATTCTAAAGGCACTGGGTGGGAAATCAGGCTTGTAATAGTAAAGAGAACTCATACCATTTGTTGTTTGTAGAATCTATGTTGTTCCTAGATTTTACTTTAAAGCAACATAGCTGAAGAATGTCTGGCCCTGAAGGCTTAGAAACGTTCAAATATGGATAGCATAAAGCTTACACAAAGCATCACTGGTATTTTTGGAAATGTTAATAATAAATGGGGCCTTGAGAAAACAATGCTTTCATACTGCAAATCATATAAATGTGATAAGATTTGTTGGATTTATTAACGAAGACCTGATACTAATCAACAAATGTTTAATATCACGTTATAGTATGATTAATGCAGTATTTAACTTTTCCATTCTAATCATATTGTGCTGATATGCATTATTCTTTTTTTTTTCATTAAAAGCCTTTTATGAGCACTAAAATGAAAATTGTTATCAAAGAAATCACTTTAAAGAGTTCTAGAATAGATCTTATTTACCTTTGTCTTAACCAAAGATTGGCACTAACACAAAGATATAAGCTTGTTTTTATTTTTACTTCATTGGTCATTTGTTATTTTTTTCCTTTAAAAGATGGTTGAGAATGTAGAAAAGGTGGTGTACGAGTATGCTATGCAAAATGCTCTCTCCTGAACTACCAGCAAAGAGTCAGACTGGGACAAACTCAAATATTTTTCTTATTTTTTTCCTATGTATGGAGGAAGTAAATGATTTCCTGCTGAATTGTTGAATCTTTACTTATTAATGTCTGTACAGTTAACAGCATTTGAATGCGAGTTGTAGCAAGTGAGAGGTGCATTTCTCAAAGATGAAATGGTATATCAGGGGTTTTCCTTTTTGGGACTCATTTGTAAATGCTTGAGGTTGAGTGAACTTGCATTTTTGCAATAAAGTTATTACCGATGCACTCCATCAGGGGGCGCTGCACAAACGCCCGCACTGTGTCTGAGTGATTTGTTTTTCCCTCATAGGAATCATATCAAGTCAGTATCAAATTGTTCAAAATTATACTGTATGCTATACCTTATAAAAAGAGACAAATGTACGCAACATAAAATAAGGTAATAAATGAATTTCTAATACTTAATAAGAAATTATACATTAATTTAACCACTTACTATCTGTATCATGCCAGTCAGCAGTCCTATATTCAACTTTTCACATTTATAGAGTACAATTAGGAACAGTGAAGTACAGAAGAGCTGCTTGAACATAACAGCTCCTCAGTGTGGCTGGAACTGTTCACTGCAGCTATCCACTAGCCAGGTGGTTATAATAATACTGAAGATAGAGGTCTCACTCAGCTTTTGGTCACTGGATTTACAAAGATAATTTCATTTTTAAGGAGACACAGGGCAAAATATTACTGCAACTCAAACTCTGACTTTCAAAACTTAAAATCCTGTCCAGTGCAAACGATTCCACGTCAAATCTAAAAAGGCACTTGGAGGTGTGCTTGTACTGTGCTTTTTCTTAATTGCATATCTTACCAACTTCTAACACATTTTTAATTATTATTTGAATAATCACTCTGTGTCAAATAACAATGTGTATGTCTTTGGAAGGGTTGTTACCATCAATTGCATCAAAATGCACAAATAAAATAATTTCATATTCAATATTTAATCCCACATAAATGTTGAACCAAATGCATTAGTGTGGTAAAGTTTTAGTTTTGCGAATTGCTTTTATACTCTGCTTCAAAAAACATTTGCTTTTGAGTAACTGAATCACAAATATAACTGGTCTGATCTTCTGCCACACATGGATGGTGTTTTTAATGCTGAAATTGCTGGAGAAGGACTATGTTTGTTTAACCCATAAATCCCATAAGAAATGATTGTTCAACTCAAACATATTTGAGTCTGTCATTAATGGAGGGCCAAGAGCTCTATCAGCATCACGGGGGAAAACATGCAATTCCCTTCATATATCTTTACACCATGTAAAATAAATTTGCAATCCATGCTTTTGAATTTGTGGACAAAAGCACCACAAATGATTAGACCATGACTTCTCATAGCAAATAATTATGCAAGTTACTAAACCCTGCTGATGTATACAGTGCATCCGGAAAGTATTCACAGCGCTTCACTTTTTCCACATTTTGTTATGTTACAGCCTTATTCCAAAATTGATTAAATTCATTATTTTCCTCAAAATTCTACAAACAATACCCCATAATGACAACGTGAAAGTAGTTTGTTTGAAATCTTTGCGTAAAAATTGTGTAAAAATGGTATCAATTATCCTACTCAAATGCATGTGACATCAAATAAACAAGAGTTAGGCCAGAGGTAATCCAAAAGTAATTGGATTAGATTACTTGACAAATATAATCCAAGAGATTACTTTGCTAATTACGATTTTAGTCATATAATTTGTAATCAGTATTTGATTGCAATTCAAAACTAATCTACCAACCACTGATCATCATTTATTTTAATTATTTAATAAATACGTACATGTAAAAAAAAAAAAAATCTTTGATAAAAGTATATGTTTACAAGCCAAAAAAATCTGTGGAAATCCTGTAATTAAAAGTTGGGCAAAATCTTCTGCCATTTTCCAATGGACATTTTTAATAATAGGATCAAATTGGCAGACTCAATTCATACCAAGATTTATTGGCTAGATAAACTTAAAGGAATATTCAGGGTCCAATACAAATTAAGATCAATCAACAGCACGTGTGGCATAATGTTGATTACCACAAAAAGAATTTTCGACTCGTCCTTCCTTTTGAATGAATGAATGAATGAATGAATGAATGAATGTTACATTTATATAGCGCTTATCTGACACTACACTCAAAGCGCTTTACATTGGGGACTCTCCTCAACCACCAACAGTGGGCAGCATCTACCTGGATGATGCGACAGCAGCCATAGTGTGCCAGTACACTCACCACACACTAGCTATTGGTGGAGAGGAGAGTGATAGAGCCAATTCATGGATGGGAATTATTAGGAGGCCATGATTGAGAAGGGCCAATGAGGGGGAATTTGTAGACCACAGAGAGTCAGGACCTCGGTTTAATGTCTCATCCGAAAGACGGTGCCTGTTTACAGTATAGTGTCCCCATCACTACACTGGGGCGTTAGGACCCACACAGACCGCAGGGTGAGTACCCCCTGCTTACCTCACTAACACCTTTTCTTTAAATAAGCAAAAATGGAGGTTACAGTGAGGTACTTACAATGGAAGTGAATGGGGCCAATTTTTAGAGGGTTTAAAAGGCAGAAATGTGAAGCTTATAATTTTGTTAAAGCACTTACATTAATTCTTCTGTTAAATTTCATGTATTATTTGAGCTATAAAGTTGTTTAAATTGTTATTTTTACAATCATTTTAGGGTTTTAGGATTTGTTGGCATTAATTCATCATGGCAATGAGGCCATAAAATTGGCAATAACTTTACACAGAAAAGGTTAGTAAGCTAATTTATCACAAAATCATGTTAACACCCATATTGTTTATTTCTTGTGGCTACACTTTTAAAACAGTGAGTATATTAACGTTTACGGATTAGCCCCATTCACTTCCGCTGTAAGTGCCTCACTGTAACCCAGATTTTTGATTTTTTAAAAGAAAAGGATTTTTGTGGTAATTAATATTATGCCACAAATGATGTGAATTGAGCTTAAAGGTGCTATATGTAAGATTGACAACAAGCGTTTGAAATAGGTACTGCAGTCCAAATTCAAAATATTTGAGAGTTGTCTGCCCCGCCCCAGACTCGAGGCTCATGCGGGTTGCCAGAATGTTGACACGCAAATTAGCCAACTCAGCATCCGTTTTAAAGGACTTCTGGGCTTTAAGCTGTCTCCATCTTCCAAAGGCATCTCCAATATTTATCCTTGTTTTACTACACCTCTAGTCATGGTGGTTTTTAGACGGATGGCGAGGCTTTTTAGGTCGGGTGGAATCTGTTATCTCTGATCCAGTTCGTTTACTGGCTTTCATGGCTGCAACACACAGTGTTGTTTGCCTGCAAACTTGTTCAAATTTGGCAATTTCAATTTAGCATGTTTCCTAATTCTCTAATGACACGTTATGGTCATTTTATGATTTAGTTCAGTACAAATATTACATATAGCACCTTTAACTTGTATTGAACCTGGAATATTGCTTTAAGCGTACATTGCCAGTGTATTTTCAGACACTGTTCATACAGATATTAAACACACTGAATGCTGAAGTTTACAATTATTTAATACATTATTTTCTCTGGCTGTCCTTCAGTTTCTAATGCACACACGCTGGGTCTCACTAGCAGAGTTTCTCTTTCGACACAGATTCAGATGACGGTGAGTTAGCGTTTTCGGGCAGCTTGCCTGTATCTCTCCCACACCTGGCTCACTGGGGAAGTCTCCTTTCTTCATACAGTAAATCCCGTGTTTATTTTGCCTGGGAAATGTGTTGCGCGTAATGAATAAGTGTGCACTGGTCCACACAATCAGTTTCTGTGTTAGGATGTCCAGTCGAGTTGAGCATGTTCCTACTGGAAATTTATATTTGCCAATTTTAGCCACAAGAAGTGGGGAAAAATATTAATGATGTTTCAGGAAGTGAAAAAATGTATACTATTTAAAAACAAAATAATAATAATTTACGCAATTCATGCAGTATAAATTCTTTTCACTTCCTGAATCTTCACTAATAACAGTCAACTATTAATTGCAGATATAAATGTTCCAGTCCTAATATATATATATATATATATATATATATATATACACACACACACTATATATATATTGTGCTCAAAAGTTTGCATACCCTGGCAGAAATTGTGACATTTTGGCATTGATTTTGAAAATATGACTGATCATGCTCTTTTATTTAAGGATAGTGATCATATGAAGCCATTTATTATCACATAGTTGTTTGGCTCCTTTTTAAATCATAATGATAAAAGAAATCACCCAAATGGCCCTGATCAAAAGTTTACATACCCTTGAATGTTTGGCCTTGTTACAGACATACAAGGTGACACACACAGGTTTAAATGGCAATTAAAGGTTAATTTCCCACACCTGTGGCTTTTTAAATTGCAATTAGTGCCTGTGTATAAATAGTCAATGAGTTTGTTAGCTCTCACATGGATGCACTGAGCAGGCTAGATACTGAGCCATGGGGAGCAGAAAAGAACTGTCAGAAGACCTGCGTAACAAGGTAATGGAACTTTATAAAGATGGAAAAGGATATAAAAAGATACCCAAAGCCTTGAAAATGCCAGTCAGTACTGTTCAATTACTTATTAAGAAGTGGAAAATTCAGGGATCTCTTGATACCAAGCCAAGGTCAGGTAGACCAAGAAAGATTTCAGCCACAACTGCCAGAAGAATTGTTCGGGATACAAAGAAAAACCCACAGGTAACCTCAGGAGAAATTACAGGCTGCTCTGGAAAAAGATGGTGTGGTTGTTTCAAGGAGCACAATACAATGATACTTGAACAAAAATGAGCTGCATGGTCAAGTTGCCAATGCCACAAAAAAGCCCGGTTACAATATGCCCGACAACACCTTGACATGCCTCACAGCTTCTGGCACACTGTAATTTGGAGTGACGAGACCAAAATAGAGCTTTATGGTCACAACCATAAGCGCTATGTTTGGAGAGGGGTCAACAAGGCCTATAGTGAAAAGAATATCATCCCCACTGTGAAGCATGGTGGTGGCTCACTGATGTTTTGGGGGGGTGTGAGCTCTAAAGGCACGGGGAATCTTGTGAAAATTGATGGCAAAATGAATGCATTATGTTATCAGAAAATAGTGGCAGACAATTTGCATTCTTCTGCATGAAAGCTGCGCATGGGACGCTCTTTGACTTTCCAGCATGACAATGGACCCTAAGCATAAGGCCAAGTTGACCCTCCAGTGGTTACAGCAGAAAAAGTTGAAGGTTCTGGAGTGGCCATCACAGTCTCCTGACCTTAATATCATCGAGCCACTCTGGGGAGATCTCAAACGTGCGGTTCATGCAAGATGACCAAAGACTTTGCATGACCTGGAGGCATTTTGCCAAGACGAATGGGCAGCTATACCACCTGCAAGAATTTGGGGCCTCATAGACAACTATTACAAAAGACTGCACACTGTCATTGATGCTAAAGGGGGAACTAAGGGTATGAAGACTTTTGAACAGGGGTCATTTAACTTTTTTCTTTGTTGCCATGTTTTGTTTTATGATTGTGCCATTCTGTTATAACCTACAGTTGAATATGAATCCCATAAGAAATAAAATAAATGTTTTGCCTGCTCACTCATGTTTTCTTTAAAAATGGTACATATATTACCAATTCTCCAAGGGTATGCAAACTTTTGAGCACAACTGTATATTGTGTGTGTGTGTGTGTATGTATGTGTGTGTGTGTGTATATATATATATATATATATATATATATATATACACAAATAGGACAGTATATATACACACACACACACACACACACACACACACATAATATATATATATATATATATATATATATATATATATATATATATATATAAATGCTCCCCCAGGACAATTACTTAAAAAAAAACTGTGTGTGTGTGTGTATATATATATATATTTTTAAGTAATTACCAATGTTAAATAAGTGTTACAGTATCTCTCCTCTACCCTACTGATTACAGCAAAGCATATTATCACTTTTAGTAGTGTTAGGTTGTACAAGACGTTTAGAAGTTTTAACAAGGCCTTTTTGGGGTTGTTTGCCTAAGATGATAGCATCATCACAGGGCCTGAAGCATTCTTGAGACTTAACTGTGTATGTGTGTGTGTGTGTGTGTGAGAGAGAGAGAGAGAGAGAGAGAGAGAGACAGGATGTGCGTACCTTGAGCGCTCCGACTGACCTGAGAATGGCTGTCTCGTTTGGAAGGCTGTGTCCTCCGGAGGTCGCATTTGTCTCGTTTCAGAAAAGTAAGTACGACACTTCGAATGCAGCCTTCGATTGTGACCTTCTTTTACGGGAATTCGGAGGATGCATGATGTGTATACTTAGCGGGCACTCATAACCCACAATTCGGTGGCAGAATATGCACCAAAAGCTGGTTTGCCAACCGCCATAAAATGTCAAAGAAGATAACCCACAATTCTTTGCTTCAATGGAAATGTCTTAAAAAAATGACGCCAATTTGCCCGTAAATATGATGTTCAAACTCAAGGAATGTTAATTCCCAAGTTGAAGTACCTCAGTAGATGGGTGCAGAGTATATCATATGTATATTATATTAATATAGAATTAAAATAAAGTATTAGATTAAAAGAACATCTGTAAAATCTATTTTCATTTCTCTTTACATAATTATAACTCTCCTAAAATGTACCTCATACATTCCCTTCTAAAGGGACTTTGTTCCCTTCTCACTCAAAGCGCTCGCGCTTGTTAAAGAGTGGCGTGCTGTCATAGCAACCATTTCATGTTCCGTTTCCGTTTGACCTACGAAGGCCGTCTCGTTTAAAGGCTTGTTTGGAGGAGGACGCTCGGTATACTGCAGCCTTCAAAGGACGCGTCCTACCTAGCACACAGCCTTCGAAACGAGACACAGCCTTATACTCTCAGAATATTTAAACAATCATGAAATGCGCCCCGTGTTTCTGTTGGCTGTTTAAAAGAACTAGCAATGCCCAGTTTGCGAATGAATAATTCTTTTGAATCGGTTCTTTTCAGTGAATTGGCCAAACAGGCTTGCAAAACGGTCTGCATCGATTTGTGATTCAGCACAATTCGTTCAGTGCGCTCAATCACTGAATCATTTGGAGCGGTTTCTCACACAGTAAAACATTATCGGCATATTTACGAATACAGAGAACAAACAGCGCTGGATACAGTGAAATGTACAAACAGTCAATTGAAACAAAAGTCTGTCTTTTTGAGAGGTAACTTTGAGAAACTTCAGCTAGTGCTGTGTCATGTGACCAAGGGGCTGTTCAAACTGAACGTGTTTATGCGTCAGCTCGAGCTGTTTTTCAATCGTTTTCCATGTAAACATTCGCTAGATAGATGTCTTTTGCCAACTGCGTCACGTTTCACAGTGTTTTTAGCATCTCTCACGGGAGCGCTGCATTTTTGATGCTGTGTCAAGTTAAAAAGAACTTCTTCAACTGATAAAAACGCGTCTCGAGACACCTGCGCTCTGTTATATTCGTTGTGATCCGTTTTGCTTTTTTAGCGCGAAAACGCGTCTGTCTGAACAGTTACTGAAAGAAATGCTTTAGCCAATAGTTACATGAATGCTACTTATACTCAAGAAAATAAAACAAATGCTTATTTCAAAGTCTCCAGAACTGAATGCTTTAGTGTTGTTTTTTGTAACAACAATAAACAAAAAAAATCTCCCGGGGAGCATTTATTTGGCAGATTTCTGTGCGTACCCTCAAATTAAATCCTGCAGGCGCCACTGATTTCAGATAATATAGAAACTGTTGTACTGATCAAATGTATCTAGCTTTGATACAGCTCAAGTCTTCGTTACTAATTGGAAATCTAGCAACAGAGGATGCGCTGCTTTTCGGCATGATGTTTAGCGCTGTGCTTTCCGTTATAGCTATGTGAGACTGGCTAGGGCAAAATACACTGAAACATAAAAAGTTTCACATATTAAAAGTTATTTCACATAATAGAAACTGTTGTATTGATAAAGTCAAAGGGTGTGGGTGTGTGTGTGCGCGCGCGCAATTGTGTGTGTTGTTTTTGTGATTCAGATTAGAACTCGGGCTAAACCAGACCCAAAATCAATTAGCCCAGGGCACAGACATGTACATTTTTAAGGGCCTGATGAGGCAATGTCTTTTATGCCACCAAGACACAAAAATCTAAGTCAAAATCAATCTAATTTTAATATTAATTGTTGCTTCCAATTAACAGACAAAGAGTAAAGATGCGAGTAAATATCTATATACAGTATGTGAAGAAAATTTCTCATTTACATAATTAAAGAAAAATGTAAGCTCTGCAGGGACTGTGGTCATGTCCAAAGCCATATACATAAGGATCAGACCATGGACTAACTGAACTTTTAAGGCCACCTTAAAGGTATAGTTCACCCAAAAATTAAAATTCTGTCATTTTCTCACCCTCATGTTATTGACAGACTTTTCTTCTGGGGAATATAAAAGGAGATGTTAGGAAGAATGTTATCCTCAGTCATAATTTACTTTCATCGTATGGAAAAAAAAAAAATATGGTGAATGAAAAGATAACATTCTGCCTAGTATCTCCTTTTGTGTTTCATGGAAAAAGAAAGTCATAAGGGTTTGAAGCAACATGAGAGGTAAGTAAACAATGGCAGAATTTTAATTTTTTGGGTGAAAAATCCCTTTAAAGACAACAACATTTGAACTTAAGTCCTAAAATCATTGGCTGACCTACTGCTCTTGTTAATATTAATGTGCACAACAAATGCAAAACATCTCATACACTCTAAATGATGTCAATGTCAACGCCTTGTCAATGGCGGATGTGAATAGCTTGTGTAGGGTTGTATAATGCAGAGTGATGGTTTTGCTCCTGGTGATTCAGCTCTTGATGCACGCTTGATCTGTCTCCCCTCGTCTCTCTTCCTCAACCCTGCATGTGATACAGGCTCACATGCGTCCAGCCACAGACAAGTGATTCTCCCGCCTCAATGAGAAGCGTATTGTGCTTCTAAAAATATCCCCCACACAGGAGAAAAGGGAGAAAAAGATACTGGTGAGGTATTTTTACTCTCCCTTTGACTGACTCTAAATCGTGACTTTTTTGGCCTGCTGGTTCTTTGAGCTTTTCATTATTTATCTATTTGTTTGTATCTTACTTGCAGGTTTATTCTGAGAAAATTGTACCAAGGCAAGGAAAGGGCGGAGGGGTTGCATTCTAAACAGTGGCAAAGACACCTGTATGTACAGGTGCATCTCAATAAATTAGAATGTCGTGGAAAAGTTCATTTATTTCGGTAATTCAACTCAAATTGTGAAACTCGTGTATTAAATAAATTCAGTGCACACAGACTGAAGTAGTTTAAGTCTTTGGTTCTTTTAATTGTGATGATTTTGGCTCACATTTAACAAAAACCCACCAATTTACTATCTCAAAAAATTAGAATATGGTGACATGCCAATCAGCTAATCAACTCAAAACACCTGCAAAGGTTTCCTGAGCCTTCAAAATGGTCTCTCAGTTTGGTTCACTAGGCTACACAATCATGGGGAAGACTGCTGATCTGACAGTTGTCCAGAAGACAATCACTGACACCCTTCACAAGGAGGTTAAGCCACAAACAAACAAACATTCATTGCCAAAGAAGCTGGCTGTTCACAGAGTGCTGTATCCAAGCATGTTAACAGAAAGTTGAGTGGAAGGAAAAAGTGTGGAAGAAAAAGATGCACAACCAACCGAGAGAACCGCAGCCTTATGATTGTCAAGAAAAATCGATTCAAGAATTTGGGTGAACTTCACAAGGAATGGACTGAGGCTGGGGTCAAGGCATCAAGAGCCACCACACACAGACATGTCAAGGAATTTGGCTACAGTTGTCGTATTCCTCTTGTTAAGCCACTCCTGAACCACAGACAACGTCAGAGGCGTCTTACCTGGGCTAAGGAGTAGAAGAACTGGACTGTTGCCCAGTGGTCCAAAGTCCTCTTTTCAGATGAGAGCAAGTTTTGTATTTCATTTGGAAACCAAGGTCCTAGAGTCTGGAGGAAGGGTGGAGAAGCTCATAGCCCAAGTTGCTTGAAGTCCAGTGTTAAGTTTCCACAGCCTGTGATGATCTGGGGTGCAATGTCATCTGCTGGTGTTGGTCCATTGTGTTTTTTGAAAACCAAAGTCACTGCACCCATTTACCAAGAAATTTTGGAGCACTTCATGCTTCCTTCTGCTGACCAGCTTTTTAAAGATGCTGATTTCATTTTCCAGCAGGATTTGGCACCTGCCCACACTGCCAAAATCACCAAAAGTTGGTTAAATGACCATGGTGTTGGTGTGCTTGACTGGCCAGCAAACTCACCAGACCTGAACCCCATAGAGAATCTATGGGGTATTGTCAAGAGGAAAATGAGAAACAAGAGACCAAAAAATGCAGATGAGCTGAAGGCCACTGTCAAAGAAACCTGGGCTTCCATACCACCTCAGCAGTGCCACAAACTGATCACCTCCATGCCACGCCGAATTGAGGCAGTAATTAAAGCAAAAGGAGCCCCTACCAAGTATTGAGTACATATACAGTAAATGAACATACTTTCCAGAAGGCCAACAATTCACTAAAAATGTTTTTTTTTTATTGGTCTTATGATGTATTCTAATTTTTTGAGATAGTAAATTGGTGGGTTTTTGTTAAATGTGAGCCAAAATCATCACAATTAAAAGAACCAAAGACTTAAACTACTTCAGTCTGTGTGCACTGAATTTATTTAATACACGAGTTTCACAATTTGAGTTGAATTACTGAAATAAATGAACTTTTCCACGACATTCTAATTTATTGAGATGCACCTGTACTTCCTCTTCTTTTGCACACTCCCTCAGAAAATCCCACAGGCTTCACCTTTGGCCAGTTTAAGTCCAGTTTAAGAGTTTCTCTGCTGAGTCACAGTTGGGTGCTCCCGCAATGTTGAGGATGAATCAGGTTCTAAAACTTCAGCCCCTCCATTCACTGCAATGTGAAACAGGATGTACCGTATGCTTAACTCATTTGTGAGGTTTATTTACAAGTTCTAATGCTACATTTTAAACCTGTGTGGCTTAAAAGTCTGTCCATATTGAACATCTGGGATTCAAAATCTAATTTAAATCTGGAAATAAACAGGTTTAGGATTTTGAAAAATTTTAAAAGGAGAAACATGACAAAAAAAAAAAAAAAAAAAAAAAAGGTTAAGCAGTGTTTCTAGGTCACTAATCAAATAAGCAAGTTTGTGACATTGACCATGTTATCTCCTTTGTACTAAAGGTCAGATTGAAGATAGATTAGCTTTCACTGAAGCACACAAGATGCTCTTTGAAACATTCTTAAATCATACTGGGATAACATGGATCATCAGGTTCTGCACAAACTTGTTGTGTCCATGCCAGCTCTTATGCATGCTGCCTTAAAACAGGAAATACTATGAATTCTTAAGTTCATTTCAGTAGTTTGTATTTTAATATAATTTTGTGTTGAAGCAGTAAATGTATTTGGCTTGCTGTCCTTATACTGGAGGGCTCGGAGCTCGAGACTCGACTCAAGTCCTGATTACCCCCCCTGACTTTACTTATTTAGATAATGAATCTAGAGAATACGTGGAGATGGGGTGGAGGTGGGATGTTAGGAGAGTTGTCACAGGAAGCAGGTAAGCAGCGGCTTATATACTCCCGCTCGTGGGCTGTGATTTGTCAGATTAAAATTAACATGCTCCTCCTGAACCTCTGTTAATTAACTCCATGTACATTTTTCAGTTCAAATTTTCTCCAAAATTGTTATGCTAATAATATAATTTGTAATGAAAAAAAAAAAAATCAAAATAGAAGCATTTTCATGAGTGAACTCAAACATTTGGATCCCACTGTATATGTGAACACAGTAAATCCAAAATAAAATCTTGCCATGATTTGATTATCCGAAATTTTATTTATCCCTTACGCAACTCACAGGACACCTCAGACTGCGGTTTATGAATACAAGGTCTGTCGAGGTAAACTAAGATTAATTTATGTTAATCAGTTTCCAAAGCCACACTAAGGCTTCAGTGGACATTAATTAATTTATCGTGTTCAGCATGCTTGCACTGAGGACATGTCCATTGGTTCAGAAAACATTCAAACGCAACATGCTCTAATTGTTACCCTAAGATAAGATATTGGTCCAGTGTTGATAATGAAGTAAATGTGTGCCATTGGAGACCTCAGCAGCAATATTCATTACTCCAAAGTGAGACAGGACAAAAAAATTCCTCATGACTGCAAGGCAGTTGTGTTGCTTAGAAACAGCTATAGCCGGGCTATCACCTTGACACCAGCTTGTGAAATGTCAAGGAAAAAAGGGGCAATTCCCTTTTCTTTCTTTCTTTTTTTTTTTTTTTTTAGCTTGATGCAGAAGAATGAAGGCAAATTCCACAACAATCCTTGTGTTAGGTTGAACATAAGTTCAGGAAATAATAGGTGTAGTAGGAGTAACTTGAAACATAAGGCAGTTTAAACCCAACAATGTCTGGTCCATGTTTTCAAAATTTGTTCTTGCTTTAGAAAGTCATTACAAAATCCTATTCTCGATGAGTGCATGCTCTCACCTCCATCAGGTGGTGCTGTAGTCACAATAACGTTTAAGAACCAAATTGAATTCTTTAAGCAATAACTCCAAGTTAAAATGCACTTGCTCTTTTAATCTGAGTTGAAGGAGTTTTTGATCAGTCTTTCCTTGTAAGACTAATACAACCTTGTCTATTACTTTCACACCCACAACACCAAAAGCACAGAGCCCTGTAACTGGGAAACATTTGATAAGCATTAACAAAAGTGTGCTCTCTCTCTCTCTCTGGACCGGAGTCAATCTGAGGCAGTGTGCATTCAAGAGACAATTATTCCCATGTGCAAACAGAAGAAGTGGTGACAGATCCATAGATAGACACAAAGCTCTAGGATAAATACAGCACCGAAAATTACTCTATCCACAAAGATATACTGAATGCCAGTTACATTTTAAAAACAGAATGCCAGAATGAAAGAAAGAAAGAAAGAAAGAAAGAAAAAGAAACGTAAAGCCATATCAACATTCCCCAATTTTGAAACCTTTCAGGTATTTCATAAGAATGGAATTGTTTTGTCCGGCAACAAAATGTTTTATTTTGATGGTTATTAAGTCCCTTGTGAGAGGGCTCAACAGCAAACCTGCAGTGCTTGGAATGGCAGGTTTAGGACGATTTTGTTTGGTGCAGACAAGGACTTTAAAAAGGCTACACTAAAAAAAGACGTTTCTGGCTACTTACTGTAGAAACAATAGCTTATTAGCCATTGTGTCACTGGTTCTTTAGACAGGATTCCTACAGTGATCAAAAACCTGGAAATATCAATTTGTTTGTTTGTTTTTTATTTCGATTTTCAGTCATGGGAAAGTTATTTTCTATATTATGTCCTCTAGTTCTAAAATATTTTATTGCTAGAAGTTCCTTTTTTGACTGCAATCTATATTTTTAAAAATCCTTATGTACAACTGGAGAAGTCATTGAAATGCATGGAAAATTGAGGGAACCGTTTACATAACGATCAACACACTCTCATGATGAAACTTCACTGGGTTGACGTTTTACCTGCACCACCAGAACGCTGCCATTGATCCATAATTTAAATGTCACTCTGTTGCCATATTAAATTCATTTAATGGGAATTCCATTACTTTACCGAAAGCTAAATTTCAAAATTTTATTATTTGTAAATTCTGTCAGCATTTACTGACAGATGCTTTATTTAATTTTTTAATATTAATATTATTATTTTGGAATAAATTATTGTGAATGTACCTATATTCTCTTGTTTCATATTTTATATTGTTAAGATGAGGTTAGGTTTAGGCATAGGGGTGGGCTTAGGTGCCCAAAAACATACATATAATAATGTAATGTAACTAAAATTATTGTTACAACATTACCTGTCTGTTACATTATTATTGTTACAACATTACCTGTCTGTTACATATTTTATATTGTTTATAAGTGGTTAGGTTTAGGGATGGGGCTGGTTTAGGGGATGTAAAATATCGATATGATACTAAAGCAATATCACACAAGCAAGAGTGCTGTTTGGCCCTACAATGGCATGTCTGTTATTCGGCCACAGGCACGAGGCAGCGGCTGACTGTCCCCAAAAATCGCACTTGTGCATGGGACTCATTTCTTATGCCACTGATCAGGATCTGCTGTTGCTAGGTCAAAAGATGTGTACAAGCCTTACTATTAAAAAAAAAACTAATGACAGCTTGGACTGTTTTCTTTCTTTCTTTCTTTTTTCTTTTTTTTTTTTTTTAAGTTATTTGAGAAACAAAGATACATGTGTAAATGTGTGTGTGTTTGTGTGAGAGAGAGAAAAAGAAAGCGATTGAAAGTGTGCGATTAGCTGCGTCTGTTGCGACTCCGAAGCAGAGATGAACAGAAAAGCTGTAGCTGTTTAACTCATTTCTAAAGCTGTAGTGTTAGTCAGCTTGCTATAATAATGGCATTTTGGTCAAATACATCCTATTTTCTCTGTTTAAAAATAGCTATCAGAGCCAGGTCCTACCTGAGTATTCCATGGTTGCCGGTTAATTTTCTCCTCTGTCACGTTTAATTTTTACATCTGCTCCCAACGTTGAAACTCCGGTAGGTAAGCACCTTGTGTATGTGTGATTACTTCATCTGTTATCTCTCAGCTATGAAAAGCCTTAATGTTGAAGCTGTTAGTTTAATTTTATTTCCCAGCTGTACACTGTTAAAGATTTTCTCGTCAAAAAACAGTAAAAAACTGGCAGCAGGGTTGCCAGCATGTTACTGTAAAATTAATGGTGTCTTGCTGTTGCTGAAATTAACAGATAGATACTGTTTTAACAGCTACAGTATACAACTGTAATTTAGCAGCATATAGCCGTCAAATTACATACTATCTACTGTTGTTGAATTAACAGCTATGTTCCCAGCATGCACTGCAGCATGAAGAAATTACTTAAATATTTTCCTATTTACTGGTTTATTTTGACATTGTTTTTGTTGTAGTCTAAGTTACTTGGATTTTAATGTTCAGCTTTTACTTTTTTACGTAAAAGTATGTTTGTTAATTGTCACCATTGTTGCGTTTTGTATGCCAAGAGTTGATATATGTGTGTGTCTTGATAACTTGAATTATGCTGTAAATTCATCAAAAAAATCAAACATTCAATTTGCTGATATCATTTTGCTGAAATATTCTTTTATGTGTAACGCATCACTATTGCCACATATAGTACCATTTGCAAGGTAGGATCAGACATTCAGGCTGACCTTAGGTTTTATCTTCCAGGTAGAACAATGCAACAACTTGTGTTGTGTCTTACATAATTGACTGGCTGAAAGTACATAATATAGTAATAAAGAAGGTCCAAGGTGCCAGCTCAAGACAACACTAATCACCATAATGGTGACTTCAAACAAAACACAACTACTGATAACAAAACAACAACACTAATTAAACTAAGACTTCTATTAAATCTGAATAAAAACTTTTGTACGTATATTTTATTTTATTTTTGTTGCCCCAGTGCATTGACAAAACATACATACTTATTCAAGCGCAAAGGCTTATGGGTATTTCACCATTATAACCCACAATGCAGTGCTATACTGTAATTTTACTGTGTACAGGTTGTTGTTTTTTTTCATAAAAAAAATACACTGTTCAATCCTGGTAAAATTGTATATTTAATATGTACATTGCTTCAAAGGTTTATTTTTTAATTTTTTTATTTGACTTCTCATTAGACAAGTGAAGGCTGATGTTAGGAGTTGGTCAGAAACAACATGAACACTAACCATGTGCCACAAACAAAAATGTTCTTGCTTTCACCAAGATGATACCATGATTTTAAATGTTCATTTCCCCCTAATGCCTTGCATAGAACAGCTATTTACCGTAAAACTAGTCACTTCACAGTGAGACTGCTCTTGATCTCCCAGAATGCAACATTTTTAACAGCAAACTACTGTATTTAAGAATCACAGTAGATTGCTGTAGGAATTTGGCCATAAATTTACAGCAATTGTTTTCACAGTGTAGTGTAGTAGTAATCCGAGCGATCATGGAGCGAGAGAGAATGCCAGCGACTTCAAAGAAACCGATCGCTGACTGGCAGCACAGACTCAAATGAACATCGTCTACTCAACTGGCTCATGGTGTTTTGTCGCCACCTGTTGGCTAAAATCTTTAATGTCAAGGGGATTCATGAAAAGACACACATCTAGCTATTTTACACATCTGTGCTGCTCTCACACTTCAGTTTAGAACACCGCAAACACAAGAGGAGTGTTACAAACAGTAAAGCGTCCGCGTGCTGAATTCTGAGACATCAGAACACGTGGAATGTCTCTCATCTAATCAGATTTCTGGACCAGAACTAACTGTTGTATAATATAATATAGCAGAAATATTATTATTATTATTATTTTAAGTAGGCTGTAATTAAACATAGTGGCTGAAAATGCACGATAATTGCCGAGCCTGTGACGGAATCTTTTGAACTGTGATACACGGTATCTACAGTACAGTACATCTTATGAGATGCCCTGTAACTATTTAAGAATTCTTGAAACATTAGAAATGTTATAGATTGCTTAATTTAATTTCAATTTCAAAAGAACAGTTTTCTTATTAAAGCTTTTCATAACTGAAGAATATTTATATTAAAGTAGGAGTATTTGTATTCTGGTAGAAGTTCCTTAACTGGACTTTTCATGAGAGTTGCTATGACCTTAAAAGGGCAAAACTGCTAATTTTCCAGTGACCCTGATTTGAGCTAATTAGGTTCAGCATTATGTAAGCCTGTGGGCAATGACTTCATGATTGCCGATCAAAGTGATTGGAGAGAGGGGGTGGGGGTGACCTCACTATTGACAGTGTATACAAGAGAACTGTCAATATCTTGCCTGGTAAGCCCATGCTTCCCAGGGTCTGATGATCAAATAGAGTCAGGTTTTTTTTGCCTTCAAGTTCATTTAAGGTAATTTAAGACTAAATCCTTAGCTTTTCTAGGAATTAGATGGGCTACATTCGTTTGTGAGGGTCAACCTCATGATGTGCGAGATCAACTCAAGGGCTGTCCTTGTACAATGTATTGATGCCACTCCACAAATCTCAGTCTGTTGCAAGAGAGTCTTGCAGTCATTCACTTTCCTGTCTGGAAAGGTGTCACCCAAGTGTTCTGCTGTCATTTCAACGCTGAGATGAGACTGAGCAGGAAGGATTTCATGCATTGAATACACCTATTTTACACTCTTTCATTCTCCCATTTTGAAGGCCTTTCTTGAAAATCCAATACTTTAAAAGGACATGAAACAACCTACACATCACAATAATGGTACGTGCCAAGGCACAAAGAGCATATATATCTAGCGTGTCTTTGCCCTGTGTGTGACCTGTATTTGATCAACAGAGAAGGAACTGAAGAGAATGTAAAACAAATGTTATATCACATTGAAATTCTATATATTTTTTTTCAGCATTCAAATTTACAATGACATTTTAATGTTATGGCTCTTTTTCTCTTAGTCTGTAGTTTCACCATGGGGTCCAGTGTTGGATTGCTTTTTCATTTAAATCTGGAAATAAACAGTTTTAAGCCTTTCAAACAAAAATAAGTTAATATGTAAAATGAAGAAGAAATTTGGAAGGTTCTGCTAGTGCTTCTAGGTCACTAATCAAATGTAAGCAAAACTGTGACACTGACCATGTTAATACTTTTGTATGATAGGGTCAGATTTAATTACGTCCATTGAAGCACATAAGATGCTTTTTGGAACATTCTCAAATCAAGCTGGATAACATGGGTCATCAGATTTCTCACAAACTTGTTGAGTCCATGCCAGCTCGATTGCATGTCATTAAAGCAAACGGGGAACCAAATACTAAGAACTATTCAATTCAACTTTTTATTTATTTTTTATTTTTTTAAACTAATCATATGATTTGCTATGAACCAATGTTTTATGAAAATAGAAAAGAATGCAAAATAGAAGCATTTTCTCTGTGGTCTTAGACTTTTGGACCCCAGTTTATCTTATAAACTTAATGGTTTAATCAAGTCGAAAATAGCTTATTTCACTGTTAACAGTAACGTTGCACTTTGGTTTATTTATCAAAGCTTTTATCATATGCTGTGAGGGTCACTTTTAAGACAGATGTAGTTCATGTCTAAATATTTCATTTGTATCAAGGTGATATAGAGGCTAAATCTGATGAGAATATGATCTGGCTCCTGTGTCTGAAGGTCATGTGCACAGTTGTTGATGACAGAGGCTGTTTAGACTTGGCGCATGACCTGCCATCACCTGGGAGATATATAGGGACTGGGGTCTCTCAATGCTCTTTACTAGCAGTCTCTTGTTAAATCCTTGTCAACTGATATCATCCTGCTAAGATCATTCTGTCCTCTCCTAAATAAATAATTGAAAGTTACTCTACATTCATGAATTCTTAGAATTGTGTCAGCCCATCGTTTCTTCTGTCACGCATAAATGTCCTTTGGTTAAGATAAGACCAAATGTAATGCTTTTTTGCTGTGTTAGCTTTCAAGGCAACTTGCCCTAATATTCAGTGAAATGTATTAGCTTGATAAGAAATCTGAATTAGGATTTGACCTAACATTCTTAGACTGTGCTCAGCAAATTATTAATAGAATTCTCTTGCTCATACATTTTCTTAGATTTAGTTTCTTAGGATTTGTAACATAAAAAAAATTAAATAAAAAAAATTATAATCGGATAAAATATGAAGTATATGACTTTATATGACTATTAGACGCATTATGCAAATTTGACTTAATAGCAGAGAGATATACAGGTGCATCTCAATAAATTAGAATGTCGTGGAAAAGTTCATTTATTTCAGTAATTCAACTCAAATTGTGAAACTCGTGTATTAAATAAATTCAGTGCACACAGACTGAAGTAGTTTAAGTCTTTGGTTCTTTTAATTGTGATGATTTTGGCTCACATTTAACAAAAACCCACCAATTCACTATCTCAAAAAATTAGAATATGGTGACATGCCAATCAGCTAATCAACTCAAAACACCTGCAAAGGTTTCCTGAGCCTTCAAAATGGTCTCTCAGTTTGGTTCACTAGGCTACACAATCATGGGGAAGACTGCTGATCTGACAGTTGTCCAGAAGACAATCATTGACACCCTTCACAAGGAGGGTAAGCCACAAACATTCATTGCCAAAGAAGCTGGCTGTTCACAGAGTGCTGTATCCAAGCATGTTAACAGAAAGTTGAGTGGAAGGAAAAAGTGTGGAAGAAAAAGATGCATAACCAACCGAGAGACCCGCAGCCTTATGGTCGTCAAGCAAAATCGATTCAAGAATTTGGGTGAACTTCACAAGGAATGGACTGAGGCTGGGGTCAAGGCATCAAGAGCCACCACACACAGACATGTCAAGGAATTTGGCTACAGTTGTCGTATTCCTCTTGTTAAGCCACTCCTGAACCACAGACAACGTCAGAGGCGTCTTACCTGGGCTAAGGAGAAGAAGAACTGGACTGTTGCCCAGTGTTCCAAAGTCCTCTTTTCAGATGAGAGCAAGTTTTGTATTTCATTTGGAAACCAAGGTCCTAGAGTCTGGAGGAAGGGTGGAGAAGCTCATAGCCCAAGTTGCTTGAAGTCCAGTGTTAAATTTCCACAGTCTGTGATGATTTGGGGTGCAATGTCATCTGCTGGTGTTGGTCCATTGTGTTTTTTGAAAAGCAAAGTCACTGCACCCATTTACCAAGAAATTTTGGAGCACTTCATGCTTCCTTCTGCTGACCAGCTTTTTAAAGATGCTGATTTCATTTTCCAGCAGGATTTGGCACCTGCCCACACTGCCAAAAGCACCAAAAGTTGGTTAAATGACCATGGTGTTGGTGTGCTTGACTGGCCAGCAAACTCACCAGACCTGAACCCCATAGAGAATCTATGGGGTATTGTCAAGAGGAAAATGAGAAACAAGAGACCAAAAAATGCAGATGAGCTGAAGGCCACTGTCAAAGAAACCTGGGCTTCCATACCACCTCAGCAGTGCCACAAACTGATCACCTCCATGCCACGCCGAATTGAGGCAGTAATTAAAGCAAAAGGAGCCCCTACCAAGCATTGAGTACATATACAGTAAATGAACATACTTTCCAGAAGGCCAACAATTCACTAAAAATGTTTTTTTTTATTGGTCTTATGATGTATTCTAATTTTTTGAGATAGTGAATTGGTGGGTTTTTGTTAAATGTGAGCCAAAATCATCACAATTAAAAGAACCAAAGACTTAAACTACTTCAGTCTGTGTGGATTAAATTTATTCAATACACGAGTTTCACAATTTGAGTTGAATTACTGAAATAAATGAACTTTTCCACGACATTCTAATTTATTGAGATGCACCTATATATATAATTTTTTTTTCTTTTTTTTTCAAAACTCTCATTTGTAATTGCTGCAACTTTACACTTTCAATCAATATCTCTGCACCCAGAAAGTACTAGAATGACTCTACTCATAGATTTCTGTAGTTATAAATTAGTAAAGGCTTTGGGGAAATTTGTGGTGGAGTAAATTATATACTAAAATTATGATGTTTACTAAAAAAAATTCAGCAAGCTTAAAGTTTGTTTTTGCAGAAACACGGCTTCTCCAACAATGTGCAAATTTAAAATAATGACTCATTGTTGACAATCCATCTTCTGTGTTATTTTCCAATGTATTTTTTCTTTATTATGAACATTTTAAAAGGAAGATCCATCATCAATGTTATTTTATGATGTCTTTATTGTGAACATTTTAAAAGAACATGAAACACATGCAACAGACAAAACATGTTTTCTTTCTTCATAGTTTTCATATGAGGCTTTTCATCGTTTAGATATATTTTGACACACTGTACAAAATCTTGGCTTTGGTAGTCCAACTGTTTCCTTAAGCGTTGTAGCTGCCATATGAAACTTTTATTCAGAACAAACAGTAGTCTGCATTTTATTTGTTAGCATTGGCTTATTAATTCATAGAATTAAAGTAGTATTCTGGGTTCAATACAAGTTAAGCTCAATCATCAACATTTGGAGCATAATATTGATTAACACAAAAAATAATTTCAACTCGACTGCTTTAGAAAAAGCAAAAATGGAGGTAACAGTGAGGCACTTACAATGGAAGTGAATGGGGCCAATTTTTGGAGAGTTTAAAGGCAGAAATGTAAAGCTTATAATTTTATATAAGCATTTACATTTATTTTTCTGTTAAAACTCCTGTATTATTTGAGCTGTAAAGTTGTTTAAATCACAGTTTTTACTGTCATTTTAGGGTTTGCTGACATTACATCGTCATGGCAGTTGTAAAATTGGCTATAACTTTACATTTAACTTAGATTTTTATTTTTATTTATTTATTTATTTATTTAAGAAAAGGAGGCGCAAGTCGAAATGATTTTTTTGTGGGATTGAATATTATGCCACAATGCTGTCTATTGATCTTAACTTGTATTGAACCCGGAATATTCCTTTAAAAACTGTACATTCATATTTTTCATCTCATCTGTTATTTTGTGAAAGGCTTAGTTTTTACTGTAATTAAAAAAGCAGCAATATACTAAATTTGTCTTAGTAGCACAACAGATGGCACATTTCTCCTGGAATTGACCATATTCTTTCTATAGACCTATATTTCACTTTATTAATGATAAACTTCAAAAAATTGTTATGTCTTGTGTCAGTAGTGTGTGTTTTTGAGTAGAGACATACTATATCACCATGGTTGCTTCCATCTGGGCAGTTAACGTGACATCATGTTTTCTTCTGTTCCTTCATAAAAAAATATATTAAAATATTAGATACGGATATTAAAATTAATATCTGTACATCAGGAATTTCATGATTAAGAATTTTTGATTTTTTTGTAATTTTTTTATTGGCAATAATTACATTTCTCAATGTTTTAATTTCACCATGCCATTTTGAGATGAAAATGGAAATATGGCCTTCCTTAGTATATGTCCCTAATGTTGAATAGCAAATAAGAATCTCATTAAATTAACAATTATTTCGTAAAAAAATCTGCCATTACTGTGTATCATATGGATCAATTTGCTTAAAAGATGACACTTATCTTAATATGATATGTAGAAAAAATATTTTAGTTCATTTAAAATTGTCTCCAAAGTTAGAGCACACTGTCAAGGGACTCAGGCACCAATATTTTCTATAACAAACGGCCATGTTATACTTCTGATGTACACTTGCATGAGCCAGGCAGTTACCTATAAACCCATGATACCTGGCCTGTAGTGTCATCGTGAATAACTGTTGCAAGTGATTTTCTGTGAAGAAATAAAAAATTTTAGATATGTAGGTACTAGGTACAGTATAATATAAAAAAGTCCAAGCATAATGCATGAGTCAAGTCAAGCCATTTTTATTTGTATAGCGCTTTTCACAACACACATCGTTTCAAAGCAGCTTTACAGAAAATCATGCTTTAACAGACAATGAACTGTAATATCTATAAAGTCTTAGAGTCATTGTGATGAGGAGGAGGGCATGGCCGGGCCGTGACGCTGAGTTGCCTCAATCAGCAGGAGAGAGAGATAAGGAGGAGTCGGGGACACCAGAGAGGGAGAGAGAGACACACGGAGCTGTGTTTGTGTGTGTATGTCTGAATGTCAGTGTTCTGCTGAAAAGTAAAGTTTCATGTTGTGTTTAAGTTGAACATTAAAGTCTACATGTATTGTTCAAGACGGTCCCAGCTTCCTCCTCTCCACCCAACAACGAACCTTGTTACATTGGTGCCCAAACCCAGGAAGGAGGAAGGATGTGCTGTCATGGAGTCCTCGCCGCTGCCATCCGCCTAGAGGCGGAGGAGCCCGCTGCCATCCGCCAGGAGGCATTGCAGCTGGCTGAGGACTATGTGACACCATGTGACAGCGTGTTTGGGGGCCGGGTTGAACAGTACACATTGACATTTATTGTTGCACTTTTCAGTCACACACAATAACACACTGCTTCACGCTGACACGTAGACACACACACACACACACACATACACACACACACACACTGCCGTGTGTGTCTGTCTCTCTCTCTCTCTCTCTCTCTGGCCTCCCCGGCTCCTCTTTATCTCTCTTTCTCCCACTGACTGGGGCAACTCAGCGCCAGGCATGCACCTTCATGGCCCGGCCATGCCCTCCTCCTCATCACACAGTTACCATTGTGTAATTTGATTAAATATGATTGTAAATTGTGTATAAAAATAAATCATTAAATAATTAAATAATAAATGTATTTAGAACCCCAGTGAGCAAGCCGAAGGCTACCGTGGCAAGGAACATAAAACTCCATAAGATGTTGGTTAATGGAGAAAAATAACCTTCGGAGAAACCAGGCTCACTGTGAGGGCCAGTTCTCCTCTGGCTAAACAGCATGAATAAAATGCCAATATTAGTTATTTGTGTGCAGTTCAAGTCATGGTTTAAAATTTGTAAACTAAGTAAGTGTTAAGGTCCAGTGTTTAAACAAAAATTTTGTATGAAATGTAAGATTAATGACTAATGTCTTTGAAGTCCATCCTGGATTAACTGCAGAAGTTCACATAGATGCATTGTCCTTTGTTAGTTGGCTGATCAAGGCTTTTGTTGGCAATTAATTGATAGTCTATGTATTCCATTTCAAGAGTGTTGTCCATCAATATACAAAGGTGATGCAGGCAGAGATCAATGAGGTGCATCACAGTTCAACTGTCAGGTCATTTCGGTGAGGTCCATCCTGAGTCCAAGTTTCAGGCAGTGGCATATAAAGTATCCCATGTCTTACAGTTGGAGTTGGCATCAGTTCATCCTCTGAAGTCCATCATAAAAGACCAAAATAATGTCTGGCTAGCACCAGCAGTAGTTTGTCGTCATCACTCAGCAACACGTAGCAGTGGAGTCCCACACCAAGCAGGGACGGAGCTGGATCTGGCCAGCTCTGGTAAACTCGCTATATGAACCCCGGGGTTGAGACAGGGAAAAAAAATAAAAAATATTAGTGTAGTTGCCATTAAATTTATTGCGGGGTTATATATTATGAGAAATGTTTCTGAGAAATGTTTCTGAGAAATGTTTCTGGTTCCGGCAGACCTAACTAAAGCAGCCTAATTGTAAGTCGATTGATAAATGAGGTGTATGCCTGGCTAAACAGATGAGTCTTTAGTCTAGTCTAGCATAGTTTAGGAGACAAATAGGAAAAGGATCTACCTCCTTTTGTTGATTTTGATATTCTAGGAGCTATTAACAGGCCAGAATTTTGTGATCGTAATGAACATGATGGAATATAGTGTGACAGAAGGTCACTAAAGTACTGTGGAGCTAGACCATTCAAAGCTTTGTATGTAGTAAACAGAATTTTAAAATTAATACGAAATTTAACAGGTAGTCAATGTAACTTCAATAGAGTGGGGCTAATATGATCGTATTTCTTGATTCTAGTCAGCACTCTGGCAGCTGCATTTTGAACCAATTGAAGTTTATTTATTTAACTTGCAGTACATCCTCCCAGTAATGCATTACTATAACCTAGTCTTGAGGTCATGAATGCATTAATTAGTTTTTCGGCATCAGCAACAAAGAGCATGTGTCTTAACTTAGCAATATTTCTGAGGTGGAAGAATGCTGTTCTACAAACATTGGAAATTTGATTTTCAAAGGACATATTGTTATCAAATATAACACCAAAGTTCTTCGCTGTAGAACCATTGAGATATTATATTTTAGTGGATTATTTTTAGAGGTTTTTGGTCCAATAATTAGTACCTCTGTTTTGTCGGAGTTGAGTAGAAGGACATTTCTGGCCATCCAATCTTTGATTACATTGATACACTCTGCTAATTTGGAGAATTGTAAAATTATGTCGGATTTAGAAGAAATATAAAGTTGGGTATCATCGGCATAACAGTGGAATCTTATTCCACGATTCCTGATAATATCTCCCAAGGGAAGCATATATAAGGAGAAAAGCAGAGGCCCTAAAACTGATCCATGTGGACCTTCATACTTTTGTTTGATTTGACAATTCTTCATTTACACATACAAAGTGGTAGAGGTCTGATAAATAGGACCTAAACCATGCTAATGCAAGTCCACTAATGCCAACATAATTCTCCAGCCTATTCAAGAGAATATCGTTATCTATCATGTCGAAGGCAGCACTGAGATCTAAAAGAACTAGAAGTAAAATGCAGCCGCGATCAGATGATAAGTCATTTGTAACTCTGATAAGTGCAGTCTCTGTACTGTAATGGGGCCTACATCCTGTCTGAAATTGTTCATATATACTATTTGTCTGTAGAAATTAACATAGTTGGGATGACACTACATTTTCTAGTATTTTTGACATAAATAGGAAATTTGAAATCAGTCTATAATTAGCCAATTCTCCAGGATCAAGCTGTGGCTTCTTAATAAGCGGTTTGATTACTGCCATTTAAAGTTTCTTGGGACATGTCCTGAGGAGAGCGAGGAGTTAATAATATTAAGAAGAGGTTCTGAGATTACTGGGAATACCTGTTTTAAAAGCATAGTTTGTATTGGATTTAACATACAGTACATGTTGTGGCTTTTGATTTTTTTGATAAGTTTTGTTACCTCTTCATGACATATGACAGCGAAGGATTGAAGTTGCTTGTGAGGAAATTTATGAGACACTGTTTTCTGAGGTGCAGTGACAGTTGATTGCTTAATTCCAAATTTATTTCTGATTATTTCTATTTTATCAGTAAAGAAATTCATGAAGTCATTACTATTGAGCTGCGACTGAATATCTGGTTCAGTCGATGCTTTATTCCTAACTAATTTATCCACAGTACTGAATAAACACCTAGGATTGTTGTGATTATTTTCTATGTGTTTGCTATAATATGCTGACCTGGCAGCTTTTAGTGCCTGTTTGTAGCTACAGACACTATCCTTCCATGCACCATGAAATACCTCTTGCGCTCCATTTTCTGAGCTGCTCTCTTGAGAGCATGAGTGTGATCATTGTACCATGGTGTAGGGCTTTTTTCTTTAATTTTCTTTAAGGGGGGCGATACTATCAAGAGTGCTAGAGAAGACTATATATATATATATATATATATATATATATATATATATATATATATATATATATATATATATATATGTGTGTGTGTGTGTGTGTGTGTGTGTATTTATATATACTTTAACAATTTAGTGAAGGGTTTGTGTTTGGTAGTTCGGGGAACAGACACAGTCTCTATATGATATCTAGGTGATACAGTCTCTATGTGTTGTAGTTTATGTGACCTGTGTGACGTCTCAAGGCAGCTAGCAGACGTTTGGATTAACCAGTTTCTCTGCTTCCTGATCGGAACCCCAGTTAGTCAAATACTTTCACTATTAAGACTATGAGCCAAATTACTAGAGAGGAGAGTGGCACCTTCCCTGGAGGGATGGAGTCCGTCTCTCTTTAGCAGGTCAGGTCTACCCCAAAAACTCTTCCAATTGTCTATAAATCCTATGCTATTCTCTGGACACCACTCAGACATCCAGCCATTCAGTGACACTAATCTACTATAAACCTCGTCACCACGACGAGCAGGGAAGGGGCCAGAGCATATTACAGTGTCTGACATAATTTTTGCAAGCTCACACACCTCTTTATCATTATCTTTAGTGATCTCCGACTGGCGAAGCCGGACATCGTTAGTGCCAACATGAATAACAATTTTAGAAAATCTACGTTTAGCGTTAGCCAGCACTTGTAAATTTGATCTGATGTCAGATACTCGAGCCCCGGAAATGAATTTAACAATTAATGAGAAATCACTCAAATGCCCTGCTGCAGGGGCTCTACAGCCGGAACCAAAGTGTGTGTGTTGCTCGCTGTACTACACTCATCCGAAACAGAATCTACCAGCTTCTCTTTCTCGCTGACCTCCACTAGCATTCGGATGCGTGTCTCTAACTCATTAACCTTCTACGTCAGCCAATTCCTTACATTTATCTCATGTAAATCCCTCACTGCTGACGGAAGACACTATAGTAAACATGTGGCATGCAATGCATGAAGAAATAACATGAGGGGATGCCATGACTAACTGAAATTGTTTGTTGTTGTTGTTATGGTTGTTCGATGGGGTTCCTGATCAGCAGAGGTTTGAGACTGATGCAATAATCCATGTAAAACACAGTGGAGAAAATGAAAACATGCAGTAGAGACATGAGATGAAGACAAGCGGAGAAAAAAAAGAAAGAAAAAAGAGAGAAAACATGTGCGCGCGGTAAAATATACGCAGTTGAAACGAAAGCCGAAGCGTAAAATGGCAAAAGATAAAATGACGAATATATAAGAAGAATAAGTGATGCTAAGCAGGCTAGCAAGCTACAAACACAGACTCGTGCAGTGTGCTGGCAGCAACCAGAACAGGAAGTCCCCCTTGAGTTCCTGTTCATGAAGCAAGAATGACTGGAAATAATACTACTTAACATAAAAGCATACTTTAAATATGGTTTTATTTTCCAGATGTTTCAAAAGCAAGCAGTTATGAAGCAATCTGTTGTTCATTGAGTCCTGCCTAAATGATGTTAACGGGTTGCTTGACCTTGTTTTGGAACTTTATTTCAGTGATACTTGCTGTCTCTCTTACTCTTGTTTATTGTTGCTTTATAATACAGCCTACATTCCCTGATCAGCCACAACATTAAAACCACTGACAGGTGAAGTGAATAACATCGAGTATCTCATTATAATGGCACCTGTCAAGGGGTGGGATATACTAGGCAGCAAGTGAACAGTCAGTTCTTGAATTTCATGTGTTAGAAGCAGGAAAAATGGGCAAGCATAAAAATCTGAGCGACTTTGACAAGGGCCAAATTGTGATGGCTAGACGACTGGGTCAGAGCATCTCCAAAACAGCAGGTCTTGTGGGGTGTTCCCGGTATGCAGTGGTAAGTACCTACCAAAAGTGGTCCAAGGAAGGACAACCGGTGAACCAGCGAAAGGGTCATAGGCGCCCAAGGCTCATTGACGTGCATGGGGAGCGAAGGCTTGCCCGTCTGGTCCGATCCCACAGAAGAGCTACTATAGCTCAAATTGCTGAAAAACTTAATGCTGGCCATAATAGAAAGGTGTCAGAACACACAGTGCATCGCAGCTTGCTGCGTATGGGGCTGCGTAGCCACAGACCAGTCAGATTGCCTATGCTGACCCCTGTCCACAACTGAAAGCGCCTACAATGGGCACGTGAGCGTCAGAACTGGACCATGGAGCAATGGAAGAAGGTGGCCTGGTCTGATGAATCATGTTTTCTTTTAGATCATGTGGATGGCCGGGTGCGTGTGCATCGTTTACCTGGGGAAGAGATGGCAGCAGGATGCACCATGGGAAGAAGGCAGGCCGGCGGAGGCAGTGTGATGCTCTGGGCAATATTCTGCTGGAAAACCTTGGGTCCTGGCATTCATGTGGATGTTACTTTTACACGTACCACCTACCTAAAGATTGTTGCAGACCACGTACACCCCTTCATGGGAACAGTATTCCCTGATGACAGTGGCCTCTTTCAGCAGGACAATGCGCCCTGCCACACTGCAAAAAATTTTCAGGAATGGTTTGAGGAACATGACAAAGAGTTCAAGGTGTTGACTTGGCCTCCAAATTCCCCAGATCTCAATCCGATTGAGCATTGAGCATGTGGTGGACCAACAAGTCCGATCCATGGAAGCCCCACCTCACAACTTAAAGGATCTGCTGCTAACGTCTTGGTGCCAGATACCACAGAACACCTTCAGAGGTCTTATGGAGTCCATGCCTCAACAGGTCAGAGCTGTTTTGGCGGCACGAGGGGGACCTACATGATATTAGGCAGGTGCTTTTAATGTTGTGGCTGATCAGTGTATATAGCCATTTATAAATTCCTTTCCATACTATAAATGTCTGAGGTGGTCTTGTAATATTGCAGTCTGGATAGTTCACCCAAAAATGAATATTCTGTCTTCATTTACTCACCCTACATGTTGTTCCAAACCCATATGAATTTCTTTCCTCCATAGAACTCAAAAGAAGATGTTACGCTGTATGTTAGACTCAGTCACTATTCACTTTTATTGCATCTTTTTTTCCATACAATGAAAGTAAATGGTGACTGGTGAAATTAGTTAGAAAATATGTGAGTTGTGACAGATGTTTTCTTAAGTGGCGGTTTGTATAACTAATTTGAATTGTGCATGTGTTTCACATCAGCGAGGGTCATATTATAGTTTCAATAATTTATTTTAAACCATTTATTTGTTACAGTTACTAAAAACCAACTGTTTAATTTACTCACCAAAGTAAATTTTTACTCGCATTTGGTTCTTGGTGAGTGTAAATGTTATACCCTGTTTGCAGTTAGTCTGCTTGTATATAAATATCTCAGGATAGCTTTCCATTCAGTTGACTTCCCTGTCTTCCCCTCACTTCCCCTCTCTCCTCACTCCTGGTGGAATAAAGCTTTGCAGTCTCACCTGGGGCCACCTCTGACTGATTCTCTGAGTTTGTCTTCTACTTGAGCTCCTCTTGCAGTTTATTTCTCTGTCTTCCTCTCTCATGCTCCCTCTTCACTCCATGTCTGCACATTATTTGTGCAATGCTGTTTGCTCATCTGACCTATTTATATATTAAAGGGGATGCACAACTGTACCTGTGTGCATTAGATGGTACAGTACGTCTGTGTTTCTATGTGGGATGAAATGCTGTGGGATGAAATTATTGTGGGATTAATGTACTTTCAAAAATCCCATCTCCCTGTTTTCATGGTAATCCTTCCATCAGTGTAAATTTCAAGCAGGCCTTAAAGTGTTCTAATCTCAGCACAAACAGCAGATCTCCACACTGATGCTCTCTGACATGACTTTAGTCTACATTTGTCTTGTAGTCTTAGAAAATCCACCCTTTTCAACAGTATATGCTTCCTCTGAGCTCTATTTTTAACAAGTACAGCATATCTTATCACTGTTATGCTGACGATTCCCAATTTTATTTGAGTGTAGACAAGAATTGTTCATCTGAGAACACCTTAAATTATTAAACATTGGCTGGCAAACAATTTCTTACAATTAAATGAAAGCAAAACCGAAGTTCTGATTTTAGGTTCCTCCATGTCCAACTTACCTGGCCTGGTTGCCCAGTTAGGTCCTCTGTTGTCGAATGTACAAGATGATGTGAGTAGTCTCGGAGTGATTTAAGACTCATCGTTACTTTTCAATAAGCAGATCAGTGCTGTTGTCAAGGGTAGCTTTTTCCACCTTTGATCTATCGCTAAAATAAAACATTTTCTTTCACATAAAGACTTGGAAATTATGATCCACTCACTTATTTCATCAAGGTTAGACTATTGCAACTCATTGTACATTGGTATGCCCCAAACTGCGTTATCCCGCCTACAGCTTGTTCAAAACACGGCAGCTAGTCTTTTAACATGGTCAAGAAAGAGGGATCACATTTCCCTGGTTTTAGCACCTCTACACTGGCTTCTGGTGAAATTCAGATTTTTGTCTACAAGGCACTATCTGGTCTCATGCCCCAATATATCAGTGACCTGATGCTCAAGATAGTGCCGAGTATGGCTGCTGCGTTGCGAGCTCCGACCCAATGTTGCAGTTTTTTGTTTTTTTTGTCTACAATTCTTATGTTTTTTGTCTTGGATGTTGTCTGCCTTATTGTCTACGACAGACAAACACTTTTGGACATTGGTCCTGCAATAGCACACCGAAAACCGAACTTTAAATACCTCAATGCCGACCTGCTGTTTACGAACACAACAGTGGAGCCCTTTGTCTTGGCAGCCTGGCCGCGGAAACACAGCCGGAAAAGGGAAAGGAGAGCCGGCATTCTCGTCAGAATAAAACGTCGCGCAAATCGACCCCTGCTACCCACTATTCTACTGGCAAATGTTCAGTCTCTGGACAACAAGCTCTGCAAGCTTAGAGCATGGATCTCTTTCCAATGAGAGATGAGAGACTGCTGCATTATCTGCCTTAGAGAAGCTTGGATGTCTGTGGAGATTCCAGACTCAGCCATCGAACCCATGGGGTTCTCTGTGCACCGAGCGGACAGAGTGAAAGACCTCTCAGGTAAAAGCAGAGGTGGTGGTGTATGTTTTATGATCAACAAATCCTGGTGTGATCAGAGGAAAGTACATTCTATCAAGTCTTTCTGCTCTCCTGATCTGGAATTTCTCATGCTTCTGTGTCGACCATTCTGGCTAACGAGGGAATTCACAGTGGTCATTATCACAGCTGTGTACATCCCGCCACAAGCTGACACAGACCGGACACTCAAGGAACTGTATTGGAGTATAAGTGAGCAGGAAACCTCGCACCCTGAGGCCGTGTTTATTGTGACCAAGGACTTTAACAAAGCCAACTTCAAGTCAATAGCACCGAAATACTACCAACACATCAGTTTCAATACACGAGTGGACCGGGTTTTGGACCATTGCTACTCTCCCTTCCGGGATGGCTAAAAATCTCTCCACAGCCCACCATTTGTCAAATCGGACCACTTTTCTGTTCTGCTTCTGCCCACTTATAGGCAGAAACTGAAACAGGAATCACGCGCCCTTAGAATGATCCAGTGCTGGTCAGACCAATCCGATTCTATGCTACAAGACTGTTTTGATCACGTGGACTGGGAGATGTTCCGGTCCGCCTCTGATGATGACATCGAGGTCTACACTGATACCGTAACATGTTTCATCAGAAAGTGCATAGATGACGTAGTGCCGACCAAAACTATATGGATCTACCCTAACCAAAAACCATGATTTAATAGTAATGTTCGTGCAGCACTTAATGTGTGGACCTTCTTGGAATGCGGAGGAGCATAAACAAGTCAGTTATGCACTCCGAAAAACTATCAGAGCAGCCAAATGCCAGTACAGGGACAAGATTGAAGGACAGTTCAACACCACTGACTCTAGAAGCATGTGGCAGGGAATTAATATCATCACAGACTTCAAAGGGAATAAAAACTCTGCCGTGAACTCCGCTGCCTCTCTCCCTGATGAGCTAAATACTTTTTATGCTTGTTTCGAGGGAAACAACACCGCCCTCGCAGAGAGAGCTCTCGCGGCCAAAGCTACAGAGGTTAGTTCACTCTCTGTCTCTGTAGCGGATGTAACCCGATCCTTCCGATGGGTGAATATCCGTTAAAGTGTATTTTTATTGTTTACAGTCTTCTTATTTTGTGTATACTGTATATTGTATATTATTATTATATTTGTTTTTTGTATACAATCTTCTTATTTTGTGTATATTTTATATTATTAGGTGCATATTGTGTTGTGTAACAGATATGTAAACTGTGTTATGTGTAAATCAGATATTTATTGTAATTGTCATACTGTGTATGACTATGTTGCTTGGAACCGCACCCAAGACTTTCACCCACTGTTGCACTTGTGTATATGGTTGAGTGACAATAAAGTGATTTGACTGATTTGACCTTTTACCCCCTTAATCCCCAACCAGAGCACTCAGGTCTTCTGATCAACTTCTAATGAAGGTTCCTCGTTGCCGCTATAGATCTAAGGGTGACCGTGCCTTTCCTGTGATAGGTCCTAATCTATGGAATAGTCTCCCTTTCCATGTGAGGTCAGCTTCAGCTGTCATAGTCTGTCTCCATCATGTTCTTCAAGGACTCTTATTTTGAAGTTTTCCCCTGCACTACATTTCCCAGAATTCACTGCCCTAATCACTGCCATCTGTTTATCATCATCCTCACCTGCCTTCCATTCCCTCATTAGTTTTCTGTGTATAAATACCCTCTAGTTTTGTTCAGTCATTTGTCAGTCCTTGAAGTGTTACGTTGTGAAGTGTTACGTTTTGAGATTAAGATTTATTGTTTGTTTCCACTCCATTGAATGTTCTACTCCAACTATTATAATTAAAAGATTGAAAGATTCCACTCCTGTGTCTCTCTTCCACTCCTAGACACCAGCGTTACATCATCATTAGCCAGTTCTAAATCTTCTTTAAAAACATATATATATTCTGTAGCTTTTGAATAGATCATTGAATAGGTTGAAATGGATTAATACATGTTGTATTTAAATGTTTTTATTTTATGTTTTATATTGAACTTTAAATCTATCTGTTTTTATATATTTTGTTTGTTTAATCTGTAAAGCACTTTGGGTCAACTTCTGTTGTTTTTAAATATGCTCTATAAATAAAGGTTGACTTGACTAACAGAAATCACAACTCTGACGGGATTCTTTGACCACCTCCCCAATTCCTGGATTTATGCTAAAAAATGACTGGATGACGCAGGACAAAATAAATTCCGTACAGTGATGACTCAGAACTCCTCAAAAGCATGTACTGGCTACTTGAATGAACATGGATTCTGATGAAGAAACTTGCAGATTATTTGTGAGATGTGCAGATATGTGTAGAAGATGTCACTGTAGCGACTTTTTTCCTGCATTATAACAACGTCCTCGTCTTGCTGTTCTTCTCACCTCAGTTCTGACAATTCCGTTAAAGGCTTGGTAATCTTTGGATGTATTGCATGTGTTTAACCGCAATATGTTTCATTATACTTACACTGTAATAGTGTACATACATTATACTATCGTATCACCTAATCCAGGGTTTCTCAAACTGTTTTGAACAAGGACCCCTTTCATAACCCCAAATTCTTCGCAGACCCCTGCCCCCACATACCATTACAACAAATATGATATTATTTACTTAAAGTATAAAAATGATCTCTGTAATGAGTTCCAATAAATTTTAATACATATGAAGCTTGCAGAATGGTCAAGCACTGCTGTCCTGTTGTGTTAGGCTTCTGTGTGCAAAGAAATTACATTTGGTTTTATGTTTGGAAATGTTTTATTCCATTGTGTTTTAATAAGATTGTAAGATTGTGTTATTGTGTTTGATGTACATTTAATGTGCAGCATTTTGGTCTACACTGAAGTTTTTAAAGTGCTTTATAAATAAACTTTACTTTGACTTTGACTTACATCCAGCCATTGTACAGCAATTTACAAGTGAAGAATACAACTTTATTTTTTTTTAAAATAATTATAAATTCCACCTAGTCAAAGCACGAGTTTACACATGAATAAAGCACCATATTCTTCTGAAGAAAAATAAACAGTTGACTGATTAATTTGTTTATTCATATAAACTATAATACCACACCACAATATTCATAATTAAACAACAGTGAAGATACAATAACAATTTAATCATTATTTACTATGTCAAATTATTGTTTCATTGTTAACAGTCACTTTTTGCTTTTATGCAAATAAAAGTAAGAAAGGGCGAATAAAACGTTCTAGTAAGTATTCCTACATTATGCTGTCCCTTCCGTTCGGCAATGAAAGGGACGTGATTTAAATTTACATAAATGACAGTTATACTGATGTGGAAATTATATATACTGTATAAATACAATGAAATTAACTAATATTGACCACCAGTATTAGACAAACGGTACTGTAAGTTTAAAGTAAGGGTCACTGTAATATTCACTGCCTGGCCAAAAAAAAGTTGCATACTCTAATATTTTGTTGGACTGCCTTTAGCTTTGATTTTGACATGCATTTGTTGTGCCATTGTTTCGACAACCTAATGCAACATCACAACATTTATTTCCATCCAGAGTTGCATTAATTTTTGGCAGAAATCTTGTATTGATGACAGGAGAGTACAGGAGGAGACAGACTCTGTAAAGTCTTCTACAGCACATCCCAAAGACTTTCAATGGGGTTAATGTCAGGACTCTGTGGTGGCCAATTCATGTGTGAAAATGATTCCTCATGCTCCCTGAACCACTCTTTCACAGTTTGAGCCCGATGAATCTTGCCATTGTCATCCTGGAATATGCCCGTGCCGTCAGGGAAGAAAAATATCCATTGATGGAATAACCAGGCCATTCACTACATTCAGGTAGTCAGCTGACTTAACTTTTTTGCCACATAAGGTTGCTGAGCCAAGACCTGACCAATTGAAGTAACCCCAGATCACAACACTGCCTCCAGAGGCTTGTACAGCGGACACTATGCACGATGGGGGCATCGCTTCATGCACTTCCCTTCTTACCCTGACGTGCCCATTGATTTGGAATAGGGTATATCTGGACCAATCTTTATGCTCCTAGCAAATTGAAATAATTTTTTCAGATTAGTCTCACTAACAAGTGGCTACACCACTGTTTAGTCCCAATCCTGTAAATTGTCATCACGTGCGTGTGGAAATGCTCTTACTTTCACTATTAAATATAGACGTGAGTTCTCTTGTCGATTTTTTACAATGTGACTTCAAGCGTTTTAGTGATCTCTGATCACGATCATTTAAGATTTTTTTTCCGACCACATTTCTTCCGTGAAGCTGACAGTTCACCACTATCCTTCCAGGTTTTAATAATGTGTTGGACAGTTCTTAACCCAATTCCAGTGATTTCAGCAATCTCCTTAATTGTTTTCTTGTCTTGATGCAGGCCAATAATTTATGGCTGTCAATAATTTGCCCCTTCTGAAACACAGTAATATCTTTTCAACGACCACGGGATATGTCTTCCGACATGGTTGTTTAAGAAATGAGAAGCTACACACTGCATCAGTTAGGGTTAAATGAATTGTTGCCAGTTGAAACATATTAATTACTGCAATAATTATCCAGTCATAGGCTCTTAAGTATCATCTTATTTAAATCCAAACGGCAACTTTTTTTTTTTGGCCAGGTAGTGTATTATCGCATTTGATGTGAAGCTGGATCATCAATCGTCATATTATACTAACTTATAATATGACAGTAGCAAATTTTATCTAGCAAGATTAAAAAATAATAATTATAAGTTTATACTTGAATGGTGTGGCATAGTGGGCTAAAGCACATAACTGGTAATCAGACGGTTGCTGGTTCAATCCCCACAGCCATCACCTTTGTGTCCTTGAGCAAGGCACTTAACTCCAGGTTGCTCCAGGGAGATTGTACCTGTAATAAATGCACTGTAAGTTACTTTGGATAAATGCGATGACAAATGCATAAATGTAAATATACAGTCAGAAATGGGGACCTTGCTAATCCAGTGATGGTCAGCTGTGGCATGTGAATATTCACACTCATTGTTGTCAATACAACTTGGAATACATGTAGCTAAACCCCTTCTCTTTTGTACTGTATGAAGTAACAGCTCTGTTTCTCAGTGTATGATGGATATTGTCCAATGTCATCCGCAGAAATGCGAATTTCCCCAATTTGCGTTCCAGAATTTAAACTTTTTTATATAGGCTGTTTGAATAAATCGTTCTAAACTTCTGTTATGTTGTATTTTTATAATAGTCAATAGCTTTAGATTGAGTAGTTTTTTTTATTGCTTTTTTATTACTTAGCCTATTTGATTACAACATTGCAACACAGTGTTCAAAATTCAGGGATTTTCCATGGACCCCTGGCTATTTGAAAAGGACCCCCATTTCTCAGTTTGAGAAATGCTGCCCTAATCCAACCCCACACCCCTAACCACTCATAAACAAAATAAAACATGTAACACGCTGGTAAAAGAAGTCACTATAATTTTATTTACATTACATTATGAAATAGATATTTTTGAACACCTGACCCCCGCCCCCCTACTGTATGCCTAAACCTAACCAATAATATTACAATATAACAACCAACACTATAAAAGACCTAACAAGCAGATACAAGTACAGTCACAATAATTTATTCCAACAAATGACAAAAAAGCACTATTAAAGTATTCCAAAAATCTCATGCTGCGTTCAAAGTCACCCGAAGGAACAGAGTGGTTTTATTGGTAGATCTTCCTCTCCGTGAAAGCAGTCACATCTTATTCAAAAATATACATCCAAACAGTTGCATTTTACAGTTGGTCATATGACACGTGAAAGCTAATGGCACTTGACATCAAGATTGTCAAAGCTGTGGTTACGCCTGTTGAGGTGGCAATTTTGAATGTTTAAATGAGTGCAGGATTTGAGTGTTACGGCGGATGTGGACACTGATGTTGCACAAAGACTTAAATTTTGATCTGTTCCTCACACAAAGCCATCACATGGCATTGGAATATCCAGAATACAGTGCACAAAGAGCATGGATTCTTTTTGTGGTGTTTTTCTCATTTTTGAGCCGCAACTCTGGCATTCTAAACTCTCTTTGAGTCCCACAGCAAACAAAGCAACGAGGAAACATGCAATATATTAAAAAAGCAATGAGCAAATAATGAGAGAATTTTCAACATTTCATTTTAAAGCGTAGCCAATTTGAATATGTAATGAGAGTGACATTTAAAATATGACAAAGGGTGAAGTTTATGTTATGCAGGCAACAGTCCAAGGAGGACATGTTGGTGGTGCTGGCAAAAAGTCACTATAGGGACGTATCGTTATAAGAGTCTTGAAAAGCCTTCAATGGACTTTGTATGATGAAGAAGCCATTCTAAAATCAAATTAAATGGACAACAGAAGCTACATAGGGTGAAAATTAAGATTAAAATAATAATTAAGCATAACAACAGTTGGTTGATAATGTGTAAGGTGTAAATGTAGGTTTTGCTTAGCCAAACATGATCTCTTGTCGAATATAATTTGTTTGGCAGTTTTCCATGCCCTAACAAATAGACAAGATAAATGCGTAAGGCTTTAAGACTGTTTAAGGTTGTAAAATTGTATTTATTTAATTTTACTAATTCAAATTGTCCTTAATAAGGAATTGTATCTATTTAATTTGTCTGTTTAAGTGTTTTTAATTTTGCGTTTAAATTTATTTCTGGTTCATTCACTTTTAAATCTGCTTTCAGGATCTTTTCTCTGAGTGTTCTTACTGGTCTGAACAAGTTGTTCAGACTCAAGAATGGCAGGTGGCAAACAAATGGCATCCATATAAAATTCATTTGTATAAACTTGCTTTTACTTTGTAATTTTTTGTTTTTTCCTTATGTGTGTTTTGATTTTATGTTTTGTGACGCACTTTGCGCTTGTTTTAATAAGTGTTTTTTGATTTTATATTTTGTGAAGCACTTTGTGCTAAATTGCTAAAAGGTGCTATATAAATAAAGATATTAAATATACAGTGGTGTCCAAATGTCTGAGAGCACATTGAAAACTGGGATTTTTTTCATTTAAAATGGGAAATAAATAGAATGCTTTACTGTTTTGAAAAACAAATAAAATGTATGACATCAATAACAATAAGAAATATTTAATATTTTAATTTATTTGCACTCTTTCTAGATTACTGATCAGATGTAGTCAATTTGTAACACTGACCATGTCAACTTCTTATACAAAAGGTCAGATTTGTTTTCTTGATTTCCCTGAAGCACACAAGATGCTCTTTGAAATAATTAAAAATCATGCTCAGATAACATGGATCATCAGGTCAGTGGCGGTTCTGGCTTACTTGGTGCCTTAGGCGAGATCTGACGTGGCCCCCCTTAATATCAACAACAACATGAGAAACAGATAAATAATGAAGTCCTTTTTATACTCTAAATCTCCGTTTTCACAGCTGAAAGTCACATTTGATGCCTGTTTAGTTTCACTTTCACATTTGAAAGTGGAAGTGGAGATTTAGAGTAAAAAGGGACTTAAATATTGATCTGTTTTTCACCCACATCTATCATGTTGCTTCTGAAGACATAGATTTAACCACTGCAGTCTTATAGATTACTTTTATGCTGCCTTTATTTGCTTTTTGGAGCTTGAAATTTCTTGCCAACATTCACTTGCATTTTATGGACCTAGAGAGCTGAAATATTCTTCTAAAAATATGAATTTGTATTCTGCAAAAGAAAGAAAGCTATGATGAAGTAAGACAATGAATATAGAAATGACAGGTACCTGTCATGCCACCCCAGAGAGCGTTGCCACTCTAGGCAGCTGCCTATATCGTATATATAGCCAGTCAAGTATTGTTGCTTTCAAGTATTACTCACAGAGTAAAAAAATTTCCTAAAGTGTGTGACCTCAATTGTGTTGTGCAGAGATTGCTGCTACATGCTGCTAAGGCACTTAGACACCTAGTAGCAGGCTATAGAAATCAATATTTTGGCCAGGGAGATCCTAGATTAACCCATCCAGTGTGTCTGTGTTTTGTCTTTTTAAAACAACTATCACTGAGTCAACATATATTTTAAAAATGTTGTTTTACCAGCAACACAAGATGAGAATTCTAGTAACTCTCCTTAGCGCAGACATGAGAGACAGGTATCAAATAGAATCATTAGCACAATAAGGCACAGTGGGTACAGAGACGACATCTTGGGCAGCCCCATTAATCTTTTATGATCAAATGAATGTCACAGGACTTCACATATGGCCTGACACCGGCCATGCCAATCTGCCTCCTTTTTAAAATGAATTTGCACACAGTTACAATACAATGCAAGAGATACAAGAGGTGAGGCATTAAATGTGGGATGAAAAAAAAATAAAAAATCTAATGCTGTGTCTTTTGCCTGTGCTTCAGACACTCGAGTGGTTCTCTGCATTGTGCAAAGCTCATACAGGGACTGAGGAAAAACCCAGCAAGAGTGTGATTGTGAAGATAAAGTGCAAGGCATGCATGCTCACTATCATTAATGCTTGCATTTGGTCAAAAGAGAGAAAGAAACAGACAGAGAGAAAGAGACAGTACCCTGCTGACTGCCATTAAAAACGGCAATGATAGGCAGCCCAGCTGCTCAATATTTTCACTCAAATATTTTTCTCAATTGTTTATTAATTTAATGATTATTTACTGCAGTTGGTTTTATCCAAAGCAACTTAAGGCTAATTTACACTCGCTGAGTGCTTTATTAGGAACACCTGTATACCTACTTTTTCATGCGAATCAGCCAATCGTGTGGCAGCAGTGCAATGCATAAAATCATGCAGATATGTATCAGGAGCTTCAGTTAATGTTCACATCAACCATCAGAATGGAGAAAAGTATGATCTCAGTGATTTGGACCGTGGCAGGATTGTTGATGCCAGATGGGCTTCAGTTAATGTTCACATCAACCATCAGAATGGGGAAAAATATGATCTCAGTGATTTGGACCGTGGGATGATTGTTGGTGCCAGACGGGCTGGTTTGAGTATTTCTGTAACTGATGATCTCCTGGGATTTTCACACACAACAGTCTCTAGAGTTTACTCAGATTGGTGCCAAAAACAGAAAACATCCAATGAGCATCAGTTCTGTGGACGGAAACAACTTGTTGATGAGAGAGGTCAACGGAGAATGGCCAGACTGGTTCGAGCTGACAGAAAGGCTACCGCAACTCAGATAACCACTCTGTGCAACTGTAGTGAGCAGAATAGCATCTCAGAATGCACAACATTTCAAACCTTGAGGCGGAAGTATACAGTGAGTGTATACTTACTGAGCAAACAGGCTTCTTTTTGTTTCCACCTAAAAATTATGATAAAATTAACTGACGATTTTGTTCAGCTAAGGTGTTCGATTGGTATTATTTCTATCATGGGTGTGGTTTGGACATGAGTCATGACTACTATCTTAATGTAAAAATGTATAACTTTGAAGCCCTTTCAAGACAGCTTGCCTACTGATGTGTCATCTGCCCAAGAACAGTTGCATTTACCTTTGCACAGAGTAATTCCAGGGGCGAAGAAGGCATGGATGGACATTTAGCATGTGTGAAACCAGCAAAACACGTATTGCCAAGTTGCCTCTTTAATGCTGCACGTTAATCTATGGGAGAGTGAAGTTAAAAAGAAACTCACTGCTTTTTTTTTTTTCATTGCCTCTTAATTCAAGCACTGGAATACAAAAACCCCTATTTTAATGGTTCAAGACTCTATTAAGACACACTCTAGAAGACATGCATTACACTTCTGCTAGGGCGATTAGGAAGTACAGTTTTTAGGATCAAATACTGCCTTATCAAACCAATATAGCCAGCAGGGAACCATTGACCTACTGTAACAACAGGGAGTGCAGATTGTAACAGTTGCGGAGGTCTGTATCAGACTGAGCACAGCTTCCCTTAACTAACCCCCTTGTCAACACTGGAGAGTTCAGAGGAAGAGCAGTGTTCCTCACAGTCAGCGAGTCTACATGTGATTGTTGACAATCTTATGACTTGGCTGTCTCCATCCTTGCTCTTTAGTGCCCTTGTGTCTCAAACAAGGCATTTCTCACAGAATATTCCTTTTGATGAAAAAACATAGACAACTTCCTAACTATCTTCGATTTGTGAATGATTCATTCTTCTGAGTCTGATTTTTTTCAGTGAATCGGTTGATCTAGTTCACAAAACAAGTCTGAATGATTCGTTCACAAGTCGGGCCACAAATCGAGGTCAACTCATTGTCGCAGTGATCCGGTCGCAAAAAGATTATCAAGGAAAAATTATTTACATTTCAGTCTGTTCCTGACACACAACTATCATATGACTTACAATTAAATATAATGCACAAGTCATAAAGACCACTGTTATAGTGCTTTTTTGTAATTTTGGAGCTTGAAAGCACCAGTCCTCATTGACTTTCATTATTCTGTATGGAAAACAGTGGCAAAAATGTTCTTCAAAAAAAAAAAAAAAAAAACTTTTGTGTTCACCAGATGAAAGTCATAAAGGTTCGGAATGGTATGAAGGTGACTAAATGCAATGGAATTGTTATCGTTTGTTAAACAATTCTTTCAACAGCAGTGCCTCCTCACTGTTTAACCCATTGAATGTTCCAGGTTTTTTTCCTCAGGAATCCTTTATACTATTTCAGGAATCAGAAGTCAAGGGTGAGTTACATCACTTGAAATCGTCACGATAATTGCTTTTTCTCTGTGTTCTGTCTTATGTAAAATAAACGCACATTGCATTCCTACCAGTGAAAGGAGTACCTATTACTTCTCAATGGCTTTCTGGAATAATTTTCAGATGCAGTGCATTCCACCTAGATTTATGCTCGGATTTGTCCACGCATTGAGCAATGTGTCTCATGATGCTGGAAAAGCAAGTACAATAACAGAACCAGGGTAAGAGGATAAGTCTTGAGGAAGCAGTGACAAGCACCTTATGCACTAAAAGCTTGTGTAACACTCAATTTCAGAGCAAATAATGCCATAAAACTCTATTCGTTTTTACTGGAATAACAAAGCTAGTCTTTGTCAGCAGTTCATGCTTCTCATGACCCACATTCATGTATTTATCCCTTATAAAAATCCAGTGTCCAAACCATAAAATAAATACCCAAATTACTTCCTAATATTACTCAGTAAATATGTCTAAACTGGAAGTGTAGTTTGAAGGAGAGAGTGCCACTGAAAGATGGGAAGGACTGAGCATGTGCAGTTTCTTTACATATATCGATATGAATGTCCTACTGGCATATAAGCACATGTGGAACAAACACATACAACTTACACTTAGTGTGATTATGATGGGCTTAGCACAAGGCTGTTGCGTTGCATGTGGGATGATTGAGTTTTCTGAACTGAGAGGCACCATCACCCACAGCATCCCTGCACGTGCATACTCCATTGGGCTCTCCAGCACATATACTGATATTGACAAACTCGTCACACTCATGTTGGGCACAGTTGACAAGTCAAGCTCTACGTTGCAGACAGAGGGAGAGATCCAACAGTTTCTCTGAATGAGGGAATAAAGAGCATTGTTCTTTTTCAGATTTAAACAAACTCTTTGAGCTTCCCTCTCTCTCTGCCCGCGCCGTGTTCACTGCGATGAACGTCTCGCACTCTGTCAGCTTGGGAATCCCCACTCAAGTCCCGAATGGTACAGCGGTGAGTGCGGAGACGCTCGCTCCATGGAATTACAGCCCTGTGAGCGCCTTCAAGCTGATGGATCTGCCAGCGCGAGCTACTACGGTAAGATGACGGAATTTATCATTGAACCGTTTGTGAAGTATTTGGATGCGCGCGGATTCTGAAGCTTCCATGAGCGTTGAAAGAATCATCGCTGTATTATTTTATAAAACTGTTGTCAGACTTAAAGGCGGGTTAGCCTATTATGTTTATTATAATAGCTCGTGCTATGCGAAGAGCGCGTGCGTAAATGGAGGCGCGTATATTTGGTGAAGCTCATCCGTTCCATTTCATTCAACGTTGCGGTTACTTTACCTGAATTCAGGTTCTGTCTCTCACCTATTAAAAGGTATTAGTCAAGCATTCGCACGCCCCATATGGTTTAGAGACTTTGTAGCTGTGCATGGCATTGTTAGGCTATCCATAGATGACGCACAAGTATTAATAATACTGAATGATTGCACGAGCTAAAAAATATGATTGACACTTAAGTAGTTATGCACAAAAGTAACCTAATCTTTTTAAAAAGCATAAACAAAATGGGAAAACCACATTTCTTAAAACCACATGTTGTGGAAAATGAGTAACCTACTTTTATGCTATCGCGGCGGAAGTAAATGAAATGCTTATTCTTATATGAAATAATTAGCCCATATGAAATAAAGGGTCTGGTAAGAAAGTCTATAGAGTAACATAGTATGACTAAAAATACCAGAATATCGGATATCTTTTAATAGGCTAGTTAATGCAGTGTTTTAATACATTACACCCATATTTATAGGTCCAGTTGTAGCCTATTTATTTATGTATTTGTTTATTTTAAATAAATGTAAAACAGTACAATTATTTTGTAGGTTATAACACTTTAGACAATCATGTTTTTTTTTTTTTTTTTTATTGTTAAGTTGTTAAGAATAATTTAAAGCCTCTCATTTTCTCTCACCCTCATGCTTTGGGTTGATAAATGGAGATGTACACGTATAAAGGCTGTAAATTAAAGGCTGTTCTGTTTGGTGTCTTTGTGACAGAACGCAGCTGGAATGCTGAACACTGGCTGATTCTTACAGCTGCTCACCCAGACATACTACGCTAGAGGTGTTACAAGTAGAGTAATTCCACAAATGAGCACAATTTTTAAGAGAGAGCTGACTGTGTTCATGAGTATGAGTACAAATGTCAGTTTTGAAAGCAAGAATTCATATGGGAATGTATGGCATATGAGATTAATTTATTGGAGAGTTAAGATATTCCTGGAAATCTCCTTTTTGGTGATTAAAATAAGCACTTAAGACCTATAGAAAAAAATATTTCAAAAGGGGGGATAATAAAATGTATAAATAAATAAACATGCATAATGTAGTGTGTGAGATAATAAATTGCATTGTATCATTTTATTTCAGCTGCATAACTGGCATGAAATGATATGGAAATAACATGATAATGATGTGAGGTCCTAAAGCAGAGCTTAGCCCCATTTTTGGGCATTAAAAATAATTTCTCAGTGCAGTAGCTAACAACCTTTTTGAATTTAACTGTTTAGTTTTAACTTCAAACATACAAAACATTATGTAACACTATCCAGAAAAAAATAACTGCTTTGCTGCCAGTCGGTGTTGGGTGTATCTGATTACAAATTAATTAGTTACTGTAATCTAATTACTTTTTAAGTTAAAAAAAGTAGTGTAATGAGTTACATTTTAAATTCTTGTAATCATATTACAGTTTTTGACTTTCAATTAAAGTAATTCATTTTAAGTACATTATGTACGCTAAAGTAATATGTATAATACATTTAAAATATGAATTCATAAGTATGTCTGTTAGCATTTCTATTACAGCTGAAGGGTGTGTGAAATTTTGAATGAGCAGAAAAACTAAAACTTTTGAAGGAAACTTAAAAGTAAAATAATTAGTAATATGTTTACTTTCTAGATTAAGTAGTCAGTAAAGTAATCTGATAACTTAATCAGTAATATGTAATGGATTGCTTATTTTGAGTAATTTATCCAACACTTCTGCCAGTATACTAGAACTATAATCATGCTTTAGCCCTCAGCCTAACAGCTCAGATGAAGTCTATTAAATAAAAGAGGTTTTGCACAGATTTAGAGTGATCCACAGAAATACCGGTTATTTTAGAAGTATATGAAGTTTATCCTTTGAATTGGTGTTATGGCATTATACAAACAGAGGGTGCCCTGTTCCTCTGACATGGAAAATCTATGAATGTCATAGCTATAACACCATGGTTATATTAATATGCTGATGTGAAGACAGAAGACAGAGTTCAACCACTATATACATTGCACTGACCTAATTTTTCATTCCATTTTTTGCACCCACAAACAATAATAATTTGTCTTTTGACCTTATTGTATCTAGCTAGTAATTTCCACCCAGTTATTAATATGCAGTATTGAGTGGTTTATATCAGTGTGTATATATAATTGATTTCCCATCTGAATATATGTGTTAATGTAAAAAAAATTGTGTTAATATGTTGAAGAAGGAGATTAAAAGGGAAAGTAAAAGGTAATGGTAGTAGTAAAGGGACTACTGATAATTTTTTAAACTGTTGCCTTCAGGCAGGCGCTACTGAGCACCAGAACTGTCAGGCACAGGAGCAGTTTTTTCCCTCTGACTATCCATCACATGAACAGTTAAAACTGCCCCATTGAGCAATAATTAATGTGCAATACACAGCTTAGTCTATTTATATTTATACAACATACCACACTTCTTCTGCCATTACATCCCCTTGCTTCTGTATATAACAGATTTGTATTTGTATATTGTACATACGTATATATATATATATATATATATATATATATATATATATATATATATATATATATACACACACACACACACTACCGGTCAAAAGTTTTGAAACACTTACTCATTCTTTATTATAATTTTTTTTTCACATTTTAGAATAATAGTAAAGTCATCAAAACTATGGAATAACATAAATGGAACTATGGGAATTGTTGTGACTCAACAAAATCCCAAATAAATCAAAACTGTGTTATATTTTAGCATCTTCAAAGTAGTCACCCTTCACCTAGAATTTGCAGACATGTACTCTTGACATTTTCTCAACCAACTTCTTGAGGTATCACCCTGGGATGATTTTTAAACAGTATTGAAGGAGTTCCCATCTATGTTGGGCACTTATTGGCTGCTTTTCTTTATTATTTGGTCCAAGTCATCAATTTCAAAAACTTTTTTTTTTTAATTAAATTTTTGTTTTATAATGAAATAAATTAATATGGTGGCACAATTATATTTTTGTCTACAGAACTAATTTCAAACATTTAATCATATGCCTTCAGATCAAAAGATTTTTAAGATCATGAGAAACATTTCAGTCAAGTGTTTCAAAACTTTTGACCAGTAGTGTATATATATATATATATATATATATATATATATATATATATATATATATATATATATATATATATATATATACTGCCATTCAAAATGTATGGGGTCACTTACTCATTCTTTATTATTATTTTTTCTTCACATTTTAGAATAATATTTAAGTCATCAAAACTATGGAATAACAGAAATGGAATAATGGGAATTATGTTGTGATGTTTTTTTTTTTTATATAAAATTTGAGTTTTGTAATGAAATAAATTAATATGTTGGCACAATTATATTTTTGTCTACAAACTAATTTCAAACATTTAATCATATGTCTTCAGATCAAAAGATTTTTAAGATCATGAGAAACATTTCAGTCAAGTGACCCCAAACTTTTGAATGGCAGTATATATATATATATATATATATATATATATATATATATATATATATATATATATTTATATTGTCCTATTGTGTATTTCCATATATATTTTATTTTATTTTCTCTTCACTTTTATTTTTATTCTTCATTTGTATTATTATCTCTGTCTTGTTGCTGTATTGTTTGTGTACTGGAAGCTTCTTTCACCAAGACAAATTCCTTGTATGTGTAAGCATACATGGCAATAAAGCTCATTCTGATTCTGATTCTGATCCTGATTCTGAATTTGTCATACATATTTGTTATCATCAGTGAGGCTCTCATTGTTTGCCCACATCCAATATTTGCCTGCCTGTATTGATCAGTCAGATTACATGATGAAACTGCATGACAATAAGCATACAGTGGCAAGAAACAGTATGTGAACCCTTTGGAATTACCTGCATTTATGTGTAAATTTGTCTTAAAATCTGGTTATAACTTCATCTAAGTTACAGTAATGAAGAAGCACAATCTGTTTTAACTCATAACACACAAATTATTGTATTGTTCTTGTACATATTGAATATATCATCCATACATTCACAGTGTAGGTTGGAAAAAGTATGTGAACCCCATATGCTAATGATGTCAACAAAACCTAATTAGAGTCAGGAGCTGGCAAACCTGGCATCCGTTAATAAAATGAGATTGGAGGTGTGGATTAGAGCTACTTTGACTTATAAAAAGCACACAAACATTTTGAGTTTGCTATTCACAAGAAGCATCTGCTGACATGGACCATGCCTCGCTAAAGAAAGATCTCAGAAGACCTATGATCAAGAATTGTTGCTTTGCATAAAGCTGGAAATGGTTACAAAGTTATCTCGAAGAGCTTAGATATTCATCTGTCCACAGTCAGACAAATTGTCTATAAATAGAGATGATTTAGTACTGTTGCTACTCTCCCTAGAAGTGGCTGTCCAGCAAAGATGACTCAGAGGGCACCCCTGCAGAATGCTCAGTGAGGTAAAAAAGAACCCCAGAGTGACAGCTAAAGACTTAAAGGAATCATTGGAACTGGTTAACATCTCTGTTCATGAGTCTTCTACAAGGAAACATTAAACAGGCATGGTGTTCATGGCAGGACACCTCAAATGAAGACACTGCTTTCTAACAAAAACATTGCTGCGTGCCTGAAGTTTGTCAAAAACCACCTTGATACTCCACAATGCTACTGGGAAAATGTTTTGTGGACTGATGAAACTAAGGTTGAATTGTTTGGGAAGATCATGCAGCACTACGCATGGGATAAAAAGGGCACTGCATACCAACATGAAATCATCATCCCAATGGTGAAGTACGGTGGAGGGAACATCATGATATGGGGCTGCTTTGCTGCTTCAGGGCCTGGACCACTTGCCATTATCAAGTTTATCAAGATAGCTTACAGGATAATAACTGAAGCTCAGCAGATGTTGGGTAATGCAGCAGGACAATGACCCTAAACTTCGAAGTAAATCCACTACAGAATGACTTCAAAAAAACATAAAATCCACCTTTTGGAGTGGCCCAGTCAGAGCCCAGACCTTAACCCCATAGAGATGCTGTGAAATGACCTCAAGAGAGCTGGTCACACCAGACATCCTAAGAATATGGCTGAGCTGAAGCAGTTCTGTAAGGAAGAATGGTCCAAATTTCCTTCTGAACGTTGTGCAGGTCTAATCCTAAAATACTGGAAACACTTAACTGCTGGTTAATCTTACTCTGCTATTTATGTGCTTGAACTAGGTCATGTTTTGTAGCAATAGCATGACGAGGTTTAAGACGGAATTTTAGATTAATTCATAAGGCAGACATGAACCTGAGCTGCTTTGGTGAACATCTTCTGGATTCCACTAATCTAGCTTCAAGAAGGTTATAGGATTTCAGCTAAGCTTTGTTTTCAGTAGAAAATTACAACATGATTTATTAGATGAACTAGAAGTTAACACTTTAATGTCCTTCCTTCCTTCTTCATTCCTTCCTTCCTTCCTTCCTTCCTTCCTGCCTTCCTTCATTCATTTTTACATTCTTACCTATTTTCAAAAAGAAGGCCTTAACTTTTTGCTCCCAGTGTTATTTAACACAGTGACTTCATGATCTTCATTTACAGAATTTGAAGTTTTGATTTCAAGAGGAGTCTAAGGATAAGTCTGCAAACAAATCCTTGGACTCTTCTCCTGTCTCTTCATTATTCAGTATGTATGTAAATTGATTTCTGGCTTGTTAAAGGTGAAGTAGAGAGCAAATAGGTTTCTGTGATACAATCAGACATTTACAGAATGGCCACAACATAGATATCAAGACATTTTCTACATCCATCCCACAAGTGTGGACTAAATAAAAACAACATTATGTAACAACATTTTAAAGTTCTATTCACTGCAACACAAATGGAGAGTTTAAAAAGTGAACTTGACACTAGCTTTCATAATCAAGGACAAGCATGTTTACAAGTGGAATAAAACTCAATTGAATTATGGTAGACGAAACTATGTTTTTTCCCATCCTGTGTCAAAGTAAAGTTCCTGTGATTATGTATGTGTTTCAGTGAGAATAAAGTGACAGACAACATGTGGAAATATTTAAGCTTTGCTGAATTTCCCGTGTCATTCAAGGCTCTCAGACAATAGCATTCTTCTTTTATTCTCTTTTACATTTGAATTGATAAGTTGCATTCTGGGTGGTATTTACAGTATGTGTCCTGATCCCACTGTGGTAAGCTACAGTGACAGGCCTTGAAGGACATGTAGCAAGAATCTGATCTGCTCGCCCCGAAGTCTTCTCAGCCTTATGAATAGAGAGAGAATCCCCTCAGACACTTTAAAGACTTTTGAGTTTACCCTGATTGTTTTCTGCTGATTGTATGTATGATATTAACATTAATCTCCACATGAATCTCATGTGAATGGCAAATGGTGGACATGCTTGCCTCTAAATTGAACTATTAAATGGCCTCAAAAAGGTCATTAGTCTAGACTAAATATTTAGCCAGGCATACACCTAATTTATCCATCAACTCACAATTAGACTGCTATAGTTAGGTCTGCCGGAACCAGAAACATCTATCATGATCTCATGAACTTTGCATACAATTGAATGGCATCTACGCTAATATTATTCTATTTGTTTCCCTGTCTCAACCCCCTGGGATTCATATCATGAGGTTACCAGAGCCGGCCAGATCCAGCTCCGTTCCTGCTTGGTGTGGGACTCCACTGCTACGTGTCGCTGAGTGATGACGACAAACTACAGCCGGTGCTAGCCAGACATCATTTCAGTCTTTAAGATGGACTTCAGAGGATGAACTGATGTCAACTCCAACTGTAAGACATGGGATACTTCATATGCCACTGCCTGAAACTTGGATTTAGGATGGAATCCACCAAACCTCACCGAAATTACCTGCTGGTGGAACTGCGACACACTTCATTGATCTCTGCCTGCATCACCATTGTCTATTTATGGACTACACTCTTGAAATAGAATACATAGCCTTCATCAGCCAACTAACAAAGGACAATGCATCTATGTGAACTTCTGCAGTTAATCCAGGATGGACTTCAAAGACATTAGTCATTAATCTTACATTTCATACAAAATCTCTAAAACACTAGACCTTAACACTTACTTAGTTTACACATTTTAAACCATGACTTGCACTGCACACAAATAACTAATACTGGCATTATACCTGTATTCATAATGTTAGCCAGAGGGGAACTGGCCCCCACAGTGTGCCTGGTTTCTCCCAAGGTTATTTTTCTCTATTAACCAACATCTTATGGAGTTTTGTGTTCCTTGCCACAGTCGCCTTCAGCTTGCTCACAGGGGTTCTAAATACAATTATTATTTAATTATTTACTTTTTATACACAATTTACAATCATATTTAATCAAACTACACAATGATCACTCTAAAACTTTATAGATATTACAGTTAAATCTTTTTGTTAATGCATGATTTTCTGTAAAGCTGCTTTGAAACGATATGTGTTGTGAAAAGCATTACACAAATAAAAATTACTTGACTAGACTTGACATTAGCTCTCACAGCAGGGATACATGTAACATGTGCCCTGGGTGACAGATGTGATGATTCCACTTACCAGACTCAAGCTATCTGAGTAGATTAAACCACAGCTCAAAAAAGCAGTGAGGCTCCCAACTGATTACAGAGACATGTCCAAACATTTACTACATCACTCAGCAATAATGTAACTCTTGACCATTTAGTAGCACTCTAGTAATTCCCAACCAGTGTACTTGGAAAGATTTAAATTAGGCAGATGCTATTAGCGATAGATGCTATTTACACCCTGGTGCAAATAGTGGCAGATACTATTTGCACCCCTAATTAAATACTACCATACAATACTGTGGCATCACTGCAGTATGTTAATTGTGTTTATTAATTGTCCCACAGACATCCTACACCAACCACTACCCCTAAACCTAACCCTAACCTTACCTTACAAAAATTAATCATGGTTTTATTACAGTAACAATAGTATCAACACGGTATTTATTTAAAATCATAGTCAGGGCCATAGCTAGTGGGGTGAAAGGTGGTAACTATTCTAGTGGCCCACAGGTCCAGGCGGGGTCAAACAACAAATTCTAAACTGTATTTTTTAATAGGAAAGGGGACCAGAGCAATATACAGTCAAGGGGCCCAGAGTATCTTGTTACGGCCCTGGTCATAGTAATCACAAAATAAAAAAAAAGTTAACTACATTAACACCATTTTACTATAGTAACACCATGGTTAATTGTATTGAAAGTGTATAGCTTCCGCCAAAAAACATGGTTACAACAGTATTACCTTTGTAAAACCATGGTTAATTTTACCCGGATCAAACCTTTCTCTAAACTCCCCGACATTCACTGTGACCAAATCACTGGCGGAAATTAACTTCATATTCCTTTTTATTAATTATTGTAAGTAGTTTTATCCTTTATCCCTCTCCCAGCTGATTGGGATGATTCAGCACCGGGCGTCCATCCTTACGGCCCAGCCATGCCCTCCTCCTTGTCACATACCCCCAATGCCTGATTCAGGCTGGGTAACCAACTGGCCTAACTTATTCCCCCCCTCCCTTCCTGGAGGGGAGGTGTTGCCCATTCGGCCATCCTTCTGCCGGCTGGTCTTCCCCGCCTCCTGGGAACATGAGTAGGACGAGGGGAGGGAGAGGGGAGAGGGAAAGAGAGCAGGTGAACCCGAGAGAGAGAGAGAGTGAGAGAGGAGAGAGAGAGAAAAGAAAAAGAGAAGCGAAAAAAACAACAACAAAAAAAACACCGCCTACCCAGACCTCAGTCAGCTAGACCACCTCCGTCAGCAACGCTGGGCGATGGCATTGGACTCGCTCAGCAGTCCCTCCTGGCAGTCGGCAGCAGCCTCCTCCCCCTCCTGGCGGATGGCAGGGCTCCTCTGCCTCCTGATGGACCACATCGGTAGCCTGCTGATGAACGGCTCCAGTACCACCAGTTCGTGTATCCTCAGTGTCACGTTCCTGATCCAGAAGTGAGGTCTCCAGGACAGCATGGTCCTCCTCCAGTCCCGGGTTTCGGCACCAGTGTAGCAGATAACGTCTCTTGCTCAAGAGAAAGTAGGAGGCAGGAACTGGATTAACATTCATGAAGACTTTAATTCAACACAACACAAAGACTTTCAGCTCAACATAAACACTGACGCACAAACACACTCAGCTTTGTGCATCTCTCTCTCTCTCTCTCTCTCTCTCTCTCTCTCTCTGTCTCAAACTGGCATCTCCGGCTCCTCTTTATTCCTCTCCTGGCTGATTGGGATGATTCAGCTCCTGGCGTCCATCCTTACGGCCTGGCCACGCCTTCCTGCTCGTCACACCCACTACACCATAGACCAACAGTGTCTGCCAACTTATTCAGCCGTCTAGGTTCCAGAAGTATTTTTCCCATTCATTTTTCCCATAGACTTTTCATAAAATCCTTCATAAAACAGTTGTAAGTCAAGAACCAAACCAACCAGCTCTGAGGTAAATCACAACATCACAAACTTTGTTTTGAGGCAAAAAAAAAAAAAAAAAAAATGAAAATCAGACAAAAAGACAAAGGAACAAGAGTGTGTACTTGGTGTGTCTGCTTTTCACCCATGTAGAGCCGAGGAGGATGGGGCCGGGCTGGAATGATGCACGCCTGGTCCCCAATCAGCCTGATGGGGCGCGCGAGGGATAAATGCGGCCGGGGATGACAGTTCGAGAGAGAGAGAGAATTACAGGCAGCTGCCCTCTGTGTGGTTATGTTTGTGTGTTCTTGGTTAAGTTGTTCATTAAATTATTATTTAAGTTGTCAAGCCGGTTCTCACCTCCTCCTATCCACTGAACCCCCTTACACTGGTGCCGAAACCTGGGAGGGAGGAGGGATGCCCGTCGCAGAGTCCTCGACACTGCCATCCACCCAGTGGAGCACCGCTGCCATCCGCCGGGGGACGGAGTAGCCTGACCACCCGGATGCGGGGAACGGCCGCTGTCCGCGAGGCGAGTGGGGACTGGGCTCCCCGACTTCCTGGAGCGATGGAGCTGCTGCCAGGGGCGGAGGAGTGCCCTGCCGTCCCCTAGAAACGCAGAGGGGTCAAGAGAAGACCGCCGCCTGCGAGGGGAGGAGGGAAATGACTCCCCAATTGCCTGGAGCAGTAGTGCCGCTGCCAGGGGCGGAGGAGTGTCCCCACGGGATGCCGGGAACGCGGAGGGGCATTCTGTCCACTGGGGGGGAGCAGCTGCCGTCCACCTGAGAGGGTGGAGGAGTGATCAAGGACCACGCGACGGCGCATCAGAGAACCGGTGAGTGAGTTTCTTTTTCTCTCTCTCCTCTCTCTCTCTCTCTCTCTGTCGCTCTGTGTTGGCCTTTCCCTTGCCTATTTTGTTGTTTTTTGTTGTTGTTTTTCCCCTCCTGTCTCCTCCCAGGTCGAGGAAGGCGGGGATGTCCCGCCGGCAGTCGGAAAGGCACGCCCCCCCCTCGGAGAGGAAGGGGGGATGTATGTCATGCTGGGGGCTCCCCGGCCTGAGGCAATGCCGGGAGGCGTGTAGAGCCGAGGAGGGCGGGGCCGGGCTGGAATGACGCACACCCGGTCCCCAATCAGCCTGATGGGGTGTGCGAGGGATAAATGCGGCCGGGGACGACAGTTTGAGAGAGAGAGAGAATTACAGGCAGCTGCCCTGTGTGTGGTTATGTTTGTGTGTTCTTGGTTAAGTTGTTCATTAAATTATTATTTAAGTTGTCAAGCCGGTTCTCGCCTCCTCCTTTCCACTGAACCCCCTTACAACCCAGTATAAAGTTTTTATAAGTGGCTTTAATAATATTAATAATAAAGGTTAATTTATATTTAATGGGCAAACAGGCCATTATACAGTTGTTTATTTAGTGATTTTTCTCCTGTTCACATCCCTGAAATTCTTGACCTTGAAGAACTCTGCTAGTTGGCTTATCTATTGATGTGCCATCCTCCCGACAGTTGATAACCTTCAGTAAAGTCACCTTTAACTAACTACTTTTAAAACGACGCCATGCTTGGTATTAACACAGACTTTGTTTGCCTAGGGTGTTTAAAAGTTTGGCTTATTCCATTGTATAAATTAAGCTTTATGTATCCAATATAATGGAAGTTTTCTGGCTTGGTGTCAGTGAAGATGTACTTGTTGAGTCTTATTAATGGGGCTGTGGGTTATCCAAGACAAAAGAAGGTTGGGAAACACTGCACATGACAAAAAGTCATTAAACAAGATGAAAGATCTGCTGAATAAGATCTCAGTTGATTTTTCTCCAAGTAAATGTGTCATGTCAGGTACACTTAGCTCTGAATACATATACACCACAGGCGGAATCCTGAGCCATTCATCTTAAAATTTGCAATAAAACTGTAAAAGATAATTAAATGATGATTCACTGTTAAGAACTACCAATGAAAAGCCCAATAAAACGGGTCAGTAGTATCAGTTAAGAATGCATAGATCCAGATGAACAGACATAAGACAGACTTAATTTTTCCATTGCAATATCGCCACCAACAGACATCAATCAAAAGGCAGATTGACAACTTTAGTTTGGTTTCGAGGTCACCTTCCCTCAAGAAAGTTTCAGCGGGAAATATCCTACTGCTCTTAGTGAAAAGGCTTATTAGACAGGTAGGGTAGATAATCTCCTCAAAAATACAGATTTTTTTTTTTTTTTTTTTTTTTTAAAGCAATGGATCAGCTGTCCTTTATCACAGTCTCTGCCTGAAAAGTTTGGGGCCATGGTCTCCACAGTGATGTTCTCCACTGATCAGAAAGCTGCCAGCTAACTCACTTGGAATTGATTATGTGTGCCCTACTCTTATCCTCATTGTTTAGCCGACAAATTATGATGATGAGAAAGGCAACACTGACAAACAAGTTAATTCAACACAAGAAGTCAGGCTTTTTAAAGACTTGTATAGTTTTTTAATGGCCAATAACAATGCCTAGAAATAAGGGTCCAGTCATGATTAAATGGCAATATAAACATAAAACAACTTAATCATGACAAATGAAACTTAAAAAAAATGCTTAAATCGAGAGAAAACACTTATTTTACATAATATTTACTCAAATTCACGCAAAGCATCTGTAACAAGGTTGTCAGTAGATTCTGGAATTGATCCAGGAAGGAACTAACACTTCTCTTGATCAGCTGAGCCTAAACATGCACTGGCAGATCTGAAATTCAAGTCAAGTAATTTTTATTTGTACAGCGCTTTAAACAACACACATTGTTTCAAAACAGCTTTACAGAAAATTATGTAATTACTGTAATTTCTTAATGGGATAGTTCACCAAAAAATGAAAATTCTCTCATCATATACTTACCATCATGCCATCCCAGATGTGTATGACTTTTTTCTGCTGAACACAAACAAAGATTTTTAGAAGAATATCTCAGCTCTGTTGGTCCATACAATGCAAGTAAATGGTGACCAAAATTTTGAAGGTCCAAAAAGCATATAAAGGGAGCATAAAAGTAATCCATAAGACTCCAGTGATTAAATACATATCTTCAGAAGTGATATAAGTGTGGGTGAGAAACAGATCAATATTTTAGTCCTTTTTCACTATATATTCACTATAAATCTTCTCCCTGTCCAGTAGGTGGTGATATGTATGAATGCGAATTACCAAAATGAAAAGAAGAAGAATGCGAAAGTGGGGTTACTCTGGGGTGCACGTGCATTTTCAGGACCTACAGTGCAGAAATATACTTCTACAAATCTTTGTTTGTGTTCTTCAGAAGGAAGAAAGTCATACACATCTGGAATGGCATGAGGGTGAGTAAATGATGAGATCATTTTCATTTTGGGGTGAACTATCCCTTTAAAATCCTCATTGAGCAGTTTAAATGAAAAGGTGATTGAAAATCATGCTTTCAAATTATTTAAAAATTAGCCCATAATTGTCAAATTAATGAGTCTGGCCAATGCACTGTATATCAACCTATCACTAGACACATCATGGCTCTGAGTTCTGTTTCATACCTCAGCCTTTGACCCTCAATGAAACCAAATTAAACTTTACATGTGTCCTATTAGAGTTACAGACAGGACACTTTATGTCCCCGTAATATCTGTGTTTTATTTTTATAAATGTTTTTGTCATTTACCTCCGTGTCCCTTTTAATGTAGCCTCATCTAACTGGATACATTTGAATCAAGTTCTGCATCATGGTTCAGGAACCTGTTAAGCACTTTAAGAGCTCTGACATACAGGGATTAAAGGGATAGTTCACCCAAAATTGAAAATTCTCTCATTATTCAATTACCCTGATGCCATCCAGATGTGTATGACTGTCTTTCTTCAGCAAAACACAAATTAAGATTTTTAGAAGAAGATAGAGCTCTGCCAGGTCCTTATAATAGAAGGACATGAATAAGTGATTAATGAAATAATTTTCATTTTTGGGTGAACTATTCCTTTTAGCCAAATATCAGTACTGTCTCTCTAGACTTGGAAAAGACAGTTGGAGCCAAATTTTGTCTGATGTCTACTCTCTGGGCATTAGCATAGAGGTGTTTGAATATCATTCACACAAATGGCTGATTATATGTTTAGATGAATCTGTATGGTCTGGTCTCTAAAACAAAACCCTCATTAAATTGTGTTACACAGAATACCACTTTAATCTGGCATTTGATTTGTTTGTTGTCATTGGAATTCCGATGTCAGTTTCCCTACCATGTATTTGTAATCACAGCAAATACATTTTAATAATGGACAAAATGTGGTGTAGTTTAGCTATCTATGACCTTGGATGAAGGTTTTGGAATGGGGTTAAAGTTATCTTCAAAACTGGGGAGAATTGCAGTGATGCAGGTTCTATGCTACTAGACCATTTTCAGGAAACAGTTCCAATTTAGGCAAAATAATATATATATATACACACACACACACACACACACACATGTTGGTGCAGCTATCATTATGAGGACTCTCCATAGACATAATGATTTTTATACTGTACGAACTATAGGTTCTATCCCCTAACCCTAACCCTACCCCTAAACCTAACCCTCACAAAAAACGTTCTGCATTTTTACATTTTCAATAAAACATCATTTAGTATGTTTTTTAAGCGATTTGAATTATGGAGACACTAGAAATGTCCTTATAAACCACATTTATTGCACAATACCCTTGTAATTACCAGTTTGTAACCTAAAAAAAAGTCCTCATAATCCACTTAAACTTGCCCCCACACACACACACACACACACACACACACAGGTATATTTGTCATTTCTTGTAATAAATCAGACATTAAAACTAAAAAGAAGTATTAATATCCCATGGCTCTTTCAAAACGTATTTTGTGCCCACCCTGTTAGATTCCAGACTGATCACACTGTGAATTCGGCAACAGTAGTTTGAAAGTTTTGCTGCCTAAATCGATCTGTGTTTACCGAAATTTGAATTACTGCCCCCAGTGGCTGCAACTAAAAGTGTTGTTGAATGTATTTGCATGTGTGAGCTCCAGTTTCCAGATGAAATGTCCACAGAGTGTTACCAAAATCAAGTTGTATTTTTAGTTGTAAATGATTTAATATAGTCAACAGGAATTATCTGTACCATAGTTATGTGTCCATACATAATTATGTTGTGCTCTGCCTTATACAATTATTTTAATATTTTTAGACCCTTACAATATACCTGTACAAAAAAAAAAAAAAAAAAAAATAAAAAATAAAAAATGCAGATTTTTGCCTGTGGATCAGCTGAAAAGATTCAGAGTTGCTTAAAATGTTCTTTGTGGGTTTTTTTTTTTTTATTAGGGATGCTCCGAATACGATTTTTACAGCCAATACAGAACACATAATTTTCTTGTCATCTGATCGACCAATTCCGATACCGATCATTTAGAAGAATCTCTGGAAGAGTGGAGAAAGAGTGCATGTTTGCGAATCGATTGGAGCATCCCTATTTTCTTTTTTGTTTACATATATATATATATTTTTATTTTTTTATTGTATAAACAAGATCTTTTGAGTAATTTAGTCATTTACAAGTAATTTAGTAAAAATCAGCTCTCAATCATTCTTTTCACTGTTCATCTGCAAACATTACTAAAATGACAGATCATAAGTCATTGACTAAAAACAAGAAATGGAAAAAAAGAGCCAACTTCGAACTACTGCAAAGATGTCCACGTACTCACACACACACACAGTTTGTATTGTGATTGTCTACTGAGCACTCGTAACATTCTCTGGTATCGTCTCCATCTTCACATATAGCTGTCCACTTCAAAAGCTAGCCTAAAACCTTGTTTTTACAGACATAGAGCAAAGAGTGAACATTTTATTTGATGGAAATGTGAATGATCACCAATCTGATTTTTTAGTGCACTCTTAAGCAGGGACTAAAAACAAAATGTTTTTCATTTCGGTTCATTCTGAGCAGAAACTGTATTTTTTTTTGTTCCAGTTCCAGCATTCTGCTGCCTCCTTTCCAGTTGGTAACTGTTAAGAATGAAATTAAAGAATGGTTAATAACATTCTTTAAAAATAATAATAATAAATAAATAAATAAATAAATAAATAAATAATAATAATAATACATAACTGTACTCTGTCAAGGGTGATATACCAGTTGCAGTGTTACCAGATCTCTCTCTCTCTCAAAAAAAAAAAAAATAATAATAAAAAAAAAAAAAAACAGATCTGCAGAAACACTCAAAATAAGTGACTTTGCTTTATCCAAAATAAGTTATAATAAGCAATTAAATTTGTTTTCTCCATTTGGGGGAATTATCAGCATGGCAATTATAACAGGCAAAGTATACAGTAGCCTATATAAAATAACTTATTTTCAATAAATGCTTTCCTAATATTAAATATATCTCCAAAAAATATATTTTAAATATTTAAAAAATACATCTAAAATCCATTAATATCCAAAATCTCTCTCTCCTTCATGTGTGCACAAACTGCTTGGGTGTGTTTGGACTAAAGTCATCTTATGTGGGCTGAATTATTTTTATTTTAAACATGTAATTATTATGTAATTATTTTATTTTAATTATTTGTTTTAATAATAGATCTTCTTCTCGGTCAGAACCCGATAATATCTGTATCAATGCATCATATCTAACAATAATTCAGTGAAGACTTGGAAACAACTGAAAAATTAACGTTTTACCTTAATAAAGTGCTCAGTGAGTGTATATAGTTGTCTAAAAGGTCCTACAGCATGTCACAGAAGGCTACTGTACATCTACAACGTGCATTAAGGCAAAGAAATGTGTGATATAGCAGTTTCCTTCAGAATCAAAGCACATGCTTTTTTATGTTCAACTAAAAATGTTGTAATTCCGAAAGTTTTCAGTTACGTTCTGTGAAAAATGTGTTTTTGGTTTCGTTCATTGAAACGTTTTCAGTCCCTGCTCTTAAATCTGTTTCCCATTGTTTTTTGAGTTTTCAAATTGAGCAAATTGAGTCAATAGTGTGGCTTGTGGATGGATGGAATTATAAATAGATAAATTGATGCTAAAATTGGCAGACTAATATGCCTGACACTGGTGAATTAAGGAGCAGTGTTTGAAGTACTAATTGCCTCTTACAGACTGAGCTTTCTGAGTCTGACTTGTGGAGTAAAAACTAAAATCTGGCCCTTCTTGTTGCTGGCCAATTCTAAAAGTTTTATATCTTCTCTGTTCCACACACCAATGCAATTGTATGCAATGGCAGAATCCACTGTGCCTTATAGTTTTCAAAAACAGTCAATGTAAAGGTAAATGTGTCTGCCTTAATGCTATCTTAGCTGGCTATATGCAACAGATTTTAAATGTGTATTATAGAGATTTCAGGATCTAGTGGATTAGAAGTGGTACAATAAATGTCCCATGGTAAAGGAGGATATTTATGGATTAAGCATTTTCAACTAATTTAGAACGCAAGCATTCAGTTTCATTGTTCTATTTTGTGCTAATGTAGCAGCCCTGAGTGCATCTTTCCTCAGCTGAAATCATCTCCTGGCGTTTTTAATTATTCTTGTTACCTACAGGTGGCAATGGTGCAGGATGTTCGACACCCTTTCCCCACTGTGGATGTTCCAGACCATGCCCACTACACCATTGGCTCTGTCATCCTGGCAGTTGGCATCACAGGCATGGTGGGCAACTTCTTGGTCTTGTATGCCTTCTGCAAGTAAGTCCTGATGCATCTCATCTTGTTTGTTTGAAAGAACTCTTTAGGCTTCCATTAGTTGAGATACAATATGGCCTTTTTTATTTGATCCTGGAAATAAAGAAAATTTTTAGATTTTAAAAATGTAAACTAATGATGTAAAAATAAAAACAAATATTTAAGATATGGCACTGTTTCTAGATCACAAATCAAATGTAAGCAAATTTTTCACATGGACTATGTGGGCAAAATTGACCAAAAATAACCACTTTTTCATCAGTGATACTTTTTTTGATACTTTTTTTGTTGTTGTTGCAAATCAACATGTATGACATCACTACAGGATGGGCTCCATTTTCCCACATGCTCAGATGGTACACTACTGGACAAGGATTGAGTGTAATTATGTGTTATATCGTACATTATACCATGGTCTGTTTGAATACTCGATTCTGACTGGATGGAATGCATGTGTTAAAACCGTTTAATGCACAGGTAGTTCCATTCAGTTTTAATCACCGTTCTATACTAATGCACTCCTCCATAATGAGACATTGTGATAGGTTTATGCCTCTGTTCAAATGACTTCTCTATGCAAATATAGTCTCAGAGCTGGGATTAACCATCACATCACAAAACAACATCATCATGTCATACAGAGCTACAGGAAAAAATGGAAAAGGCAACAGTGTTCATCAGCCCTGTATTGTTCATCAGCCCTTTCCTATTATAAGGAAAGTATGGTTTGATGTTCAGCTGTTTTGCAGAGAGGGGGAGAGAAGGTAACCGGGACATATTAAATGCATCTTTTGCTGTCCGGCAAGACAAGACAAAGCAATTTAAATTGTAAGATGATAAACATCATCTTAAATTGCTGCCCTGCTCAACATGTGTGCTTATAACTGCAACACGATGCCACCCTCGCAGAGGCACCTTGCCAACATTGCGGAAGCAACCACACTCCGCTTCATGTCAGGTGGTTCTTCGCCTTCACGTTGTACATTAAAATAATTTAATGCTCACCTAGCCATGGTTATGTTATATACCTAGCTTACATATCTCACAGTTCATAGCTCACTAGCACAGCCTCCCAAGGTGAAGGTTAGGAAGCTTTTCACATATTGTCAAGGATGAGACCAGAGATCCAAGTGCGGAGGCAAAGTTAACAGAATTTATTAATAATAATACACAGCTGAGCTGGCGAAGCGTGTGGGAACCTGGCACCGACTGCAGCGTGGAGATGGAGAGTGTGTTCGTAGGCTTGTGTGTGTTGTGGTAGTGTGGAGCGCAGATCCGTGATGAACCCTCTGGAGGAAAGTGTGTTCGTAGGCTTGTGTGTGTCATCGTAATGTGGAGAGCAGATCCATGAGGAATCCTCTGGAGGAAAGTGTGTTGGTTGGCGTGAGTGCGTCGTGGTAGTGTAGAGGGATAACCGATGAGGAATCAGGTTAGGAGGAATCAACAACAGGAAGGTAACCACTATGGCGAAGACTGGCAACCAATAGAAAAAACACATAACAGGACCAACAAGGACAGAGAGAGAGCGGAGTGTAGCTACACACACAACAGCAATCTAGCAATGAACACAAAATGAAGAGTGGGGTAAATATAGGCAGGGAACAAACAAGGGGCAGGTGCCAGCTGAAAGTTGTCATGATCAGCATTCCCATGGAAATAGTCAAGGTTCCCATGGAAACGCTGATTCCACGTGCTAGCGGCACCTGAAACAAATGGAGATAACGTAAACACAATAGAACAAACCGGCGGACTCACCGAGACCATGACAGTACCCCCCCATTCAGGGACACCTTCTGGCGTACCCAGAAGAGTTACCATGATGAAGATGGAACTGATCGATGAGGGTGTGGTCCAGTATGTCCCGAGCCAGGACCAAGCATCTCTCCTCAGGCCCATAACCCTCCCAGTCCACCAGGTACTGGACCTCTCTGCCCTTGTGTCTGATGTCGAGCAACCGCCTGACGGAATAATCCGGAGCACCACTAGGTGAGGCGGAGGTGGGACAGGTGTGGAGGGATGTAAATTGGACCGAATGACAGGTTTAATTCTGGAGACGTGAAACATGGGGTGGACGCGACTGAGGAAGGGGGGGCAATTTGAGATGGACCGCCAACATCACGATGGGAAAAGGTCAGATGAATTTGGGCCCTAGCTTACAAGAGGAGAGTCAGAGTGGGATGTCTTTTGAAGACAATCAGACCTTCTTAGACCGGTGATGGTCCACTGACTTCTTAATGCATGCACTAGTCCAGATGAGGGATTCTCTGGCTATCCGCCAGGTGCGAGAGCACCGTTGAATATAAGCATGCACGGATGGGACCTGGGCGTCGGGTTCTTGGGCAGGGAACAGAGGGGGTTGGTAACCTAGGCAACACTGGAAGGGTGATAGCCCTGTAGATGACGGTAAGGAATTGTGGGCATACTTGACCCAGACTTAATGAAAGCTCCAAGAAGACAGATTACGGGAGGTGACACAATGCAGGGTCTTTTCAAGCTCTTGATTGGCTCGCACCACCTGCCCATTTGTCTGGGGATGAAACCCAGAAGACAAATTCACAGTAGCCCCCAGCTGTCGGCAGAATTCTGCCCAAAACGTGACACAAATTGGGGCCCCCTGTCAGAAACCACATTGACCGGGATGCCATGAATGCGGAAGATGTGATTAATGACTTCAACTGCCATCTCCCTCGCTGAAGGTAATTTAGGGAGGGGAATGAAATGAGCCGCCTTCGAGAACCGGTCCACCATGGTCATGACAACCTTGTTGCCATTGGATGGGGGAAGACCGGTGACAAAATCCATGGCTATGTGGGACCAGGGTCTCGAAGGGACTGACAGCAGTTGGAGGAGCCCAGCCGGAGGCTGACTGGAGGTCTTACTAGACACACAAATAGGGCAAGTGGACATGAACCGGCAAACGTCCTGCACTAGCAAAGGCCACCAGAATAGCTGTCTAATGAGCGTCTGGGTACGAGCAGCCCCTGGATGAGTGGTTGGACGAGTGGCCCCACCAGAGGTCGTGTGTCCGGACTTATCGTGGAACAAATAACAGACCCATTGGGCACTCGGCGGGCGAGGTTGCGTTGTGCAATGTGGAGCAGACTTTCATCTCCATGTCCCAGGACACCATGCCCACCACCTGAGAATGGTGTCCGAAGGGGAGGTGGAGGTCTCAATTTCAAAACACAGAGACAACGCATCAGGCTTAATGTTTTTAGAGCCCAGACAATACGATAGGACAAAATCGAAGCGACCACTGGAATCTGCCATCTAGAAGCTGTGGAGACATCCAGGAAGTTCCCCTCCGCTCTGGAATCCACCAAAGCAGAGATAGCATGACTGGTTGGGAGAAGAGTCCGTAGTGCGGGGGCTTTTGCTCAGTGGAGTTGTGCTCGCCAGTAACCCCCTTCCTACTGACAAGCATTGGCTTTTGCTGGGCAGTTTGCAGAGACATGACCGGAGCCAGCACAGTAGAGGCAGAGTCCCTTGGTTATATGCCGCTGCTTCTCCTCCGGTGATAGCCAAGTCCTCCTGATCTGCATGGGTTCCACCTCGGACTGCAGTTCCGATGGCACGGCAGCAGGAGTGGGGAGGATGTGACGGTCAGCCGGCTTTGGATGTTGGGAGCGATGTTGGCTGCGTCGAAGTGCGAGACGCCGGTCCACTCTAATGGCCAGATCCACCAGGTCATCAAAATGGGGAGACAAGTCCAAGGTGTACATTTCATCCTGGATGGTATCGGATAACCCATGCAGGAACTGATCCCACTGCGCTCGATCATTCCATTCACAGGATGCGGTGAGTGTGCAGAATTCGATGGCGTAGTCTGCAATTGACCAGTTACCCTGGAACAAACCAGCCAGAACCCTCGCCTCACAGCCCTGGGCTGAACGGTCGAAAACTCGGTGGAGCTCTGCCGAGAATTCTTGGAATGATGAGCAGCAGGAACGACCATTGTCCCACAGAGAGGTTCCCCAATTGCCGGGCTTCCCAGACAGGAGCGTTATGACGAAAGCCACCTTAGCTGTCTCCAACGGGAATGCGGAGGGCTGCAGCGAGAAAAACAGTGAGCACTGGGAGAGAAATGTACGGCATGACCCCACCTCACCCGGGTATGGAGGGTTGAGATGGGGTTCAGAGCTGGGGGGAACCACTGAGGCCGGTGCGGGAGCTTCCGCAGTGGGACCAGTATTGGGAGGCAGACAAATTTGTTGGACCAAGGACGTGAGCTCAGCAGGCTGTGACGCCATTATCTCTATGGTGCGGTTGGAGGCAGAGATCTGGTCCTGCTGGCGACCCAACAAACCAACCTGCTGAGCAAGTGCAGACCGAGATCCAAATGCGGAGGCAAAGTTAACAAAATGTATTAATAATAATACACAGCTGAGCTTCATTCTTCCTTTCTTTCTTTCTTTCCTTCTTTCTTTCTTTCGTTCATGGGTAACTGTGAAAAATCTCTTGCTTGGTTGGGAAGGAGGAAGTGGGGGCCTGGTGAACAGTCCACGTAATTCTTTAATAAAAACACTTTTCCGGCGTACCCACGCGGTTTGCTTTTCAGCACAAAACACACACACAGCTTCAAGCTCGGTTCTCTCTCTCTTCAGGCAGTCTGGACTGCCCTTTTATCCCTCTCCAGCTCTCACTGCAACACAAAACAGCTGTTAGAGATAATTTACCACAGGTGTCAATCCTTACCGCTCTTCCTCTCCAGGCTTCGCTCTCCACAGACGTCGCTTGGCCATGCCCCATCTCCACAGTAACAATTACTAGACTTTCAGTTAATTTTTCTCTTTTGAGTTTACAGTTCAGTGTTGCAGTTATTTGTATATTGATCAATACATGTCAGTGTAACAGTAAATCAAAATTTTCATGTATTTAATGCAGAAAGTGTTTACAATATATTTCCTAACAAGCGTAAAATGTATAAATGAGTAAATTCAAAGGGAAATTATGTAAGGATTACTTGGTTTGGGTCTACAGTTCACACCAAATACATAAGAAGGACATAAATCATACAATAAGGGGATGCATCATGAAGGAAAGATAAACTACAGTTTATTAAAAGTCAAGTCAAATTAACTAAAGACTCATACCCGAGGACCCAGTTGGGAGGTGAACTAATCAATTCTGTTTCTTGTACAAAGCCAGTGTGGCTGTCACGGGTCATGTGAACAAAACACGAACAATAAATTTTATTCTACTAATTTTTCCAGAGTCATATAAAAGATTATTTAAAAATGAATATGAACGACCCATCACTATTACATCCATTCTTTCAGTCTTTCCTTTTCTTTTTCCTTTCTTTCTTTCTTTCTTTCTTTCTTTCTTTCTTTCTTTCTTTCTTTCTTTATTCTTTCCTTCTTTTTCCCTAACTAACATAGGCATAGTTACATTGTAACGTGACATTTCTTTTTATTCGAATGTGTGTATCCTCACAGGAGTAGGAGTCTGAGGACACCTGCAAACATGTTCATCATTAATCTGGCTGTCACCGACTTTCTGATGTGTGTTACTCAGACACCAATATTTTTCACCACCAGTATGCACAAGCGATGGATCTTTGGGGAGAAAGGTAATCCAGCTGTTATCTTATCAGCCACAGGTGCTTGATCAAACCCCTTCTGCTTTCTTCTTCTTTAATGGTTCAGTTACAGGCCTTCATAGTTTCATGCATAGAGCATGATGTCTGTACAACTTGGGATAGCATTATTTAACATCAAATGATTTTCATGAGATTTATTCTAATGCAGCTGAGATGAAAGGAGAACAGATATTGATAAAAGATCTCGGGTAGACAGGATTATTGTGCCGACACAGGGTATGCCAGCCAGGGATTTGCGAACCCCTAAGGGTTCATGAAGGTAAGGGTTACCTAGAGGTAAAAGCATAGATTTGAATGAGAGTTTGGTTAGTTTGAACATCTTTATCTGTTAGCTTGTCTTAAGGTTTCTAATGTAGGTGCAGAGTTGCATTTTCGCAGTAAGATACAGTACTTGCATTTATTTCATCATGAGATTTCTGAAAATCTGTAAATATGAAAATATATATATAAAAAAATATATATATTTCAGGCTGCCACAATATAGCATGTATATTATGTAATGTATTTGAATTGTCTGATTTATAATTTGTATTATATATTATATTTATAATTATTCTAATTATTTTATTCTAAATTACTTTTATTTGGGGGCCTTCCGCTATTCTATTAATTATTCTGAACATCATGTAATTAATTCTATTATCATTTTTAATCGATTGACAGCCCAATCAGGCAAGCCTGCTTATATATATAAAAATATGCATTTTGTGTTTTAAAAGAAAGCTTATAATACAAAACCAATACAATGTATTACAAATGTGAGCTGCCATTCTATCAAGTTCTCTTAATGATCTTATTTTGGTTTGAAATATTTATATTAGTCCCAAAAATTCCTCTTGATAGTAGAGCTGCACAATAATGGTGAAAATGATAATCACAATTATTTTGCTCAATTTAAATCACAATTATTCTGTCATTTAAGAGTGTAATTTTAATATTACAAGGCTGCACGATTTAGACCAAAAATAAATAAATAAATAAATAAATAAATAACTGTTGCCACTGCTATGATATATACTGATATATTCAATGTATTACATTAAACAGCAGCTCTCATCTTGAAACTACAAACTAGTAAATCATTCCTTTTGACCAAAATTAAAGGTGCACTCAGTAATTTTTTATGTAATACATTTTTCAAAATTACGTGAAGGGGCAATCACTGGCATGCAAACAACAGTGAGAGAGGAGTAGAAGAGAGGAGTTACTGTATATGAAGTCCCTCGCACCTGCATGCCAATCTACATCTTGATGAAATCCTTCCTCGTGATCATGCAGCTTTTTATGAGCTGAACGGGAGGCTAAACACTATTAAAGTGTGACAAGACTGCAGTGTAGTTAACAGACGAGTGCAGCACGTGCATGCCATTTGCACATCACAAGCCGACAGTGCAGATCAATTCAGGCAGTGCGTCGCTTTCAGTGAATGTGGCATGCAGTATGTTGCCGACCCTTGCTGTAAGGTGTTCACATTTGAGTACTCTTTAAAATATATATATATTTTTTAATTATAATGATTGTTATTATTATTGCAATATACATAGTAATATTTTTTCATAATAATTTTTGCACTCAGCATTGCTAAATGGTCTGCTGTACCTTGTGGAAAACTGAAGGAGGTGTGTGTGTTATTGTTTCTGTTGAAATGCTCTCATCTCCTCTTCGGCCCACAAAACCCCAGTGCCATGGGGTAACTTTAGATTTGTTTAAAAACTTGTAATGGTCGAACATATTTGGAATTATTAAATAAAACGTGTTCAGCACACGGTAGTGACGCGTACGAACCAAACCGAACTCAGAGCACAGCTGTTCTGTGTATAACACATAATCAGTGCACAAGATGAAATTTGTGTGTTTCGAGCATAGAACCGTTCTGAGGCCATCGAAACACCTTATCATTAGCCTTGTGTGTTCCAAATATGTGAAATACACAGCTAATCGAAGCGGTGCACATATCAGACATACGATACTATTAAACTTATGTAGCTACGTATCTCAGAGCATGCTCAAAAGTGAAACAGTGGCAAACTTATGAAGAGAGTGTTATAGGTCAGTTGAGTTCAAAAAAGACTTTGAAAGAGCTTGTGATTTGGTCTATCATCAGGAAAAACTGCCTATATTGAAAATGAACAACAATTTGCAACTTTACCTGGCTGTAATTTCTGCTTGCTAGCTTACTAATATCGCAAATGGTTATGCTTGATTATCTGTGAGAGGGAGAAACTGTGATCACTGTTAAAATACGATAAATTGTGAAGCCCTACTTGAAAAAATAACAACCATATGATTGCATTTCATCTGGTATAGCAATTGTAGGATTAAAGTGCACCTATTATGATTTTTAAATGTGCCTAGTTTTGTTTTAAAGGTCTCATTCAATAGATTTACATGCATCCAAGGTCAAAAAACACTTTAATTTGCTCATAATTTAAATTGCAGCATTACCTTTTTTTCCCAGTGTCAAAAACGACTCCTTCAATGATCCGTTCTAAAGGATTCATTCTAAACTCCTCCTTTCAGAGAGCCTACTCTGCTCTGATTGGTCAGATGTCCCAGTCTGTTGTGATTGGTCTACCGCTTACAGCGCGTGTCGGAAAGGAAACGCCCACTACCATATCCGAGTTTCAGCTCCATCTGAAAAATTTCTGTTTTACCTTACCAATTTGAGCCTGAGTCCGATAGTGATACATAGGAAGATCAACCTGAACCACCACCGCAAGCACGACGAGAACAGGACATTTCTCTCTGGTAAGATTATATGTAATTTGACAATAACGTGAGTTAGCAGGTTAGCAGAGGCTAACAGCTAACAGGCTAACAGCCTGCACTGGCTGTACATGTAAACAGACCAGAGGCGGGTTTTTTGTTACCAAATTACATAGGTTAGTACAGGAAGTAAGTCTGGAATTATTAATGACTCGTTTCAGGTGTTCAGAATCTGTTTTTTTTTTGGGTGTCAATAACTCCATATTTTGTGCACTTTGATTTTTGAAACTTTGCAGCCTTTTTTACATTCACAAACAGCTTTATAACACACTACATGAAAGGTAATATTTGAAAAACCATAATAGGTGCTCTTTAAGCTCTAAAGTTAGGCTTTCAAATCATCAAATAATGGCTCTGATTTACAAAAACAATCCAACAAAGGGCATGTCAGGTCAACAGACAGGATCCTTTGATCACTGATGGACTTTTGTTTAGATTTAAAAACTTTTAAGCACTTAAAGTCTTGTCTTTGAAGCGAAGTAGCTGCTGTATGGTTGATGAAGTGGAATGAACTCTCTCTCTCTCCCTCTCTCTTTTTCCCTCTCTCTCTCTCTCTCTCTCTCTCTCTCTGTCTCTTTTCAACTTTTTGTGAGAGATCTGCTCAACTCAACTCATAGTTTTAATGGTGTTCAGTAAGACATCCTCGCAGTAGAAGTCTGCACGTGCCTTAAAAAGAAACCCGAACCCGACTCATACCCAAGACTGTGTGACCCGACCCTACCCAACATGAACAGTACTGTCAGATTGTAAGCCTGAACCAGATTTGAAACCGAAATCACTCACTCTCTTTATAATTTCTTCTCTAAGCAAGTATTGTTGCAGTTGGCTGTATTGTATGTACAGATTGTAGACAACATTCGTAACAGTATAGTAACAGTAAACATACACCGTTTTAACAAGACACTGCGGCTCCTCAGCACACTAGAGCAGAAGGTAAAAAAACATTGGACTGACTTTTTAATCAAGCACCGAAACTTTGCTTGGTGCAGAACGATCTAAACTCATGTGTAACAATGTAACAGTCACATTATGTCCTCTTTGCTTCCTGAACTTCTTCAGAAATTGAATCTTGGTGAAACCTGCTAAAAACAAAATAGACACAGTGCAACAAATAAAACAGAATGCAAGTGACTAGACTTGCGTTTTTAAAACTTAAAGTTCTTTTGAACTTGACACGATGTCTAAAAATGCTGAAGAAACAACAAGACGCGGTGCAACAGTCAAAGACATTTGTCCAGCACGTGTTTACATAGAAAAACAGCCAGACGCGCACAATAACATGTTCGGTGTGAACGGCCCCTAACTCGTCTGTTCGTGCGAGTCTGTGAGTGAGAGTGAGTGTGCGAAACAATTTTGGTAGGCCTGGTTATTTTTTCATTAATTACAAACATGAACCAGCCCTAATCCCGAAGTCATACTTAAAAAAAATGCCCCAAACCTTGCCCAAAACCCAAAGGTTTCTCAGATCCTGTTGGAACCGGGTCATGTGACAAAGGCACCCAATCACCAAGTAAGGACAGTGATCTTTTTAAGCATGTTACATGTGGATCTCCACCTCCAGACCCTCACATTCATTCACAGACATGATGAGTTAGACACACTTGTCTATGTGTGTGTAGGGGGGTCAGGTTTTGCTTACATTGTGGTGACTAAATTTTCCCACAACATTAGAAAAACCTGAAATCAACCTACATCAACCAACAGTCCCCATGAGTAAATCAACTTAATAATAAGTAATAAACATACTTAGTGATGTTTTAATATTAATCTAAAAATGCAAAAAGGTCCCCACCATGATAGAAAAACAAATGTGTGTTTGTGTGTTTTTGTGTGAATCTTTAAACATACCAGAACTACAGTACATTTGAAAAGTTTTTTTTTAGCACATCTGTCTGGAATCATCTCCTATAGACATCGGCCTTGTTAATAATAACTGAGAATCTGACAGCCTCAGTGAATTGTGTCTGCACAGCAGCAATACAGTATGTTGTTCATATTCTTTCATTTTTCATATCCTATCCAAGGTGTTATTTTAGTTTAATTAGTAGGAAAGCATTGTTTGACATTCCAAAGACTGAAGATTTTAATGTGATTTAGTTCCTGCACCACAGCAGTGTCGTAAAAATATGCAAAGAATTGTGCACTTTCACACTATGTCCCATGTGAAAACACATGAGCACTCTTATACACTGTCCCATGTGAAAACATATGTGCCGTTTCGTACACTGTCTGTCCCATGTGAAAACACTGCACATTTGCACACTGAAAACACGTACACTTTCAAACACTCCACTCCACCACTCCAATAATTTACACCAGATCTTGCTCTTCTATTCTATTCTATTCTAGTCTATTCTATTCTATTCTATTATGTCCTGTTCTATTATGTTCTAATCTGTTCTAATCTGTTCTGTTCCATTTCCTTCTATTATATTATATTCTGCTGTGTTCTGTGTTGTTCTATTCTAATCTTTTCTGTTCAATTCTATTCTATTGTATCCTGTTCTATTCTATTCTGATCTGTTCTATTCCATTCTAGTCTATTCTATTCTAACCTGTTCTTTTCCACTCTGTTTTGTGTCATTCTATTCTATTCTACTCTACCCTGTTCTAATCTATTCTGTTATATTCCACTATGTTCTGTTCCATTCCATTTCCTTGCACTTTTATCTTGCCCTATTAATTCAGGACTGGAATAATACATACCCGATTAATTCAACACAGAATGAACTTAGTTGATCACAAAGTGAAATATGTTTCTTGTTATTTCTCTCTCTCTCTCTCTCTCTCTCTCTCTCTCTCTTTCTCTCTCTACAGGCTGTGAGTTATATGCATTCTGCGGGGCTCTGTTTGGTATCTGCTCAATGATCACACTCATGATTATTGCGGTAGATCGATATTTTGTGATCACTCGTCCTCTGGCCTCTATTGGTGTCATGTCACGCAAAAGAGCCCTATTCATACTCGTCGCTGCTTGGGTGTACTCTATGGGCTGGAGCCTGCCCCCGTTCTTTGGATGGAGTAAGATGGAGTTGCAAACACTCATATGCTCTCACACACACAGAAGCATAATACCCATTCCATATTTTTGACCCAAGTGGATTCTGAATGCTATTTCATTGATAATATTTGATAATTAAGTTGCAAAACTATTAGTAAAAGGAGTTTGTCTAAAATGCTCTGTTAGAAATCTCCATTTCATATGTCTACATTTAGTCAGTCCAATCGAGTTACGCCTTCTGCAAATAATTTGCTTCAAACGGGGATCCAACAGTCATGGAAAACCTAGAAATATCAGGTAATTTTAATATAGGGATTTTCAGGCCTGGAAAAGTCATGGAAATTAGTTAAATCTTAAAAAGTCATGTACAATTCATAGAAATTACTATATTATATATATATATATTTGTAGTTATGATCTGCTCTAAAATATGTCACTGGCTAGAAATTGGTCTGTGAGCTCTGCAAAATCTATCAAATGAATTAAAAATCTAACCAGAAAAGAGAACAACTGGAACACTAATGGAAAAATCATGGAAATATAATGAAAATGAATTGGTCAAAAATTTTGGAAACCCAGTTTAAACTAAAAATTAATCTATCTTCTCTACGTCACTCGAAACTTGTAAGACTGTTTTTCCCTTAGGAACACATAAGAAGTTCTTATCAAAATGTCAAAGCTGCTCTTTTCCATACCACGAATATTATTTGTGATCACTAGCTGTCAATTAAAAATTTTGGTTGGTTGATTAAAAGAAATCCTATATTAGGCCAGGATTTAAACTCGAGTCCTCTTCAGGGGCGCACTAAGGTACCGTGGGGCCCCGGGGCAGACAGTTCCGCGTGGCTCCCCTGCCAGTCGTCCAACGGGTGTAGATGGGGAAGCAGACTGTTCTGAACATGCACTTTCGTAGTTGCGCACCATCTCCGTCTTTATATCTCCTGCTGAATGCGTTTACATGTGCTCCTTTTGCGAATGTCGACAGTGAAGAATATGTTGAATACCATATGGAGAATACGCTACGAATGGGCCCCCCGGCTTAGACCCAGGTAAGGCCGTGCATTAATGAGCCCCTGGTCCTCTTGCACACTTAACGAAAACTGTTCCAATACACTTTGTGGAGAGTCTCCCATGCCAAAGTCAGCACCACCCCTGGTAACCACAGTCACACGCACCTGGAAACGGCTGAAATGCCGGAGTGGAAACAGCTGACATCATTCACCCACATCAATGGAGCACCATATAAGCTCTCACAGAACACTCACCCGGGGTCCGACATCGAGAAGACTTTCACTAACTTTTTCTCTCGGTCTGCTGTTACAGAATCGGACTAAAGCTACCAAAACTACAAGCAAACAATACAAAAATCGCTATGCACTCAACAACAGAGCACCGAGCACAACCACAGCGGAACACAGGAACCACATAAGCACTTCAAGCATTCTCTTCATTGTCTGCCACTGCACTTGAAAATTCACCAGTTATTGTAAAAAACGCCCCTCCGGGCACACTAAAGTATTTACGTTTGTCTGTGCCTCATTCTCGACCCCGCTAGACTGGTGGAGAATGCTGGCTTTGTTTACAGAGTGAGGACAGACATAATTACTTACCCCGTAATTCTCTCTGTGTTCCCACAGATTCCACTCTCTCTCTTTCCCTTGAATTATGGAAGACCTCATCCACCGACTCGCCGAAGTTTCACTCCACCAGCAACAAATATCTGAACAGCTCCAAATAGAACAGGAGATTGTTTGTCTGCGGCTGGAAGTGGAAGAGTGTGCACGTGCACCGGAAGCAAAACATACAGCCCACCAGGTACTGACAATGTTCACTGATCAGGATGATGTAGAGGCTTTTCTCCATACCTTTGAGATCGTGGCCGTCTGGGAGGGCTGGCTGTGAGGGGAGTGGTTTGTGATCTTGGCACCCTTCCTTATGGGGGAAGCTCAGCAGGCCTACTACTCCCTTGTCGGCCGAAGCCTCCCACGACTATGACACTCTCAAAGCGGAGATTCTAGCCCGGGTGGGATTGTCTCCGGTGTGCACCGCTCAAAAGTTCCATGAATGGACATACAATCTCCAGGTTCCGATTCGGGTCCAGGCATCACAACTAGTACGCCTCGTCCAGCTCTGGCTTCTTGGCGGAAACCCAACCCCAGAGAAAGTAGTGGAGAAGATAACAGTTAATAAACTGCTGAGGTCTCTGCATCGTTCCATCTGCCGGGCAGTGGGAATGAAAGACCATTCTATGATGGCTAAGCTGGTTGAAGCAGTGGAGCTGGTGGAGGCAGCGAATGCTAGAGACGGTGGAGAGAGAGCAGTGGGATTTTCCAGGAGGGGCTGGCCGGAGAGGCGAGTGCCAGAAGGCACCTAACGGAAGGAAGTTCCAGCCACGGGAGGAGGCCCTAAAGACGAACTGATTCTGATTGAACCAAATCCCCCGGAGCGACATGCTTGATTTGTGGGGTGCATCCTGCATCGTAAGGTGTCATCGAAAGGAATGTACTGGGAGGTATGCGTCGACGGCCGATGCACCCAAGCCCTGTTGGATACCGGCAGTTCAGTCAGTCTTACCAAAATTCGGTGTGCTCTGCACCAGAACATCGGACAATACGCTCATCCCAGTGATCTGCATCCACAGCAACACCCGATACATCCACTCGGCCTCAGTTATTGTGGCAGCCGAACCTGGTAGTTGGCACCTCAATGTCGGAGTTATCAAGGAGCTACCAGTACCCTTGCTGTTGGGGCTAGAGCGGCTCCTCAGCACAACTCCAGCCCACACAACCAAGCGGAGGACTGGATGACCGAGACCAACAGAGAGTGAGAGAGGTGGTGAGTCCAGGAATTCTAGTAACCTCTTCTTTGGTCTGTTCCAGCAGATTTCAGCCAGGGAATCGTTCGGCAGGGAGCAAAGGGAGGATGAAAGGCTCAAACATTGCTGGAAATCGAGGGTGTTCCCTGGCAACCTGGACTTCACCCAACTCAAACTGTGTCGCTGAGAGGAGAGGGGAACAAAAACAGCTACTGGTGGTACCATGCGGAAGGACCAAAACCATCGTAACCCTGGCCCACTACCATCCTATGGCCGGGCACCTGGGGGCCCAAAACACTGCCCAAAGGATCTGCGACAGATTTCACTGGCCGGGCCTAGACGGAGAGGTAAAACTGTTCTGTCAGCAGTGCGAGGTCTGCCAGAAGACTGCCCCTCAGTGACCACCTGTAAGCCCACTCATCCCATTGCCCATCACTGAGGTGCCTTTTGAGTGCGTCGCATGGACCTGGTAGGACCACTGCCAAAATCGGCCCGGGGCCACGAGTATATATTAGTCATTGTAGACTACGCCACGAGGTTCCCTGAAGCCATCGCCTTATAAAAAGCCACCTCTAAGAACATTGCCAAGGAATTGTTCCTGCTAATGAGCCAAGTCAGAATTCCAAAATAAATTTTAACGGATCAAGGCACCCCTTCTTTCACCGTGCTTCTTTCCAAGAGCTGTAGCCTCCACTATTCCTATACAGGATCTTTGTGTCTAGACTGTTGGAGCACTTCCCTCACTGGAAATCACACACACGCTGCGAACAGTATTCTTCTAGTTCACCTTATTTATTGACTTTATTTATTTATTTATTTACTTATGCACTTTAATGATTACAACAGTTTCTTATCTTGACATTTATCCTGACTTTTATCCTAACTTTTATCTTGTTATATATCAATGGATTTAAATTATTGATTTTTATTACTTTCATTGTGTTTTATAAGCTTCTGTCTGGACTGAGCCATACAGAATTTCGTTGTAATTTTACAATGATTACAATGACAATAAAGAAATCATCATCATCATCATCGTGTCACGGCTGATGGCGGACCTTTGTAAACTGCTGTGCGTCATCCATCTACTCACCTCGGTGTACCACCCCCAGACTGATGGCCTTGTAGAATGGTTTAACCAAACCCTGAAGAGGATGCTTCGAAGAGTGGACACTGAAGATGGGCATGATTGGGACCTCATGATCCCCTATGTCCTGTTTGATGTCTGTGAAGTACCCCAGGCATTGACCGGCTTCACACCTTTCAAACTCTTGTTTGGTAGACAACCCCTTGGGCTCCTGGATGTGGCCAAAGAAGCCTGGGAGCAGCAACCCTCACCACACCACACGGTTATCAGACATGATAAAGAGGATCAAAAAGGTGATGCCCCTGGTGAAAGAACATATTTAGGAAGCCCAGCACGCCCAGCAGCATGTACAATCGAGCGGCTCAGCCCTGGGAGTTCCATCTGGGAGACCAGGTACTTGTGCTCATTCTCCCTGCCACTTCCAGTTCCTGGCCACCTGGCAGGGTCCTTATATGGTAGTTTCCCGAGTGGATCCAGTTAACTACAGAGTCCACCAGCCGGGCCGCTGAAAAACCGAACAGATCTAACATATCAACATCTTAAAAAATGGATGGATCCAGGGCCTCACCAACTCACTGCTCTGGCTGAAGGAACACTTCCTGTGGTTTCCCTAGGAGAACACCTGGCCCCGAACCAGAAGAACAACCTCAAACACCTCCTCCAAGAGTTTGCAGATGTGTTCTATTAAACCCCGGGCCGAACCCAAGTCATAACTCACGACATTCGCACCCCGGCCAACACTATCGTGAGGCAGCAGCCCTACCGGGTGCTTGAGGCTCGGAAACAGGCTATTGAGGGAGAGGTGCAGAGGGTGCTTAAGCTTGGTGTCATCAAGGAATCTCACAGCCCCATGTCCAGTCTAATCGTGATGTCCCCAAAGCTGACAGCACCTTCCAGTTCTGTAACGATTTCAGGAATCTGAATGATGTCTCTGCATTCAACGGATACCCTATGCCATGCCGGCTACCCCATTACTCCGCCTCCAGAAGGTGCAACCTGAGTTGAGGCAAGACAGGCTTACAGCTAACAGTGTCATCTCGCTCTCACGGAAGCACAATACCTGGGCTATCAAATTGGGAGAGGACTCATCAAGCCCCAAAGACAAAAGGTGACTGCCTTACACAACTACCCCCAATCAACAACCAAGACCCAGGTACATGCTTTCCTTGGGTTGGCTGGTTATTACTGCTGCTTTATAACTCACTTCTCCTCTATAGCCTGTCCTGTCACAGACCTGACCCAGAAAGGACAGCCCTAGAAGCAAGCCTTAAGTTCCGAACCAATTCTTCACACTCCATATTTCTCACTGCCCTTTGTGATACAGAAGGACACATTGGAATCCGGGCTTGGAGCTGTCCTTTCACAACAATTCCAGGGGGAGGAGCACCCCATTCTGTTCCTGAGCCAAAAACTCTCCCCAACGGAAACCCGATATGCAGCCGTGGAACGAGAGGCCTTGGCCATCAAGTGGGCAGTCCTGTAGCTGCGCTATTATCACCTCAGACGTTCATTCACCTTGATCACCGATCATGCCCCTCTCCAGTGGATGACGAAAGCAAAGGGAACCAATGCCAGGGTGACCCGGTTGTTTTTAGCCCTCCAGGACTACTACTTCACCATTAAAAATCGAGCCGGCCTGAAGAACGGCAATGCCGATGGTCTCTCACAAATGTTCCATGGTGGATCAGGTCTGGTGAGTAATTCCTTCCCCCATGCTACCTCCTCACTCTCCCTGTTTTCTCCCACAACCTACAGGACCAGCACGACGCTTGGGGGGGGGGATGCCGAAGTCAGCGTCACCCCTGGCAACCACAATCACACATACCTGGAAACAGCTGAAACGTCAGAGTGGAAACAGCTGACATCAATTACCCACATCAATGGAGCACCATATAAGCTCTCACAGACCACTCACCTGGGGTCCGACGTCAAGAAGAATTTCACTAATGTTTTCTCTCTGTCTCCTGTTACAGAATCGGACTAAAGCCACCAAGACTATGAGCCAACAAAACCACGAACGCTACGCACTCAACAACGGAGCACCGAGCACAACCACAGTGGAACACGGGAACCACACGTGCACTTCAAACATTCTCTTCATTGTCTATCACTGCACTTGAAAATTCACCAGTTATTGTAATAAACGCCCCACCAGGCACACTAAAGTATTTACGGTTGTCTGTGCCTCATTCTCAACTCCGCTAAAACTTGTACATCTTACACTTTCTTAAAAATGTTTAAGATGTTAAGTTGTTTTGTTTTTTCCTCTTTGGTAATGTTATCTTACCAGGTAAAAAATAAAATAGGTGCAGCAGCCTGTAACTCAGTTGTATCTTCTCATTCAGGTGCATACGTTCCTGAAGGTCTGTTGACTTCTTGTTCGTGGGACTACATGACCTTCAGTCCTTCTGTACGGGCCTACACGATGCTGCTCTTCACCTTTGTATTCTTCATCCCACTCTTTGTCATTATTTACTGTTACTTCTTCATCTTCAGGGCCATCCGTGATACCAACAGGTCAGCACTAAGAGTTTTGCTGTAGCTAAGAGCTTTTTAGACTGCCTCAGAGAGAGGAAACATACATTATATGGCAATATTTTGAAAGGAGAAGGCATTTTATTGATCAAAACAGAGATCAATTTTAGATTGCTGTTTACATTGTTTCAAAGATTACTGCTGTGTTTATGTTGTTCTTTACAAAGACATAGAACTATTAATTGTGTTTGTTCACTTTGTGAAGTGATGCATGTGCCTCTATGCCTGTTTATGTGTGTGTGTGTGATGGGGATAACAGAGCTGTAGGAAAAATCAATGGAGAAGGAGGGCCCAAAGACTCTATCAAGAAGATCCACCGAATGAAAAATGAATGGAAAATGGCAAAGATCGCACTCATAATGATCCTGCTGTATGTCATCTCCTGGTCTCCTTACTCCTGTGTGGCTCTTACTGCTTTTGCTGGGTGAGAATGAACACTGAACATCGGCAATCCACTGATTTTCTTTACATTATTATTATTATTATGAATGTTGGTTAGTGTTGTTATTGTCATGTTTGGTTTGTCGGTTTGTTTAATTTAGTGCTGTTCTATCATAACATTTAGAAATACCAGAGGCAATTAAAACTGTCTAAATTTGTGTTTAGAGTCACTTGTGATTCATTTGTCTGGCTAGATGAAAGTCACAAACTGTCTGAACACTAGATACAGAAATAAATTGTATTAAAAGAAACAGAGATAGATTTAAATTTATCTCAGTACAGGTCATTGTGTTCCGTGTGAGAAATAGATATTCCCCATTCTCTGAGGGTAGTGATGAAGTCAGGGCTATCACTTGTGGGGTAAAAGGTGGTGACAATTCTAGGGGCCCACAGCCTAGGGGGGCCAACAAACACTCCAGTAGTTATGCTATAGGCCCCTACACTATGACGTAATGATCATATAGATACAGCTTGTTAGATTTAAAAAAAAAAAAAACAATATTGGTGAAATAAGTCTCCAAATCATTGTTACTCATCTCTACTCCCCTTACTAAAAAATGGATTACACCCAATGGTTTGCTTGTGCTTAATATGGCAAACAGCTGAGCAACATACATTTTTTTTTTTTTTTTATGTAATAAGAATATCATGATTATTGTGCTTTTTTAGAGCAATTTTCACTGTTCAAGAAAGACTTTCTTTTTTATATTTCTGTTTATATTTAAAATAGGCTATATAATTATTTTGTATCAATATATTCATTACTTGAATCAATATTTAATTATTTATATATAGTATATAAAATGTATATTTGTATATGTAGTTAGGATATAGCACTCTTCATTGGGTATAGGATATGTGTAGTGAGCCCACTTCAATATTCTTTCAAGGGTCCCAGAATTCCCTAGCTATGGCCTTGGGTAAAGGCATGGCAAAGAGCTATAGCAATAACACAGCTTTCTTCTTAGGAGAGCTTCAGATGTTCATTCAGACACAATTTTTGGCATATCTGACTAATATGTAATCTGTTTAGTATTTTGTAGTCTGAATAGAAAACTAAACATTATATCTGATATTTACAAAAAACGATCCAAACTGCATCCAAACAGTCTGAATGTATTTCGAGTTGGCTATAAAAAAAAAAAAATTGTCATCTGGGATGCAACGTGTATGTAACGTCATACAAATTCTGCTACATTCGGCCCATTAAAATATCATTTGTAAAGACTATATTATTTTTCTCAGCTGACATCCATCCATCCCCAGACAGAAAATGTGTCACAGACTGTGACAGGAATACACTGTGCCGTGTTTTATAAAAATGTCTTTGACAGGTTAATGATCACATGCACTGTTTGACTGCTGCTCTATTTCCAACAGAATAAGTGGGTTTACTCATTTACCCACCTCTTTGAAGTCTAATAAAGTCTGTATTGAACTGTGATGTCATGTGTTGGCAGGTTAGTTGAAAGCAAAGTGTTGTAATTGTATCTAATGTACAGTTATGTGCTCTTCCTCTTTCCAAAGCTATGCTGATATGCTCACACCCTACATGAACTCTGTGCCAGCTGTGATTGCCAAGGCGTCTGCCATCCACAACCCTATTATCTACGCCATCACTCACCCAAAATACAGGTATGACAGGGGTGGTGCTGATGTCACTGAGTTATTCTGTTTTGTGAGCAAATTTCAGAATTGAAGATTTGGCTCTCTTTCAATTTCTGAGTAGGTATTTCAATTTAATTGTCCACACCCCAAAGGATGTTAAGCTGAAATTAAAATAACAAGAAGAGGAATTTACTGAACTGCAGTTCAAAGAAATTCAAAACAGTCATACATCAGAGGATTTTATTAGTCCAACACAAGTTTAAGGTTTCCATGGTTCTTAAAGTGAACCCTATTTAATTTTATATACTGAAAAATATTGAAAAAAAAATATTTCTATAAGTGGCATTTCAAACATTGAATATGAATAGCATCTATTTATTTATTTTTTTGTTATCTTTTTATTTTATATATACCCCTTATTTTATGTGTATGGTAGCATGTTTATGGGCAATTCATACAGAAAAATGAAATGTATTACTAAACTTACATTCTAATTACATGTAATTATCTCAATTCAAATTTAGTTTAAATTCAGAAATTGATTTAGAATTTAAAAGGAATTCTCAACTTGATTCTGAATGCCGCACATCCCTGCTCTGAGCTAAACTCTATGCTAGAAGTGCATTTGCACTCATTCATATTCTTGAGTGTAAGACGTTTTACAAAGACGTGCTTTCTGCTGCATAAAAATAGGAATAACCTGGCAGTGTGTGAAAGCACTGAAGTAAAATAGCATACCTGGCTCAATAACCCTCAACTCCTGTTTATTTACACACTCTGGTTTCCAATACAAAAAGCGTCTAGCGAAATGAAACATTGTTCCCCAAACATGCATGCTGCGTGCTTCAAGGCCAAGCAGCCCCAAATTGATTTGTGGTTTTGTGTACAGAATGCAAACACAAGTACCTTGAGATGACAGAGGAAGATTCTGACCTTTAGAAGTCAGATTTATTTCAAACTGATCTTCTCTGGATGCAGCTTAGACCATACATTACTGATATCAGATCATTGGTAAGTCACACAAGATAAATACATCATGATGAAGCACCTATGAGGTCATTATTATAGCTTCAATATGATGAAAATTTAAGAAGCAGCAATCTGAACTATCAAGTCCAGTTCTGACATTGGGCAAAATAAGCAGAATGATCCCTTTGCCCTTGAAGCATAAAGCCTCTTTTATTGAAGAGATTAGGGCTGTCAATTTATAGACATTTTTCATTCATTCATATATATATATATATATATATATATATATATATATATATATATATATATATATATATATATATATATATAGTGGCAAGAAAAAGTATGTGAAGCCTTTGTAATTTCCTGCATTTATGTATAAATTTGTCTTAAAATCTGGTTTGATCTTCATCTAAGTTACAATAATGAACGAACACAATCTGTTTTAACTAATTACACACAAATTATTGTATTGTTCTTGTACATATTGAATACATCATTCAAACATTCACAGTGTAGGTTGGAAAATGTATGTGTACCCCTAGGCTAATGACATCAACAAAAGCTAATTAGAGGCAGCAGTTGGCAAACCTGGCATCCATTTAACGAAATAAAATTGGAGGTGTAGGTTAGAGCTACTTTGATTTATAAAAAGCATTCAAACATTTTGAGTTTGCTATTCACAAGAAGCATCTGCTTACGTGTCCCAACGGTGATGTATGGTGGTTAAAAAAAAAAAAAATACTTTATTGTATTTAAAATATATTTGCTTTTTCAATAGTACATTGCAAATACATTAACAAAGAATTTTACCATCTTTAAATATATAAAAGATATATTAACATCATGCTTTTACCTATTTTCACAATAAAATACACTTTAAAATAATTGTAATGTAGTATATTTTCTAAAAATATATTTTAGAAAAATATATTTAAAGTGAAAGTTCTGTGTAATTTTTAAAGTGTACTTATTTGAACTTTATGTTTAAATATATTTTTAAACTGTATGCTCAAAATGATCATTATAACAATGCACTGAAAGCATATTTTAAAAATACATTATGTAATATCCTGAAGCTGTAGTATATTTTAAGTTAAATTTGAGTGTAATTTTTAAGTTTACTTATTCATGTTTGGAATTCACTTCATTACTTGGACATTTCTTTCAGAAAGTGTTAAAATGTATGACTGATGCATTGAAAGCCCTTTTTTTATTATTATTTATTTAATTTTTTACATATTTTTAAATAAAGTGTATACAGTGTACTAATGGCTACTCTTGTAATTGTGATTTAAGTGTAAGTATGTTTATTAAGTTTATAGTGGAAGATAAGTATCATGTTACAATCATACACACAAATCCATGATAAACAATACACTAATAGCACACTTAAAAACTATAGGGACATGCAAGAAAATGTGAGTGTTCTACTGAACAGAAAGTGGCAGCTACTAGATTGTGATTTCACAAGTGGCAGTTCAACCACACGACAACAGACAAGTAAACGGTGGCTATTGCATGCAAAAAATTGTTTTAAGTTCACTTACACTGCATTAAAACATTAGAATCATAATCAGTGTTCAAAAAATTTTAACATTTAATTACACTGTGTGCCCAATTATTAGACAAATTGTATTCCTCAGGATTAATTTTATTGTTGAACAAACACAATGCTCTCAGTCAATCCAAAATGTTATTGAACCTCAAACCTGAATGTTTAACAAAGAAAAAGTGAGTTTTGTCTTTCTCAGGGGAACATATAAGTGTGCACAATTATTAGGCAACTAAATAACAAAAATAATTTCTTCCAACTCAATTGTTTATTCTCCGTTTTTAGAGTAGGTGCAACAAATAAGTAACACAGAATGACAATTAAATAACATTTTTGGCCTTTCAAAAATATTCAGTGACCAATATAGCCACCCTTCTTTTCAGTAACTGTCATGAACCTTCCATCCATGGAGTCTGTCAGTTTCTTGATCTGTTCACGATCAACTTTCGCTGAAGCAGCAACCACAGCCTCCCAAATGCTGTTCAAAGAGGTGTATTGTCTTCCCTCACTGTAAATCTCACATTTGAGAAGGGCCCACAAGTTCTCAGTAGGATTTAAGTCAGGTGAGGAAGGGGGCCAAGTCATTATTTGGGCATCTTTGAGGCCCTTGCTGGCTAGCCAAGCAGTGGAGTACTTGGATGCATGTGATGGAGCATTGTCCTGCATAAAGATCATGGCCTTCTTGAATGCTGAGGACTTCTTCCTGTACCACTGCTTGAAAAAGTACTTTCCAGAAACTGGCAGTAGGTTTGAGAGTTTCAGTCCATCTTCAACTCGAAAAGGTCCAACTACCTCATCCTTTATGATGGCAGCCCATACCAGTACCCCTCCTCCACCTTGCTAGCACCTGACTCGAAGTGGTGCCCTGTGTCCATTAGTGAACCAGCCACGGGCCCATCCATCTGGTCCATCAAGAGTCACTCTAATTTCATCTGTCCATAAAACCTTTGAAAAATCTGTCTTCATGTATTTCTTTGCCCAATCTTGACGCTTCAACTTGTGAATCTTATTCAGTGGTGGTCGTGTTTCAGCGTTCTTGACCTTGGCCATGTCTCTGAGCACTTGGCACCTTGTACTTCTGGACACTCCAGGTAGGTTGCAGTTCTGGAATATGGTAGCATTGGAGGATAATGGGTTCCTGGCAGCTTCACGTTTACTTCTTCTCAAGTCTTTTGCAGTTAATTTGTGCCTTTTCTTCTCTATGCATTTTTTGCACCCCAGTTGACTATTCGCAGTAAAACGTTTGATTGTCCAGTGGTTACACCTCAATAGTTTAGCTATTTCAAGAGTGTTGCATCCGTCTGAAAGGCATTTTACAATATTTGACTTTTCAGTGTCAGTTAAATCTCTTTTTTTGGCCCATTTTACCTGAGGTAATGAAGCTGCCTAATAATTATGCACACCTTGATATAAGGTGTTAGTCACTTTCGCCACACCCTCCCTCATTACACAAATGCATACCACCTAAAAATGATTGAATCCAGTAAGCATTCAAGTTTTTATGGTTTGGAGTTGGAAAATGTGCATGGAAATAATGATAAGATCTATATAATAATTGGGCATGCAGTGTATTATATCTGTGACCAATCAAGGGTCGTATTTTTGTCGCTCACTACAGCCAATTAGAGCTGCTGACGGTGTTTGCTCACTCACATGATGTCTGCAGGTGAAGTTAGGAGGTCACAATGCCGTTCCAATTCACCATATATTACTTATTTTATAAAACATTAAAAGTGGAAAGTACATAGCTCATTCTTGGGAACTCGGACCAGTTCAATCAAGTGACATCGCAGCCTGACCTTGATGCCGATGATAACTGGCTCGAAATAGAATGGCCCACGCGAAAAGAACCGGAGAAGACAGTGCCTGCTAAAGTCCTGCTATTTGGAGGTAAGTTTGGATTGTACCAGTTATTTCCCGTATACCCTTTCAGCTACTTCATTGCTTAATTGTGTCATTTTATTGGTAGCAGGTGTAGGCTAAACTTCTTTACTCTTCTCGTCATATCGGATTCGTTCAAAGACCTCGTCACAAAGAAAAATTTATTCATTTTGAGTAAAGATATATGGACCAAGGAAGAAAGCAGGGGTGTGCGCATGAAAAAGAAAATGTTGGAGACCAATGTGGTGGAGGCTAAAAAAGCCAGGCTGGTGAGTGTATATAGATACGTTTTGAAAAAGTCATGTTTCGACATGACAGTCGAATTGTTATGTGCGTTTTAACCGGTTTTATGTTTAAATGTGTAGCCTACTTGCTTATATGCTAGCTCAAAAAGAGGTATCAAGCTAAACATCCAGCTACTTTATTGTAGGCTTTTGCAGAGGACTTAACATTCTCTGTCTGTGGACAGCAATGTCAACACAGACTAATGTAGTGGAAACGTCTTGGTTACTGCTGTAACGTACGTTCCCTGATGGAGGGAATGAGACGTTGTGTCAAAGTAGTGACACTAGGGGTCGCCCTTGGGAGCTCCAAACACCTCTAATCTTTGAGAAAAGGCCAATGAGAATTGGCGAGTGGAATTTGCATGCCACTCCCCCGGACATACGGGTATAAAAGGAGCTGGCTCACAACCACTCATTCAGGTTTTGTGCTGAGGAGCCGAGACAAGGTCTTGGCCATTTCAGCAGATAGTACTGCGTTGTGGCAAGAGGGACACAATGTCTCATTCCCACCATCAGGGAACGGAGGTCACAACAGTAACCGAGACGTTCCCCTTCTGTCACTCACTCGACGTTGTGTTGATGTAGTGACACTAGGGGTCCCTATAGAAAAACGCCACAACAGCTGGACCGTGTTACGTGAATTGCTGATGCAGGTGCAAGCAAGCTGCTGCGTGCGTAATAGCAGATGCATCAGTCCACACATAACCTCCCCCAACACCCCACAAGACGTCATGTAGATCCCCACATCCCAAAGGGGGGGAAGCGACGTAACTAGCATGGGAGCTGGCTGTGCCAGCCGCTGCCTTTTCTCTCTGTGTTTCTCTCCACAGAGTATTAGATTTGGCTGGGGCCATCTAACGCTATTATATGCATCGAGGAAGGTGTTATTTCCCTTTCCTATTCTTTCAGGGGAAAAAGTCCCTGCGGAGACCACATCCTGCCCAAGGGGGAGGTAACATGTGGCAATATGTCACGTGGGCTCACCAGCCACACATGGAAGTGGCGCGGTGGTAGGTCCTGCCTTGAAGGGGAGGAGCTATACAACACAGCAACCGAGGGCAGAGAGGGCTCTGCCCAAAGGGAGACGCGGGTCTGCCAACAGGGGAAATACATCACAGGGGGTTACTGGAGTAACCGGCACCTGTGGAGCACCTACCCCAGCACAGGGCATATTAGCACACGTACTGGTTCCGGCTGCGAATTCCTCCGCCGAATTCGCGAGCCACAGGGCTAGGGAGGAAGGACATCCAGGGTTCACAGGTTTGTGAACTCGCATGGGAGAAGAAGCGCACGTCTTCACCTCAAGGAGGGGAAAGGCGCTATACGCAAGCGATACACCCGGCCAGCTGTTCCGTATTACCAAACTTACCTGTTCGTACCTGACAAAACACAGGACGAAACCGGCTCAACCCGGAGATTGTAAAATCTCGCAAAGGTATTGGGTGTTGCCCAGCCCGCTGCTCTGCAGATGACTGCTAGAGAGGCACCATTGGCCAGTGCCCACGAGGATGCCAGACTCCTTGTAGAGTGTGCTCGTATTCCCAAAGGGGCAGGCACGGCCTGGGCTTGGTATGCCAGAGTGATGGCATCCACGATCCAGTGGGCAAGCCTCTGTTTGGAGACAGCGTTCCCTTTCCACTGTCCGCTGAAGCAGACAAAGAGCTGCTCAGAGCGTCTAAAGCCCTCCGTGCGATCCAAGTAGATGCACAAAGCATGCACTGGACACAGCAATGACAGGGCTGGGTCTGCCTCCTCCCGGGGCAGTGCTTGAAGGCTCACCACCTGATCCCCGAAGGGGGTCGTGGGAACCTTGGGCACATAGCCCGGCTGGGGTCTCAGGACCACGTGAGAGTCTACCGGAATGAACTCCAAGCAGGTATTGCTGACAGAGAGCGCCTGCAGGTCCCCAACCCTCTTGATGGAGGTGAGCCAACACAGCTGTGAATGATTTCAGGCAGTTTAGCACCGACTGTGCGTGCTCGCTCGTGAGGCGCGCTATCATCGAAATCGAGTCTAACTCCATGCCGAGAAAAGAGATGATCTGAAACGGGGATAGCTTGCTTTTTCCCAGTTGACCCGAAGCCCTAGACGGCTGAGTTGCCTGAGCACCAGGTCCCTGTATGCGCACAGCAACTCTCGAGAGTCATCGTGGTAGTTGAGTATGCGGATGCCCACTTCCCTTAACAGGGCAAGAGCTGCCTCTGCAACCTTCGTGAAGACGCGAGGGGACAGGGACAGGCCGAAGGGGAGGACCTTGTACTGATACGCCCGGCCGTCGAAAGCAGGTAAAACTGAGACGTGAAAATATGCATCCTTCAGGTCTACCGCCGCGAACCAATCTTGATGCCAGGTGCACGCCAAAATGTGCTTCTGCGTCAGCATCTTGAACGGGAGTCTGTGTAAGGCCCGGTTCAAAACTTGCAGGTCCAAGATTGGCCGCTACCCACTGCCTTTCTTTGGCACAATGAAGTAAGGGCTGTAGAACCCTTTCCTCATCTTGGCTGGAGGGACAGTCTCTATCGCGCCCTTGCGCAGAAGGGTCGCGATCTCCACATGCAGGGTGGCGGCGTTCTCGCCCTGCACCAAGGTGAAGCGGACGCCGCTGAACCAGGGCAGGCACCTGGTGAACTGAATCGCGTAGCCGAGTCGGATGGTCCTGGCCAGCCACCGCGACAGGTTGGAAAGCGCTAACCACACGTCCAAGCTCTGGGCGAGGTGCACTAAGGGGACAATCGCGTCTAACGTACCTGTGGGTGGGGCCTCGCGGCGGGGGGGAGCAGGGGACACCACGTCGAGGAGCCTTGCTTCGTCTCGAACTCGTGGCTACATCGACACAACGTCGAGTGAGTGACAGAAGGGGAACTGAAGAAAAAGTTGTATGATCATGCCATCTTACCTTATCTCTTGTCTATTCTGTTAACAGATGCTGTTCTTCATGAGTTTCCGCAGACAACTGCCTCTGATGTGCGAGAGGCCATCAGACGCAAATGTAATAATGAGCAGTTCAGCCAGAAAAAGGAACATAATGTGTAGTTTGTGTTTGTGTATAAAGGGTCGGTATGGGCATTGGTGCAATAATGTTTTTATCTTTCAGTGTTCTTTTAATGAAAAACATGGTCAGTTCATTTTGTTCAGTTTTATAATGCTGAAACCATGTGAAGTTTAAATAAAAACCGTTGGACTTGTTATTAAAATATGAGTCTTCATTAGTGATGTTGTTACATGTTATTTATTGGGAAAAAGTCCCCTAAGTAATTCAGCCTTTAGTATACTGGTAACACATTTAAAAACTGTATTGTGTAAGAGTATGTAATGTTGAAAGTATATTGTACAAAGTAGTATAGCTAAGTAATAACAAAGTATGCTCTTATTGACTACTAAATGTGCATTTATTAGTATTTGGAATTAGTCAAAAGTATAATGGAGCATATACTATCGCAAAAATAATATATTCATGGTATATTGCTAGTATGTTTGGAAGACACTCATAACAAATTTGTAATGTACTTATAACACAATTAAGGTACACTTTAATTTCACTAATCAAGCATGTAATTAGTCCCTACACAGGCATATACTTAAAGTGTACTATGTATACTTGAAGTTGTTCCACTTTAGCACACAAAAGTACACTAAATACACTTTAAATTGTGCTTTACTACAATTAAATTACAACTAAAATATACTTAAAATATATTAAATAGCAAACTTCAAGTTAAATAATCATTAACACACTTAAAGTATACTGATCATTGGTCTGTCTGCAAGTACACTGAAGTATGCCAAAATGTAATATACTTAGCATATTCATTTTTCACCAGGGGAGCACCATGATTTGGGGCTGCGTTTTTGCTTCGGGGCCTGGACCGTTTGTTATCATCGAGAGAAAAACGAATTTCCAAGTTTATCAAGATATCCTACAGGGTAATGTCAGGGTGGCTTTGTGCCAGCTGAAGCTCAGTAGAAGTTGGGTGATGCAGCAGGACAATGACCCTAAATATCTAAGTAAATCCACTACAGAATGGCTTCAAAAAAATGTAACTACAAATATAAATTCTTGGCATTAGAATAATGATACAGTATCATGAGGTAAAATAATGGTACTTTCTATTTTCACACACTTTTACTGTATACTTCTTCCTACCTCTTCCTAACAAGGTTATGAAACAGTCATATGACTTTACATATTAATATACAACATCATTCATATACTAATTTAAGTAAACACTACAAAAACATTGTTTGCATTGTCCTTAATCTGATACACTATGCCCTTGAGATTATGTAACACATGACAATTTTGTCCTAATCAAAAGAAATCAATCAAACTGTAAGTGTTGGTAGATAACCCATTAAATTCAAAAGACCTATTGTACTGGTGCAGTAGATTATGTGTTTGCTCTAACTACTTCCCCTGGGTGCTCTTGAGAGCTATCTATTGTATGTTTACATGCAGAATCATCCACAACAAATACCCTTTTGCTGTCTACCTCTCTTTTTCTCTTTTCCCCCACTCAAAGTGCCCATTCTTCTCTCTTTATCTTTTTAAATTTTCCTGTCCTTCTTTCACATGTCACCCCTTCTTTTGTCTTTCTCAGGTCTGCCATTGCAAAGTACATACCATGTCTGGGTGTGTTACTGTGTGTACCTCATAGAGACCGATTCAGTAGCAGTAGCTTTATATCCACGCGACGTTCCACTGTGACCAGCCAGTCCTCTGAGACCAGTAGCAACCTGCACCGGGCTGGGAAGACACGCTTGTCCTCAGTGTCTGACAGTGAGTCGGTATGAAAAATCACCTTTACTCGCCCAAAAGCTCACGATTATCACGATTAATGGAGTTCCTTTTATCTTGTCAATCACAAGCACGTGAAGAATAGAGCTTGCAAGGCATTTTGTAGCCTATAATTTAAAGCTGTAAACGTAATCACAGCTTGCTGTCCTTAGTTTCAATTTAGGGCCCTTCATCACGGACAGCAAGCCAGATATGTTTACCTTTATCTCACTGAAGGATTTTATGAAAATGTGAACTAGTGAATTCCAATTAGATTCTTTTAGCTATAACCTTTATTATTAAATTGATAGTCCCATTCCTGGATGCTGATTTGTCATTACACCATTCCAGCTGTGGCGAAATACATAATGTAACAGCTACACTGCAAGAAGTAATTTTCTTACTGAGTTTTTATTTTATTCTTTTCTTATTTGAGTCTTGTTTTCCAGTAAAAATACCTAAACATCCTTAAAACAAGATTGATTTACTTGAGAAGCAATATAACAATATAGCTGCAAGCAGCGATGACGGGCCCAAGCTCCATGGGTCCATTTCCACCCAGTGGCTTTCAGAAAACAATGCAAGGTGGATACATGCATTTGGCATTTGACATTATTCTAAACAATTTTGAAGCACTTTGGGTAAATAAAGCAATTTGAGGACTATTTTAAAGTCTGTTGTAAGAGCCACACTTCTTGCTGCCATGTGGTGGCACTATGACAATGACCCAAAATAGTCACATCCATGTGATTAGCCCCCAAGACTAAACATACATCTCAATTTTGATCTAAATCACACATTGCACACAGAAGATATGAGACACTTCCTGTTTCCCATTTTTGCCATTAATTTAATGCCTCGCTATGGCAACACCGTTCGATATATAAAAAATCTGTTCACAATTTAGTGTCTTCAATGTCTTGCCATAAAGTATTTAAAAGTTCAGAGACTGCAATATTTAAAAATCCAAAATATCTGACTTCCTGTTGGGCAGACCTAATGACTATAGTTATGAAAGTTGTCTGGCTTGATGATAACTATATATGTACCAATTTTGGTGACTGTAGGTGAAAATGGGGGTGCTACAGAGGCTGTCTTACACACCCATTTTAAACCTGTTAACTGTCACTGGCCAACAGGTGGGCCATTTGACTGTGGCTAAAAAACAAATGCTTTGTTTTATATAAAAAATTATTAAATTGATCTTTGTTCACATACTTGGTATCAAATTAAAGATTAAAAACTCAACTTTCATCTTCTGCAGTCTATTTTGCAATTAGAACATTACAGTGAAAATATATTTTAAAATGTTCAAAGAGTGCATGCGACATGTGAGCATCAGTAGGCTACTTATGTTCCATGTTCTCTGCTTATGATCCAATCCATTGAAAACACAGCATGCATTTCATTAGTCTCGATTGAGATGAGCAAGTTCTGCATAGAACCGATCACCGGTGATCACTGACAGGTGCATGCCGGTTAGAAATCTGTCCGACTTGCTGTGATATCATGACCCCGTATGTCAAAAATACTCCCGCGAGGGGGGGCCTGGGTAGCTTAGCGAGTATTGATGCAGACTACCACCACTGGAGTCACGAGTTTGAATCCAGGGTGTGCTGAGTGACTCCAGCTAGGTACGTGAAAAAATGCATGGCTTGACTGTCTCAGAAGCGGAGGCAACTGAGACTTGTCCTCCGCCACTCGGATTGAGGTGAGTAGCCGCACCACCACGAGGACCTACTAAGTAGTGGGAATTGGGCATTCCAAATTGGGAGAAAAGGGGATACAAATAAATAAATAAATAAAAATACTCCCACGAGAGCAAGGCGGCCGCAGTTGTAGCAGGCAGGCGGCGCAGTTGCTTTTTCTGAGTTGCGTGAACTGCAAACACTATGGCAAATGTCTTGTTGATGACACAGCTTAATGCTCCTTGGCTTAAACAACCGTGATGTTTTGTTATCTTTTAAAATGTTTGATTTTTTATCTCTAATATCATATTTTTATGTGTATAAATTATATGTGAATATTCCCAATATTCTGACATGGGATATGTAATTGGTATCATATTTCTAAAATATCTAAAATACGTGTCTTTATTAAGCTTAAAATTTGTGGAAAGACACTCTTATGTGGGGAATTAAATAACAGGTACATTGAGTGTTTTGTTCATCATATTTATTTTCATTTAAAAGCAACAGAATTTAAATTGCTTCCACTTTATTAACAACAAAGCACTTGGACGTGAATCACGCGATATCTGCCTTAAATCTCATAGCGGCTGATTCTATTTGAGAAGTGAGAACTGTCTGACTTGACAGCTCTTATTTCACTCCTCCCCTGACTGCACCAGCCTGCTCTCTCGTTTTTTAATGCTTTATTAAAACAGTTCACATAACAAGTAAAGGGGGAAAAAAGAAACAAGCAAAGAAAGAGAAAATCAAAAACATATAAATAACTATGTACAAAGGGGTATTAGAATATTCAAGAGCCATAGATGCAGGGGTGTCTAAAATGGGTAAAAGTTCAAGGCTCTTCAGCAGTCCAGAGTCTTTGTTGCCTTGGTGTTCCTTACACCCTTCAACGTATCAAGATACTGATAGAGCTCAAACAAAAATTTCCAAAATGTGGTATCTTCTTTGACCATCTACATTTATGGATATAGTATTTACTTAACATAATAAATAGGTTAAGGACATAACAGATTTTCTTTTTAGATTAAGCATTGTGATGTGCTTGGACAAGTATATTGGTCATTCAATTGTCCGAGTAAAAAGTTACTTGTCCAGAGAAAAAAAAGGACATGTATTGGTTTCATGCTCAAGTAACATGTCAGAGTTTCTGTTGTATGTTTTCTAAAATTACAACATGGCCAAACTAATAGCATTATACCTATGTAATCAAACTAGATTATCTGGTACAGAACTGTAAACTGCTCTGGGAAGAGGAGGTTTTTTTATGTTACATCTACGCATGGTCAAATAAAGGAAAGCCTCCATCACAACCATTTACAGCAGGGGTGCTCACACTTCTAAGGAATGAGATCTACTTTTCCATCATGTTATTGCAACAATATACTATACACAATATATACATTTATCAAAATACCAAAATTTCAATAATCTTTAGTGAAATGTGATGATTTTTGATACCAGCTTCAATACTACATCAAATAATAGCCTTAAAAGTAATAAACAGTCAGTAATAAAATAACAAAAGAAAAGCAATCAATAGAAAAAAACAAACAAAAAAACACTATGGAACAAACAAAAATACAAATTAAGAAAACAGTGCTTTTTAACAGCTTTAAAAAAAAAAAAACATTAAAACAGTATCAAGTATTCAATTAAACATTCAGAATGATCTCGACATAAAATCACTACTGATCTTCCCTGTATGAATAATACTTTAATACTTTTATACTAGAGTTATACTAGTAAAGGTATCCAGCCAAGAGCAGTGAGTGGTTTGGTGTTTTCTTGTTAATGTTGTTTGACTGATATTAAGGATAAACTAGACAGCGGCAGGTCTATTAGGTTACATTTAAACTTACAAGTCATACATTTCAATAAAAATCAGGTTTTCTCCTAATGTTTACGTTTAGACATCCCTCTCTGTGTTTACATGAACACCTCACCAAGACAGGCATTTTGGCTGATTTTTTAAATGTATTTGACTGTTTAGGCACGAGCATTCTCGGAGCACACGCGCATGTGGGGGCGTTTTCACACCTGGCTCGTTTGGAGCGTTTGTTTCGGAACCTGGTGCATTTTCTACCTTGGCTCGGTTCGTTTAGCCATACACGAATACGGCAATCGCACTCGGATCCGCACCAAAACAATCGGTCTGAGACCTCCTGAACGAGGTGGTCTTGAACCGATTGCAAACGAACGCTGGAGCGGTTTGCTTGTGGTAAGAATGCAAACCGACCCAACGGACCGATGAACCAAATAATATCCCTATAAAAACCAAATCTATAGGTCAGCACATTGCTGTAATTCATAATCAAAACGTGGTTAGAGCCTTTTTGCGACTATATATTACACATAATTGCACATTTAAAATAGCAGTTATTTTATAATTCCTGAGGTTAATAGTACAATCACTTCTTTCTTTTGGATATAGCGGCAAAACAAACACAGTAGGACGGGCCTTTGCAACTTTAATATTGCCTAAATTTGGTGATATGAATCCCCTAGATGGAGTATTCAAAAGTTCAGGGCCTGCAATTTTAAAAAAATGCACATTCAATCCAAAATGGCCAACTTCCTGTTGGGCGGAGCTAATGACTGTAATTTTGAAAGTTGTCTAGCTTGATGAGAACAATATATGTAGCAAGTTTGGTCAAAAAATTGTGCTACAGAGCTCCTCAGCCACACCCGTGTGTTAACTTTTGCCCAGGCCTAATGGCCGACAACTCTGATGTGTGTGCAATATATCATGAAAATTCAAGCATGCCAAGTACCTCTATAACATGTGAATACACATAAAAAGGAATAATAACATTTAATGCATTGCCATGGCACCAGTATTTAAGATATCAAGAATCCCTTCAGAATTTTAAATCTGCACTGTCTTGACATTATTCTAAAAATTTTAAAGCAATTAAGGTAAACATAAGAGAGATATTTCAAAGTCTGTTAAACATGTCACACTTCCTTCTGCCAGTTGGTGACTGTGACCCACAATAGCCACATCAATGTGATCAGCCCGCAGGGCCAAATATATGGTTCAATTTGGATGTAAATCACACAATGCATGCAGAAGATATGCATTTTTTGACATTACTTTAACACGTGGCCATGGCAACACCATTCGATATATAAAAAATCTGTTCACAAGTTAGCATCGTCAGTGTTTTAGCATGCTGTCCTGTCGCCCACATTTGGTAACTGTAACATGAACCCCCTAGGAGGAGTATTTCAAATTCCAGAGCATGGATTTTTCAAACAATCCAAAATGGCCGACTTCCTGTTGGGCGGAGCTTATGACTGTCAGCATGAAAGTTGTCCGGCTTGATGAGATCTATATATGTTCAAAGTTTGGTGACTGTAGCTGCAAAGGGATGTGCTACAGAGCCCCCCAAACATGCCCATCTTCTAGGTAGCACAACAGAACCCCCCCTGAATGCTCCGCACTTTCAGTGCTTGGGCCCTAATAATCGTTAGAAGAACAATAGGGCCTCCACACTTTCAGTTCTTGGGCCCTAATAATCCTTAGAAGAACAATATGACTTTCACACTTTCAGTGCTTGGGCCCTAATAAGATATTTGTCTTGTTTTTAATCTAACATAATGTAGTAATGTTTATGCTTACAACCAGAAAAAAATATTTGCCAATGGGGTAAGAAAAAAAAACTTGATTCAGGTTTATTTTCCTTCCCTACTTGTTTTTGTTTTTTTCTTGTTTTAAGCAAAAACCCCACTAAATTTAGTTATATTTCCTTGAAAACAAGACTTAATATCTTATGTTTTTCTGCTTCATAATTAATTTTTTAGTTATGTTTTATGGATGTTTAGAATAAGACAAAAAGACTCTCTAAAATACTTTACAAAATGACCCCCGTAAAGTTCTGAAGTAGTTTTGCGTGCCCTTGCAATACGTTTTTCATTCCCTCACAATAAGCTTTGCATCCCCTTTGCAATAGTTTTGAGTTCTCTCACAATAAATTAACCATGGTTTTACTATAGTAAACATAGTTGAACTATGTGTCTTATGTTAAAACCTTAGTACACCCAAAAATTACCATGATTTCACTATAGTAACTGTAGTTTAATTGTGATATTGTAGTAATACCACAACCACAAAGTTTATCATGGTTTTACTACAGTATTCATATGTTAACCATGACATTTGTAATGGAATGTAACACTTCTCAGTGGAAGAAGGAGGTGAGAAGCAGATTTCCGGGTTCAGGTAAGCATTTTATTTTCCTCACTGCAGCAAATGCACTCTTTGAAGGCTTTCACGCTGTTCAATAACTCACTCTAAAAATCCACAAACTACTTCACAAAATAAACTCTCAACTTTGCAATAATAAACTCTTGACTTCATAATCGGGTCTCTGGTGCCCAGGCTCTCTCTCCCGTCTACCTGCGGTGTGGCTCTATTTATGCCGCTCTCCCCGTGCTCACTGAAATTAGAGACAGGTGTTAGACATAATTTAACTCAGGTGTAAGCGCCCTTACCGCTTTCTCTCTCTCCAGAGAGATGCTTGACCATGCCCCCACTGCCACATATCCCCACCACCCGACTCAGGCCGGGGCGGCATCCGGCCTGCCTACCACTCCCCCCCCATTCCTGGAAAGGAAGTCGGTGACAGCCATCTGCGCTCCCGGTCTTTGGACCACCTTGATCTTAAATGGCTGAAGAGCCAGGTACCAACGGGTGATCCGGGCATTGGTATCTTTCATGTGGTGGAGCCACTGGAGTGGGGCGTGATCGGAACAGAGGGTGAAGGCCCGCCCCAACAGGTAGTATCGGAGAGTGAGGACCGCCCACTTGATAGCGAGACACTCCTTTTCCATGGTGCTGTACTTAGTTTCCCTCAACGAGAGCTTATGGCTAATGTACAGCACCGGGCGCTCCTCCCCCTCCACCACCTGCGAGAGTACGGCCCCCAGCCCTCTGTCTGAAGCATCTGTCTGTAAAACAAAAGGGAGAGAGAAGTCAGGTGAATGTAACAGCGGCCCCCCGCAAAGTGCGGCTTTAACTTGCGTGAACGCCCGCTGACACTGCGCCGTCCATTGGACCGGGTCTGGAGCTCATTTTTTAGTGAGATCAGTCAGCGGGCTGGTGACGTCTGAATAATTAGGTACGAACCTTCTATAATAGCCAGCCAGCCCCAGGAAATGTCTCACCCCCTTTTTGGTCTTGGGCCTCGGGCAGGTCGCAATCACCGCTGTCTTGTCAATTTGGGGACGCACCTGCCCGTGGCCCAAGTGGAACCCCAGATACCGTACCTCCACCCGCCCAATCGCGCACTTCTTTGGGTTCGCTGTGAGTCCCGCTCGGCGCAGCGATCTCAGAACCGCCCTCAGATGTTGCGTGTGCCGCTGCCAATCATTGCTATAAATGATGATGTCATCTAAATAGGCAGCGGCGTAAGCTGAATGCGGTCTGAGGATTCTGTCCATGAGACGCTGAAACGTAACCGGGGCTCCAAACAAACCGAACGGAAGTGTCACAAACTGGTGTAATCCAAACGGTGTGGAGAAGGCGGTTTTCTCACGGGAAATTGGTGTCAAGGGGATCTGCCAATAACCCTTCGTCAAATCCAATGTCGAATAAAATCGAGCAGTGCCCAACCGATCGAGCAACTCATCAACGCGAGGCATTGGATACGCATCAAATTTAGACACCGCGTTGACTTTCCTATAATCCACACAGAACCGTACAGACCCGTCGCTCTTAGGCACTAGAACAACAGGGCTGGACCAATCGCTGTGGGATTCTTCTATTACCCCCATATCGAGCATTGCATCCAATTCTTCCCGAACGATTTTCTTCTCGTGTTCGGGTAATCGATAGAGGCGGCTACGTACCACGACCCCCGGCTCGGTCTCGATGTGGTGATGGATGAGGTTTGTATGCCCCGGTAGAGGGGAGAACACATCCGCAAACTCCTGTTGCAACCTAGCAACCTCCGCGAGTTGACTCTGTGAGAGGTGGTCTCCGCAAGTGACCGGGGTGAACTGTTTATGTTTTGAACTCACCTCCGGTCCGAGCTCCACCTTCTCGGGTACTACCGTGGCCAACGTCATGGGAACCGACTCCCTCCACAATTTCAGGAGATTGAGGTGGTATATTTGACGTGTGCCCCCTCTATCGGTTCGTTTAACCTCATAATCGAGATCTCCCACTCGTCGTGTGACCTCAAAGGGTCCTTTCCACTTGGCGAGTAATTTAGAGCTCGATGTGGGAAGCAATACAAGCACTTTATCTCCCGGTGCAAATTCCCTTTGCTGAGTTCCTCTGTCATACAGTCGGTGCTGTCGTTCTTGAGCTTGGAGCAAATTCTCCTGTGTTAGCTGTCCCAAAGTGTGGAGTTTTGCTCTAAGATCAAGAACGTATTGAATTTCATTTTTACTGTTTGAAGGTCCCTCCTCCCAGGCCTCTCGCAATACATCAAGCACACCGCGTGGGCGTCGCCCATACAGCAGCTCGAATGGGGAGAAGCCAGTGGAGGCTTGCGGGACCTCTCATACTGCAAATAACAGGGGCCATTTATCCCAATTTCTAGCATCGTCATGCACAAACTTACAAATCATGTTTTTGAGGGTTTTATTAAATCGTTCCACCAGGCCATCCGTTTGAGGATGGTATACGCTGGTGCGAATCGATTCAATACTTAACAACTCATACAGTTCACGTAGTGTCTGTGAAATAAACGTTGTGCCCTGATCGGTGAGGATTTCTTTCGGAATCCCCACCCGGGAGATTATTTTGAAGAGTGCCTCTGCAACACTGCATGCTGAGATGTTGCGAAGAGGCACTGCTTCTGGATATCGCGTTGCATAGTCCACTAGGACCAATACAAAGTGATGTCTGCGTGCTGACCTTTCTAATGGCCCGACGAGGTCCATTCCAATTCTCTCAAAGGGTACCTCGATCAAAGGGAGAGGGCGCAATGGCGCTTTTGGGGTGGCCAGTGGGTTAACCAGCTGGCATTCGCGGCATGCCGCACACCACCTGCGGACATCGCCGCCAATGCCCGGCCAATAGAAATGGACTATTAGATGGTTCAGTGTTTTCCTTTCTCCTAAGTGACCCGCCATGGGATTATAATGAGCCGCCTGGAATACCATTTCCCGACGGCTCCTTGGAATCAAAAGTTGGGTTGTATCCTCTTTAGTCTGAGCGTCCTGTGTCACTCTATACAACCGCTCATTTATAATCACAAAATAGGGGTATGAAAGGGCGATGTCCGGCTGGAGACGTTGACCATCAATGACTCTCACTTGGTTGAAGGCGTGTTTGAGGGTTTCGTCTTGCGACTGCTCCAAAGGGAAATCCCCCTCAGGGAATTCCCTGAGAAGGGGAGGGGCTGCAGCCTCTCCCCCTCTCTCGGCATTATGACACGGAGCTGTCGAGTATGGCCCCGGCTCTGCCTCCCCTGCAAGAGCATCGCACATTGCACATCTCCCTGACTTCATACAGGACCCATCCGCGCAAATTCCCTTCAATAAAACTCTAAAATCAGGCCAATCGGTCCCCAAAATCAGCGGACTGGTGAGGCGGGAACTAACCACGGCCTGCACTCTATGCTTTTTCCCCTGGAATTTAATCGTCAGTGTCACCACTGGATACTTGTGAATATCCCCATGCACACATTTCACCCTCATCATTTTAGTTGTGTCCAATGCCTCGAGTTGAACCAAGCATTGGTGGATAGTGGTTTGATTACACCCGGTGTCCACCAATGCTTGGTGAGTACCCCCCTTGACACTTACCAGTATCTGGTACACTCCGGCCTGGTCGGGGGCAGCCTGCGGGAGGTCAGAGACCCGCACCACTGTCCCCAGCTCCATCACAGGGCACTGATCCTGGAAGTGGTCCGGGTCCCCGCACCTCCAGCAGGCTGGCCCAGGCTCTACGCCCGCACTTGCGTCGGTGGGCACCCCCCCTGAGGGGGAGAGCGGCGGGGCATTGGGATAGGGGAAGGTGTCGGCTCCCACACCCGGGGAACTGGTCTCAGTGGCTGAAGTCCTCCTCGTCTGCGTGGGGCAGGAACAGGACCTGGAGAGAGAGCAGAACGAGAGGAGAGAGGGGAGGGAAATGAGACAGGGAGCAGAGAGAGAGAGTGGGAGGGCTCTTCCGCCCTCGGGATCGCCGCCATGTGGTCCTCCGCAAGCCGGATGGCTTCCTCCAGCGACGGCGGGCGGTGGCATTGGACCCACTCCGCTGTCCCTTTTGGCAGTTGATGTATTAATTGTTCCAGTACCACCTGGTCGATGATCCCGTCGACGCCGCGGTCCCCCGCTAGCAACCATCTTCGGCAGGTGTCGCAGAGCTGTTGGGCGAAGGCAAACGGGCGGTCGGAGTTCTCCAGCTTCAGGCTCCGGAATAGTTGACGACTTTCTTCTGGACTCCGACCAACCCGTTGCAGGATGGCTTTCTTTAAGTCTATGTAAGCCAGGAGGCTTGCCACTGGTAGTTGTTGAGCCACGAGCTGGGCTTCCCCGGACAGCAGCGGTATGAGTCGGGCCGCCCACTTGCCAAGCGGCCAGCCCCAGATCTCGGCGGTGCACTCCAAGAGATCCAGGAACACCTATGGGTCGTCCGCCACCCCCATCTTCTGTAGCACAGGCGGGGGTAATGGCGTGTGGGTGTCCGGGGTCGTGGCTGGGGATGCCTCCCGGCTGAGGAGGCTCCGGATCGCCTGTCGGTCCTCTGCTTGAGCGCGCATGAGCTCCACAAACCGCCGGTCTTGATCTTGCTGGAGCTCAAGCAGGGATTGCTGGTGGCTCCAATGTAAGCCAGCAAGGGCTTGGAGGATCTCAGCCAACTGGGAGGACTCTACGGGGCGACTTCCGTCCATCTTCAAACCTTTTTCCCAGGTTTCGGCGCCAGTGTAACACATCTCAGTGGAAGGAGGAGGCGAGAAGCAGATTTCCTGGTTCAGGTAAGCATTTTATTTTCCTCACTGCAGCAAATACACTCTTTGAAGGCTTTCACGCTGTTCAATAACTCACTCTAAAAATCCACAAACTATTTCACAAAATAAACTCTCAACTTTGCAATAATAAACTCTTGACTTCATAATCGGGTCTCTGGTGCCCAGGCTCTCTCTCCCGTCTACCTGCGGTGTGGCTCTATTTATGCCGCTCTCCCCGTGCTCACTGAAATTAGAGACAGGTGTTAGACATAATTTAACTCAGGTGTAAGCGCCCTTACCGCTTTCTCTCTCTCCAGAGAGATGCTTGACCATGCCCCCACTGCCACATGGAACCATAGTAATAATACAGGAAAACGAAAACTATGGATATAAAAATCATAATGATAAGTTACTATGGTTTTACTGCAAATACCATAGTTACTGTTGTAAAACAATGGTTTTTGTATCAAAATCATGGTTTCTGCCAAAAAAAAAAAAAAAAAACATGGTTACGACAGTCATGGTTACCACAATATTTGTATTGGTTTCCGCCAAAAAAATATTACTACAGTCATGGTTAATACAATATCATTACTAAAGTAAAACCATGATTTCCGCCATTAAAAATATTACTGCAGTCATGGTTACTACAATATTACTATAGTAAAACCATGGTTAATTTATGGTGAGGGGACACAAAATGTATTGCGAGTGCACGCAAATCTATTTCAGAAAAAAAATTCCCTCCTTGTGCTCTAAGGGGCTCCGTACAAAACACCTGTTTGCCTTGCTACTTGATATGTTTGATAAAAAGTTGTGTCCTTAATATTTTTATGTCTTAATATTTTTATTATGCAGTAAGTTTTATAAAAGCTAGAAGCCACTTGAGGCTGGGCTATACTGTGAATACCTCTGACTATATTCACAATAGGACAGCCTCTCATACTTCATTGTTTACATAGTGGACCTCTTATTTTTTAATCAAAATTCTCAGAGAATGACCAAATGTCCCCACAAGGATAGTAAAACCTGAAAATGCCTAAATTGTGAGGATCAACCAATGAAAACGGCCTAATAAACATACAAAATAATTTCTAAAAGAAAATCTAAGAATATGCTACAGAAAATATTATTAGCTCAGTATAAAAAGTAAATAGAAAGACCCCACCATGTAGAAAAACATTGTGGTGTTTATGGGTATTTCAGGGCTGGACAGATACCGAGGCAGACCTATCCAGCGCAGGTTCACGTCCTGCGAGTCGTCAGGTCTCATGTGACATCCGTAAAGACAGAGATCTGTCAGACATCAAGCACACAAGTTCTCTAAGGCTGAAGGTTAAGAGCAGAGACTCAGGTATCTTCGACAGAAACTCAGCCCAGAGCTTAGCAGAGTCTGGCCTAAACCGGACCTTTACCTACATCAACGTAAGTGAGAGTCTTTAATATGTGTCATACAGTATCTCATATCTCATTAATCATACAATTCCTCTTCGTCCACCCAGAGGCTCAGATTCTATCAGATTTTAAAGATGCAATTGGAAATTTCATTCCATCCTTCATATCTTAAAGACAGTTCATTCTTTTGGTTTCAGCCAACAGAGTTCTGTGACAAATGACAAAAGTGTTCATATTTATGTGTGTATGGTTGAAAATATCATATGCGCTAAAGATGCTCTTTCTTTGCCTTTTTTAACTGTACATAAATTGAAGATTTAGGGAGATCTTTCACCAGATTTTCTCTTAGATGTAATGGAGCTATCACGTTCTGAAAAAATTTAAATCAAGGGAATACAAATCAAATTTATTTAATTCCTAAAGGGTGCTTTATTTTATATAATGTTAATGCAGTGGCAGTTGCACAAGTCATTGTATAAGCCAGTACAGCAAATGGGAGATATAGATGCTTTGATGTGGGTCGGTGCATAGGATGTGTCTTTAAAGAACAGACCTAAATAAGGGTCCATTACATTGAGATTAAGGCTGCTTTAAATCTCCTGCCTTAATCTGGTGGTTTTAGAGAGATAATCCCTTTAAACACCATTTTATCCTGGTTCATCACGCTCAATATGAATGGCATTAATGTGTCCACTGGGTGGCACCTTCTTTTCTGTCCTTCCACTTATCTCTTTCTCTGGTTATAGTCCACATTGAAAACTAGGATGCTGGTCATGTGCTATAATAAACTCTGACCAAAGATTTAACCTCGATCTGAGAATAAGAAATAGCATACAAGAATGCAACTATGCCAAAAATAAATAAATAAATAAATAAATAAATAAATAAATAAAAACAATCTGACTCTTTCTGGTTAAATTAATTCCTACCTACCCTCTCCTCCTCTCAGATGGTGATCGACAAAGATGAGATCTCTATGGCGGAAGTCAGCCTGTCCAGTTGTCCGTCGTCCTCTGTAAGTGCACCAATACTGATTTTACACCATGCTGTTGCAGTGATGGCATAAATTCCAATTTTGGTCTGTTTTGCCTTGGTCTTTGTGTGGATTTTCAATGCAACAAACAGTTTAACTTTCATGAAAAGTTGGACATTTCAGGGAATTTTAAAATTTTATTTCTAGGCCTAGGAAAGTAATGAAAATTAGAAAGAAAAAAAAGAAGCTTAAAAAGGCATGGAAATGTCTATAGTGTGTATAAATACCAGCTAGAAAGTGCTCATTTTGAGTGCAGTCATTCTAAAACCATATTTAAAAAAATTTTTGATGGAAAAGGACATGGAAATTAATTGTTCAAACCCATACAGAAATCTGAAATATGGCAATATATGTAAATCAAATATTTAAAATGTATGTACAGTTTTTACTGATATAAAAAGTCACGTACTTCAAAATACTACAAAAGTTGCCATTTTCATATCTGTAACATATGGTTTCCCAAATCATGGTGGAATTTGAATATGTACATGTCCAAATACACTCACTGAGCACTTTATTAGGAACACTATGGTCCTAATAAAGTGTCTGATATGGTCTTCTGCTGTTGTAGCCAATCCGCCTTAAGGTTCAACGTGTTGTGCATTCTGAGAGGCGTTTCTGTCCACAGAAATGCCGCTCACTGGATGCTTTTTTTTTGGCACAATTCTAAGTAAACTCTAGAGACTGTTGTGCGTGAAAGTCCCAGGAGATCAGCAGTTATAGAAATACTCAAACCAGCCCGTCTGGCACCAACAATCATGCCATGGTAAAAATCTAGTTTAAAACATTTGTGTCAAGTTCTTAGAAATGTAATCTTTGTGTCAAATTTGTTTCATAAATTTTTGAAAACCTTTATAGCATTTTCTAAAAAAAAAATAAATACTAAAAAATTTAAACTTTAAAATTGTCATGTGGTGTAACCATCAAATAAAAAAGTATTATAATACTTTGTTTGCACCTTGAATACATGAGAGTTTAAACAACTTCATCATTCATTTAAAAAAAAATGAAAAAATATTTTTTATAAATATGAATTTTTGAATCAGAAATGTCAAGAAGTTTTACCAGGTTCCACCACATGACTAGAACAAAATGTTCCTTTTCATAAAAATGTCAAAATGAATATCAGATGTTTTTTTAAAACTTCACGCTCAGTCTTGAGGGCCTAAAGGTGTTATGCTCTGTTTTGTGGTTTTTATGGTCAATGTAAACAACAAAATGGCTACCTGCATGTTGGTTACACCAAATGACTTTGATTTGGTGGACAAAATATGAATAATTTCAGTTGTTTCACTGCTAATTATTTTTAAGAAATAACAATAAAACATTTTGCACTAGTCATGCCAACATTTCATTTTTCAGGAATTTCAGCATTTAATGAGACTTTGACTTTTATTTACAGTCTCTGGACACCACATGGTATTTTTTAGTTTAAACCCCAGAAAAATTATCAATATAACTGTGATGAACTGGACATGGATGCAGCTATAGAATCCATATGCAGGAAGTTTATTAAACAAATCAAGCAAACAAATCCAAATCGCTGAGCTGAGAGACCGTAACAGGCAAACAGTCCAACAAGGCAAACAAAGCTAAACAGTGATCCAAAAGATGATATCCAGAGAAACAGGCACAATGGTCATAACGTGAGACATGAATAGCAGGCAATGGAAAATGCTCGGTAAGGCAGCGGTTAGCTGGCAATACTTCGCAAGGAACAATGGATATGCATGGCTATATATACATGTGGCAAACAGGAAATGAGCAATGAAGGAATGTGTGATGATCAGTATTCAGGAGAGGGCTCCCTCTGGTGGTTGATAGAATGGGTATCAACCTCAGATATTATAGAACCCCCCCTCTACGAACACCTCCTGGTGTTCTTCTGCTGGGATGTCCCCTTGGTCGTGGTGCTGGACGATTAGGGTATGCTTGGTGAAAGTCATGAATCAGGGATGGGTCCAGTATCTCCTTGGCGGCTATCCATGATCTCTCCTCAGGTCCATAGCCCTCCCAGTCCACCAGGTACTTTATCTGGCCCCCTCTTCATCTTGAGTCCATGATCTCTTTGACCATATATGCAGGTGCTCCATCAATCTCCAATGGAGGAGGAGGCTCATGATCCGTGGTACCGGGGCCAGATATGGGGTGGACCAGTTTCAGTAGGGACACATGGAAGGAGGGAGAGATGTGGTAGGTAGCAGGAAGCTCTAATCGGTATGTAACTGGGTTAATCTGTCGTAAGATTTTGAAAGGACCCACGTACCTTGGACTGAGCTTCCTGCAGAGTAGTCGTAGTTTGAGGTCACATGTGGACAACCAGACCCTCTGACCAGGCTGCTAGTTGGGGTGGGGGTGCCTCCGTCGATCTGCCTGGATCCGTTGGGTTCTGATGGCCTGTTGCAGTCTGACGTGCGCACTGTCCCACACTCTCTCACTCCACCTGATCCAGTCATCCACCGCTGGCACCGTAGATGGTTCACCTGACCAAGGGAACATTGGGGGTTAATAGCCAAGCACACATTGGAAGGGGGTAAGTCCATTTGGAAGGTGGATGAATTGGTGAGAGAGTTCTGTGCATATTCTGCCCAAGGAAGGAAGTAACTCCATCTCTGTTGCTCCCGACTGCAGTAGGACCTTAAGTATCTGCCTATTTCCTGATTTAATCTCTCCAACTGTCCGTTTGCCTGTGGGTTATACTCACCACATTAATGTCGAGTTGTTTGCAAAAGGCCTGCCAAACCTTGGATGTGAACTGTGGTCCTCGGTCAGACACAATGTCTTCTGACAGGCCATAGATCCTGAAAACATGATGAAACAGAGCATTAGCAGTTTCCATGGCAGTAGGTAGACCTTTCAATGGGATGAGTCTGCATGATTGGAAGAACCTGTCAATGATACACAGGATGGTGGTAAACCCATTAGAGTTGGGCAGATCAGTCATGAAGTCAACAGACAGGTGGGACTATGATCTTTGGGGAATAGGTAGTGGTTGTAGTAGGCCAGCTGGAAGTTCCTTGGGGGTCTTAGATTGAGCACAGATTCAGCAAGATTTGACATAAGCAGTAACATCATTGATTAAAGATTGCCACCAGAATGTATTACGAACTAGCTTAATAGTTCTCTGAATACCTGGATGTCCTGTGCTGAGGGAGGTATGGACCCACTGGATGGTCCTCTGGGGTAGCATCTTAGGTACGTAATGCTTTTTTGGAGGACATTCAGATGGTACAGGGTCTGTTTGTTGTTCCCTTTGGATTTCCTCCATGATATCCCAACTGATATGGGTGAGGATAACAGAAGGTGGTAATATTGGTTCTGATTGTGGGAGTGTATGTGGTGGGTTATACCTGCATGAGAGGCATCTGCTTTACTGTTCTTACTACCAGGGCGATAAGTGACTGTGAACTGAAACCTAGTGAAGAACAATGATCATCGGGTGTGACGTGGGTTGAGTCTTTTGGTGCTCTTAATATGCTCAAGAGTCTTATGATCAGTGATAACTTGAAATGGATGCATTGCCCCCTCTATCCAGTGATGCCATTCTTCAAGAACAGCCTTCATGGACAGTAGTTCCTTGTTCCTCATATCGTATTTCCTCTCTGCTGAATTTAACTTCCTGGAAAAGAAAGCACATGGATAAAACTTGCCAGGTTTGCCATGACATTGTGATAAAACTGCTCCAATGCCACAGTCTGATGCATCAACTTCCACCATGAATGGAAGGTTAGGGTCTGGGTGTTTGAGAATGGGGGCGGTTGTAAAATCGGTTTTTAGAGAGATGAAAGCCTCTTGAGCTGCATCACACCATGGCAACTTCGTGGGTTTACCCTTGAGTAGTGAAGTGAGAGGGGCTGCGATGAGACTGTAGTTTCCTATGAATCTACGGCCATTCTGTAACTGCCTGGATCTTGGAAGTGTCCATTTCTACGCCTCGGTGGCTAGTGTTATAAACCAGGAACATGGTATGAGTGGTGTGAAACTCACATTTCTCAGCTTTGACATAAAGTTGGTGTTGTTGAAGGTGTGAAAGGACAGTCTTGACATGTTGGATGTGTTGTGCCTTATCCTGTGAATAGATGAGGATATCGTCAATATATGCAATGACATACTGGTTGAGAATGTCACAGAATTTTTCATTGCTGAAAGATTGAAATACAGCTGGTGAGTTAGCAAGCCCATAGGGCATGACCTGGTATTCATAGTGCCCCCAGTGGTGATGCAGTTTTCCACTCATCCCTTTCTCTAATTCGGATGAGATTGTAGGTGCTTCTCAGATCAAGCTTGGTAAATATGCAGGCTTCACAAAGCTGTTCAAGGGCTGAAGGAATGAGTGGCAGTGGATATCAATATTTAACCCTCTGTAATCTATACATGGCCGAAATCCGCCATCTTTCTTCTCGACAAAGAAGAAACCTGCAGAAGCAGGTGAAGTGGAAGGACGAATAAATCCAGATGCTAGTGCCTCTTCAGTATAGCTCTCCATGGCTAGGGTTTCTGGTCGTGACAGTGGATAAACCTTGCTTCTAGGAGGTGATGCATTGGGTAGCAGTTCAATGGTACAGTCCCAGTGACGATGAGGTGGTAACTGTGTTGCTTTCACTTTGTTAAATACTTCAGTGAACTCAGCATATTCATTAGGAATTTTGGTTTCTGTTTGTACATTAGGGCTTTCAATGCTGGTGGTTAGACATGGCATGGAAACAGTGACATGAAGACAGTTCAAACAGCAGTAATATGACCATTGTGTGAGCTCACCCTGGTTCCAGGAGATGGAGGGATCATGAATAGCCAGCCAGGGGTGATCCAGGATGATGGTGTGTTTGGGGGAGTTAATCACATAGAGAGAGATGGTTTCTGTGTGAAATAGTCCAATTTGCAGAGTAATTGGTACAGTTTGGTGAGTTATTCCAGTGCCGATGAGTTCATTATCAACAGCAGTAATGTGAATGGCAAGGATACATGGTATAGTGGGTATGTTGAGTTCTGTAACCAGGTCTTGGTGAATCAAATTAACTGCAGCCCCGGAATTCACTAGTGCTGTAATACATTTGCAGTTAACATCAAGAGATTTCTGCAGGTAGAGAAAAACTATGATAAAGTGGAGATGAAAAGTTCTTGGTACTCTCTTTTAATCTTGAAGCATGAATATTCTGGGTTTTGTGAGGACATGAAGCGTTTTGATGACCGGTTTCACCACAGTAAAAACACAACCTCTCCTTTTAGCGACAGTGGCGTTCTTCAGTTGAAACATGAGTATATGCTATTTGCATAGGTTCAGTGGATTCAGGGGACGTTTGAGCTTGAATGCAGATTGTAGTTTGTGAGATGGGGTGAACTTTAGAACGTGGGTTATTTCTTAAAAAATGGTCTATCTTGATAGCCATGGTGATGAATTGAGACAAACTGGATTCCTCACCCTTACATGTGAGCTCATCTTGGAGTTTGTGATTAAACCCTTCTCTGAATACAGTCTTTAATGCGACATCGTTCCACCCGCTTTGAGCAGCTAGTGTTCGGAACTGGATGGCATAATCAGCTGCAGAATGCTGGCCTTGGCGTAAGTGAAGCAGCTGAACAGAAACATCTTTACCTCCAGCTGGATATTCAAACACCTCATGAATCTGTTGAGCAAAGTAATCGAAGGATGTCTTAAATTGCAGGTCTCTCTCCCAAACAGCCGTGGCCCAGTCAAGAGCTTTTCCAGTATGCAGAGACATCATGAATGCACATTTCTTAGATTCCTGACTAAATGACTCAGGTTGGTTAGAGAAGTATATTCTACACTGGCGTAGAAATCCTCTGCTGTTTTCAGCGGAGTCATCGAATTTATCAGGGAGTGCAAATCTTACCGGTTCGGCTTGTGAAGATGGGAGGGAGTGGATGTAATGTGATAGGTGTTTGCTGACGGCCCGTAGATTATTTAAATGCCCTTGATATCCCTTGAGCACTTCACTTTGATGAGCGAAGGCGGCCTGGAGTTGTGAAACTTCTGCTGGATTCAGTGTAGGCGAAGTATTCTGTGACGATGGGAATCAACCTCTGATGTTACAATAACTTTAAACTCAGGAATTGAAAATGCAGTATGCTCATCATAGAAGAGGTATATTCAAGTAAATGGTTTTAAAATGTATTTTTAATTTAATAGATCTTGACAAAAAAGAGCGTTACTTCATTGACCCTTACACATTCCCATAATATGCACCTGTTACCCTATGTAATTGGATTTTATGATGAATTTGGTGAAAAGAATCCAAGTTATGATCATGAAAAGAGTTTTCTCTAGATCGCTTGTCCACTGTCACAGACACACATTTTTTTTCTGCTCCATTAACTGAACTAGTAATGAAAGTTTCTATGAAGGATGCTTAAACAGTGGTGTAAAAAAGTTGTTCTACACACAAAAGTGTTTACCCTGAAAATTAAGTTAAAAACATGTACATGTTGTGTACACTTGTCATAGCAGTATCTTACCTTCTGTTCTCTCTCTCTTTTTTTAAAGAAAGACAAAAGTTTTCCTTGAACTATTATCTTGGCCATTTTTGAAAGTCCGCGAAACTTTTGAAATCGTGCATTACTTTCAGTGGCGTAAGTTTCATGTGAACACACTGGGAAGAACATGTTAACCCATCGCTAAACTCTGACATACCTGTTTGCCAGTGTTTTCAATGTTTTCGCCATGGAGAGGGAGCTCGCGAGCTCAAGGTTGCCAGATTGTGTGACTTACGTAAGTTTTACCCTGGCAGAATATTTCCAAACTGTACAAGTGTCAATATTTGATTAGAAGATTTCACCTACAGAAATCTGGCAACCTCACACATGCCGAAATCAAATTTTGGCCTGTTAATCGCAGTTATTTAAAGTCTGTTATTTATCAAACATAGAGAATTAAATATTTTACTTGCATGATTAGTTCTAATAATACATGACACAACTGATCTAAAGGGGATAGTAAGGGGGGATGGTGGTTTTACAAGAGGGATGCTTTTTGGTATTTCTTACAACAAGGGGGATGGCATCCCCTCGCATCCCCCCTCAACACAAGCCCTGTGCATAACAGAGTAACTTCCACATTTTGAGGGAGAAAACATACATTGCTTGAGCTTCACAGAGTAGGTATACACAAATGCTAAGTGATACTTCCCTACATAATGTCAGAATAGGCATCTTGTGCGCAAATGCAGCAGGAGTGATCAGAGAGGCCGAGCTATACTGTCACATGAAGTCACCACAGCATGTCATTATTAGCAATAGTGAGTAGAACTCTGAGTTGGGAGAGATGGCAGGAAACAAATGCGTCACTGACTGCAAGCACAAGCCCATGCCCAGAAATTTCTCCAGCAGAAGTTAAAATACTGGTGTGTTACTCTGTTACACCATAACTATGGCAGGATCAGGTCCAAATGCACTGTGAGATTTTTTATTTATTCCACTGCAAAAACAAGTCCCCATACCCCAACATGAGCTAACCCAGGGGTGAGTTTGCCCTACAACTATGTAACTCATTGCTTAACCACTATAGTATGATGCATAGTTGGAGAAATTAACTAGCTAGTGATGACTGTTTCTTTTAAATATGTCGCACATTCATCGTTCGAACCACGTTGGTTCAACAATATAGAGCTTTCCTTAATGACGTTATGCAGGAGGTGGAGTAATAACTTTGGTGGATATTAAGTCAAAATAGCTATTTTACATGTACTCCAGCATGTACAGTAAATGTAAAAGATAAATTCACTGCAATAGTGAGGTTTTCCTTTACTTCAGACTTCGGGGTTCCCCCAGTGCATTTGATCACATATGCACATACCCACTCTACAAAAACATATAAGAACTTTATTTATGTGTTCACATGGACACATAAAATGTGTTCTCCAACAGAAGCCATGTGTGATAAAGCACTTTCTCTTAACAGCCTTTAATCCCTTAAACGGCTGCATTTGCGTCTATGTGACCTTTCAGAACACTGCTTTCTGCAAAACAGTTTTCTTAAGTGAATTTAAACATGGTCAAAGTCTTGATAGAATGAACAATATACAGTATATGGAATAAAAGATATAGAAGCCTCATCAATGTCAAATGATGTCCACACAGCAAATAACAAAGAACTATGCTTCTAACAGAGGTAAAGAGCTGTATTTCCAACCACACAGCTTTGTGATGCAGTTTGCGAATGTTTGTTGGAACTACAGTTTTGGGAAACACCAAATCGCTGAACTATGTTGTTAACCATTGAACTTGCAACCATAGTTGGCTAACGATACTTTTGGGAAATGCACCCAGTCCAACATCATTTATTTCTTAGGGTAACCTGCATTAGACATTATGGTAGGTTGACATTTGTTCATTGTGTGAAGTAGCGATTTACTGTAATAGGCTGCATATGACTTGTAGTAACAGAAGATGTTCCTTGTTCAAATTCAAAGAGTAAAAATGAAAGAATTTATTGAAATTTTATAAACTGTATGGCTGTCAATTTATGTCTCAGTGGGATTAATTAAAAAAAAACAAATTATGGGGGTCTGGGTAGCTCAGCGAGTATTGACGCTGACAACCACCACTGGAGTCGCGAGTTCAAATCCAGGGCGTGCTGAGTGACTCCAGCCAGGTCTCCTAAGCAACCAAATTGGCCCGGTTGCTAGGGAGGGTAGAGCCACATGGGGTAACCTCCTCGTGGTCGCAATTAGGGGTTCTCATTCTCAATGGGCCGTGTGGTATATTTTGCATGGATCGCAGCGAGTAGCATGAGCCTCCACACGCTTTGAGTCTTCGCGGTGTCATGCACAGCGAGCCATGTGATAAGATGCGTGGATTGACTGTCTCAGAAGTGGAGGCAACTGGATTGAGGTGAGTAACCGCGCCACCACGAGGACCTGCTAAGTGGTGGGATTAGGGCATTCCAAATTGGGAGAAAAGGGGATTAAAAAAAAACAAACGTATTTGATAAAAAATGAAGGAAATTAATCATGCCCCTGACCTGTACGTACATTTTCCTACCATCCAATTCTCTTAATGTCAAGTCATTTTTTATTTGTATAGCGCTTTTCACAACACACAAATCATGCTTTAACAGACAATGAAACTGTAATATTTATAAAGTCTTAGAGTCATCATTGTGTAATTTGATTAAATATGATTGTAAATTAAAAATAAATCATTAAATAATTAAATAATAGTATTTAGAACCCCAGTGAGCAAGCCGAAGGTGACTGTGGCAAGGAACACAAAACTCCATAAGATGTTGGTTAATGGAGAAAAATAACTTTGGGAGAAACCATGCTCAGTGTGGGGGCCAGTTCCCCTCTGGCTAAACAGCATGAATATAATGCCAATATTAGTTATTTGTGTGCAGTGCAAGTCATGGTTTAAAATGTGTAAACTAAGTAAGTGTTAAGGTCTAATGTTTTAGAGATTTTGTATGAAATGTAAGATTAATGACTGATGTCTTTGAAGTCCATCCTGGATTAACTGCAGAAGTTCACATAGATGCATTGTCCTTTGTTAGTTGGCTGATGAAGGCTTTTGTTGGCAATTCATTGATAGTCTATGTATTCCATTTCAAGAGTGTAGTCCATCAAAAGACAATGGTGATGCAGGCAGAGATCAATGAGGTGCATCGCAGTTCCACCAGCAAGTAATTTCAGTGAGGTTTGGTGGAGTCCATCCTAAATCCAAGTTTCAGACAGTGGCATATGAAGTATCCCATGTCTTACAGTTGGAGTTGGCATCAGTTTATCCTCTGAAGTCCATCGTAAAAGACCGAAATGATGTCTGGCTAGCACCGGCTATAGTTTGTCATCATCACTCAGTGACACGTAGCAGTGGAGTCCGATACCAAGCAGGAACGGAGCTGGATCTGGCCGGCTCTGGTAACCTCATGATATGAATCACGGGGTTGAGACAGGGAAACAAATGGAATAAAAATTAATGTAGATGCCATTCAATTGTATGCAAAGTTCATGAGATCATGATAGATGTTTCTGGTTCCGGCAGACCTAACTAAAGCAGCCTAATTGTGAATTGATGGATAAAGAGCAAGTCATTTGTATCTCTGATAAGTGCAGTCTCTGTACTGTGATGGGGCCTAAATCCTGACGGAAATAGTTCAAATATACCTTTTCTCTGTAGAAATTAACATAGTTGGGATGACGCTACCTTTCTAGTATTTTCGACATAAATGGGAGATTTGAAATCAGTCTATAATTAGCCAGTTCTCCAGGATCAAGCTGTGGCTACTTAATAAGTGGTTTGATAACTGCCATTTTAACGTTTCTTGGGACATGTCCTAAGGATAACGAGGAGTTAATAATATTAAGAAGAGGTTCTGAGATTACAGGGAATACATCTTTTAAGAGCTTAGTTGGTATTGGATCTAACATACATGTTGTGGATTTTTTGATAAGTTTTGTTGGCTCTTCATGACCTATGACAGCAAAGGATTGAAGTTGCTCATGAGGAAATTTATGAGACACTGTTTTCTTTGGTGCAGTGACAGTTGATTGCATAATTCCAATTTTATTTCTGATGATTTCTATTTTATCAGTAAAGAAATTCATGAAGTCATTATTACTGTGCTGCGACTGAATATCTGGTTCAGTCGATGCTTTATTCCTAACCAATTTAGCCATAGTACTGAATAAACACTTAGGATTGTTGTGGTTATTTTCTATGAGTTTGATATAATATGCTGACCTGGCAGCTTTTAGTGCTTCTCTGTAGCTACAGAAACTATCCTTCCATGCACTGTGAAATACCTCTAATTTTGTATTCTTCCACTTGCGCTCCATTTTCCAAGCTGCTCTCTTAAGAGCATGAGTGTGATCATTGTACCATGGTGCGGGGCTTTTTTCTTTTATTTTCTTTAATCGAAGGTGGGCGACACTATCAAAAGTGCTAGAGAAGACTGCATTTGTATTTTCTGTTATTACATCAAGTTCTTCTAGACTTTTTGGTATGTGAGTATGTGAGACAATTCTGGAATATTATTAGTGAAGCTATCTTTAGTGGTCGAAAGAATAGTTCTACCTGAACGATAGCATAGTGTAGATTGAGTGACATTAGCTGATCATAGAAAACAAGAGACGAGGTAATGATCTGAGATGTCATCGCTCTGTGGTAGAATTTCTATAGTATCAACATCAACTCCATATGACAGAATTAAATCTAATCCATGATTATGGCGATGAGTTAGTCACATTTTGTCTGACTCCAAGAGAGTTGAGAATATCAATAATGCTAATCCCAATGTGTAATTATTGTTATCTATGTGAATGTTGAAGTCACCAACAATTAAAGCTCAATCAACAGTAACTACAAGATCTGATAGAAAATGTGCAATTTCACCAAGGAGTACAGCCCAAGTGATCTATATACTGTAGCATGGGCAAAAGACGATAGAGATTTTTTATTTATATCTGATGGTGTCACATTAAGCATTATTAGTTTAAAAGACTTAAACTTATATCCTGTCCTCTGAGTAACACCAAAAACTTCACTGTAAATTATAGCAACACCTCCTCGACCCTTCAGACGAGGCTCATGTTTATAACAATAACCTGGGGGAGTAGATTCATTTAAACTAATATATTCATCTGGTTTAAGCCAGGTTTCAGTCAAGCAGAGCACATCCAAACTATGATCTGTAAAAATTTCATTTACAATTAGTGCTTTGGTTGAAAGAGATCTAATGTTTAGTAGCCCTACATTTTTATGATGTTTATCTTAATTATTTTTGGGGTTTTTTCAAGTTTGACCTTAATAAAACATTTTCTAAATAATTTAGTGAGGGGATTATGTTTGGTAGTTCGGGGAACAGACACAGTCTCTATATGATATCTTGGTGATACAGTCTCTATGTGTTGTAGTTTATGTGACCTGTGTGACACCTCAAGGCAGCTAGTAGATATTCGGATTAACCAGTATGTCTGCTTACTGATCTGGGCCCCAGTTAGTCAAATACTATCACTATTAAGATTATGAGCCACATTACTAGAGAGGAGAGCGGCACCTTCCCTGGAAGGATGGAGTCCATCTCTCTTTAGCAGATCAGGTCTACCCCAAAAACTCTTCCAATTGTCTATAAATCCTGTGCTACTCTCTGGACACCACTCAGACATCCAGCCGTTCATTGACACTAATCTACTATAAACCTTGTCACCACGATGAGCAGGGAGGGGGTCAGAGCATATTACAGTGTCTTACATTGTTTTTGCAATTTCACACACCTCTTTAACATTATTTTTTGTGATCTCCGACTGGCGAAGCCAGACATCGTTAGTGCCAACATGAATAACAATTTTAGAAAATCTACGTTTAGCATTAGCCAGCACTTATAAATTTGATCTGATGTCAGACACTCGAGCCCCAGAAATACATTTAACAATGGTGGCTGGAGTCTCTATTTCCACGTTCCTTACAATAGAATCACCTATGACCAAGGCTTTTTCAAAATAATTCTCAGTGGATGCATCACTGAGTGTGGAGAATAGATTTGAAACCCTAACAGGAACAGAAGAGTGGTGTCGCTTTACTGAGCGAGTATGCCACCAAGACATCAAATGCCCTACTGCGGGGGCTCTACAGCCGGAACCAAAGTGTGTGTGTTGCTCGCTGTACTATCTGCATCCGAAACAGTATCTACTGGCTTTTCTTTATCACTGACCTCTACTAGAGTTCGGATGCGTGTCTCTAACTCATTAACCTTCTCCGTCAGCCTGATTAATTCCTTACATTTATCACATGTAAATCCCTCACTGCTGACGGAAGAAGCTATAGTAAACATGTGGCATGCAGTGCAGGAATAAATAACATGAGCGGATGCCATGACTTACAGCAATTGTTTGTTGTTGTTGTTATGGTTGTTCTTGAGCGGCGAGGGTTTGAGATCGATGTGGTTTGATGGGATTCCTGATCAGCAGAGGTTTGAGATTGATGCAATAATCCATGTATAAAACAGTGGAGAAAACGAATCCATGCAGTCGAGATGTAGACAAGCTGCGAAAAAAAAGAAAGAAAAAAGAGAAAAAACGGGTGCGCATGGTAAAATACACGCAGTTGAAATCGTAGAAAACTTAAACAAATCGAAGAATCGACAATGAACATATAAGAAGAATAAGCAATGCTAAGCAGGCTAGCAAGCTACAAACATAGATTTGTGCAGTGTGCCAGCAGCAACCAGAATTTAATAATTTAACCTACCACAATAATTTTCATCTGACACAATAATGTAAAGTCTTTAAATTAACTTAATTTGGGGGCTTTTTAAAATTGAATTATTGATATATGCGATTGATTGTGATTGATTATTTTGCGTATCGTTCACTTGATTCAACTGCTGTTATTTCCTCCTCTTTATTGTTCACATTCTCTGTCTTTTTCTTTCACATTAAGCCAAATATGTTCTCAGAGAAAGCTGAGCTGAAAAGACTTTCTGCTCCGATCCCTTCCATCGTTGTGGCATCAGAGTCCAGTCATGCACTTCTCTCAGTAGGGCACATTGGCTGTTCCTCCAGACAGCTACCAGGTGGTTCGGTTGAGGTAACCTCTGTCACTGTGGAAGCTCCTGGGATTGACTGAACACAAGCTGCACTACCCTGCATTACCACTGACATTTGCTCTACTTCAGGACACCTTCTCAAAAGACTTAACAACCCTTCCTCCTTTTTGTCTACTAATTTTTACACAGGGCTCAATAAATGAACCTGCATGCAGTAACAACTCTCTGACATCCACAATTTAGCTGTGCAGTGTTTTTCATGTGCTTTTGGCTGTATTGAGGTTGAAACAACGCACACAGCTGGCTATAGAGTAAACAGGGTCTATTTTCCCTGCTCGAAAAATCATCTTAAACCAGCCTAAGCTGGTTGGCTGGTTAGGCTGGTCTGTCTGTTTAATGGGGTTTATGCACTTGCCAGCTGGTCAGGTTTTGAGACAAGCTGGCCAACCAACACCAGTTTGGTCAGGACACCAGTTAGACTATCTAAAGACCAGCTTGGTTAGGTTGGGAGACCAGCTACTTTAAACCAGCTCAGACTGTTTTAGCTGTTTTTTCAGCAAGGTTTTTTTTACAAGAAAGTAGGGTCAGATGGGTTTAGTGTAGTTTACTTTATTGTTCAACCAAGGTTCAAGCTTCTTTCAGTGATGCTGAGATGATCATCTCCTCTCAAGTAAGGGATGACCCTTGGCCACCTAGAAGTGTGAGCCAGGCAAAGCTGTCTGCCTATGGTTCTACAGAGGAAATGTGCAATCCACATTTCAGTTGTTGAACTGACACTGCTCTGAATATGTATGGTGATACAACACAGGCTGACTCTTAAGTGATTTTGTTCATCCAGGGTTTGTTGAAGGTTGTGCGGTAGGCCATATGAATGAACTGTTCACTGCGTCTGTACAAGATTAAAAGCAACAAATAAGTAGAATTTTTTTCTTTTTCTTTAAAGGTGATGTGTGTAATTTCTGTGCCACTGGTGCCGCCAAATGGAATTGCAAAAATAATGACGACACTTTTACAGAATACTCACCTTATCTACGATTAGTTGGACAAACTGATAGTCCCGCCCCACACTCACGAGGTTGGTTGAGACAAAGCAAGGCTGGTTGGAATGCTCAAACAAACAGAGCAGTGTTTTGAAAGCACCACAGAGCCACATCACTTTGGGGGCCTATAAATGGCTTATTGTAAATGTGTCTATATTTTACTTGACTGGGAGAAAGTATTTTAATATAGAAGAAATTACACACTATTGTAATAAAAAATAGGTTTCTTTGAGAAATATTTTTGGTTTTAAATGTTCTTTATTTTCTATCCAGGCTAAAATAGCACCAAAAACCCTAAACATGTGAAAATGTTCCTCCTTAATTGAAATGACTGGTCTCAGAGCCTTTAGCTCTAATAATCTGTACCTTTCAGATGCAGATTTGCCTTTTTCGGTGGATTGTAGAGATGCTTTAGTGGGATTAACATGGCAGCATCTGGGATTCCATAGGGATTAGAGGAGAACGTTTTTAACAAAATTAGTTTTTGGGGAAGTGCTCAGCCGTTTGATGGGCTCTTCATTCACTAGAAAGTTCCATTGCTTTTACCAGTTATTGCGTCCTCAAAGTTACATGAAAGCCCTCAGATAATGGTCTCCAAAGCAACTCAAATGCTCTGTCTGTCTCTCCTAAGAGGTATGTTTTCCTTTCTCTACTGAGATAAATATATTTGGTTCATAGATGTTTTATGATCTTCCAATGGGTGCCTAACAGCTAGATTTACTGAAATATAGTAACTCTTCACATTTAGCTGTGACAATAGTTTAGCAGTTACCACATAGTTTGTGTAAAGGTCTTTACAGTTATCAAACAGGTTAAAAGTGTGTTATGCGGACTTGCCCACGATTTGTGTTGCCTGGATGCTGTCGTGGTGACTTAATCAAGTGCTATATGAAAGATAAGTTAGTGTATCAGTGATTGTGAAAGACGGGTTGTACATTTTATCTGTGATTATATTGTCGTGTCTTCACATTGTCCATTCCTCTCTTGTTTTCTTGACTTCATCTCAAATGTTTATTCACATTCTTATTTATGCATTATCTATCTCCATTTCATATTAATACAGTATGTGCATGGAAGAGGTAATATGGTATGTTTGTGTTTGTGTGTGTCTTTGTCCCTTTTTGTGTGATGGTGTCTTGCAGTCTGCATTCCAATTCATCCCAAAGGTGTTGAATGGGTTTCAGGTCTACGCTTTGTGCAAGCACACAATTCTTTTAGAAGGATCATTAAGATTTGTCTTTTGTGGTGTTACTGGAATAGCCAAACCCATTAATTAGAAGGGGGTATCCACATGCTTTTGGCCATATAACGGTAGTTTACTGCTTCCCATCTGATAGTGACGGGGTAGAAAAGCTACACAAAAGAAAGGAAAAATCATAAACAGAATAATCCGTAACATAAAAAACAAATGTTCCACAAAGTATCAATAAACAACTCTATAACTAAAACTTTTCACCCAGTAGTGGCTCCAAAAGTGTAAATATGTTTTGTGAACCAAGGCGTGCATAGCACATCAGTTCTGCAGTGTTAGGGGCTAGACTGGTTTTTCAGATTGTGGGTTTTGGAAGCCCAAAAAACACCTACCAACTTCCACTGAGCACATTTTTCACAACAATCCATGCAGTCAACATCTCAGCACCCCTCTAATATGGAAAGTTAAAGAGCTACTTCTGCAAAAAGGATCCCAAAGATATCTGATATAGCATAGCTCCCTCCCTGAGACACATTATTATATAAGATTGCACATGTTTGCTGGTTAAGTGGCACAGAGTAGATGGTAACAAGCACAACGCTGCTGTCTTTTTGCACCTCAGGACACAGTAAGACCTCATACACCAGCCTAGCCATAGCAAGAATACTTAATAACTACTTTTGCCTCCATTCATATCCATTTATTTGTCTTCCATTCAACTACTAATCATATACAGTGGCCCGTAAAATATTTAGACACTTTTGGACACTTAAAGGGATAGTTCACCCAAAAATGAAAATTTTCTCATCATTTACTCACCCTCATGCCATCCCAGATGTGAATGACTTTCTTTCTTCTGCTAAACACAAACAAAGATTTTTAGAAGAATACTTTAGCTCTGTACATCCTCATAATGCAAGTGAACGGGTACCAAAATGTTGAAGCTCTGAAAGGACATTAAGGCTGCATAAAAGTAATCACTCACTTAAAAAAAAACAAAAAAAAAAAAACACTTTAGCAGACAATGACTGTCAGTGTAAGTAGTAAGGGAAAGTATGTCTCTGCATTTATAGAACAGATTCATTCTATCAGCCTATTTGACTCCTACAATAAGCTCTGAACAAGGTCATAAGCCCCTGGAGATAAGATTAGAGAGTAAAGAGTACTATTGACTCATTCCTTCTCAGCAATTTATAATGAAGTACATACCCTGGACTAACTGACCCAAATTAGGGGGTGTCTGAGTGTCTGTCACTATCCCAGCCTGACTTATAATGGGTCATTGGACAAATATATTTAATGTTTCTAGATTTCGCATTCAAAAATGTATTTATATATCTTGCTCTTTACAGACTGGTTCTCTTAATTGGTAATTCTTGTGTTATGCTGCTGTGTTTTCTTTACTGCTGTTTTTCATGCACAATTTGGATGACCCGAAGTCCTCTTAATCTATCTTGCAATGAATGTGTGATTTTTATTTGATTTATTGAATGATGTGTCTAAGTGACTGATTAAGTTAATAAATTTAACATATAATGAGCATTATAAATTATGCTTGCATTTAAAAACTATGTTTACATTTATGATTTCGGCTATTACATTTGAAAATATGTGTCAAAATGTGCAATCTAGTCAAAATGCAGTTTTGTTATAAATGTTTTGTGTTCTTTTGAAGTTTTGTGGTCTTTCATTTATTTTTCTAAATAAAACATTTACTTAACACATTTTATGAATCAGAATTTCAAATTCTTCTGTTAATGAGAAAATAAAGTGTTCCAACTGATTATACTCTGTTTGCAAAAAAAAAAAACAAAACAAAAAAAACTAACAAACAAAAACAATGCAGCAACTTTTATTTAAGAATTTAATCTGAGTTTTGAACTAGCCTACAACTAAAAAAAGGACAGCTCTCTATTCTGGACATGGCCTCTGCTTTATTGAGACTACAGTAGTTCATGAGGACATACATCTACAATTATTTTACTGTGTACATAGTACATGTTGGGAAATAACTAAACAAAGTTAATAGCCTACAATTTTCAGTAGCACAACAGTAGCTTGAACTTAATTTTCCAATGAGTAGTGTGCCGTATAGTGTCACAAAACACTATAGCACACTCACCAAAACCGTCCTCTCTCTCATATATATATATATATATATATATATATATATATATATATATATATATATATATATATATATATATATATATATATACCACTGGCAAATTCCAATTCATTTAAGTGAATCATGTCCAGTAAATGAACAGGTTGAAATAAATGATTCACTTATTGGGAACTGCATTTCATTTTATTTTGCTGGTTCGTTCACATAAATTATTAACTTTTTAATTAACATCATTAAATAATGGGCCTATCATCATGTTATATATATATATATATATATATATATATATATATATATATATATATATTTTTTTTTTTTTTTTTTTTTTTTTTATATATATTTAAATAGCTTCAATGTAGTTGGCTACTTTTGGTTAGTAACTTGGAGCCAAAAACTTTCTTTAAAAGAGTAGCTTGACTGTAATTTAACTAATTCATATTATGTGTAGCTTGTGGCTTGGGAAGCTACAGTTTCCCAAGCAGCTTCCCCCACACTGATTATATATAGGGGAGACTGGGGACAGTTGTCACAATAATATATGATATTTTTGTGCATTATCTTTGCAATTTTTGTTGATTCATGAATTATTTTGTGCTTCATTATTGTTTTACTTTTTAAATTGTGCTGAACAAACTACAATAGCAGCGATAATAGCAGGCTTTAATGCCCTCTATTGCGGCATGTTAAAGGGATATGTAATGGGGTAAAATGGAAAGGAGGAGGCGAGAACCGGAAGAAGCATCAAAGTAATATTTAATTCATCAAAAACACACAAACCTAAACACATACAGGGCAGCTGTCTGTAGCTCTCTCTCTCCTGAACTGCATCATCACGGCCCGGCCCTGCCCTTCTCCTTGCCACACTCCTCCCTCCTTTCCTTCAGGCCAGGGAGCCCCCGGCATGATGTACATCCCCCCTCCTTTCCGGGGGATATGTAATGGAGAAAAAAAAAATGTACTCGCTGGTTCTCTGATATGCCGTAGCCTGGTCCTCGGTCACTCCTCCACCCTCTAGTGGATGACAGCCGCTCCTCCCCGGGTGGATCGGAGGCAGTCCTCTGGCCCCTGGCAGACAGAACACCCCACCACATTTTGGTGGATGGTAGGGGTCTCCTCCACCTCTGGCAGCGGTTCTCCCTCTCCAGGCAGTCGGCAGTGAGCCCCTCCCCGCTCGCGGACGGCGGTTTTCTCTTTGACCCCGCCGAGTTTCAGTGGCTAGTAGGGGTCTCCTCTGCCCCTGGCAGCGGCTTGACCGCTGCAGGCGGTCAGTAAGGAGCCCCTCCTCCCCTCGCGGAAGGCAGTCGTTCCTCCGCTTTCAGGCGGCCAGGCTCCTCCGTCCTCCGGCGGATGGCCGCAGCTGCTTCTTTGTGGTGGATGGTAGTGGCGAGGACTCTACGACGGCGCATCCCTCCTCCTTCCTGAGTTTCGGCACCAATGTAATGGGGTAAAATGGAAAGGAGGCGAGAACCGGACGAAGAATCAAAGTAATGTTTAATTAAACAAAAAGACACAAACATAAACACATACAGGGCAGATGCCTGTAGCTCTTTCTCTCCCGAACTGCAGCCTCCGGCAGCTTTTATCCCTCTCGTCAGCTTGATTAACCTCATCACGGCCCGGCCCCGCCCTCCTCCTTGCCACAGGATAGTTCATCCAAAAATCTTAATTCTCTCATCATTTACCCTCATGCCATCCCAGATGTGTATGACTTTCTTTCTACTGTTGAACACAAACAAAGATTTTTAGAAAAATATCTCAGCTCTGTAGGTCCATAAAATGAAACTGAATGGTGACCAGTGGTATGATAGGTATGGGTGAGAAACAGATCAAAATTTAAGTCCTTTTTAATTTAAGATTTATAAAAAAAAACTATAAATCTCCACTTTCACTTTTACATTCTTCTTCTTTTGTTTTTGCCAATTTGCGATTTGCATATTGCAACCTAGTAGGTAGGGAAGATAAATTATAGTAAAAAAAAAATTTAAATATTGACCTGTTTCTCACCCACACCTATCATATCGATTTTGAAGACAAAGATTTAACCACTGGAGTTTTATGGATTTATTTTATGCTTCCTTTGTGTGCTTTTTGGATCTTCAAAGTTCTGGCCACCATTCACTTGTTTGCTGAGTTGTTTTTCTAAAAATCTTCTTTTGTGTTCAGCAGAAGAAAGAAAGTCATACACATAGGATGACATGCGGGCAGCTATGGCTCAGGTGGTAGAGCGGGTTGTCCGCTAATCAAAGGGTTAGTGGTTTGATTCCTGGCCCACATGACTCCACATGCTGAAGTGGCCTTGGGCAAGACACTAAACCCCATGTTGCTCCCAATGGCAGGCTAGCACCTTACATGGCAGCTCTGTTGTCAGTGGTGTGTGTGAATGGAAGAATGAGACACAGTGTGAAGCACTTTGTAGAACTGCTAAAGTTAAAAAAGTTGCTATGTAAGTGCAGACCATTTACAATGAGGGTGAGTAAAGGAGATATTTTTTATTTTTAGGTGAACTATCCCTTTAAATGAACTGTATCTTTTTTCCTGAGCAATAATGGTGGAAATGTTCAATAGCTTTTTGACTTGGCTATACAGTGGCTATACAGAAAATAACTTTTGATAATAAACCTATCCTGAGAATTAGGGTCAGATTAAACATTAATTAGGTTGTTAATTCAGCAAATCAGTTAATTCAAGAGTTGTAAATGTAATGACGATATTCGAAGCATCTAAAACTGGCTTGCACCACTAAGAAGTTCAGGCCTAGTGGGTTAGAAAAACCACCTACCATGACAAAGTGGATGAGGACAGAGAGAGAGAAAGAGTGTGAGAGAGAAAAGTTAGTTAGTGAAAAATATTCTTTACTTTTCCGAACACTAGAATTGTTTGTAATAATAGCTATTGTGTGTTTCATTGTGTGGCATGATGGCGTAAGCATGCTTTCTCTACTTGTGGCAGCTAAGAATAAGAGTGGCAGGGTTCAGTCTTGTGGCCTGGCTAAATTATAACTTTATTCCTTCACATAAAAGCATGAAGGGCAGAGGATGACAGGTAAATGGCCTGTTTGAGATTATTGACAACATCAGCAGTCAACTCTAACAATGTGTTTCTTTCAACCAAACTGTTGACAATAACTCGTGTCAAGACATGGGATTTTCTTTTATTCTCCAAACTGAATCCAGAGGGGCCGAGAAGCCATAGTGACTACACAAAAATGAAAAACATAAACTTAAATATTTAAAGGTGCAATATGTAACAATTTTCATGTAATATATATATATATATATATATATATATATATATATATATATATATATATATATATATATATATATATATATATTTTATTTTTATTTTTATTTTTTTTGCCAATGTGTGAATGGCTTGTAAAGCAACTTAAAAAATTAGTCCTTCCCAGACTTCCTTGGTTGCCTATTAAAGCCTGTAGACTGATTTTCATGCGAAGGGAGCGGGTTGCTTTTGCCGGGAAAATCCAAAGTAACTGACATTTATGCGTGCTCCTGAGAGCCTTGCCTCAGTGCTTCCGCTATTCAACAGCGTCAACAGTCTGCAACACTAAGTAACGTTATCTTAGAGATGGAATCCAGCAAACGGCCGGCTCCAAACACAACACCGACTCCTACACAAACTCAGAGTAAGCCATAAAAAAAACTACTGAAACTACTTTATCTACTGAATCCCGTCTGGCTAAGCGGGAATGTGATCGTGGTCCAGCGAAAACTCGGCAGGGTATTTGATTCCTGGAGGAGCCTTCGTTCGGTTTGGGGGATCAAAACCGACCCTGAATTGGTGTTCTTCTTATTGGACAGGTAAGCTTACATAACTGCAAAGCATGTGAAATATAGTGCCATAAGGATTTATCTGTGTAATTTTAGCTAACTTGATCTTGCCTGCTAACACAGATGAATTGCAAACTACCTATAAATAATTTCAACGATCTTCTTTTTATACGAAATGTCAGGTATGCTGATTCACAGTAACTGTCATAATGTTAATCTGTAATTATTCAGCAAGGTTAACTACAATAACACATGAAATGAATGCTAGACAGTGTTCAAGATAATGCAAAAAGACCCATTCTTAGTGTAACGTAACTTGGTTATACAGAAAATATATACATTCTATAATTATGAAAAGATCGATATATCAAAATGACAGTTGTAATGGAATCACATCAATACTGAATTAGGTCAACATATTTATAATGTACAGTCTATTTTATAAACAGCTACTGTCATCATCCACCAAATTTAGGTAACAGCTATTGATAAAGCTGGCTAGCTAGCTAATGCCAACATAGGCTATCGGATAATTGCAGTCAATGTATCATGCAAAGAAAAGTGATTACTTCAAACTACAGTCTCGCATAGTCAGATCTATATCCACACTTTGTTTTAGCCCTGTTCCAGCACTGGAGAGTCAAATATAATATACAGTCTCAAAGTTTGTATTAAAACATTCATAACTGTGTAATTTTAATTATGCTATTGTGACTCTCTTGTTCTACCCGCTCCGGGACTCGAACCGGCGTTCCCGGCATGGGAGGCGGGTGCGCTAACAAAGAGGCTAAAGGCTACAGTCTCTAACATCAGTCGTTAGTGCACCTCTTGAGGTCAGGAAAGTGAGGTTATACACATTGCACAGCAATCTATCAGCTGGCTCCCGTTACACTCACCCCCCCCCCCAAAACCTCACTCCCATCCGGGTCACGGCACCATTGTGATGCTCTTGTTCTACCCTTGAACTTGAACTGGCGTCTCTGGCACGGGAGGCAGGTGCGCTAAGAAGGAGGCTAACACTGGCTGCCAAAAGTTTGGAATAATGTAGAATTTATAATGTCAGAAATTGTCATAATAATGTCAGATTTTGCTCTTATGGATAGAATTGGTACTTTTATTCACCAAAGTGGCATTCAACTGATCACAATGGATGGTCTGGACATTAATAAAAATTACTATTACAGTTTAAAAAAAAAAAATCAGAACTACTGCAAAGTGTTCTCATCAACCTGATTTCATGAAAATTAAGTCGTACATAATTTACAAGTTGGCTATTTCGTATGGTCTCGCATGATGTTTTTGGCATAAACATCGCGATAGAACCTGTCCTTCCAGCCGAGATGAAGAAAGGGTTTTACAGCCCCTACTCCATTGTACCGAAAAAAGCCAGTGGGTTGTGGCCAATCTTGGACCTGTGAGTACTGAACCGGGCTTTACACAGACTCCCGTTCAAGATGCTGATGCAAAAACGCATTCTGGTGAGCGTCCGGCATCAAGATTGGTTCGCGGCAGTAGACCTGAAGGATGCATACTTCCACGTCTCGATCCTTCCTCGACACAGACCCTTCCTGCGGTTCACGTTCGAGGGTCAGGCATATCAGTACAAAGTCCTCCCTTTCGGCCTGTCCCTGTCTCCTCGCGTCTTTACGAAGATCGCAGAGGCTGCCCTTGCCCCATTAAGGGAGGTGGGCATTCGCATTCTCAACTATCTCGATGACTGGCTAATCCTAGCTCACTCTCGAGACATGTTGTGCACACACAGGGACCCGGTGCTCTCACACCTCAGCCGACTAGGGCTTCGGGTCAACTGGGAAAAGAGCAAGCTCCTCCCGGTTCAGAGCATCTCTTTTCTCGGATTGGAGTTGGACACAGTCTCCTTGATGGCGCGCCTTATGAACGAGCGCACCCAGTCGGTGCTGGCCTGTTTGAAGGCGTTCAAACAGAAAATAGCGGTTCCACTGAAACTTTTTCAGAGGCTCCTGGGGCATATGGCGTTCTCGGCAGTGGCCACCCCACTCGGGTTGATGCATATGAGGCCGCTTCAGCACTGACTCCAGACTCGAGTCCCGAGATGGGCATGGCCCCATGGGACACATCGCGTGGCCATCATGCTGGTCTGTCACTGTCTTTTCAGCCCTTGGACCGACCTCTCGTTTCTAAGAGCAGGTGTTCCTTTAGAACTGGTCTCCAGGCGCGTCGTGGTCATGACAGATGCCTCCAAAACGGCTGGGGCGCTGTTTGCAATGGGCATGCAGCCGCTGGTCTCTGGATGGGCCTGCGACTGCATTGGCACATCAACTGCCTCGAGTTGTTGACAATTCTGCACGCCCTGCGAAGGTTCCGGCCGTTGATCCAGGGCAAGCACGTGTTAGTTCGGACAGACAGCACGGCAATGGTAGCATATGTCAAACGCCAAGGCGGTCTGCGCTTTCATTGTATGTCACAACTCGCCCACCGTCTCCTCCGCTGGAGTCAACAGCACTTCAAGTCACTGTGAGCCACTCACATCCCGGGCAACCTCAACACTACAGCGGACGCGCTGTCACGACAGGTTACCCTCAAGGGAGAGCGGAGACTCCACCCTCAAGTGGTCCCATTGATTTGGAGTCGATTCGGATGGGCACAGGTGGACCTGTTCGCCTCCCAAGAATCCTCCCATTGCCCGCTCTGGTACGCCCTCACCGAGGCTCCCCTCGGCATAGACACGCTGGCACACAGCTAGCCCCCTGGCCTACGCAAATATGCGTTTCCCCCAGTGAGCCTGCTTGCACAGACCCTGTGCAAGGTCAGGGAGGACGAGGAGCAGGTCATCCTGGTAGCACCCTACTGGCACACCCAGATGTGGTTCTCGGACATCACACTCCTCACGACAGCTCCCCTCTGGCGAATTCCCCTGTGGAAGGACCTTCTTTCTCAGGGACGGGGCACCCTCTGGCACCCACGCCCAGACCTCTGGAATCTCCATGTCTGGCCCTTGGACGGGACGTGGAAGACCTAAGCAGTCTACCACCCACAGTGGTAGACACGATCACTCAGGCTAGGGCCCCCTCTATGAGACGCTTGTATGCCTTTAAGTGGCCTCTGTTCGCTAAGTGGTGTTCTTCCCGACGCAAAGACCCCCAGAGATGCGCAGTCAGATCAGTGCTTTCCTTCCTGCAGGAGAGGCTGGAAGGGAGGCTGTCTCCTTCCACCTTGAAGGTGTACGTTGCCGCCATAGCAGCACACCACAACGTAGTCGACTGTAAGTCCTTAGGGAACACGACCTGATCATCAGGTTCCTAAGAGGCACCAGGAGGCTGAATCCCTCCAGACCGCGCCTCGTTCCCTCATGGGACCTCTCTGTAGTTCTTCAGGGTCTACAGAGAGCCCCCTTTGAGCCTTTACAGTCAGCTGAGCTTAAGGCGCTCTCCTTGAAGACTGCCCTCCTGACTGCACTCACTTCCATCAAGAGGGTAGGTGACCTGCAATTGTTCTCTGTCAGCAAAACGTGCCTGGAGTTCGGTCCGGGATACTCTCACGTGATCCTGAGACCCTGACCGGGCTATGTGCCCAAGGTTCCCACCACCCCTTTTAGGGACCAGGTGGTGAACCTGCAAGCACTGCCCCAGGAGGAGGCAGACCCAGCCCTGTCGTTGCTGTGTCTGGTGCGCGCTTTACGCATCAATTTGGATTGCACGCAGAGCTTTAGAATCTCTGAGCAGCTCTTTGTCTGCTTTGGTGCACAGCGGAAAGGAAGCGCTGTCTCCAAGCAGAGGATCACCCACTGGCTCATTAACACCATAACTATGGCATATCTCACCCAGGACATGCCGCCCCCGGTAGGGCTACGAGCCCATTCTACCAGAGGTGTAGCGGCTTCCTGGGCCCTGGCCAGAGGTGCCTCTCTAACAGACATTTGCAGAGCAGCGGGCTGGGCAACACCCAACACCTTTACAAGGTTCTACAACCTCCGGGTGGAACTGGTATCGTCCCAGGTAGTGGCATGCAACACAAGCGGATAAGCCCGGGATAGCTGTCCGGGTGTATCGCTTGTTCCCTGGTTGACTTCCTCCGAGCCCTGTGGCAGTCGAATTTCGGAGAGACTCGCTGCCAGCCCAGTACACGTGCTAACTTAGAGTCCTGTTCTGGGGTAGGTGCTCCGCATGTGGCGGTTCCCTGTAAGGCTAACCCCATGCGATATATATCTTCCGCTAGTTTGTTTCCCTGTTGGCAATCTGCGTCTTCCTAGGGCAGAGCCCCTCTGCCCCAGTCTCCATGTTTGTAGTAACTCCTCCCCCATTGGGTCGGATCTACCTTGAAGACTCTCCACATGGTCGGAAAGACCATGGGATGTATTCTTCCACTTAAATATCCCCCCCGACTAGACCTGGTGGCCCAGTCGGATAATCCCCCTTCTTTTTTAGGGAGTGGAAAAAGAGAAGGGGAAAAGAGGCCACGACTGGGTTAAGCCTGTCTCTATCTTTTGGGTAGTCGACTTGTCCCTAAAGGGCCGTTCGACACTCATGACTATGTTGGGGGAGGTTACGTGTCGACCTGGTGTGCTGGCTATGAGGCACACAGTAGTCTGCCCACCACACACCGCCAGTTCACGTAACACAGTTCAGCCAATTGTGGCGTTTCGTATAGGGACCCCTAGTGTCACTACATCGACACAACGTCGAGTGAGTGACAGACAGGGAACATCATGGTTACTTGTGTAACCTCCGTTCCCTGATGGAGGGAACGAGATGTTGTGTCCCTCCTGTCACAACGCTGAACTACCCGCTGAAATGGCCGGACCTTATATCGGCTCCTCAGCATAAAACCTGAATGAGTGGTTGCATACCAGCTCCTTTTATACCAGTATGTCCGGGGGAGTGGCATGCAAATACCACTCGCCAATTTTCATTGGCCTTTTATAAAAGACCAGAGGTGTCTCGGGCTCCCAAGAGTGACCCCTAGTGTCACTACATCGACACAACATCTCGTTCCCTCCATCAGGGAACGGAGGTTACACAAGTAACCATGACGTTTTTTTCATATTAATTTTAGTAGCCCTATAAATCAATTAAACAATTTAACCATTTGATATTATGACATCACAACAAATATGAAATGTTCTTAAAAATATCCCTTTCATGACACAAGGCTCTGTCTGTGGAATTTACATTCTATTGTTTTCAAATAAATATAGTGTAAATGTTTGTAATATTCTAATTGGACACTCAGAATATTATTCTTTCTATAGCACAAGGCTTGTTTTTGGGAGTAAATGTTCAGTACTTTTTATACAGATAGTTTTATCCCTATAAATCTATTAAACTCAATGACCGTTTGTCCTAGAGACATGAAACCAATTGTAAAACACTCAGAATATTATTATTCATATAGCACAAGACTTGTTTCTGGGAGTAAATGTTCGGTACTTTTTATACAGATAGTTTTATCCCTATAAATCTATTAAACTCAATGACCATTTGACCTAGAGACATGAAACCAACTGTAAACACTCAAAATATTATTCTTCATATAGCACAAGACTTGTTTCTGGGAGTAAATGTTCAGTACTTTTTATACAGATATTTGTATTCCTATAAATCTATTAAACTCAATGACCGTTTGACCTAGAGACATGGTTTGACCTAGAGACACAAACCAACTGCAAAACACTCAAAATATTATTCTTCATATAGCACAAGACTTGTTTTTGGGAGTAAATGTTCAGTACTTTTTATACAGATAGTTTTATCCCTATAAATCTATTAAACTCAATGACCATTTGACCTAGAGACATGAAACCAACTGTAAAACACTCAAAATATTATTCTTCATATAGCACAAGACTTGTTTTTGGGAGTAAATGTTTGGTACTTTTTATACAGATAGTTTTATCCCTATAAATCTATTAAACTCAGTGACTATAGAATTATAATATCTGTATAAAAAGTACTGAACATTTACTCCCAAAAACAAGTCTTGTGCTATATGAAGAATAATATTCTGAGTGTTTTACAGTTAGTTTTATGTCTCTAGGTCAAACAGTCATTGAGTTTAATGGAATTAGAATATTACAAACAGTTACACTATATTTATTTGAAAAGATATAGAATGTAAATTCCACAAACAGAGCCTTGTGTCATGAAAGGGATATTTTTAAGAACATTTCATATTTGTTATGATGTCATAATATTAAATGGTTAAATTGTTTCATTGATTTATAGGGCTAATCAAATTGATATGAAAAAAAAATCTCCTTTTTTAGAATTCAGCTTTGTACTAGGCAAAGAAAACCTATTCATGCATTTCCAAGTTGGTTTGGCTTGAAAATGTGATAGGCACAGAGAGTTTAATGGGTATTGTCACGAATGTCAAACGAATGTCAAATATAAAACTATACCGCGCTAATACAGGTGACATCAATGCATAACAATGTGTGCGTGACAGCGCCTTTCGGCGTCAGAGAGGAAGATGAGAGTTTGTAAAGAGAATGAATGTGGGAAGACATGCCAAGATAGACAATTTTCCTCATAAATGCAGTATAACTTCGACATCATTCCTTCTGAATTTAATACAGTATCATGCAGCCACTTTGTACCAACTCATGCACAATGGTAGGCCTAATGTTTATTGATTTAGGCCTAATTAATTTTTCATTCATTCATTTATTATTTTTATTGTAATATATTATTTTATTTTATTTTCTCGTTTTCGCATTTCTGCTCATTTCTTCTCAAATTGAAAAACAACTATCTCTCTACCTGTAGCTTTGGTCTTCAGCAGACAACACCCGATTGCCTTTTGGGAAACGCGCTGTAGAGATTAGTACTACTTTAATGATACTAACATTCTGCTTATGAAATGAGACAAAAACACTTCCAATTCAGGACTGGTCACCCTACTACATTATACGTAATGCCTACCTACACTGTGCTTCAAACATCTGAGTTATGTAATAACCTGGACAATGTGTCAGCAATCTTTTTATAATCATTTTTAAAAGCCAATGCATTCCACATACTGGTTTGTGCTTCACTACAACGGTCCAGTGGGTGGCACTGGGTGCGCAGCTTCACCACACCTTTTGATAGATAAAATAGGCTGTGTGTCTAAGAAGTAGGCTAAGTAATTTTGCATGCAGATGCGAGGGACATCAACAGGCTAATTCTAAAATAGACAACTAATATTTCTCTGGCACACACAGGTTGCAGAACCCATCCCTACGCAGAAGAATGTTGGCACGAAGCCCAGTCTAGACACTTCTCTGACTAGTACGGTTTGTGTCAGAGAGAGAGAGATAATATGTAGTTGCAATAAAAGTTGAGCAGTGGTGGATAATTATTCTGTTGCCTGGCATAGAGGAACTGTGTGTGTGTGTGTGTGTGTGTGTGTGTGTGTGTGTGTTTTATGTTGCTGTGTTTTCAGTTTGATATTGTGTTCTAATTAATGTCTCGTTGAATGTGGATTCGGTTACCGCATCCTCCTTTCCCGAACTGTTACAATGCATTTCATGCCCACCCAAATGTGCAAATCAAACATTTATCTATTTTCTACCCATGAACAATTCGAAAACAAAATATCAAAACATACACGGCTGTTCTCCCTAACTGTAGCTTTGGTCTTCAGCAGTCAACACCCGATTGCATTGCACCACCTACTGGTGAGAATTAATGGCATCAGTTGGAGATTGCGCATCAGTACTCTGCTGCTTTTCCTGCAGTTCCCGGATGTGGAAGGTTGAATTTGAACCACTGAATTTGAGGAAGCGAATTTTGTTAAGCCAAAAAATCGAAAATCGAAAAATCTAGATTGTATTTTCAAAAGAACTGAATATTTTGGAAATGAACTTTGGAAGGTGAATATTTATTGTAAAATTTTTAATAATGAAATTAGTTGTGAAATGTTTTCAAAAGAAATATTCAATGCTTAAAAATACAACAATGTTAAATTTCAGCCTTCCAAAATGCAAGCACTGTAAATGCAACACATTTAAATGCAAGCACTGATAATACAATGTATTTATTTTTTCGATTAGAGCAATTCAGCATGCTTTTATGCTTCAAAGACTTTAGTCATTAATTTACTTCCATATGCTGTCTACTGTACAGGGGTGAAATAGTTTTTCATTTCATGTTTTTACGGACTCTGGCTGCGTACAAAACCAGGAAAATGCTGCCTCCAGAGGCTGTATATGGAGGTAGGAAGGGATCAAGGCATGTCCGAATCCAATGTTTGCGTCACATCCTGTCTGCTATCCTGTATGAAGATACCTTCATCTGATCGATTTCTGAAGGCAGCATAGATGTATCCTTCGCTATATGAAATCCCACAATCCCGTGCTCCTGAATCCACGCCGGCTGAGCTGAAGAAAAAAAATGGCAGTTGAAAAGGCAGTTGATAGCCAATTTTTGTATAAATGTACGATTTTATTAACTTTTTCCAACTTTTGATTCCATTTCTTGCACGAAAGTAGTACTGTAGTTATTAAATATACACTTGGTTAAAAGTCTCTTGAATTTCACCTCGTGGTGGTGTAGTGACTCGCCTCAATCCGGGTGGCGGAGGACGAATCTCAGTTGCCTCCGCATCTGAGACCATCAAGCCATGCATCTTATCACGTGGCTTGTTGAGTGCGTTACCGCGGAGACCTAGTGCGCGTGGAGGCTTCCGTGGCATCCACGCACAATTCATCATGCACCCCACCGAGAGCGAGAACCACATTATAGTGACCATGAGGAGGTTACCCAACGTGATTCTACCCACCCTAGCATCCGGGCCAGTTGGTTACTTAGGAAGCCTGACTGGAGTCACTCAGCACGCCCTCTTGATTTTGTTCTTGATCAGGGGTCAGCAACCTATGCTGGCACGCGGAGGGGTAATCACTGGCATGCCAGCAACGGCAAGAGAGGAGTAGACTATTTTATTTATATCAATTCCGCTCCTGCATTCCAGTCTATATCTTGATGTAATCCTTCCTCATGATCATGCAGTGTGTTTTCATGAGCTGAATGGAAGGCTAAACAAAAAGTTAAAATGTGATGAGACTGTAGTCTATTTCAAGTCAATTCAAAATATAAATTAAACCTGGAAATAAAGTTTTAGGATTTTGCAGGTGCGATTCACTAAAAAGGACTAAAGTTGATCGGCTTGTGATGCGTGAATGGCTTGCACACGCAGCGTGAGTCTCATCACACTTTAATAGTGTTTAGTCTCCCATTCAGTGGATGAAAACACGCTGCGTGATCATGAGGAAGGATTACATCAAGATGTAGACTGGAATGCAGGTGCAAAAAACTTCTTATAAATAAAATAGCCTGCTCCTCTCTCACTGTTGCTTGCATGCTAGTGAATACCCAGCTCTGCGTGATTTTGAAAAATATATGACAAAATATAAAAAGCACTTTCACAAGATACCCTGAGAAAATTCACATGCAGGATCATAATTATATCATAATCATCGGGTTTTGCACTCATTTTTCACTCAAACTATATGCTCATCATATCATTTGTAACGAAAAATAAACTATTAAACTAGAAAAATACAAAATAGTGGGTTGGCAGAGCCATTGACCAGGAAAATATAAAATGGCACTCCATGTCAGAAAGGTTGCCAACCCCTGGGTTGGACGAATGAAGCAGACACGTTACCTTTAGTGGACACCAGATGGCGATAAATAGTTGCTGGGATCCTAGCAATGATGTTATGTTATGCTGCCTCAGTAGCTCTGTGTAAACAAAAGGTTCCTCTTGCAAAATTGTCAAGGATTTGGTGTGAACAGGCCTTGAAACAGAACTTTTGTTTGTATTTTAGTAGTGAATGCACTTAGCTGCATAGAGAGCTATAGGATGCTCCCTTGCTCCCTATTTAGTTTATGACTTCACCTCCAGTGTGCCGTCTGTCTGCGCTGGTCTCAGAACAGTTCGAAATGCACCTTATTTTCCTCACCTAACTCCATATAAAGCCTCTGAAAGCAAAATTTTTCAGCTTTTGGATGGACCCATATATTTTCAATGTAATAATGCACAGTAAATATAGGATTTATATTTACTAAAGTACACATTAGTGTACATTGTGTTTAGAAGTGTGGCGTTTTCTGATAAATCAATCAAATATTTGAAAATGGCATATCGGATGAAACTAGAGACTTAAACAGGTTTCAGTGTAAATACTTGATACTAACCCTAACTTATTTAGGTTTCTTACCAGGTTTAGTTTTGTTGGTGTTTCTCCCAAAGACAAAATCTGCTGTGTTCGGCACCATGTTGTTTTGTCACATGATACTGTGTGTCGAAAGTGTAACCCATTACTGACAGCACAGAGTTGTCTGAACTGAGATTTGTCAGTTTAAATTAATTTAAATTATGCATTGTGTATAGCGAAGCCAAAATACAATGTCCACGCATGTTTAAGCGGAGTTGCACAAATAAAACCAGTTAATGTATATGTACCACATAAAATAAAATTTTCAGGTTAACGTCGCTTCAGTGTGGATCTACTTAAAAAAGAGAGTCAACACGTTTACACTGGATTTTTGAAACCCAGTGTTTAAACCTCCAATGTGAAATTGTGAAATCCATTGTGTATCCATTGTGTATCAATTTGTTGCTTCACTGTTATGATAAAGAGAGGTGTGTGGATACTTTTGATCACAGTTGTAATCAGTCCCACCACCTCAATCAAATCTTTCATCCATATATTTGCATTCACACAAACAGATGAGCCCCACAAAACTACCTCAGTATACAGAAGCCTTGCCACTTAATTACATCTAATGGCTCCTTTTGTTTATTAGTTGCTTCTCATTAGATTTATATTCACTGTGACCTGTGAGTTGAAGCTCATGGCAGAGTGGAAAAATGTGTTGCCCTAAGAAGAGGCTATATTCGCCATGTGAATCATGGGGGCCTGGCATCTAGGGGTGTCCCCTTACACACCATATAAGGGCCCTCAGGACTTAAATGTTATGGCTTTCTGCAGAGGGGATCTATTCTTAGGCTGTCTGTCCAGGATATCCGAGCAGGCAAGAACTCTCCTTCTTTTGCTTTTTTAAGACTTTTATTTACTTGTTAATGTAAACAGGGCTGAGACTTAAGTATTTGTTGCGTTAAAGTCTGATCAATTCTGTGGTATGTTTTTGCATTGTGTTGATACAGCAGATAAGTTGTAGCTTGTGTCCTGTGTGTATGGTTGTGTGGTGACTAAGAGCAATAGGTAATACAGCATTTTTCACTGTACTGCGGATTTTGTCTGTTGTTGTTCTGTTTCAGAGGCTCTTCGGTGCCTGCCCGTACCCTGGGTGTTTGGTCATCCTGAGTACAGGGAGAAGAACTGAAAGGAAAGAAAGGAGTTAATTGACTCTGTTAAACTCTCTACAAAATGAGCAATTACACAGTAACCCTGGGCGGACCTGCACCATGGGGTTTCAGGCTGCAGGGAGGCAAAGACTTCAACATGCCCCTGACCATCTCCCGGGTGAGACAACCAATCTGGCTTTTACTTTATGCATGTCAATCATACGGATACATCAGTAACAGTCAACCGACAGCATATACTTACATTAAATATATTCGTACTGGTAGAAAAATTACTTAATTGTCGTCATACAGTATGTCTACTTTGATTTTAAAAAACCTACATCAGAGATTAGTTTGACCTTTTATAGAGGTCTTAAGTTTTACCATGCCTAAAAATGAGGCATTGAGTCACAGTAATGTGTTGAGTCACATTAATACATATGTTGTTGTTATGTAACAAAATGTTGCAGCTGTTGTTGTATTGGTTATTGTCCAAGGCAAAGCAGACATTCTCTTACCAGTGAAATGTAAGAAGCCTGGATATATGCAACTTATATTTACCCAGAGAGAAAAATTGTATGATATTATTTAATCTACACAGTATGTAAAGAATAAAAAAGGAGACTTGCGCTAAACATCTCATGAGAAAGTATGTATTGTGAATATGATTAGCTTTTGTTTTTTCCCTTTGAATTGTTTGTTCTTTGTTCTAGGTAGACGTTATAATTTTACGTCATGTTTTGTGGAAAGACACCCAAATTATTATTTTTTCTGCATTTCTGCTTTAGGATTTTAAAGGAATAGTTCACCCAAAAAAGAAAACCCTCTCATCATTTACTCACCCTCATGCCATCCCAGATGTGTATGACTTTCTTTCTTCAGCAGGACTCAAATAAAGATTTTTAGAAGAATATCTCAGCTCTGTAGGTCCATACAATGCAAGTGAATGGTGGTCAGACCTTTGTAGCTCCAAAACATAAAGGAAACATAATAGTAATCCATTGACTCCAGTGGTTGAATCCATACCTTTAGAAGTGATATGATAGGTGTGGGTGAGAAAAATAACTATATTTAAATCCTTTTCTTACTCTAAATCTCTACTTTCACATATGAATGGTGGCTCCAGGTCTCGCCACCATTCACTTGCATTGTATGGACCTACAGAGCTGAGACATTCTTCTAAAAATCTTTGTTTTTTCCTGCTGACGAAAGAAAGTCATACACATCTCGGATGGCATGAGGGTGAGTAAATGATGAGAAAAGTTTCTCATCATTTTTTTTGGGTGAACTATCCCTTTAATAGCATTTTCAAAACACCATTTTCCAAGAATTCCTGTCTTGATGGAAAAGGCATCCCATCCATCATCTCATGCAACATACTTGTACATTCTGTTGTTAAATTTGCTTACCTCAGATGAAATGTCAGGATTGACATAAGCTTACTCATTACTGTGAAATGGACTCAGTAGATGGTATAAATTACATTGTGGACATTCACATTTGTAAACAGTGCTATCCCAGAATGCCTTAGCATCATTAGGGGAACAAAGAAGTTGTCTTTCTCTCCCAAATAAATCAATACACTGTGCTATTGACAGAGAAGCGCTGCTTAACCCATATGTAATTTAATTGTTAATACAAAGCGCTCCATAACACATAATATACAACAGTCTTCTGTCTATACAGAAAGTGCTCTCATTCAATAACTGAAGCTCCATGAATCCTCATTGTGCTATGTTATGGATTCACCTAAATGGATGTACATTGTCTAACAGCTGGAAGAGATTATATTGTTCTAACAGAGGGTGATTTTCTATCTGCTCTTACAAGAAGTCACTGGCCTTGTATAATCAGTCACAGGGAGTTCAGCCCAGTTTGTTTGTTCCACAACTGAGCCCTTTCTTGACTTTTGATTGGCTTTCACTTCAATAAAGGGGAGAGTCATTACCTTTGTTTGTCAGGGTCATGGGAGTTCCGGCTCCTCATATTAGCTGCTTGTCTGCAAGCAATTACTGTGAGGAACATCACTGAAATCAACCATCATACTGGGAAAACATATCTTGCATGATTGGATTTCAGTTTTTTCCTCTAATCAGTATAGTCAGTGGCAAAAGCTTTGACACAGTAATCAGAGTCTGCTATCCTAAAGCACTGCAAAGATAATCTACATCAACTCTTAAAGGGAAAGTTCACCCAAAACTGAAAATTCGGTCAAATAATCACCCTCCATGTACTTTCAAACCTGTATGATTTTTTTCTGTAAAAAAAAAAAAAAACGATGTTAGGGAGAATGTTAATCTCAGTCACCATTCACTTTCATTGCATCTTCCATAAAATAAAAGTGAATGGTGACCGAGGCTAACATACTGCCTAACAATTATCTTTTCTCCTTTTTTCATACAGGTTTGAAATAACAAGAGGGTGAATAAATGATGACAGCATTTTCATTTTAGGGTGAACTATCCTTTAATCCTGGTCCCAAGGCTCATAGAACTGCTGACTTCCACAAAGAAGCCCAGTAATTACTTGCAGTGTTTTCTTTGTTTTTGTAATACTTGCTAATCTTCTCCCTGTCTTCCCTTGTGTGTTTAGACAATGTGTAAAGTGTGATAAATGTATTGTAAATGCCTTGTGACATTTATTTTGAAGACAAAATAATGAGTTGGTTTTCTAATTTAATGCTTTGATTCAGTAAATAATGACAATCTGATGTTTTGTCTCTGGTGCAAACCCTTATGGGAGAAAAATTCTCCAGGATTTGTGATATTAGTGTCAGTAGAGGAGCCAAATAATAGCTCGTGTCAGCTCGGGCTAGACGGGAGAGTCATTTACTGTAGCTGTTGTCAAATGCATTTAGACCTGAGATGCAGCCTTTTGAAATATATCCTCACAAATATTCTTCAATGGCTGTGTTTCGTTTTTCATGCAAACTATGATCCAACTTTAATTAAGATGACCTGGACTCAATGTTACAAACAAGGCAAAAGGACAAAGTAAATACAAGTGAGTGACAGAACAATATGAGATAGCTAAATAAAGTAAATAATGTTTTTGTAAATTCTGAAAATGTATTAAAAAGGTACACATTCCAGAGGTGCCATAGTCCATAGGCCATTTTAGACTGCTATAAACTCAATAGAAATTCAACGAAATAGAATTTAAATTAAAAATAGTAATAGTAGTAGTAGTAATAATAATAATAATAATAATAACTCAGTTACATGACATAATGTAAAAACTGTTTTGTCAGGTAACCCAAAAAATGTCTTCATAAGTTAACATCAAAATTAACTGCTTTTATTATATATAAAATACACACGCACACACACACACACACACACACAAATATTTAAACATAACTAAATAAACCTGACTACATAAGGTTAGATCAAGTAGAAATACATCCTTAAAGGAATATTCAGGTGCAATAGAATTTAAACTCAATCAACAGAATTTGTGGCATAATGTTGATTACCACAAAAATCTATTTAGACTTGTACCTAAAAAAAAAAAACAACAACAAAAAAAAAAACATCTGGGTTATATTGAGGCACTTACAATAGAAGTGAATGGGGCCAATATGTAAACAATATGAGTGTTAAAGGAATAGTTCACCCAAAAATGAAAATTTGCTGATAATTTACTCACCCTCAGGCCATCCAAGACGTATCTGAGTTTCTTTCTTCATCAAAACAGAATTTAAGATTTTTAGGATTTAATTTCAGGCCTCCTCCTCTAAACAATGCAAGTGAATGTACTCCATTTTTTGACGGTCCAAAATGTATATTTAGGGTGCATCAAAATAATCCACACGACTCCAGTCGACAAATAAAGTTCTTCTGAACCCAAACGATTGATAATTTTTAGAGACAAAACAATACTTACATACTTTTTAACTACAAATGTTCACTTCCGTACATCTCTGTGACATGCGCTCATGAGAGGGATGACGTAAGCTCGTTTTTTAAAGGAGGGACAAGTCAAAATATATATATATATATATATATTTTGTGATAATCAATGTTATGCCACAAATGCTGTTGATTGAGCTTAACTTGTATTGAACCCGGGAATTTCCTTTAAAGGTAACATTTGCAGGTTACCACTTTTTACAGTATCCTGAATTGTGCACTGTTTTGACTCCTCTGCTAACCTATATAAAAAGCCCATGACAATCCCAGGGCTTGACAACCACTTTTGGCCCCTGCAAAGCCTGACTTACGGTCACTGATTTTAACCTAAAGGTCAGTCCAGCAGAAAGACTTTTGAGGGTCATAAATGTGAACAGTGCAGAGACAATGGTTTGTAGGGAACAATAGATGTTTACAAAGAATGTGGTCATCTTGAATTTAAGAGAGAGAAAGAAAAAAAAAAAGAACTAGGCCTACTATTGGGGCTGTTGGTCCCTACCTTTTAAAACTTTTCAACAGAAAAAAATATAAACCTATTTTTAGACTTGACAATGTGGGACCATTTTAATTGGAAACATTTAAATTTAAATAGCTGCTTGTTTTTGTCTTTGTGTGAACCAAAGTTTTACATCAGAAAAATGCAAAGAAAACAGAGTAGAAATTAAGACTTTCAATTGCAATGAGCAATAACTTTAATACATTCTGATAAAAGCACACACAAAGTCAACTTGTTGATGCATTTAAAATTGGGAAATATTGTCAGTGGCTCTTTGTGGAGCGTCACCACAGATAGTGGAAAGCACTGGCACCAAAGTCCTCTCAGAGATTATTTCCATCATCATATTGTGTTGTGGAGGATATTGGAGTCCAAACTGCCAATATTGTATTCTAAGCAAGGCTTCACAGAGAGCCATAAAAAAGTCTGGATTCATTTGTAATGTACTGGATTAAGTAATTTCACCAGAGATGAATATTTAAGATGCTATCTGGTTAGTGATGTACCTACATTTTTCTTATCATTCTATTTTCTTATATTGCCATTGTTATATGCTCAAATTGTATCCCCACGGGCCTGTGTATTGCCAGTGTTCTTGCTATATATAGAACCCATAATAAGTCTATACAATTGCTTAAGGTCTTTGGTCCTTGCTTTTTAGAGTTGTAAGAAGTCAGGCTACATGAAGCTGAGGCATTTTTGACATAAAGTCATTAAGGTGGGAAGGGTCAGGCTCAATAATACATGTACAGTATGTGTGTGTGCTAGTTTTTAGCAACATAAAATCTAAATTAATATACTGCCAACAGCCTTTAGAGGCATGCACATACCCACAGTTACCACAGTTAGTCCAGTCATCAGCCTAACCTTTGCTTCTAATCAGAACAGTCCAAAAGGTGGCAAAAGACAATTAAAGCTGGCATTTACTGATGGTTACCTCATAAATTGCCTTGCCAAGAGCTCTGGCTCACTAACTTACAGCTGAGGTTCTGCTGGTATCCTTCCACTAATGCTGGACAAACTCAGTTGTATGTAGTCAGAGAGTCTCTGTGTGAACATCAGTAACTGGAAAAGCATATTGGAACACAATATTTTTATATAAGGTACTAATGAGAGAGGATGGAGCTTGATAATCAATCCTTCAAGTTATGACAGTTGCCATCTGGACTAGTTTTTATAAACAGTCATGCTGTTTCAAATGTTGCCCACAATGCAAAAAAAAAAAAAAAATAAAAAATAAACTTTTATATTGATTTTAGTGGATCATTGGGTTTGGCGTCTGTTTAAGTGAGATTGGCAGCTTAACATCTTAAATTAAATAAACAGCTGGATTTCTAAGAAATGGGGGGGGGGACTTTGTGTCTATCTACAGAGCTTTTAATTCTACATTTGAATAGGAACTATATCATTCATGGAAAAAAAGTGTTGTTTTAGGCTGAGATACACAATATATCTTTTTTCTGTCTAAAAGTCAGTAACGCAATGGTTATCCACACCACAAAAAAGAGAGGACATTTAAGAGAAACAAGTGTGTGTAGATTGTTCATTCTGTGGCCTGACAGTAATAAAGAGGCAACATTTTCTGTTCCAGGCATCATTGTGTGGCAGTTAACTGATAAATCCTGAAACTTTCTGGCCTCAATTTCTATGATGATGGAGATTTTGTCGAACCAGTTTCCTCCATGACTCGACAGACTTTTTCACATGCAAGATACACTACCTGCATTTAACTGTAACTTTAATAGCAAGATTTTTAGCAGACAAAATTGACCTGTGAGTGAGTGATTTTGTTGTGAGTGAATTTCAACCTTATTGCAGTGTAATGTTGTTTACATTCATGCATTTGGCAGACACTTTTGTCCAAAGTGACTTACACTACATTAATTGTATACAATTTATCAGTATGGGAATCAAACACCTGGCCTTTCCGTTTGCTAGTGCCATACACTACCAGTTGAGCTACAGGAGCCCTAACATCATATGGGAAAACTGGTATGTTCACTAACATGCTATGCATGGTGCTTGTAAAAACCATGGTGCTTGAAATATCGTCAACACAAAACCAGCGCTTTGAAATAATTTAGGAGGAGGAATACAAAACATACTTGATTGACTCTCAAAAATGCATATTCACACTCTCAATCACTCCACTGTGTGTCCATGTATTAAATTAGTCTTATACTGTCATTCAGCATGTTGCCCCATGATTGAAGTGTCAGTCAAGGAGCAGTTGGCTTTAAGGAGCATGAATAGGGAGAGGAGGAATGGGACTAGGAAGGAGGATGATGATGATGATGTACAGAGCTGTTTTTAGCTTAAAGAGTGGCTCCTGGCCAGCAATTCATGCATTAAGACTGGTTAGTTTCTTGACAAAAATAATCTCAACAGTTAAATCAGGGAAGTTCTAGCAGTGACTGAATCTATGAAGATGTTGTTGTGAAACTGCAGAGTCTGCTTGAATGCTAAGTGAAAGTAAATCTTCTTCTGGGTTTCTGGGTTTTTGTAATTATGTAATAGTAATATTACTAATGTCCTTGCTGATTTGGAGATTAGTGCAAAAATAATTTTACTCTCTATAGTTAATCCTTGAATTTACTTGTGATTTTATGTGGTGCTGTAAACACATCTTTATGAACTTTTGAGTTTTTCACCATTTTAATAATATTTTTGTTTTCACTTAAGTACTTAAGTACTTAAGTACAAATATTCAATTTAGTCTTTCAATATTATTGTAAAACTGCATTCATAGTTATAAAAGAATTAGCAAAATGCTGTAAAAATAATTTTAGTTGGAGTATCGCATGTCACACCGCAGGAAAAAGCAGGACACATAAACCTCCCAAAATATTTAATATCAGCTGCATATGGTACATATGTGCTTTCCTATTAATGAAACATCTCCAGACGTTATTGTTGTTTGGCTGGTGGGTACAGAATTTACTAGTGGAACATTTAATGAGCACAGGTTTTCTCAGGAGTGTGTATATGTGTGAATGTTGAATAATGGCAGCAGGTGGGACAAAAGGGTTGGAGGCAGGGTCCCAGAATACTGGGTCAAATAGAGGGAGGCAGGAGGCGTCAACAACAAACTTTATTTTTAACATTTTAATGAGCTGCCTGAAAGTATAGCTGCTGGCTTGTTGCAAAGATGGGATTTATATTCTTATTCCATTGGTTTCAGAGCTTTTTCAAACTCTCTTAAAGGAATAGTTTACACAAAAATAAGAATTTTCTCATAATTTACTCACCCTTATGCCGTCTTAAACTTATATACATTTTTTCTTCTGCGGAAAACAAATTACGATTTTTTTTTTTTTTTTGATGCCGATATGATTTTATCGTATTTATATCCATACAAAGCAAGTCAGTGTGGTCTGACACTTTTAAGCTCCAAAAAGGATAAAAAGGCATCATAAAGGTAATCCATACGACTCGAGTGGTTTAATCCTTCTGTAGCGATACGATTGGTTTTGGGTGAGAGACAGACCAAAATGTAACTTCTTTTTCACTTTTTTGTCAAGCACAAGGAAATGTAATCGAGATTCAAATCATGATCGCACCAAGGAGACTGCAGATGTTAAGATTTATTGTGAAAAATTAGTTACAGTTTGGTCTGTTTCTCACCCCAAATCAATCATATCGCTTCAGAAGTAATTTATTAAATACTGCCTTTATGTCCTTTGTGGAGCTTGAAAGTGTTGGACCCTTTTGACTTGCATTGTATGGACAAAAACACCTAATATCTCAATCAAAATATCTGCGTTGGTGTTCCACAGAAGAAAAGAATCCATATGAGTTTGAGATGGCATAAAAATGAGTATATCATGAGATAATTGTCTTTTTTGGGTGAACTATTCCTTTAATGTAGTTTTGGTGGAAATTCTTAATATCTCTGGCATATCTGTGATTTGGCTGTAGGTTGAGTATTCAATATAACAGCATAATTGCAAGAGTGATATATCTTTTATACAACAGTACTATAATCAAGAAGTTAATATCAAGTAACTTGCATTTTATGAATCCAAACCAAGATCAACCGTTGTGTGTCGGCAAGCGAAGCACAGACTGGCAGCCTCTCTTGAATGGCGTAAACACAGACAAAGAGAGTGATACAAACAGTGAAGTGTCCCAGTGCTGTTACAATAAATATTAGCACTCTTGGAATGCCACTTGTCCAATCAGATTAGAGGATCAGAACTAACTGATGTATAAAATTATTTAGCATATAACACTTCATAACATTCATAATTGGTGAATTAATCACTAAATGTTTTTATGTATGACGTGATCGGAATCAGCCATTGCACTTGTGAGTGACAAGTTATAAATTAAACATGACCAATTTACCATAAAAACATGTATACCAAACATAGAGGGTCAAAGCAAATTTTACAGTAATTATCAACAATTAAATTAGATTGAGCTGTATGGCATGGTTCCTACAGCCATGACAAATAATACAATGGCTTTGTCTTCAAGTATGTTGTGCACAAACATTCTGTGGTGTTGTGGTCAGTTAGGGTCAATTTAACAGAATGTTTGGTGTCTGTCCACAGATCACACCAGGCAGCAAGGCAAGTGGAAATCTCAGTCAAGGTGACATCATTACAGCAATCGATGGGGTCAGCACTGAGTGTATGACCCATCTGGAGGCCCAAAACAAGATAAAGTCAGCTACCACCAAACTCACCCTCAACATGCAGAGGTAAACATCAACACTGATGTGTTTACAGGCCTACCCATTACCTCATGAACACTCAATCTCTATCTCTTTTGTGCTCCAACCTGAATTCTTACGTAGTCTTTCCATCTGACAATTTTCCATTTTGTCCGTTGGTAAATGGATAATCTTAAGGAGTATCAGCAATGAATCTAATTTAATTTATAACCCTAGCAAGCAATGAAAGTCCTCTAAAATTAATCAGCTCACACATGAGTGATATAAGCAGTCACAGTTGAGCTTGCACAGACTACAAGTGAGGGTTAGCATACAAATATACTGACATCATAATAGAATTCAGAAATGTGTCCATGATAAATCACCATTGTCTCATGTAGCCTTCAGGTTGCCAGTAGTTATGCATAAATTAAAGGAACTGATGTTACTTTTGGAGTGCTTTTCACCTTTTTAATAAAGTTTATTAATTAAGTGTGGACACCCCAAAGCCTCTATCCAAAAGTAGATTAAGCCCTTTCATGTGGCAGCCTGCACATAAAGGGAGGAAGTGTTACAATGTTACTTCTGGAACTTCCACCAGACATAGCCATTGATTTGCCATGTCCCATCTTTCCAAAACCCCAAACTCCAAAGACTCGTACACACATATAAACACATTTGGAGTTGGTTGAATTAGAGCAGATGGGGATGTCGCAAAGTAAGTTTAGGCTTAAAATGTTGACGTCCCAAGTTACATAGGTCAAGCATAACAGGTATCATATGAAAGCTTAGAATCTTAAATTTTCATAGAACACCAACACTTTTGCGTTTATGTTACATAAAATAACAAAATAAGGCCTGAAAACATTTGTGTTGCAAACAAGCACTACCAAGAGGAAATGTGGTAGAAATATGAATATGAATATACAAGTATTAACATAGCACTTAAATAGATAATTTAGCAGTTGATGATCATATTTTATATATCATCGCAAAGGGGGGGATCTTAGCTTTCTAATGACATCTAGATTGAGCTACTATTCCACTCAGAGGTCAATATATTACATGAAAATTAGATTGAATGTTTATGGACGAGCACATATGTTTGAGGCTAAAATGCATTAGAGCGCCGCCTACATTTCAGAACTGCATATTGTGATGGAAGGTGATCGAGGAACAATACTCAATTCCTAATACTTGCTGCCGTCTAGTGGAATTAACTAAGACTTTTTTGCAGGGAGATAGAGTGAACAGAACCAGAATTACATGCTTTCAAAGTTAGGACAAACAAATGATAACAAAAATAAATAAAAATCTGTTCATCAAAACATTGTAAACATATACAATATAACTTATGAACAATTAGAGCCTTTTTTATTTGGGGGGTGTTCTGAAAAATTAGACAATGTTTTTTTTTTTTTTTTTTTTTTTGCATTAGTCCACAGTATGTGTGAATGGTGAGCTTTTAAATTTGAGTGTGAAAAATTGCAGGTGGCAGCCAAAAAATGCACCTGAGCTAGGGCTAGTGCTTGGGCTGGTACAGAGACAGCTGTGATATAACATGGCACCTATTTCAATTATAACTGACAGGTAATAAGGACGTATTCTGCATGTCATTAAATAAAAAGTTTTACTTACAGCACCTTTAAGATTTACAGATTGATTCATTTCTGTCCTGAAAGTTAGTAGAGTTAATGGACTGAGATACTTCTAAAGTATAATTTGTTTAAAGCTATAAATTGTTTATAGTGCATTAAATCACTATAATTAAAATGAAGGTGCAACATCTCTACCCCCCTTATTTTAACAATCATAAATGTAATCTACATAACCAAGACAGAACTGACTCATGACAGATAAAAAGTCTGATGTGTTTTTGATTTGAATTCCATACTGGTCTCAGGTCGAGACGTCCAGCTCCTGTACCCACAGCCACTCCAAGAATAGACTCTCCTATGCCAGTTATCCCTCACCAGAAGGTAACGTCACATTCTCTCCCTCTGAAATGTTGCCTGTGCCAAGTATACATGTTAAACTGATTGTTTGATTTCCTGACTCTGGTGCATAATGACTGCAGAAATTAAGAATTTGTAGTCAGAGGTTAAAATGTTGACTTTCCGTAAAGAGGAGACAAATGTTTTGAAGGAAACTCAACATAAATATTTGGCTGCAGATGAGCCTTTTCTTTATAATCCTTTACAGCCTTGGGAGTTCCTTAGCCTTTATCATAGTGAGAGGAAATAGTGTGGGGAGAATGTGAAAACAAACATTCTCTCTAAAGTTGACACTTAACTCCCTCTACAGGCTTTTGTAGGCCAAACAACAATAAGGACATCATATGAACAGCTTCTCGTGGGATTTTTTACTGGTCCAATTCTCGTTTGCATTGTTGTTGCCTGATGAATTCTGTTTGATGTTATCCCTTTTTCATGACTTTGCCTAAGAGTAATTCACTTTATCTCTTTCTTCTATGCCTTGCCTGTTTGGCTAATAGTTTATTTGATAATATGATCTAATGATTTATTTTATACCAAGGAAACAATGGACACTGAGGAAGGAGAAGAAGATGAAAAACCAGTCAAAATATTTGGCGTTCTCTTGGCCAAAAAATCTCTCATTCCAAACACTGAGGTGGATCCTCCAAAAACTGAGGAGAAACCAGAAAATGCTTCTATATCCCAACCTTTAATTAATTCCTCTACAAAAAGCCCTGTTCCTATGCATTTCTCATTTGGCCAAGGGGCAAAACCCACCCCAAATCAAAGAGGGCAGTATAATGCTCACATTGCCCTGTATTCAACAGAAGCTTTAAGGGAAATGGTCATGAAACAAGGCAGTCTAAATGGCCTCCCATTCCTGGAGTACGTAACATGATTAGACCTAACCCATGTATCTGATTTAATAAGCTAGTTGCTAGTGCTAACTCTTCACTTACAGGGGTCAGGAAGGCATTGGCAAGCCTCACCAGTATCCCTGCAGTACCAACATGGCAACGGATACTCAGAACATTCCGTCATTACCTCTGGACATTCCGCACTCACGTGCACTCTCACATGCAATGGCTCAGCTGGGAATGTGCTTGGCAGCAGGGGCACCAGTGGTCTGTCGGTCTTACCTGATCCCCCTGCCTGCAATATGAGCAGGGCCTGGTCGAGTCTTATCTGTATCTATAAATGTAAGCTGTTTCCATATGACTACATAGTACAGTTATTTCGGTACTGTCAGGGCTACATCTCTTGTCATTAGATGAAGATTGCTAAATATTTAAACTATGCTTAAATTGGCTAATAGATAAAGGCAATTCATTATCAACAGTGCTTTCACTTCAGAAGAAGAAGAAGTCTATATTATTCTTACATAATATAGGCTTATTGCTTTCAGCCTAGCACAGTCACAACAATGTATCTGCTCTGTCTGTCCAAAGACATAACAACAAATTCCCACATGCACCAAGCATGGCGCTTCAGCTGTAATTGAACATGGCTGCAAATCTGTGCTTGCTGGGGCATTTAACAGCCCTGAATGTCACAGCTCCAGTAACAATATATCCCAAATTAAGTTCTGCCACAATGATGCCATCACATATTCCATCCTCTATTTGCAGCTCACAGGAACAGGATTCCCACTTGGCTACATCACGTGCACAGCTGAGCAGAGCACGTGCATCCATTGACTTTTAAATTTGTTTGCCTATGTACAAGTAGTCCAAAAAGTTATACCCAAAACTTTGCCAGAAAGGCAATGCAGATTATTTCTGGACATGGGTGTTTGATTCTTGTTGTATAATGCAGCTGGCAGTAGCAAGTTTTTGGTCATTTTGCTGAATAGGAGGTTCAGGATTGTTTAGCTCTCTTTACTCGTAGTCCTTACAGTGTTCTCTGGGTGTCCTGCTGTAGCCAAACTCCTGTTCCAGTCAATCACTCTGTTCTGGGAACAAACCAGAATGTTACACTTATGAGAAATATGACCAGTAATTGCCATCATCTATGTTATAACATGACAGATTACTGGAAATCTGAATTTATTTTAACTGTTCCCTGCTAAGAGAGAGAGAGAAAGTCTGGTTTAAACTTTTTTTCCCCAGCAGAATTACTGAGGTGTTTCTCGAAATTCCTTTTGGCAAAACAAAGCAGGTTGCATATGGTAAAACTTCCAGTCAGTTTTGCCCTGCTAATGTACATGGATGTGAATCCATTAGCATTCGTTTATTTGAACACACTGCCAAATAGAGGCTTACATTAGCCCTTTTGTCTCTTTTTTCTCTGTCTGTATTTCCTATGTTGTCCCAGGTCATTGCCAACACAGCTGCCACGTCAGTAACAGTTTTTGAATTTAAAATATCCAGAGTTAAGTGTGAATGTGTGTGCTCTGAAGCATGGCCACATGCAGCACTATGGTCGTGGTTTGCATGCTTACATTTTGTGCTCTTGAATGTTCAAAAGATATTTGAGTGAACTATTCAAACGGGATAAAACAGTAATTTGACATTTGTTATGGTTTTATTTCTGTTCACTGCATCTTTGCATGGTTTTTGAGTATTATGGAGGGAACTATTGCATGCCATGTGCATTGTTCACAGTTAACGTTGAGAGCTCTAAAAAAGAGTGCATACAGATGAACTGGATGTACATGGCATGGTAACTTTGTGTTTTCAGATATCGGATTTTATTAGTATGTCTAGAGACAAAGTCATGGACATTATAATGCATAAGCTTATAAGCGTATTGTATTGTAAAGCAATGGCTGGGGTAAACAATTCACTTTAAGAATAATTTCAGTTCAACTAAGTAATGCAAACTGAAATATACTTATATGATACTGTGTAGAAACTTCCAAACTTAGTGCTGTTTTACTGATGCACGAGGAAAGTCAATGCCAAGTTGTTCACACTATTAAATTGTTTCTATTCTTTGTGTTTCACCCACCCTCCTGTACACTATCACATGGTTTTCACCCTTCCACACCTTGTCACCTCACCTGAACTCGGACAGCCAAGAGTGTGTTCCCAGCTTCAACCCCATCGCACTGAAGGACTCAGCTTTGTCCACTCACAAGCCCATCGAGGTGAAGGGCCCTGGTGGAAAGGCTACTATCATCCATGCCCAGTACAATACTCCTATTAGTATGTACTCTCAGGATGCCATTATGGACGCCATTGCTGGTCAGGCCCAAGCCAGAGGAAATGAAATGAGGTACAATTTTGCACCACAACTGTGATATGTTATAATTCAAAGCACAAGCCAAAACTTCAAACCAGCAGCACATCATTGTACTGTAGCAACAATTTGTGACCTCCATTAAAATAAGTGAGCATATAAAATGTCAGTCTTAGACTTTTCAAATGTTCTCAGAAACAAAATCAAGGATATTACAAGAAGCAAAAAATTATTTGCACCTTTTGTTCATTTTTGTACACTAGAGGTCATCATTTTCCATTTTTCATATTTACAGTTTAAAGACCATGAAATCGCTTGAACAGTGAATATAAAGGGGTTGTCCCTTTAAAAAAATGTTTAAGTCAATAGACTTAAAGGTGCACTCAGTAACTTTTGTCTTTATGTGATCTTGAACAAGACTTAGCGGATTGGATGCAGCATCATTTAAAATGAATAGTTTTCAGTTTTAGATGCCATTGTAGAAATTTAGTATTCACAGTCAGCCATGATTACTTTAATCAATGAGTGAAAGTGTCAAATAACAGGACGGTTACTGAGATTAAGTGAGTAGTATTTGGCTGGTCATGTGATTCTAACATGGCAGCCCCCATGTGTGGACCCTCTCTATGTAGAATAAATCAGCTTTTGTAAGGTTACTGATATGACTGGAGTCTTCATTGTAATGTGAGTGGTCATGATTTCCTACAAATATTGCAAAATTACAATTCATGTCTTTAGGAGTTAAACTTTTTTAATGAGGAAAAAATTACTGAGTGCACCTTTAAGTTACATCACAGCCATTAATCATGATTTGCTACCCACTAGTTGATTAAAGGTGGTATTGGGGAAGCGACATTCTCATTCTAGAAAGCATTTGATTGGACACAAATCTGATTAGTGCTGAGACTGTACATTTACTAAAAGTGATCTTTGTCTCTGTTCAGGTGTACATTAGCATATGGACGGCCAACACACATGGACTAAATGCCACAAAGCACTAATTTTGATTTTATAGGGTCTGTAATCTTTTGATTAAAATTTGTAAAACTTCATCCAGTTTGGGGTGTTCATAGCAGAAAGAGCTAATTAGGCAGTCATCTAACCACAAGTCTGTGCCAATTTCAGACTTCCACAAAGTTATGTTTAGCAAATTCATCTGTGCTTTTCCTCCCTCTTCTGCTTGCAATTGTCACTCCATCCACAACCATCCAATCATCCCACCAATCAACTATACCTCATCACTCATCCTTGCCCCACCCCTTGCTGCTTGTCCCCTCCCTCAATGTGACATGACTCTGTCTTGCCTCCTCCCATTCCGGTTCGTCATGTGATTGACAGTGGCGATGACTCTGCTGGATCTCCCTTGGCGTAAGTAGCCACAGTCTATTCAGATCCATCTCAGCCATGTTCTCTCATCTCAACAATGTTTTAAAGGCTGATTGCATAAACACTGAAGTGGAATTTTGGTCGATTTCTCCGTCAGTTCAATTGCCATGTTATACTGTTGGGAATTTATAAGTAAACTGTGTTCTAATTTGAAAAATGGCCATCTGGCATTGTATTTAAAAATCAGAATTCAAGCATTGTGGCACTTTCTCTGCAAATGGAAACTTAAAAAAAGACATAGCTAAAAGCAATGTTCTGAGTATATCTGCCATCAATTATATAATATCTAACATTTTACATTCCCTAACATGGGCCCTCTGCATTCAGTTTTATGCACATCAAATCCTAACTCATTCTTGAGTCTTGAAAAGTCACTTCTGCCTCTATCACAGATAGATCTTAAACTCGGAATTATAATTAAAGTTATAGTTCACCCAAAAATGAAAAAACTCTTATCATTTACTCACCCTCATGCTATCCCAGATGATGTATGACTTTCTTTCTTCTATAGAACACAAATGAAGATTATTAGAAGAATATTTCAGTTCTGTAGATCCATAAAATGCCAGTGAATGGTGACCAGACCTTTCAAGCTCCAAAAATCACATTAAGGCAACATAAATGTCCATAAGACTCCATTGGTTAAATTAATGTCTTCTAAAGTGATATGATAGGTGTGAGTGAGAAACAAACCAATATTTAAGTAATTTTTTACTATAAATTCTCTTCCCTGCCCAGTATATGCATGAAGAGTGGGAATCGGCAAAAAAAAAAAAAAAAAAAAAAAAAAGAATAAGAAGAAAGTGAAAGTGGAGATTTATATCGAAAAGGACTTAACTTTTATCATATCACTTTAGAAAACATGAATTTAACCACTGGAGTCTTGCATTGTGTGGATCTACAGAGCTGAGGCATTATTCTAAAAATCTTTGTTTGTGTTCAACAGAAGAAAAATCTGTTTCACATCTGGGATAGTATGAGGTTGAGTAAATGATGAGAGAATTTAAATTTTTGGGTGAACTATACCTTTAAAACAGTACAAATCTCAGAGAGGGGATAAATGCATAAGTAGCATTTATATTATGAGATGCATTGTGTATTCATTCAAATATAAATTCAAGCTGTAAACACTGGATAACGTAATCATTACCAATGTGCCCAAATAAAAAATAAAATAAAATAAAAACACACACACAGAGGAAAGGCTAATCTTGTTTTCTCTCTGTCTCTCTCTCTCTTTTGGGGATTAGTTCACTTCCTATTAAAGACCCTCTTGTGGACAGTGCTTCTCCAGTTTACCAGGCTGTGATCAAACCTGATGAGAAGGAGGCTGAGATGTCTGAGTGGGCCCGGCGTGCCGCCAACCTGCAGTCCAAGTCCTTTCGCATCCTTGCTCATATCACAGGAACAGAATATTGTGAGTTCAGACTTTCTTTATAACAGCACTGAAATTTTTAAGACACTGGCATAAGATCATGTAACTCAAATGCAGAGCTTGTGTAATAAAAATCACTCTGGACTTAATTTTGTAGACTCAGCTGCAAGTAAAGAGAGACTCATGTATCTTTCCTTATGTCACAGTGCAAGATCCAGATGAGGAGGCTCTTAGAAAATCAAGGTGGGAAAATCACTTTGTTATTTTTCATTGACACTGTAGCAGTGTAGCCAGGTCAGATCTTAAAGGGATATTTCACCCCAAAAAATGAAAATTCTGTCATCATTTACTCACCCTCATGTTGTTTCAAACCTGTATAACTTTCTTTCATGGAACAAAAAGGGATTTATCTAGTAGGAAGTCCAGGCTTCAATTTTCCATACAATGAAAGTGGATGAGGACCAGGGCAGCCATTTGCCATTCACTTTCATTGTATGGAAAAAAGCAGCTTGGACATTATTCCAAATAACTCCTTTGTGTTTCAATGTAAAGAAAGTCATATGGGTTTTAAACGACATGAGGGTGATTAAATGATGAAATAGTTTTCTGTTTTGGGTGAAAAACCTTTGTATAAAGGGATAGTTGTATGACATTGTGTATGACTTTCTTTCTCCAGCAGAACACAAATGAAGATCTTTAGAAGAATATCTCGGCTCTGTGGGTCCATACAATGCAAGTGAATGGTGACCAGACCTTTGAAGTTTCAAAAACCACATAAAGGTCACAGAAAAGTAATCCATATGACTCCAGTGGTTAAATCCATATCTTTTTTTTTATTTATTTTTTTACTATAAATCTCCACTTTGACTTTCACATTCTTTCACATTTCGAAAGTGAAAGTGGAGATTTATGGTAATAAATAAATAAAAATAAATAAATTACCTAAATATTTATCTTTTTCTCATCCACACTTATCATATAGCTTCTGAATATATGGATTTAACCAATGGAGTCTTTTGGATTAATTTTGTGTGGCCTTTATGTGATTTTTGGACCTCCAGATTTCTGGTCACCATTCACTTGCACTGTAAGGACCAACAGAGCTGAAATATTCTTCTAAAAGTCTTTGTTTGTGTTCTGCTGAAGAAAAAAGTCATACATATCTGGAATGGCATGAGGGTGAGTAAATTATGTGGAAATGTTCATTTTTGTGTGAACTATCCCTTTTAATTTGTAAGGCTGGACCACATAAAGGCCTGCTGATAAATTAGAATTATTATGCATATTATCATTATGCATTTTCATTTAAATTGTCTTTCTTTCTTTCTTTCTTTACTTCTTTCCACTCCTGTCTTAACAGGGAGAAGTTTGAATCAGAGGTAAAAGGCCCACGATTTGCCAAACTGAAAAACTGGCACCATGGCCTGTCTGCACAGATCCTTAACATCCAGGGGTGAATGCCACCTGATGTTGCTGGACAGAGGTTATTGAGGCAGCAATCAACAAGGAAAGGGGAAGGTTGCAATAGGCAGTATTCTAGTGACTGGAATATGAGTTAGAGTTATAAACTAGCCTGTAAGTGAACACACAAAACATCTCCTGTGTTTGATGTTCATATGTCTGTTTGTTTAATGTAACTTTCAGCCACTGAAAAATAGTACATAATGCTCAGTTGTCATTTTCTTTTTCATTCTATGTCTCTCTCTTTTGGCTGCTCTGTTTATTCTAAATTATTGCTGAATATTGAATTGCTTGAATTTATTGCTGATGTAAAAAAACTAAACCTGAGAGGAATTATAAAATATATGTACCACATCCACTGAAATACACCACAGCACACATTGAGATACTAACCAAAATTCTATTGGAAATGTGAATAAAACATTATTACTTTTAACCAAATAAACAAAAGTGTCAGTTGTGTGCAGTTGTGAGCTTTTATTCGTCATGCTAGTGAACTGTAATCTAAATATAAGTCTTTAAGTAATAGTTCACCCAAAATGTAAAATTCATAAGGTCATTTCTTCTGTGGAAAACTAAAGGAGACATTTAGCAGAATGTTCTAGTCTCTTTTCCATACAATGAAAGTGAATGGGGAACGTGGCGGTCAAGCTTCAGAAAATGACCAAAAAGCACCTTAAAAGTACCATAAATTAGTCCATATAACTTGCACTATACTGCAAGTGGTTTTAGTGTGGATTTTGTAGTTGCTGCAGTTTTCATGCCTGTCGCATGACAGACCTGATATCAGTCATAACAACATTTTTACCAAATGTATAGTTATTACGTTTTAGCTTTGCATGCAGTGTAGTGAACATAAGGGTAATTTTCATTTCAATTTGCCTAGTTTCTCCAAATTAATACCACATACATGTAGAACATTCTGGCAATATTCACACAACCAGTTCTTCCAAACGTGTGATGCCATTTAGTGGTTTGGAAAGAATAAATAGTTCTGCAATTCACCTTTAGATAGAACTTTTATTCAGTGTGAAATGTCCTTTGACATGTCCTTTAGTGTTTATGTGTACATTTTTCAGTTTAAAAATGTATATCTTTTAATTAATGTTTATTATTATTATTTATTAAGCACTGGTAGGTTAGACTGTACTCCAAACTTAAAGGGATAGTTCACCCCAAAATGAAAATTCTCATCATTTGCTCACCCTCATGCCATCCCAAATGTGTTTGACTTTCTTTCTTTCTTTTGCAGAACACAAACAAATATTTTAGAAGAATATCTAATCTCTGTAGGTCCATAGAATTTTGAAGATCCAAAAAAAGCATATATAGGCAGCATAAATGTAATCCAAATGACTCCAGTGGTTAAATCCATATCTTCAGAAGCGATATGACTTTGTGAGGAACAGAACTGAGATATTTTCATAAATTCTCATTCGTTTGTAGTCAGCAGAAGAAAGAAAGTCAGACACATATGGGATGGTATGTGGGTGAGGAAATGGTGAGAGAATTTTCATTTTTGGGTGAACTATTCCTTTAAAGGTGAAAAATTACTATGTCTATCTTCAGTTGGACACCAGATGGCACCAGCGACTTTCATTTTTTGGGTGACCCCCCTCCATTCATCCATCTTCACCCTTTCCAGCGCGTCAGTTTGTTTTTCACCGCGCGGGTCGGCGAATAGAACGCTCGCGTTTAGGCGCGTACCTGTGATTGGAGGAGTGAATCAGCGCGTTGCCGTGATTGGAGGACTGAATCAGGGACGATCGCGGTACGCGCACGGGAAGAATGTTTCCTCACACAGAGACACAACTACAGAGAAAAGAACGAAAGAGACTACAAAACCGGAGAAAAACCTCAACGAAAGCAGGAGAAAATTATTTAAAACCTCGCCAGACCAGGTGTCTGTACTCTACGCGTTAAAGCGGACCTTCGTCACGAGTCAATCAAGTCCGAATTTCAAGGATCTTTAGTTGTTATACTGGACGCTTCATCTATAGGTAAGTGGGAATTCCGGATATTTGCTTAAGGATTTTCTTTCCTGTAGTAGAGGTGGGGAAAGTTTGTTTGTCTTGCAGTGGTTTTGTTTTGCAACAAATAGGCGCTTTAAACATGCAGGATAATGACTTCAAAATATACAATAGCTGTCAAACGATTTCCTAATCTACAGCAGGTTGTAAATGCATCCGTTCATGTAATTTTGCGTGCATTGCTGACTAATAAACAGCTAGCACCAGTAACATTGGGCCCTGCAGTTCTTCCTCTGACGATATCGGCCTTGTCTGCTGTTTTTGAATGTTCCAGCCTTTAAAGCTCTGCGATGTGATAATACCATATTCTACAACAGCCATATCCAGCATTTTATTTAATTATATATATATATATATATATATATATATATATATATATATATATATATATTGCCCTATGTTGTTTATTGTATGTCTGTGAAGGGTTGCTTTGATTACATCTGTGTTTATATACTCTTGTCACGTGTCCTTACAGGTAACATGTAAAATCATGTTGACTACCTGGTTGTGTTGTGTGGCTTGGACTCACTTTTATCAGTAGTTGAATTAAAACAGGTTATCAAGTCTTTGATTAGACTGGTGTGTTTTCTTGGCATTAACATTGAGTTTGTCCATTGTAATTATCAGATTACACGTCGTTTTCTTTGATTGGGTGTTGAGTTGTTTACTTAAAGGCTGTAAGTGTACATTATAATACAATATAGTATGTTATATATAATATTTGTTTTGTCACGTATTAGTACCTCAACTTAATTTGGATTCCAACAACATATGGATTTTACATGTTACAAGTAATTGAAACATTTGTTGCAATTATGCCTTAGTAGTTTTATTTGTTCAACACTAATTGTTTGCTTAAGGATAGTTGTGTTACTCCTGGATTATTTATTTTGCAAAGAAATGAGACATAATTATCATTATACAGTATAAACATTTCAAAATGGCAACCAATTTTCAAACACCATACTAAATGTGATGAGTTTAAAAAAAAATGCTAACGAATATGATAGCTTTGGATTTTTATTGTATTTTTTTTACCACAATTCAAGCAGCAATCCCTTTTGAAATTACAGCATATTTTTGCTATGAGTGATCCATGACTAAAGGTCTTTTGATCTATGACGTTTATGTCTCGCTCTTTCACACGGCTAATGTTTCTTACGAGTTGTTTTTGAGGGATGTTTAGAATGAAGTGGGAGTACATCTTTTTTGGTCCTGCTGACCCTCCCCAACACCCAGAGAGAATGAACAGACTCCTGATTAGTCCCAGGGGCCATTAAACATGGAGACAAGGATAAATCTCTTACGAAGAGAGAGGCAGCTCTATCCATATATCTCAGTTTACTGTGGTATTGGCCTTTCAGATCTGAGAAGGGAAGATGAGAAGAAAGCTCCAAATGAAAAACAGAAAACTTAAGAGAGGGCTGTGCTTTCTTCCTGGCTCTTTTGAGAAGCCCTCTCTTTTTCAGTAGGGGCAGTGTTCGGAAACACAAAAAGACCTAATGCCTTGAGTTTATTTTCCCACTCTCAGTGTCATTAACACGAATAGTCTCAAGTAAACACAGGGTACTTTCAGCTTCTTAATGTCTAGAGGCCTTTTCCAGAAACTCCTAGTTGATTGTTGAGAATAGATCTTGTTGGAAGAGAAGGTAGTATTGTTAACGGTTTTGATGTAACGTGTTAGTAAGTTTGAATAATGTTAATTGAGGGCAAAGCTCGGCTGAAAAGATCTTTTTCTAAATGGGGTGTCTCTATGCATGCCTGTATTGGACTGTGGAATTCCTGTTGCATGCATTGGTCAAACCACCTCTTGTATTCCCATGTAACATTGAGTATGTTTATATGGGCAGTTATAATCCAGCTACTGTGGGTTTTTACGCAGTCAAGCTACAGTCTTCGTCAGGGATGCACGGTTGAAAGTGAAGAAAAGGCAGAAAATCTTGGCAGAAAATTTGAACAGAAACTGTTACTTTAAAATCCGGTAACAGAAACACTCACATGGGGGGGAAAGCATTGTTTATGTTGCACATTAAAGTCCAAATCCCCAGAAGTGAAGTGATCACTTTCTTGGTTCTTAGCGCATTAATGGCAAGCGTTTTCCAGTGCTCAGATAATGTGTGTTATTGTGTGTACTGTCTGGGTTCCGGAAATATTTTACCCATTTATTTTCCTATAGACTTGTCATAAAATCCTTCATAAAAGAGTTGTAAGCCATGAAACAAACCAATCAGCTCCAAGGTGAATCACAACATCACAAACTTTGTTTTGAGGCAAAGCATTATTTGAAAACCGGACAAAAAGACAAAGGCACAAGGCTGTGTACTTACCATCTTTCATGAGGGCACAGACTAAAAAATTATGGGAATGTATAAAACTATTGATTTTAGGTTGTTGATTATAAGCATAGAAAGGGTGAAGACAAGAGAGAGACTCGATTACGTCATTCACAGTGCGTCATGGGAGTGCGCGGTCGCTCCGAGGCACGTTTCACGGGTTCTTTGATTGGTGAGGCTTTCTCTGCTGGACCATGGGTAATGTAGTTGTTTACCATGAATTCTGCTATCAAACACGATTTTTAAACAATGAAGCTGAAATAACACAGACCGATGGCTTCAACGGGAACATATACAATCGATTAACAACCTCTGAGCTAACGGTAGGTCTGCCTTTAAAGGTTTATAAGTTATCGTTGAAAATCAGTTTGTCAATGGAAAAATTAAAGGGATTTTTACTTCCAGAACCAGACTTGGCTGCGCCCCTGTCTGAATGAACTGTAAGTAAAAGAAGATGTTATAACCACTCAATGATATTTGAAAGTATACATCACATAGCATTAGGGGTGTAATGGTTTATCGTGGCACGATACATCGCAGTTAAAAAATGTGACGATGCGCATCATGGAGATGGGACTTTAAAAAAAAAAATGTTTTTTTTTATTATTTTAGTGTCTGTTCTATCCAATACACGCAACGTCCTGAGCCTACGTAACACGTACATTCAAATGGAAATCGCTTTATTGTGCAGAAGGAGCTCTAAAATACAATTGCACACTAGCAGCCATAGGTGTTATAGGATGAGTTTGGCTGAAACTGCGAATACTGAAAGTGAAACCAGTCCAGCAGTGTGAGAGAATGTCCGTTTGAAGCGCAAGAGTGATCTGCTCTGTCTGCGCAAGAGAAAATTCAAGTTTATAATCCTAATGTCAAATGTCATGTCTGATTAGATTTCATCAGTAAATTACTATTATTTAACTGGATAAGCATGCACTTCCATTAAATATGAATTTTTGAAAAGAATATTTAGATGTAATCCTAGAATATATAATTTAAGAAAAATAAAAGGAACAGTAATTTTAGCTACATTTTAAAGGAAAGGAACTGTTTTGCATATGTCTTTAAAGTTATAATAAAATAAAAAATAAAAAACTTTCAATCTTAACTTTTCTTGATTCAGGCTTAGTTTAAAGAATCATGAACTGAAACGAACCGTGAGTTCTGTATCGTGAACTGAACCAAATCGTGAGATTAGTGATCCGTTACACCCCTACATAGCATCCTAACCGTGGCCATAGTTTGCATCTGTTACAATCTTTTATTGTATTTTATGATGGAATTTGTAAAAATTGTCCACAACACCATGAAAGTTTTTAAATGAAGACATTTGATGCTACTGCAAAGATGGGTGTTGGGTGTTACTATGGTGTATTAGTCAATGGGCAGAATACAGACAAAAGAATAATAATTAGATGCACTTCAATATGTCACAGGTGTGAATGGCTTACAGACTGCTGATCGGTCCAAAAATTTACATTTCTAGCATTCGCCATGATATCTTTGTGTTGTTGTTGTTTTTGCTATCCTTCGTTTGAGCATAACCCCAAGGCCAGTTGTGGTCCAATAATGTGTATACATGCTACAATCACATCATCTAGGTTTTTTAGTTAGATTTTGCAAAAACTGGAATAGTATGATTTCAGTCAGACTAAAGCGTTTACATGACATTTTAAAAATACGTATTATTGCTTTAGTCTGACCAAAATCAAACTTTAATGTGCATGTAAATGCACCCACCGTTCTAACTGTTGTGTGAAACCATCAAGCCAATTATTGTAAGAATCACATATTGTTCTTAGAGAAAAGCAGCTAAACCTGCATAAACTAGTTTGTTTGTACTCTAATTCACTATAACCTTTTCAGATATGACTGTATAGTATAGTTTTTTTGTCATCCCAGTGTTGTCTGAATAAAGGTATTTTTGTCAGATTGTTTTTGGAATTGGTTCAGTAGACAGAGTTTAGTTTTAGGGACTAATATTAATCCTAATCGATGGCTGTTCTTTTTGTTTTCTCTTTATTTATTTTTTAACCAAATGTTTATTTTATTTTGAAATATCCCTTCTTCCAACAGGCATACAACAATTTGTGCATACACAACACTCAAATCCATAAACTAGTAAATAGAGACACACTCACACACACACAAAATGCAATAGTAATAACGGTAATAGTAAAGAAAAACAACAATGACAATGATAATTCATACAAAACAATTCAGTTCTTTTTGTTTTTTTGACAAGTTTAGTCACACAAGTCACACAGACAACTCTTTTCTTTGTTGTGTAATTACTTTAATTCAATGCATGTGAGCATTCAGTGCATAGCCTAGATTGTATAAACACAGAAATGTAATCAGGACTGTTTGCCCTGAAGCATGTTTATAAGGTCAGCCTTGCCCTTGACACAGGAATTCACCTTCACAATCTGTGTCAGATAGATTTGTCCCATGCAAGTGTGCCTGTTTTATCTCACAACTCTTTGGCACCCATTTCTTGCCCTTTCCATCATGTTTTTTCAAACTACTTGCAGGTTTGTAAGTGCAAGATGTGGGCTCGATGACAAAGACAACCTCACCACCACCCCTCCCACCTCTATCTTGCAGCAAATGGATCCTTGAGTGATTTGAGTTACTCCTGCAGCCATGGGCTAGAAAAAGGCCTGTGCTCTGCTTGCAACTAAAATAGAAGACCAAGAGGGGGAGGGGAAGAGAGAACCAAATCAAATTTTCTCCCTAAGAGCCAGGCTTTCCTTTTTTATATATATATATATATATATATATATATATATATATATATATATATATATATATATATATATATATATATATAATATATATATATATATATATATTAGTTATGGCAGTATTTAAAGGAGAAATGGTGGCCTGCTCCCTCCGTGCATGACTCTCTTTATTTTTGAAGCCTGTGGGCCCTCTTCTAGCCCGGGAGTGCCTCTTTTCGGAAAGGGGGGAGGAGTAGCAGAATCAAGTTACGGCCCCGTGTGCCCTAAGCTGAATCAGAGGAGAAAGCAATATCACGTCAACATAAAACTAATCTTATGTGCTCTGATTTGCTTAAGCCTCAGTATGCAGTTGTTTAAAGTGAGTTTGCAGTGCTATATTGTATTTGTAATGTAACTAGTTGGCTGCTAAATATTGTGTATGCAGCAAGGGCGTAGGTTTGATTTTGTCAAATCAATTCCCCACGGAAGCTGAGGATTTTTGCATTTATGATAGACTTTTGACCACAATTTCATGTCATCTAAAGCCTTTATTTATAGATATGGTAGCCAACACACGCATAAAGGGAGTATTTTCCTGAGACAATAATTACACAATTTTGATTATGTAAACCAATAACATTACAATTTAGCTTTCTGTACTTAATGATAGAATATCTAAACAAGCATACATTCATAACTGAAAAAAAAAAAAAAAAACATTATTCAGGGATTGATATTAAGGTTTTTAATCTATACTGACTACAAGAATATGTTAATTAATGAATTCTGTAATGTTATAAGTTAAAGGTAACTAATGACGACAAGGAGGCATTTTAACAGTGACTTAACTTCACCTGCCACTCTTCCTGCTCTGTCTGAGCTGCTACCTGGCAGGAATGCTTCTGTCACCTGACCTGACAAATTAACACATTGATGCATGCCATATGAACAGTGAGGAAAAACATTTATGGCTTAGTTAAGTATTATTATTACCATTATTGTTGACTCTACACATTAGCAACTGAGAAAATATTTTAAGTGACTTACGCTTTGACTGTTTGTAAAGTAGCTACTAATGTCCACCTTTCTTTTTTTGGCTGCCATCCTGAATCAGCATATCACCAAATTAGCTTAATTGCCACACACACACACACACACACACACACAAACTAATGTTTAGGCTTGCCACTCATCCTGTGGTTTAAAAAAATGCACTGTCCCTGAATCAATATGAGACGCGATTTGTCCCGTATTTTCGTGTACAGAACTGTTGGTATAAGGATGGTGTCTTCCTCACTTACCTGTAGCCTGCATGATGCGTATCTAGTTGAAGAAGCTTTGGCGCTTTGTACAACTGGATGTAGCTACAGCTTCTTACACATTAGCAAGAAATGGCAAAGCCAATCCTATTAGCGACGTGGGTTAGGGAGGCGGGACTCATAGTAGAGAACGAGATCTGTTAACCGTTTGTGTACCACAAATTCTGATGCTGCCTGTCTGGTCCAGGACGCTCTTGTAAAAGAGAATCTTAATCTCAATGAGACTTTTCCTGGTTAAATAAAATAAATAAAAGCCACAAGACACCGACGGACAACAGTGGTTATATATTTTAATTGTTTGATCAAAATTATTGCTAGGGACAATTCAGTAGTTGCTGGATATTGGTAGGGACATGTCCCTAGCGTCCCTGCTAAATTCTATGCCCTTGGTATGCAGTACCTTCATAGGAGGTTGTTCAGTCGTATTCTGTTGTGTAATCCATCTTGGCTGTAATTAGGGCTGAAACTATTAGTCAAGGTTATTGACAACGTCAGCAATAAAAAATTGTCGACCACAATTTTCGTTGTCGAATAATTGTTTGATCTCATTTAACTTAGCATGAGATCACGTTAAACTCTAATGATGGTGCGCGAGAGGAGCACTTCAGCTCGCGCCTGATTGAGGAGAGGAAGAAAACAGCTCACAGTCCAGATGCACTCCAGACTTTCCAAACAGCTTCAGGTGGTGTAGATCGCAAAGTATGAGGGAATTATACAAAATTACAAAATAAGAAAAATACAGAAGCACTCTCGTTGTTAAATAAAGCGCTGCGCTTGATGCAGCTAGATTATTATGTGATAGCGCACAACTTAGTGAATATTAAACGTGTTGCGGTGTGTATCTTATCATGAAGAAAATCGGCGACATGCAGCTCTTTTTTAAGAAGAGAGAGTTTGTTTATTTGTGAGTTAAAGATGGATCAAAACCAAGTGAAAAAAAAAAGGTAGTCTTCGCCCATTATACACTGCAACAAAATACAATTTTGATTTGTTGTTGTTTTGGTTTGTTTTCCAATATAAATATCTAAAACTCCTTTAAAACAATATACATTTTCTTTAGCAGCTATACTGCAGAATATTAAATTTGAATCTGAGAATGTTGAATATAATATTAAATATTTAAATATTTTAAAATATCTAAAAATACTTAAAACAATATACATTTACCTGAGAAGCAGCATATAAGATATTTAGACTTGCTTTCAGAGAATATATCTTGAATATAAGTATATTTTGACTTTACTGCACTCGCAGAAGTATAACCAAGTGAAAAAATACACTTATATTCAAGATAGATTCTCTGTCTAAATATCTTGTATGTTGCTTCTCGAGTGAATGTATCTTGTTTTAAGGATTTTAGACAATTTTAAATGGAAAACAAGACAAAACACTGAATTAAACTTGATAAAAATTATTTTTTCCCTTTAATTTATTGAGGTATTTTTAAAAGATGACTTTGGCCTCTTTATTGTTAGTAAGCACATTTAATACAACCTTTTAAGTCGGGGCACAAGCTGAATAATCGGTTAAGAGCTAATGATTAATCGTTGCAATAATCGCCGAATAATCGAACAGTCGTTCTAATAATCGTTAGATTAGTCGATTATCAAAATAATTGTTAGGTGCAGCCCTAGCTGTAATAAGATGTGATAGTGAAAAGCCAAATGAGGGCTAGTTTCATGGCCTTGAATGGCAGCTGAAATTGAGCCTGGGGAGATTTTTATCACTCTCTGCAGTAACAGTGTGCCTGTTTATTTCCCTTTTTACTGCAGGGAAGGGTGGAGCACACGTCCCCTTTTGGTGAATCTTTTCTCACTAAATGTTATCTTCAAATCTGCAAATGGCCTGTATGCTGTTATCAAGTGAAGAAGGATTCTTTTGAGAAAGAACAGAGGTAGGGGATGCGGAGCAGCAGAATTGCTTCGGGAATAACACAAAAAATCTAACATATCTTTCATGTAATTGAGTTCTTCAGTTCAGTTTAACTTAAATACTACTGCCACAAAAAGCCAAAACATTGCAGCTATGCCAACTAGGGATGTAACATTTTCAAGGTTTCACAATATACCTCGGTTTTAAAACAGATGGTTATCATACCTTTGGAATCTTCTCATTGGTGGTATTGCGTGAATATAAAGACAGATTTTTACAGAACTTTTCTAAAATCCAAATCTGTATAATTATGACAGAATCGGCAACATTTACAGCATCATATAAACTTGGCGAGATAAAATAAATCTTTAAATTGCACCTTCCTTGTGTTACATTCGACTGTCACTCAAGTTTAAAGGTGACATGCTGGTGTGCAACGCATCAAGAGCACATCAGAAGTGCAGCACGAGCAGAGTGCAGCGCTAGTGCATCATACAGACATGTCCGAGCCTGAACCAAGTCTGCTGTCTGGGATTACTTCGGTATGTTAAAGACCCACGAGGCACCATCAATGTTGATGGTTACCCAGTCTTTAAAGTTTATCGCAAAAAAGGATCAGCTCAGGTGGGAAACACCTCAAACCTTAAGCACCATCTCCGTGAGCACCATCCCACGGAATTTGCGAGATGGATGGAAGTGGAAATACAGTGTACAGGATAATAAATTATAGCCCCTGTTTTATAAAAACACCAGATTCAAAGTTTTACATGATTTGTTATGACTATGTAGGCTAAAGTTATGTTTATGCTTTGTCACATTCACAAATGCAGCAAACGGTTTAAAGCACTCATTCAACATTATGATGTGCCAGCTCTTTGTTCATTTGTCTAAGTGCAGCGCAACAGTAGGCCAACAATGTGTTTGATACTATTAATAACATGTTTTACTTGTAAAACATAGTACTAAATAGGGTTTACAAAGTGTATGGCTTTTGGTGTGCAGGAAATTGACATTGACAATATGCATGCAGAAAACTGACAGTGAATCTGTGGCAGAAACTAGTATTGGACAAAATGGCAATAAATAAACTGCAAATGAATAATATATTTTCAGTAGGTATTGTTTAGAATTAAACTAAATCACAAATGCAACAAATTACTGAATGCATACAAATGCATATCTAAGTGTTAACCTGGGCATTAATAATTACAAATTATTACAATACAATTTCATAAATCCTAAAATAACAATAACAAAATATTTTTTCTCGTGATAATCATCTGACTACTGTACATATTGCATTTTTTTTTATTGTTTTACCTGTTTGAGATAATTATTTTTTTTTTTTTACCATGTCAGATTACGAGAATGTCCTGATGTTCAAGAGGTAAAGGATTAACATTGAAGAAATCCAAAATAAAGTTCAAGAATTGGTTATAACTGAAATATTTCTCTGTGTGTTTATCAGACATCTTTTATAACCAAATATTAAACTGCTAATAATATCATCAATGCACCTCAATACCGTGATATCGTAATACTGTGGTAATTTTTGTGATGGTTATCGTACTGTGAAAAGCCATACCGTTACACCCCTAATGCCAACACTGAAATGGAGAAAAATGGCTTCAACGTTTTTTTGATTGTCCAGCTGAATGTGCATTTTAAAACAGTCTCACTCCATTTCCTTTTAAAGAGCACCAATTATGGTTTTTCAAATATTACCCTTTATGTAGTGTGTTATATAGCTGTTTGTGAATGTAAAAAAGTCTGCAAAGTTTCAAAAATCAAAGTGCACGACAAATGGATTTATTGACACCCAAAAGAAAGAACCGATTCTGAACACCTGAAACGGGTCATTAGTAATTCCAGACTTACTTCCTGTACTAACCTACGTAATTTGGTAACAAAAAACCCGCCTCTGGTTTTCATTGGCTGCTCACGAACAGCTTTGACCCGCCCTCAAACACTACACAAAGCGGTAGACCAATCACAACAGACTGGGACATCTGACCAATCAGAGTATGCTCTCTGAAAGGAGGAGTTTAGAATCAATCCTTTAGAATGGATCATTGAACGAGTCATTTTTGACACTGGGGGAAAAAAGGTAATGCTGCAATTTAAATTATGAGCAAATTAAAGTGTTTCTTGACCTTGGATGCATTTAAATCCATTGTATGAGACCTTTAAAACAAAATTAGGCACGTTTAAAAACCATAATAGGTGCTCTTTAACCTGATCATAAGTAAAGCTGAAGGATGTAATTTCTGCAATGCAAGCGCCACCAAATGGAATTGCAAAAATAAACAGTGTTTTCAAAACAGTTTTCTGAATACACACCTGGTCTGCAGTAGTTCAAACAGTCAGATAGACTCGCCCTTGACTCATGCCATTGGTTGTGTAATGTTGTTAGGTGGGGTCTAAACGGGTCGCTCAAAACAAACATAGGAATTTTTATAGTGCCACAGAGAAACAATGTTTACAATTTTCGAGAAAATTAACCTATGAATGGCTTACTAATTGTTGTCTCTGCATATTAAGCTGGGAGAGAAGAAAGTATTTTAACACTGAAAAAGTTACATACATAAGCTTTAAGTCAAACCTAGGGAAGCCCCGGTACTGATACTAGTATATACCACGCTCATGTACTCATGCTCCTAAAAATGCTCTGAAACCAAAAAAAAGTCTGACTAATCTGATGTACGAATGTCATTACATAAACATTCAGCACACAAAGTAAAATCAGGTTATGTCCTAGTGAGATTTATTTAACCGCAAAAGCGTCGATTTAATAAGATAAATATATAGTTTGCAAATGCAGCGTGCTTAAAATGTGTGCACTTTAGAATGTGTGGAGACAGTGTTGTGCCGACGCCGGCTGCACGCACCTTTTTAAAGCTCCTCCTTGGCTCACAGGAAAACACTGTCATGAGCATCGCGGGCTCTGTTTGTAGCAGATGACAGCGAACAGAGCGCAAATTCACTTTGTTGCATGAGGCACATACAGAGTATATACTTATTTAATTAAAAAGCAGCATTTTGCAGTTGAATAATTACTTTGTCACGTTGCGACCGGCTTTTCCAGACTGAAAATCTACTGTCATAAAAACAGAAACACTTCAAAATAAAAGCTTCATTTAAATGAAAAAAATTATGACAGAAATATATCACTATTGTAAAGGTGTGTAATATTCACTGTATTACTAATAATACTTCTACTAATAATAAATCAATGGTAATTGTATTGTATTTAAGTAGGCCTGTCATGATTATTAAATAATCGCCTGATCGCGGTTATTTGATCTAGCCGCGGTTATTGGGCATTCTAATTCCAATCTCATTTTAATTCCCAAATAAGGGAATTTTAAGTGAATATACTGTATAAATGCCATGAACGGCACATTTGTGTGTCATTCAGTTGAACTCCGAGTCCGAGCATCACTGAGCCACCTGCGGACGTCAACCAGCTCCTGTCCGGAAGAGCGCGTGAAGAGGCTCAAGCGCTCTGATGCACGCTCTGTCAGCAGAGGCTCGTACCAAATTCCCGCGAAAATATAAACGAACAAGTATAAACTTTTATAGTGAATGCAAAGCACTCCGGTTTCACTTTAAACGATTGTGTAATGGCAAATATTCCTGGTTCATACACACACTGTTAATGACACACAGTGACACAAAGGAAACGCACTCTTCTGTGGAGTGACGATGAAACGAAATCTCAAAGGCTTTGCTTCATGACAAATAAGCGTTGGTGGGTTTAATCAGAGCATTAAAATAACGTGTGAAAGTGAAGAAATTAGGACAGAAATATTTTACAATTGCATAAAATAATAAAATATTATATAAATATAAAAAAATATATATTACAATTATTTATTATAAAAAATATAAAATGTAAAATATGAGTTCAAAAAACAACAGTGTAAATGTAAAGATGACCAAAAAGAGAGACATCTTTTAAGTATTTGAAATATTTTGATATTTAACACATTATTTTTCATGTCATTCATAAGTTTTTAAAGCCTTAAAAGAAAATCACATATTCCTATTTTATTATTTGATATATATATTTCAAGTTAAATGTGTAAAAATGACTTCTTAAGGTGTATGAAGCAAACATGCAGAAAAAAATCACACCTTAAAAAAATATGACAATTTAAATGACAATTAATCATCTTATCCCTAAAACAGGAAATTCATTGTCATAATCGCAATTATTTGTTTAACAATTACTCATAATCCTGACAGCCCTATATTTAAGCAATATCTGACATCTGTGATTCTCTGTAGTGCAGAATTTTATTTGACAAAATACAACTCCCATGTTGTATTCTTGGATTGTGCTGCGAGGTAACTGTATAAACAGTTGTGCTCAAAAGTTTGCATACCCTTGGAGAATTGGTAATATATGTACCATTTTTAAAGAAAACATGAGTGAGCAGGCAAAACACATTTCTTTTATTTCTTATGGGATTCAGATTCAACTGTAGGTTATAACAGAATGGCACAATCATAAAACAAAACATGGCAACAAAGAAAAAAATGAAATGACCCCTGTTCAAAAGTCTACATACCCTTAGTTCTTAATACTGTGTATTGCCCCCTTTAGCATCAATGACAGCGTGCAGTCTTTTGTAATAGTAGTCTATGAGGCCCCAAATTCTTGCAGGTGGTATAGCTGCCCATTCGTCTTGGCAAAATGCCTCCAGGTCATGCAAAGTCTTTGGTCGTCTTGCATGAACCGCACGTTTGAGATCTCCCCAGAGTGGCTCGATGATATTAAGGTCAGGAGCCTGTGATGGCCACTCCAGAACCTTCACCTTTTTCTGCTGTAACCACTGGAGGGTCAACTTGGCCTTGTGCTTAGGGTCATTGTCATGCTGGAAAGTCCACGTGTGTCCCATGCGCAGCTTTCGTGCAGAAGAATGCAAATTGTCTGCCAGTATTTTCTGATAACATGCTGCATTCATCTTGCCATCAGTTTTCGCAAGATTCCCTGTCCCTTTAGAGCTCACCTCCCCCCCCCCCCCCTTCACTATAGGCCTTGTTGACCCCTCTCCAAACATAGCGCTTATGGTTGTGACCATAAAGCTCTATTTTGGTCTCGTCATTCCAAATTACAGTGTGCCAGAAGCTGTGAGGCGTGTCAAGGTGTTGTTGGGCATATTGTAACCGGGCTTTTTTGTGGCATTGCTGCAGTAAAGGCTTCTTTCTGGCAACTTGATCATGCAGCTCATTTTTGAGTCAGTACCATCATATTGTGCTCCTTGAAACAACCACACCGTCTTTTTCCAGAGCAGCCTGTATTTCTCCTGAGGTTACCTGTGGGTTTTTCTTTGTATCCCGAACAATTCTTCTGGCAGTTATGGCTGAAAACTTTCTTTGACCTTGGCTTGGTATCAAGAGATCCCAGAATTTTCCTCCTCTTAATAAGTGATTGAACAGTACTGACTGGCATTTTCAAGGCTTTGGATATCTTTTTATATCCTTTTCCATCTTTATAAAGTTCCATTACCTTGTTACGCAGGTCTTTTGACAGTTCTTTTCTGCTCCCCATGGCTCAGTATCTAGCCTGCTCAGTGCATCCACGTGAGAGCTAACAAACTCATTGACTATTTATACACAGACACTAATTGCAATTTAAAAAGCCACAGGTGTGGGAAATTAACCTTTAATTGCCATTTAAACCTGTGTGTGTCACCTTGTGTGTCTGTAACAAGGCCAAACATTCAAGGGTATGTAAACTTTTGATCAGGGCTATTTGGGTGATTTCTGTTATCATTATGATTTACAAAAGGAACCAAACAACTATGTGATAATAAATGGCTTCATATGATCACTATCCTTAAATAAAAGACAGTTTTTTTGCATGATCTGTCATATTTTCAAAATCATGCCAACATTTCACAATTTTTGCCAGGGTATGCAAACTTTTTAGCACAAAATTTTATGCTGAAAATTATTTTCTTTTCTTTTTTTTTTTTCTCCCCAATTTGGCATGCCCAGTTCCCAATGTGCTCTAAGTCCTCGTGGTGGCGTAGTGTTTTGCCTCAATCCGGGTGGTGGAGTACGAATCTAAGTTGCCTCCGCGTCTGAGACCGTCAATCCGCACATCTTATCATGTGGCTTGTTGAGTGCGTTACCGTGGAGACATAGCACGTGTGGAGGCTCATGCTATTCTCCGCGGCATCCACGCACAACTAGCCACGCGCCCCACCGAGAGCAAGAACCACATTATAGCGACCGCTAGGAGGTTACCCCGTGTGACTCTACCCACCCTAGCAGCAAGGCCAATTGGTTGCTTAGGAGACCTGACTGGAGTCACTCAGCACGCCCTGGATTCGAACATGCAACTCCAGGTGTGGTAGTCAGCATCTTTACTTGCTGAGCTACACAGGCCCCCTTGAAAATGTATTGTTATATTTTCATTTGATTAAAGTTTAATTAATTAATGTATTTAAACACCATTTTGATGTTTAAATTGAAATAAACTGTTGATATGGAGTTCAGAAAAAAAAAAAAAAAAAAAAACAGGTATTGGACTCGGTACCTGGACTTGTCAAACCCATCTTTCACTGGTTAGATCGTAGTCTAAAACAGGGGTTTTCAGCCGAACCGCTTTGACATTAATGATTCATTTGAAATACCCCCTGATATTTTAAGTAATTTTAACCTTTAGAAATATAATTGGTTTCATCTTTGCACTTTATTTTTTGTAATATTTCTTTATATTTTAATGAACCTTTATTACATCTATTGTTCTTTTCTTATAATATTTATACATTTCACTTCATTTAATTCACCATTGTCATTTCTGTCCCAATCAGAGTTTGCACTACATTCCCAGTAGTAAAATATTTACACACACACACACACACACACACACACACGTTGGTGCAGCTATCATTATGAGGACTCTCCATAGACATAATGATTTTTATACTGTACGAACTATAGATTCTATCCCCTAACCCTACCCCTAAACCTAACCCTCACAAAAAACTTTTTGCATTTTTACATTTTCAATAAAACATCATTTAGTATGTTTTTTTTTTTAAGAGATTTGAATTATGGGGACACTAGAAATGTCCTCATAAACCACATTTACAGCATAATATCCTTGTAATTACCAGTTTGTAACCTAAAAAAAAAAGGTCTCGTAAACCAGTTAAACCTGCCCACGCGCGCACACGCACACACACACACACACACACACACACGTGTTGGTGCAGCTATCCTTATGAGGACTCTCCATAGACATAATGATTTTTATACTGTACGAACTGTAGATTCTATCCCCTAACCCTAACCCTATCCCTATCCCTAACCCTCACAAAAAACTTTCTGCATTTTTACATTTTCAATAAAACATCATTTATTTATTTATTTATTTATTTAAGCAATTTAAATTATGGGGACACTAGAAATGTCCTCATAAACCACATTTATAGCATAATACCTTTGTAATTGCCAGTTTGTAACCTAAAAAAATTTCCTCGTAAACCACCCAAACCCGCACACACACACACACACACACACACATGTGTGCTCTCATCTAATTGAGGTAAGAAATTTGCGCTGAAGCCATAGGCACAAGTTTGGTTTAAAGAACAAATTGACACACTTGGTTTACCTTGTGTTCTTGTTTTTTTTTTTTTATTTGGTAAATGGCGGAACAACATTTGGAATAATCAGTTTTTAAAAATCAATAAATGATAGACATATTTTCGTGTGCAATCTCTACACTCTTTCACAAACCCCCTTGAGTTCCCTCACGAATCCCCAGGGGTTTTGGGAAACCTTAGTCTAAAAGACCCAATTTCGGTAACATCTCAATTTTGACAAAATATGTAGTTACAGCATTTTAGGTTTTACAGAGCATATGCGTTTCAAATAATTTTTTGGCATATGCTTTTTCTATGTGTAAGAATTTGCACCAAAAAGACTTGCTTTGTTTGGAAACCACATGTAAATTACTCCTTGTTAAGCCCTTACAATGCGGAATACCCTCATGTTTGACATGTAATGTCTTTTTCCATGTCACTCTCTTTATCTCTCGCTGTATAGGAAATGCCATGTCTTTCAGGAGCTTTTTGTTGGAGGGTGCAGTTGTGAGCGTACTGAACAATAGAGGAGATTTGGTTGCAGTTAGCTTCCATTATTGGCAGTGTCGAGACCTCCCAATATTTAGCTTTACCAAATGCATTTATTGCTACTCCATTATACTAGCGTCAGACGGGTATTGACGTAATAAGAAGCGCGTTGGCTTGCTAGCACTTGCCACATGTTGCTAGTGTGGCACCTTGGTCTCTCTTAGGTTTTTTTTGCTCATACTTGCTCTTCTTTGTAAATATGTGTGTTAGTTTTCCCTTTTGCTTCGTATGTTCATTATATTTTAGAAAGATCTTCCCAAATTTGAACGATTTGTTCATTATATCCAAACACTGCATTGACTGTTAACTGCTTTCTGTGTATTTGTTGTGCAGGTTGTCAGATCTGAGATGTATTTGGCATTTACACTGAGCTACACAACTTTAAAGTTGTGCATTTCCACAATCAAACTCTCGCCTGAACTTTGCGTGTGCTCATCGCACTGCTGAACCTGAAAAAAACCCTCCATAAAAAGCATTCATTAGCACTGAGCCCTCCAGCAAGTCCAGCTACCACAATTAAAGAAGCAGGATGTTAATTTTTTACTTATAGGTTAAACGCTCATTGAACTGGATTTAAGAGTTGGAAAACAGATCAAAATTGGATTATTTCACCTGTTAACTTGAATTGCAAAGTAGAAAAGAAACCTGCTTTTTATAATCTCTCAGTTTTTCATAATGCATTATTTAAAATATGCATTTGACTGTATTTGATAAGCAGATTTGAGCAGAAAAGCCTGTAGTTAAGTGTCTTACAAAGCACCCTGAGGTAATAGCCTATATATTGTGTTTTCTCTTTCAGAGCCTTAACACAAATTAATGGACAATGGCTGATTGTAATTGAATGACTTCCTCCGTAATAGGTTTTTGCTTTGTAGAGGAAATGAGTAAGAATTCCTAAATGGTGAATATGAACAGATGTGTTACATGGTGATATTGTTCATCATCACTCAACTATTGCTCAAGGTTAATTATTTATTATCGCCTTTCATCTTTAGGCTTTGGCCAGTCACACCTCTTTATGGACTGATTTACCTTGATGTGGTGGAACAACTATAACAACATAGATGTTTAACATAAAAGTTATAAAACTTTCTGCAGTTCAAGAGTTCGCATTTAGGCTTGGTATTATCTAATCATTTGAATCAAATTTCTGAATTTGCAATGTTCTCATGGACTGTATGAACAGATCAAGTTTATGATTTTGATAGTAAACAAGTTTAATGTCGTCTCATAAACTGGAAGATCCTGAACTCAGCGGTTGCCTTTCCACAAAGCTAAATCGTGACTGAATATTCTCTCCTAGCTGTTTTACTTCCTTGTAAAAACAAAATCACAAAAATTAATGAGTATCTCAACCACAGCGTAAAAATAACGAGTGGGTGCTTTTTAGCTCTTTGCAGGCTGCGAGCACGGTTGAGCCCACCCTCAAGGCATCTGTGTTCCCATACCTAGCGCCTCAGTGAACCACAATAACCTTCTCATTTCATGGGCTTTAATTTCAATTAGCTATGACTGATCGTTCACTTTGATCGTATTAGTCTCCCCTCAGAGCCCCAATTGCTTTTTATACACACTCATACTTTCCTGTTGATTTTACTAAACCCTCTGGAATTAGAAGTAGTGATGGAATGTCAAATGTTTGATTTCCACTTCCTACAGCTGTCCCACATCTTTCAACTCTGGGTTCTCGCTCTATATGTCTCTCTACACTCAGAAAACAATGTCACAAATCATGTTGTGCATTAGGCTGATGTTTCCAGTCTAGTGTTTGTTGTGGAGATTTTTTGTGCATACGCAATCCACTCTGATTAAAAAAGAAAGTTACTTTCCTTACTACAAATAGATGGCCATTTTTAAGCATCTGGCGAGAAATTTAAATTCCAGGACTTGGGATATCCAGAGAAATGGGTTGTAATCCTCTATTTGAGTGAGGGCATTGGGGTCAACTCCTTCTGGTACCTGTGTGGATCTGAATGTCTCAGATGTGGTGACACTCTGTCTGAGGTGCATTTCTGACCTGCATCGGGCACTAATCCACACAAAGTCTCTGTTCATTTTAATACTTGGACAAAGGCTGTTTGGAGAAAGTGATCTGTGTGAAAGGCTGATTTCACCTCTCTGCCTTTGGCATCATATTGTCTGACTTAGAATTCACTCTGCATTGGCAAACAGTGCTAGAGCAGGGTTCTACAGTGCGAGCGTTTCACTTGTGTTTGCGAGTGAAAATTACTGCGTGCGAATGTGGCTAATCATTTGGGCACACCAGGGCAAGTGACATCTGACACCTGAATTATGAACTTGTATAGTACCATCAGAATAAAAACTCCCTAATGCAAATAACATTATATAGAAAATATTTTTAAAGTGTTTTTATTCTAGTTGTTTTTGCATTAAAAGTGCTGTTTTCTCACTCTAATATACCTGAAACAGCGCTCATGCAGGCGCGCTCTTTCTCCCTTTCTTATGTACATGCAGAAACTGAAAAAGAGTGAAGCAGCATAGGCAGATATACCACGTAAAGATGGTTTTAGCGGAGTTAAATGATGGAAAGCATTTGAATTATCCGTCAATATTTTTACATTTAGTAAATGACGAATGTCTTAACTTGGCACTCATGCACGAGATGTTGAAAACTAGCGGTAAACTGTGCAACGACCAAAGACGGTCGTCTAGCGCAGTGGTTCTTAAACTGGCCCTGGAGGCCCCCCAGCACTGCACATTTTGCATGTTGCCCATTTCTGACGAGTTGATGAGTTGAATCATGTCTTTGATTGAGGAGACATCCAAAATGTGTTGTGTTTGGGGGCCTCCAGGCAGGTTTGAGAACCACTGGTCTAACACATTTTTATAGAAGAATAATTACAAAACAGCATATATGAACACAAAAACAGGCATCTTCAGTGAAGAATCTGGGGTAATTTTTGTGTGCGACTGTTGTCATAGGAAATCTATTGTTAACATTTTATAATAACTTTTATGAAAAACATTTACAAACATTGTTGCATTATTCACTCACTGAGCACTTTATTTGGAACACTATGGTCCTAATAAAGTGCCCAACATCCCCAATCTCTGAACTTCAGTAGGGTCAAAAAGAACTCTCAGAACATTGTTTGGAGATATGCAGATCATAAAGTGTATGAAAATTCAGTGTCTTGACGTGTTTTCTGTTTGTTTTTTAGTGACGTTACAATCCTTTTTTTATGCAATAATGGGCTCCTTTATGCAACATTTTCTCCCATTTTTTTTTTTTACCAGATAATATACAGTAATCATAGTTTTCTTTACTCTGTTTCTTTTTAGGTACTCCAAAGGTTTTTTTAGTGAGTTTGTGGCTTTTGCCTGGTGATACCGTCTCTCAATGCTGATACTTATGAGGTTGATTAGCCTATACTGTGGTACCCCAGATCATCATGTACTTTCACACTTGCTACCCTGTGAGGTAAGAGCTTTACTTTGTTATTTCAGAGCCTGGTAAATTGCTGATAAATCTGCTATATGTACATTACTTCCTCTACTATAAGAGCGACTTTATCTTCCATTCCAAAATTGTACCTTTCATCTGTGTGGTTTTATACATTGATTGTATATTATTCTTTTGTTAATCAGAGCCTGTCGTATTTCCCAAAAGCCTTCCTAAACTTAGCTGAATGCTTTGTGAAATTAAACTGCTGGTAAGTGGTTTGAGTGCTCTGCTCTCGGTTGCCAGAGGGTCCCCTCTTTTTCAAAGGCTCACGTCATAGCCAACTGCATTTGTCTCCGAATCTGACTGCTGCAATTTTTATTCACCTCCCTTACCTTTGGCTGTATTTTCGGAGGGAGAGAGGGAGCATACAGCAACCCTGATTGCCAAAGACCAGAGATTAACCCTTAACCCCGTGCCTCAGACAGAGACAGGCCTACGCAATCAGCGGGTTTCCTGTCTCATAATTATTGGCGCTTGATTGGTCTGTCAGAGACCAGATCCCCCTGCAGCCCACCTCTAGCGTTCCACTCCACATTAATGACCCACAGACATATGAGAACATGTGTTTACCTGTAGAACTCCATGCATACAGCATCACTGTTGGAACCAATGTGCTGGGATTATCTCAGGGACTTTAGGGCTTTGATTTTGATTAGGCTTTAGTTGAGATGTTGCTCAGAGCCATAGTTTAATCAGATTGTGATGTATTAATCTGGATGTTGGGATGTTTACATGGGGCTGGTGGGATGGCTGGCTGGAGGGAGGGACTGTTCCACTCAATTGCAGCCACATGTTTGCAAAGGATGTGGAGCTGAACGAGGCCGTGTGATCTGCCAGACTTTAAACAGGGCCCTCGCCTGTGGGCAGCTCTGAAGTTTTCCAGCGTGTAGCTCCAGCCTCTTCATTACTGTGGTTTCTGGGTAAACACATTGCCCAGTTGCTGTACAATATCACATTTATAAACTGTACTCACACTGCCGAAGATTGCCATACAATCGCTCAGACAAATCTGTTCTTGTAGTGACTTAAACCAACACACACACAGACCACACGCGTATACACAAGTTATGTTGGGATGGCACATGGAATATTTAATATGTGCTGGTGAACATTTGCAAAGAGCAGAGCCAGGAAAACTTTCAAACATGCACATACAGCATGATGGAAAGTGACATTAATTAATTCTGGTTTTGGTTATAATATTTTGTCCATCTATTTTATATGATTTGTTTGTCTAAGTTTATGAAATGTGAGTTGGTGCCATTTTTAGATAGGTGTGCTCCGTTGTTGCCTGCATCAACAAAATCTCTCAGCAGTCCACTTTGTTCATCATTTAGTACATTTACATGCACAGTTATAATCGAGCTACAGTCTTCATCTGTCCGAGTATACATGACATGGCGTAATCGAATATATTTGAAGGACAACAAATACTATGAGTTAAAAACACGTAATGTGAGGCCTGTCTTTCAGAGCATGTGCACAAAAAAAGGCCAATTGTGTTACGATAAACGTGTATACATGCTGGATGAAGCTGAGCTACAATCGCATTATTTAGGTCATTTAGTCTGACTTTGCAAAAAACAAACTGATTACACTCGGACTAAAGCATGACGTTTTAAAAAGAATAATTATTGTTTTAGTCTGACTAAAATCAAGCTTTTAAAGTGAATTTAAACACACAGAGTGTTGGATCTCAGATCAAAGTGTCCATATGTCACGTTCTATCTATGAGTGAAGTCTTTAGAACAAAGGCCTTTACTGCTCTTCCTGCTGCTCTAATTAGGCAAACTGAAATGATTAGTCGACGTTATCGACTACGTCGACAATAAAAAAAAATTGTAGACAAAAATGTTTTTGTCGAATAGTCATTTGATCTCATTTAATGTAACATGAGATCACATTAAACTCTAATGGTGCGTGAAAGGAGCACTTCAGGAAAGTATGAGGAAGCATTTCTCGTTATGAAATAAAGTGGACCCGGAACTCAAGCAAAACTTGCATGTCAGAGCGTCTTTAAATGAAACACTCCGGCATTATATCTTTAATGCATCCTTTATTCAAATGAAAAAAATAAGGAAGCAGGTCATGTAAATAATTACAATCTCCGAAACTGGCATTTCTCTGTGTGGTCAGTGCCTCTTCTATGAGTCGCGTGTAGTGATCCGACTGCACCCGGCTGATGTACTCTGGCACGGGGACGCATTTCCCTCGCGCACGTTTGCTGCGGCTAGATTATAAAGTGATGGCTTGTGACATGTTGAATCAGAACATATTTGTCAAGGTGTGTATCGTATCGTGAGGAAATCGGCGATACACAGCTCTATTAAGAAGAGAATGTTTTTTTTTTTTGTTTTTTTTTACATTTTTTTTTTTAAGATGGATGTTTTTGATTTGTTTTGTTTTGGCTTGTTTTCCAAGATAAATATCTAAACTTCCTTCAAAACAACATACATTTACTTTAGGAGCTCTATTGCAGAAGAAAAATGTGTCATATGAGAATGTTGAATATAATATTAAATATTTTAAAATATCTAAATATCCTTATAACAAGATACATTCACCTGAGAAGCAACATACTGTTGGACTTGCTTTCAGATAATACTGTACATCTTTAATATAAGTGTATTTTGTCTTTACTGCACTGGCAGAAGAATGAACAAGTGTACTTATATACAAAATATACTTAGTTGAAGACTAAGTAAACTAGAAGTTTACATACACCTTAGCCAAATATATTTAAACTCAGTTTTTCCCCAATTCCTGACATCTAATTGTAGAAAACATTCCCTGCCTTAGGTCAGTGAGGATCACTACTTTATTTTAAGAATGTGAAATGTCAGAATAATAGTAGAGAGATTTATTTATTTCAGCTTTTATTTTTTTCATCACATTCCCAGTGGGTCAGAAGTTTACATACACTTTGTTAGTATTTGGTAGCACTGTCTTTAAATTGTTTAACTTGGGTCTAATGTTTTGGGTAGCCTTCCACAAGTATCTCTCAATAATTTGCTGGAATTTTGGCCCATTCCTCCAGATAGAACTTGTGCAACTGAGTCAAGTTTGTAGGCCTTCTTGCTCGCACACACACTTTTTCAGTTCTGCCCACAAATTTTCTATTGGATTGAGGTCAGGGCTTTGTAATGTCCACTCCAATACCTTGACTTTGTTGTCCTTTAGCCATTTTGCCACAACTTTGGAGGTATGCTTGGGGTCATTGTCCATTTGGAAGACCCATTTGCGACCGAGCTTTAACTTCCTGGCTGATGTCTTGAGATGTTCCTTCAATATATCCACATAAATTTCCTTCCTCATGATGCCATCTATTTTGTGAAGTGCACCAGTCCCTCCTGCAGCAAAACACCCTCCCAACATGATGCTGCCACCCCCATGCTTCACGGTTGGGATGGTGTTCTTCGGCTTGCAAGCCTCACCCTTTTTCCTCCAAACATAATGATGGTCATTATGGCCAAACAGTTTGATTTTTGTTTCAATAGACCAGAGGGCATTTCTCCAGAAAGTAAGATCTTTGTCCCCATGTGCACTTGCTAACGGTAGTCTGGCATTTTTATGGCGGTTTTGGAGCCTGCTGAGCAGCCTCTCAGGTTATGTCAATATAGGACTCGTTTTACTGTGGATATAGATACTTGTCTACCTGTTTCCTCCAGCATCTTCACAAGGTCATTTGCTGTTGTTCTGGGTTTGATTTGCTTTTTTGTCACCAAACTACGTTCATCTCCTTCCTGAGCGTATGATGGCTGCGTGGTCCCATGGTGTTTATACTTGCATACTGTTGTTTGTACAGATGAACGTGGTACCTTCAGGCATTTGAAAATTGCTCCCAAGGATGAACCAGACTTGTGGAGGTCCAAAATTTTTTATCTGAGGTCTTGGCTGATTTCTTTTGATTTTCTCATGATGTCAAGCAAAGAGGCACTGCGTTTGAAGGTAGGCCTTAAAATACATCCACAGGTGCACCTCTAATTCAGTACTCCTTTCAGAAGCTAATTGGCTAATTGTCTAAAGGCTTGACATAATTTTCTGGAATTTTCCAAGCTGCTTAAAGGCACAGTTAACTTAGTGTATGTAAACTTCTGACCCAGAGACAGCAGTTCGAGAGAGAGAGTGAACTACAGGCAGCTGCCCAATAGTTCTCTCTCTCTCTCGAACTGCCGTCTCTGGTCGCTTTTATCCCTCGCTCGCCTCATCAGGCTGATTGGGGTCTGGGCGTGTGTCATTCCGGCCCCGCCCTCCTCCGCGCTTCACAGGGATTTAGTCCTACAGGGTTTGACGATGTTACATTGTTATGACAACAAAGCTGGAATACTGGATAACTTTACACAGACAAGGTTAGCAAGCGATTTTGTCACGCTAGAGACATGTTAACATGTATTATGCTGAAGTATTGTGGAAATACTTTTGAAACAATGTGTAGTTAATATTTTGTGTATTGGACCCACTTACTTTCATTATATTTGCCTTACTGAATGCATTTTTTGTTCTTTAGTAAAAATTATTTTCTCTGGTAATCAACATTATCCCACAAATGCTGTCAAAAGAGAGTAACTTGTAGTAAACCCGAAACATTCTTTGTAAGAAAAAATATCGATGAGCTTGTTAAGTCTCAAAGCAGTGACCTGTGCTGTTAGGCTGAAGTTTCCGCAGATACCCAACTCCTTCTAAGGGGCAGAAAGTACTCTGAGAGGAAGAAAGCTTGCCACAGATAAAACCATTTTATCTTCACTCCCCCATATGGAATTTGTGAGCAGGTAATAGTAAATACACACCCCCTCCTTTCCTTTAATCTCATGGCCTAATGTCTCTTGAAAGAAAGCAGTGGAAAGGCCTTCGCACACCAAACATGAATTTTCGTCGCAAGTTTTTACCACAATTAACATTTTGAATAGAAACAATGGGTTCCTATGAAGCCATTCACACCTGGAGCAAACATACGTGCACCAACAAGCAAGGGTTTTTTTTTTTTTTGTTTTTTTTTTTTTTTACAGTGAGCGTGTCAATTGTTTTTTCTTCATCCGGCGATGAAATTCCCTGACCAATAAAATATGAGCTTTCGATTAGGTGTCAGGAGTCGCTGCAGTTACCAAAACCAATGCAACTAGTGGTGCTAAAGCACAGAAAGCTGTTTTTACCACTGACATTTAACACCAAAGTAACTCAAGGAAGAAATCCTGAGTAGTGAGGATGTGTATTTTATTTGCATCAAATGCTTTAAAAAAAAAAAAACTGAAGAAAAAAAAAATCTCACGTGGGTTCGCTTAACATGATATTGTTGCATCACTGCCTTTACAAAAACTCTGTTCTTACGTGGATTGTCTTTATAATGTATTCTATATTGCTGCATTTTTTGCCTTTGTATTTAATGTTATGCAAGTTCTCTTATATCTCTATTATAATATACACCGATCAGCAACAACCTTAAAACCACCTGTCTAATATTGTGTAGGTCCACTCGTGCCGCCAAAACAGCGCTAACCCTGTGCTTCTCACCACAATTATGCAGAGCGGTTATCTGAGTTACTGTAGACTTTGCCAGTTCGAACCAGTCTGGCTATTCTCTGTTGACCTCTCTCATCAACAAGGTGTTTCCGTCCACAGAACTGCCCCTCACTGGATGTTTTTTATTTTTATTTTTTAATTTAATTTTTATTTTTTTGGCACCATTCTGAGTAAATTCTAGAGACTGTTGTGTGTGAAAATCCCAGGAGATCAGCAGTTACAGAAATACGATTTATCTAATCAGCCAATCGTGTGGCAGCAGTTCAGTGCATAAAATCATGCAGAAACGGGTCAGGAGCTTCAGTTAATGTTCATATCAACCATCAGAATGGGGAAAAAATTTTATCTCAGTGATTTTGACCATGGCATGATTGATGGTGCCAGACGGGGGGGCCTACACAATATTAGGCAGATGGTTTTAATATTGTGGCTGATTGGTGTATGTGGATAACAAAGAAAAACTAGCATCCTTTTAAACACCTTGTGGCAGACATCTTGATTTGCAGGCTTATGCAAGAACAGACATTCTGGCAGCACGAGTCCTGCAGAGTGTGAAAATTATCTGTTTGAAACAAAGAAAACTGCTGCAGCCATTAGCCGTTCTGCCTAGAGAATTGCAGGCATCGGAGAACCCTGCATAAAGTGCACTTTCATGCATTGCTCATCAAGGCAACGTCCTTCAGCTCAAATCAATTTGCACTTAGTGTTTTTGGGGGAAAGAGGGCAATGTCACATTCATTTGCCAGCTAGATGACATGTGTTTCTATACATGTGGGGACCAGGCACTTAGTAATATGGATTTTGTTTCCTGGATCCAAAAGGCATTGGTAGAATGACTTAAACAGGTCAGCACTGTGGTTTGTGATGTGTTATGAAGGAATTCCCTCTTGTAAAATGTCTAGATTAGGGGAACTTGGCCATCTCTTGGTAAAGAACCCAGTGTTTCCCCTTGGTTTTTTCAGCAGCGGTGCTGTTGTGCGCGCGTCCACGAGCCCGCGATGCCAGGCCTGTATTTACACTTGTCGGTGGAGGAATAGCTTAAAAGACCTTTGAATCATAATATATGGGTTATTCTTGATTATTGTTTATTTACAAGAGGTGTGAATCTTCACTGGCCTCATGATTTGATTCGATTACGATTCTCTATGTATCACGATGCATCTTGTCCTTCAGTTTCTTTCTTTTTTCAGTTTCTTCAAAATATTCTATTTTTCCCTTTCAGCTTTTAATTTAACAGCTGTTTTAAAAAATCAGAATGAGTCACATTACATAAACTGGCCTTTTACATTCAGTATGAGCTGTGAACAAAACATGGAACATCCACAAGATGAAATAAATGGTTATATAGTTTAAAAGAGTATCTCTGTTTTTCAGTTTCTTTCTTTAGAACCTTATAAAAAAATCTCTTAAAAGCACAAGAAAAAAATATTGGGTCTCCATCAAAACACACTGAATACTATTACTTCAACTGATCATATTATTATTTTTTATTTGTGTTTAAGCATTGTAAAGCATTTAATAGTATTTAATTATTATTTAAAATTAATCTATGCCATGCTATTCATTAAAATTTTTAACCACAACTGGAAGTTGCTGGTCCAGGATGAGAGATATATCTGCTTCTATGAGAGTGCAGCTGTCAGCTTCTCCTCTCCTCACCTGCACAGGTGATAGTAAAGCGGTTTAAATAGCGCAGTTGTTGCTTCAGAAATGTATCAAGTGAGTAGAAGATCGCACGACCCTGTCGCAAAAGCTACGATGGATTTTAAACCTTTATCATCAGGTTTGCGCACTGTCATGACAAGCGAGTGACCGGCAATAAAGCAGAAGCCAATAAAATGGAGAGCGCACGAGCAGAGAAAGGCATCAAAACAAAAAAATAATTAAATGAAAACATAACCAACATCTCCCGAACCGCTGCCTCGTCATTATTTTCTTCTGTGTTTTCCCCCGTTGTGTGCAAATCAGTGCAATAATGGGTGCGAGCTCGTCTTTCATGTTGTTTGTTGGCTTGTTATCACGAATAAACTCTCCCGTTGCTATTTGCGTGGGTTTGAGAGAATTTCGGGATCGTAGTTTCATTTGGGCACAAATGGTCATGTGTTTGCTGGTGCGCAAACAGTCGTGTTTGTGCACTTGACTTTAGTGTATGCACTTAACTCGCGTCTTTGTTTCTACATCTGTCTTTGGCGCGCGCCACTACTCTGCCATGATTTAAACTGAATTCGATTTTGATTCTTTTGAGAATCGATTCAGAATCATTTAAGTATGAATCGCGATGCATCGCTGAAACGATTTTTTCCCCCACACCTATTATTTACTCTCTGGAAGTCCAGATACCTGTGGTATTTATTTTTAGCTTAACTTTTATTGAACTCAGAACAGTCCTTGAAGTTAGAGGTTATAATCAGTTATGATGTTCTGTTTTGCCTTTGTGCTTTCCTTCATTATTCAAAGGCAAAATCACTAATCTTACATTTAAATTTTACATTTATTCATTTAGCAGAAGCTTTTATCCAAAGTGACTTACTAGTGAGGAGAACAAATAGAAGAGATTAATTCTAAAGAAGACAGTAGGATGCAACGTGATGCAATACAAGTTACAAAATTGCTTAGAGAAGGAAATATAGTGAGGAAGGTGAAAGAAAAGAGGTAGCAGAATGGATAGAATTGTATTTATTTATTTTGTATCTTTTATATCAATAAAGCCGAGAGTGCATTGTGGGATAGGGTCAAGTGCTTGCGAAAGAGCTGTTTCTTTAGGTGTTTTTTGAAAGAAGCTAGAGAAGCAGCTGCTCGGGACAAAACTCTGATAACATCTGATAGAATAGAATAGAACATAATAGCGATACACTGATATATGGTGCAATATTTGGATGGTAGCCCGGCCTGTTTGATCACGTAACTAAATTATAGTGTCCCCTCATCTTCCAAATTCTTCCTTGACACACAACTAGGCTGGTTGACATTGTTGTAGGAAGAGCTACTTGCAATACAGGACCAACAAAACCATGCAGAACATGGGTACAATGTGCAAATTGCACATTCTGTACAATTTCTGTCCAGTTTCCAGCCGATCTGTGATTGTTGAACTGTGCATGGGCCTTCTGGTGTGTTCAGAAATGGACCCTCCCAATCATATGTCTCAGTGACATGAGACCCTCTCTGGAGAGCTAAGCTACATTTGGTTATGAAATGTGCTGGAGCGTGTGCATCTGCTTAAACAAAGCCTTATTTTCAGCTCAGTGTTGTAATTACAGACTAGGATGAATCTTCCCATCCAACAGCAGCCCATGTGCAAGTTTCCCAGGATCTACTGGGCTCTTGGAAGTCAAAATAGAGTGTCTGAGACACCATTAACAAAACACATCTGAGAAGGCCTCAGACAGAGTGACTTTTAAGAAAGCATGTGTCTTCAGTGTGAGGAAATTGTATTTGTAAAAATTATAAAACTAGGCCTACATTTTGTTGGAATAGAGAGCTAGCATTGGCAGGGTCTTTGCTGGTGCTGCAAATGTCTCCTGCTTTATGTGAGACTAGAGAGAGGACTGTCTGGAAGCGGTTCGTCTCAGCGCAGCTTGTAGTCTGCTGCGTGTCTAGACATTTGGATCGATGGGAGTTGGACTTCTTTTTACCTATAAAGAAGAAAAGTGGAATGCGCAGTAGTTGCATTTGTGTTATAGAAAAAGAAAACCCAGCTGCATAAATGCTTTCACTGTTTTATAATGCTAGTAGTTATTGTTACTTTGTGTGAACCCCTGTACATTTGATTTTAAAGGAGACATATAATAGAAAACAGGATTTTTGTTGCACTTTCGAAATAAACATTTAACATTTAACATTTGTTTGATTGTTGCATAATTCCCATACTTCCATTTGTTATTTAATATTTTTGATTAATGGTCGACCGATATATAGCTGAGGCCGATAATTCATCGGATATTCTGACTTTTTTAATTATCGGCAAATTTTCCTGTTCAGGGCTCCAGACTAAAAAAATGACTTAGGAGCCGTTGGCTTCTAAACTGAAACATTAAGGAGCCAAATGGCTGTTTTTAGTCACCAAATCATATAATTGCTCAATTTAGACTGCTGTTCAGAAACAAGATAGAAAGCCAAAGAAAAGGAAGACAGCTGATAACCCATTAATCGTAGGTTTAATAACAGTATATATAGTTGAGAAGATAAGTTTGTATTCCCTTTTGTCTCATAAATGTTCACACCCCTTTCATAATTTATACAAATATAAGAGATAAAAGATTTTTTTAATACTGCTCTTCACAAACTACATTACAGATAATTACATAAAGTATAGTATGCATAATAGTAGTTTGTTGTCTTCTTGATCATCAATGAATGTTTGCACCTTGTGTAATAGTTGTGAAAAGTGTCAAAAGCTTGATCTCATATGTATATACACACACACACACACACACACACACACACACACACACACACACACACACACACACACATACCGGTCAAAAGTTTTGAAACACACTCATTCTTTATTATAATTTTTTTTTCACATTTTAGAATAATGGTAAAGTCATCAAAACTATGGAATAACATAAATGGAACTATGGGAATTATGTTGTGACTAAACAAAATCCAAAATAAATCAAAACTGTGTTATATTTTAGCATCTTCAAAGTAGTCACCCTCTGCCTAGAATTTGCAGACATGTACACTTGACATTTTCTCAACCAACTTCTTGAGGTATCACCCTGGGATGCTTTTTAAACAGTATTGAAGGAGTTCCCATCTATGTTGGGCACTTATTGGCTGCTTTTCTTTATTATTTGGTCCAAGTCATCAATTTCAAATTTTTTTGTTTTTTAATTAAATTTTAGTTTTATAATGAAATAAATTAATATGGTGGCACAATTATATTTTTGTCTACAAAACTAATTTCAAACATTTAATCATACGCCTTCAGATCAAAAGAATTTTAAGATCATGAGAAACATTTCAGACAAGTGTTTCAAAACTTTTGACCGGTTGGTGTGTGTGTGTGTGTGTGTGTGTGTGTGTGTGTGTGTGTGTATATATATATATATATATATATATATATATATATATATATATATATATATATATATATAATTGTTTTACAATATAGACCTTATTCACGCTAGCGCCGTCTTTGATTTTTAATGGGAATGACAACAAGGCTGTGAGGGATAGACTTACCATCTCTTCAATGGGCTTTACTGCAGTTTAAAGTGTCTTTGGATCATTCCGCGGACAAAACATTGATTAAAATATCTGTCCAAGAACATTCTGTATACAAAGAACTCCAGACAACATGAGTTGTGGAAAATCAGATGTGATCTAGGAGCTTTATACAGCTTTACACCGTTCGTGCCATTGAAGAGACTGTACGTCTATCCCTCACAGCCTCGTTGGTATTCCTATTAAAAATCAAAGATGGCGCTAGCGTGAATAAGGTCTATTGCCTTAGTCTTTTACTGTTACCAGATGGCCCAGACGCAGAGACTACAAGAGTGCAAACTGAATGAAATCCCAGATGCAGTTTATTGTGCTACTCCAATCCCAATCAATAAAAAAAGTGGTACACAATATGGGACTTATAATTATAAAGAAGCCCAAAATACATGTTGGACTCTTATTTTGAAATGTCTGCACTCCCAGTTGTGAGCTCACTGACGGCTGATTCGCTGAGAAAGTGAATCTGATTCAAACTGCTAACCTGAGCTCCTCAAACCCTCAGTTCTTTTCGGGTGATTCATGAAAAAGATCTGGTTCAAAAGAGTTATTTGGTCATGACTCTCTCGTGCTGTGTTTGTTGTTGTTGCGTGTGGTGCAGCGAGCTCGTCAACACAACAGAACGGGTGAAAAGCATCGCGAGACACTGGTGCGCGCTCTGTAGTTGTATTCAATAACTCACAAGATGATATCTGACGAAACCGCATATGAACGCACACAACCCGACTGTCGCCATTGGCGACTAGATTTTAAATTATAGTCACAATAAATTATTTTTGGGCGCATTTGGTCATAAATGGTGCTTCTTTACCTCAGATTATGCTAAAAATAGCAATTTTCCCAGATTTTATGGCTTATGCGCAGGCGCGTTATCAAGTTGATTGAAAGGCAATGCCTGTATCTAAAAGGTGATTGCCTCTTTTACCTGTAAGGCGGGACTTCCTATCTACATCCATTGACTGTTGGCTGCAGTTGGGCTTTCTAATTTCTCCCATTCATTTTAATAGAAGTGGCCCATCTCTGCTAAATAGTCTCTGGTGCAACTTCAAGGTAAAAGCGCATCACGTGTGTATGTACAATTGGTTTGATTTAGCATTTTTTGAGTAAATGCGATTGCTAACGTGGACATGCCATCCATGGTTGCTGGACTACTGTGTGTACTGTTATTCCCTTCTTCCTAATATATTAACAATTTCTTCATGCACAAATAAATTACTAAAATTTGATGACTAAACAGAAATCAGAAGAAAGTGCTATCTACCATTTAAAATACAATATTATTTTTGTAAGAATCTTTTTTTTTTTTAAATGTGTGAAATTGAGTATATATAGTGCTAAATAAGAGGTTTTTTTTTTTTTTTTTTTTTGTTTTTTTTTGTTGCAATTTTATGTTTATTTTATTTACTATATTAAATTGTGTGATTATATCTGTATTGTGTCAGCCTATCGGCCACCCTGCTCTCTGGATATCGGCGTCGGCCATTAAAAAACCCATATCGGTCAACCACTAGTTTTGATGACTTTACTAGTATTCTAAAATGGGGAGAATAGCAATGATGATAAAGAATAAGTAACTGTGTCTAAACTTTTAATGGAAAAGTTGTCATAATTTACCCTCATGTTGTTCCAAAACCATATAACTTTCTTGCGGAACATGAAGGAAAAAATTTAATGAATATTCAGGTCTGTCTTTTCATTGCAATGGCAGTTGGTAGGGATTACACTGTAAACCCTAATGCTCAAAATAATCAAAATTTTTAAGTAGGAAGAATTACAAATTAGTTCAAATAAATTAACCTTGATTATTATTTAGAACTTTCTCTTTCTTTTGAGTTCACGAAACTGACATCTTTTAAGTAACCTGAATTGTTTTATTGTTTTGAGTTTAAATTAACTTGTCTCTTTAAATTTACAGGAACTTTAATTTAACTGAAACTGGGCAGGGGATTTCTATTTCTCAGCTTGTTTTGCATGCCACTTGACAGAGAGTAAATGTTAAAATTAAGTGTTATATAACCTTTGTGCAAGATGAATGTAAATGGGTAGAGTTAGTGTTTTATTACAGTGTAGTAGTCGAGACCAGCTCATCCAAGTCAAATCCGAGACAGAGTAGGTCAAGTTCGAGTCAGGACCGAGACCAGAAGAGGGTAAAGTCCGAGTCAAGACTAAGACCGAGAGGGCCAAGTCCGAATTGAGACCGAGACCAGTACAAAGGCCGAGTCTAAGACAAGAGTTTTTAATGAATGTATTAAATGTATAGTTAAAGAACTATACATTTGAACGTGACTCTAGGCTCATATATAATATAAACATCATTTATTATTTTCTTAAGCTTATGTTGGTTAAACATTATTACCAGTTGAGAATACAAATTAAATAAATGGCACATCCTAGGTTAAGTGAACAAATTGGTATTACAATTACGACATGTCAGTGTTAACAAAATGTCAGTGAAAAACTTTAGGTTTAAAAATTAAAGGTTCAAAGTGCCTATGTGGCTTAGCATGGCAATACAAACTACCAGATTCTGTATAGGCTTCTATTATATTCCATTCAAGTCAAGTAAACATTTCTGCTTTACAAAATACAGTATTACTGTATTATACTAAAATGGGGCCTGAAAAACCAAACAATAATGTATTAAATATGAAAATGTTTGCGCTGGAAGTGAATATAAACATTTACAGTTGAAGTCAGAAGTTTACATGCACCTTAGCCAAATACATTTAAACTCAGTTTTTCACAATTCCTGACATTTAATCATAGAAAACATTCCCTGCCTTAGGTCAGTTAGGATCACTACTTTATTTTAAGAATGTGAAATGTCAGAATAATAGTAGAGATAATTATTTATTTCAGCTTTCATCACATTCCCAGTGGGTCAGAAGTTTACATACACTTTGTTATTATTTGGTAGCATTGCCTTTAAATTGTTTAACTTGGTCGTAGCCTTCCACAAGTTTTTCACAATAAGTTGCTGGAATTTTGGCCCATTCCTCCAAACAGAACTGGTGTAACTGAGTCAGGTTTGTAGGCCTCCATGCTCGCACACGCTTTTTCAGTTCTGCCCATAAATTTTCTATTGGATTGAGGTCAAGGCTTTGTGATGGCCACTCCAATACCTTGACTTTGTTGTCCTTAAGCCATTTTGCCACAACTTTGGAGGTATGCTTGGGGTCATTGTCCATTTGGAAGACCAATTTGCGACCAAGCTTTAACTTCCTGGCTGATGTATTGAGATGTTGCTTCAATATATCCAAATCATTTTCCTTCCTCATGATGCCATCTATTTTGTGAAGTGCATCAGTCCCTCCTGCAGCAAAGCACCCCCACAACATGATGCTGCCACCCCCATGCTTCAAGGTTGGGATGGTGCTCTTCGACTTGCAAACCTCACCATTTTTCCTCCAAACATAACAATGGTCATTATGGTCAAACAGTTAAATTTTTGTTTCATCAGACCAGAGGATATTTCTCCAAAAAGTAAGAACTTTGTCCCCATGTGCACTTGCAAACTGCAGTCTGGCTTTTTTATGGCAGTTTTGGAGCGGTGGCTTCTTCCTTGCTGAGGAGCCTTTCAGGTTATGCCGATTCAGGACTCGTTTTACTGTGGATATAGATACTTGTGTACTTTTTTCCTCCAGCATCTTCACAAGGTCCTTTGCTGTTTTTCTGGGACTGATTTACACTTTTCACACCAAACTACGTTCATCCCTAGGAGACAGCAAGCGTCTCCTTCCTGAGCGGTATAATGGCTGTGTGGTCCCATGGTGTTTATACTTGCATACTATTGTTTGTACAGATGAATATGGTACCTTCAGGCATTTGGAAATTGCTCCCAAGGATGAACCAGACTTGTGGAGGTCCACATTTTTTTTTCTGAGGTCTTGGCTGATTTCTTTTGATTTTCCCATGATGTTAAGCAAAGAGGCACTGAGTTTGAAGGTAGGCCTTAAAATAAATCCACAGGTACAACTCCAATTTACTCCAATTAGCCTATCAGAAGCTAATTGCCTAAAGGCTTAACATAATTTTCTGGAATTTTCCAAGCTTCTTAAAGGCACAGTTAACTTAGTGTATGTAAACTTCTGACCCACTGGAATTGTGATATAGTCAATTAAAAGTGAAGCAATCTGTGTGTAAACAATTGTTGGAAAAATTTCTCATGTAATGCACAAAGTAGATGTCCTAAACAACTTGCCAAAACTATAGTTTGCTAATATGAAATCTGTGGAGTGGTTAAAAAATGAATTTTAATGACTTCAACCTAAGTGTATGTAAACTTCTGACTTCAACTGTACATTCAATTTGTTAACAATTTCCTCAATTGCACTATGATATTTCATTCATTGTAAGACAAGTAAGCATGTCTGTTTACTTTTGCCTGCAAGATTTCCTCTCGAGTTCGCACAGAAACCATTTTATTTTCTTTATTAACAAGACACAGCACAAATGGAAGTTTCTCAAAGTTACCTCTCAAAACGCAGTTTTTCGTTAACTGTAGGTAAATATCCACTTTATCCAACAATTGGTTTGTTTTCCATTTTCTAAAATATCCCAATGCTGTTTTAATGAGTGAGAAGCTGTTGCAAATTATTCAGTGAGATAGCAGTCCGAACTAATTGGAATGAATAGCTAATTGATTGAGACCTTTTTGCTAACCCGTCTGGCCAATTCACTGAAAAGAACCGACTCAATAGAATTATTTGTGAACTGGGCATCACTAGTTCTGATTCTACACAGCAGGCTGAAATGCAGGACAAATGTAAAGATCTCTGATATTGCCAGTCAGAAATGTTTGTCAGAAAAGTCGAAGCTTTCACTGTGTATTTATTTTTTATTTTTTATTTTTTGCGCAAAGGGACTCGACTGGACTCAGTGTTAAGTCCGAGTCCACACTTGTTCGAGTTCATGTCAAGACCAAGTAAAATTGCTCACGAGTCCATGACGAGACCAAGACCATGAAAATATGGTCTTTGTCTCGGACCGAGTCCGGTCTAGAGTACTACAACGCTGTGATATTGTGTTATTTAGAAGAGTTTCTGTTATGTTAAAGTTTTTGGGGGTTACCATTATGGTGAATAGTGGAGCTTGTGCTTGGGTTGAGGACTGGTACAATTAAGATTGTTATACAGTATAAAGCTTTTGAGAGGCTGTGAGAGGGCTTTGCTGGTAGCAGACCATGAATGAGATTTTGGAAGTGCTGTGGCCAGCAGGGAATGATAGATATATGAGTGCAGAGAGAGAGAGAGAGGGAGGGAGGGAGGGAGGTGGAGGACAGGAGAGAAGAAGTGCAGCAGGAGGTTTGGAAGGGAAGTGCTCTACAGGAACGTTTCAGTATTCTTATGGTAATCCAGCCTTGCTTGAGCCTCAGAAGCAGCCAAGCAAACAATGAGACTGGAGCCAGTAAGTCTGCTCTCCCTGCTGGCCGGCGTGATTTGAGAGGCAGGCGAGGCGCTGGGCTGCCTGCAAGGAGGGGCCCCCAGGAGGGGCCAGGGAAACGCATGCCAGCACACATATCCACATACCACATTCACTCAATCTATGATTTACAGAGCATGGCCAGTTGTGTCGGAAAGCATGTTTATCTGTGTTTGTGTGCATTGTGATGAGCAAGACTTAAAGGAGTAATTCAGTGGAGTCATTCAGGTTCTTGGGCACTACCATCTCACAGGACCTGAAGTGGGAGACCCACATTGACTCCACTGTGAAAAATGCCCAGCAGAGGTTGTACTTCCATCGCCAGCTGAGGAAATTCAACCTGCCACAGGCGCTGCTGATACAGTTTTACTCAGCAGTCATTGAGTCTGTCCTCTGCACTTCAGTAACTGTCTGGTTTGGTTCAGCTACAAAATCAGACATCAGAAGACTACAAAGGACAGTTCGGACTGCTGAGAGGATTATTGGATGCCCCTCCATCCCCCCCTTGCCTTCTGGCCGACACTACAGAGCTCTGAGCACCAGAACTGTCAGGCACAGGAACAGTTTTTTCCCTCAGGCTATCCATCTCATGAACAGTTAAATTGCCCCATTGAGCAATAACTATGTGCAATACACAGTTTAGTCTTTCTTATATTTATCCAACACATCCAACCTCTTCTGCCATTTCATTCCTCTGAGGAAAAAAAAAACAAAAAACATTTGCACTGTACATAACAGATTTGTATTTACTCTGTACATAACAGATTGTATTAGATTTGCACTACCCATGTGTATGTGTGTATGTATGTATGTGTGTGTCTGTACATATGTGTATAATATAAATGACAAATTCCTTGTATGTGTAAGCATACTTATATAATTATAATAATTTTCTTTATTTATCACACATTATACATTTGCACATATACGGTGAAATTCTTCTTTTTCACATATCCCAGCTAGGCTGGGGTCAGAGTGCAGGGTCAGCCATGATACGGCGCCCCTGGAGCAGATAGGGTTAAGGGCCTTGCTCAAGGGCCCAACAGTGGCATCTTGGCGGTGCTGGGGCTTGAACCCCCGACCTTCTGATCAGTAACCCAGAGCCTTAACCGCTGAGCTACCACTGCCCTACTTGGCAAAAAAGCTGATTCTGATTCACCCAAAAATGAAAATTCTGTCATCATTTACTCACTTCTGTGGAACACAAAAGGAGATGCTAGGCAGAATGTTAGGAACTGACGGCTTCAGTCACCATTCACTTTCATGGTATGAAAAAACAATATGCAATGAAAGTGAATGGTGACTGAGACACATATTTCCTAAGATAGAAAGTCATGTGGGTTTGGAACAACATGAGGTTGAGTAAATGATTAACCAATTTTCATTTTTGGGTGAAATATCAATTTAACTACTCGACTCATTATAATTAGCACATATTTGGTAATGTTTTTATTCTTTTACTTTTAAGAAATTCTTATGGTTTTTGTTTTGATGTAAGGCTCTGGTTTCGTATGTGTTTATTCAGTGTGTGTGTGTATATCGGTCAAGCCCTTAGACTTGGCAGGATATCTCAAAATGATCCTTTTAGTTGTTCATCTCACCTGCCTTTCCAAAAACCTATCCGAAAGGCAATGTTTGGAGTCTTGTGGTTATCCTTCTTTTCTATTAAAAGGGCTTACCTGAAAAAACAAAGATAGTCAAAGGCCCTATCAAAGCAGCATTATCTTTGGGAAACAAGTGACACAGCTCACTCTGTTCTTCCTCAGATTTCTGTCTCCAGAGTGACTTCCCCTTTCAAGCATCATATGATTGACGACTGTGGGAATGCCTTCCCAGAAACCTCATGCTATGCCTCAGTGATTTGCTATAAGGTGTGGTTATTCTATATGGTGGCTACAGTTCCTTTACCTTTTAGCCCTTTCTCCCATCCCTCTGGTCTTTCATCCATTCAAAGCTAATTAATGAGGAGCTTTTCTCTAAAAGAATGCAGAGCAAGACCATAAATTATGCTATATAGCTACACCACTCTATGCCATTGTATTTAATAGTAGTTCTTCTGCTACAAAGATTCTTAGTGCCAGTGTTCAAACTTTTTAATTGATATTGAGATGTGTGCCATTGCACTTTCACATCTTAGTAATTCTAAACAAGAGAAAATAGATTTTCCAAAACAAGTCATAATATAATAGTATAACTTCATGCTTGTGAAGTGAAAATTCTTGTCCGAAACCAAAAATTCTGGACACAGTGGGCCGAAAACTGAAAATTATTATTTTAAATTAGACTTTATTTAGAATAACTTAACAAATTATTAATGTTAATATTAGGGGTACACCAAAACCACTCTTTCTGTAACTACACATTTCATTATAAAATAGAGTAGACAGAGAAGAATTACATAAAAAAAAAAAAAAAATAATGTGTAGCCTATTAAGAAAGCATTTATTGTTAACTACTCTACTGGATAATGCAGCAGCAAAATTAACAGTAATTCCAGTGAAAATCTACAGCGAACATGAAGCCAGTTCTATTGGCACTTTTTTGCCCCCCCACACTGTATGTGGATCTGGAATGTGGAATGGATTCTTTAGTGGATCTCTTTTGTGTTCACTTTTGTTGTGATAGTATATCATATTACTCAGTCAATTTAAATATTTTTGTAATTTAATAACAATAATAATAATAATAATAATAATAATCATGATTATTTTATCATTATGCTAATACAGTTATAAACTCTGTTGTAATTTATCAACTTTAAAACCCTCTGGCTTTTTATTTTTATTTTGGCTGAACATTACAGGAAGAACTTTGAGCTGCGCTGTTAAGAGAGTGTGTGTGACTGTGTAAACAACACATTGCGGTTGCTTCGCATGCAGACAATATATTTACTTATTTTAATATATCCCTATAATCCCTAATACATCCCTATTTTTTTCCCTGTTTGTTTTATTTTTATGATGTTTATCTGTGTCTCGTGTATTGTTTAATGACTGTGGTAGGGATGACCTTGTTCACAGATTGAAGTGTAAATGTCAGGGGCCACATGCTAGGGAGTTGTGCCTTGCACCTAGTGCGCTTCCTGCCCTCGGGCCTGCCCAAGCGTTCCTCACTGACTAGTCTTGGCATGCTTTTACCAGTCTCAGTATTTATATCTCTCAAGGCTTATTCACACCAAGAGCGAAATAACAAAGCAGAGGTGAAGTCAAGACCAGACCCTCAGAGACCCTTTAAGACCCAGGCCAAGACTAGACTCCTTGAGGCACAGATACAGACCAAGACCTGCCCTCAAGACCCAGGCAAGACCAAGACTTGACCTAGGTTGTAGATTTTAATGAACTGAAACTCAATAAAATGCTGAATTTATTGCTGAATTCATTTTGGATTCCTAACAATCTAGTTTCACCTTATTTTCAACGCTTCCAATTCCATACATCACATAGTGCCCTGTGATTTCCGCGATACAGAATAAAACTGAATGAACAATAAAATGTGGAAATTTGACATATTTGGGATGAAATGAATGTATGCAAAATAATAAAATTTAAATCGTAATCTGTTCTACTGTGATGATTAAACCAGAAAAGGCTGAAATTTCATTAAATAAATATATAGTCTGCAATTTGCTTGTGTTGTGCACTTCAAAATGAATGTGTAAAGCCAGCCACTCATACACTGACCACACAGCATTGGTCCCTTTCAAGGCTAAATAGTCTCTGATTATTAGCATCACACACGCTTTGTGAAGCATATTACAGAGAGCGGAGCAAAGCACTCATTAACCTTGAAGCGCTCAGCACATGCAGACTGTATATTAATATAATTAAAACACAGCCTTTTGCAGTTTAATAAGCACCTTAAATAGCCAACTGCTTATCCAGAAGAAGGTACCATTAAAAACAATCAGAAACTGTAAGGGTCCAAAATACTTTAAATAAAAGCTTCCGTCAAAATAAAAGCTCAATTTAATGCGTGAAACTGAAGAAACTTCGTCAGGAATAACTCACTTCTATATAGTAAAATTTTATATTAAATTTAGTAGTAGTAGTGATCATAATAGTAACATATAAACAATTATAATTACATTATATTTAAGCAATATCTCACAAGCAAGAGTCTACTGAATTAAAGGTTTTATCAATTTATGTATGTACTTTTATCAATGATCAAATTTAATTAAACTTTAAAACACAGAATTTATATATATTTAGATATTTTGAAGAATATATTATGTATGTTTGTCCATACTATGTAAATCAATGGGTTCCAGAACTTAAAAACTCTGAAAAGGATATAAAGACAGCATAAAATTAATCCATATGACTCAAGAGGTTTAGTCCATGTCTTCTGAAGCGATACGATTGTGTTGGGCGAGTAACTAAGCAACAATTCAGTCTTTATCAGGGCTCAATGTTAAGGATTTTTTCTACTGGCCCGGTCGGGCCAGTGCTTCAGATTTTTACTGGCCCTGCCAAAATTTTCACTGGCCCCAACACAAAAATGACAAATTGCTGTTTTTACCATCATGGCTTTAAAAATGTGTCCAAAGATAATTCTTTTTTATATATATTATGTTTTTAAGACAATGTCCCCCCAAACTGAATCACATTTATAATTTGCAAGATATGATTTATGCCTTATGTAATCCCATATATGCGCTTTACAGATATAAATTCAAAAATACATCATATTAACCTCAGCCGTCCTGCCATTTACACATGAGTTTTTAAGTGAAGAGTTCTGTTGTGCAGATGATGGGTTTTCGGTCACCCGTTTAGCCATGCTGTCATGCAACTTTTGGCCATGTGTAGTGTATTCACACACAGGATCAAAGATTTAATCACGGAGTTAAAGATGTGATTATTGGCTGAATATAATAAACATAGGAATCCCTGAGAAGAGACTTGCTACCTAATCGGTTGTGACGTGTAATATACATTAGGGAGATATTAGGCCTAATCTGTGAATTAAGAATGTGTATATAACATGAAATCAGACAACCTAAAGACCAACACAGACTGATGCACAAAGCACAAAAACAAAAATACCTGTACGGTCCAGAAATGAGAAATGTAACTGGTGTTTAATGAGGATGATATGAAGTAGACTGTTTTGAATATTCATCTTCACCCTGCAGCTAAACAGCTCTGATAATAATAGCCTAATAGCCATAGTGATTTTACTTCTTTTCATATCAAACGCCATTATAATGTCGAATTAATGATTACATTTTGAAACTAACCTAATTAAATCTATACTTACATTTTGGATACTAAGCAACTCGTGATTTGCAGGCACGTGTATAACTGGGGTTTAACAAAGTTTATTACGTTTCATTTGGCGCATCATCTCTAAAGGCAAATTAATGAGAGAAAATGTGTTTGTTTTTTTACAGTGGGAATAAAACTAGCGCTCTGTGCCTTATTGAGAGCGCATGCACATTAAATAGTCTACGCTGCACAGAGAGATATAATGATGAGACGTATGCATGGAGAGAAATGGATTTTCAGTCCTATAGAATGAAACTGTTGATTTTTTTTTTGTGTTCTAATGTGTGGATTACTGCTTTTCACCAACATGTAAAAATAAAAAATGTGGGGATTTTGCGCACTGTGAGCATGGAATGTGCGGGAATACTTAAAATGTTGCACAATTAAAAAATTTTTTCTTCTATTTTCTACACATTGGTAATAGCTGCTGCTAAGACACTTGGAAAAGAGCGAGGACAGTGCTAGGAGAGTGCGCTCGGTGTCTGCACGTGACTGTGCTTTGGCGCGTCCAGTATGTTATGCGCTAGCGCATCTTTGCGAGCTAAATAGAATCGCACTCGCTCGCCAGTTAGAATACTTGGTTCGCTCAGTGTAATTGTTGTGCTCTCTCACTTGTTGTTTTCTTGCACTAATGTTATAAATGCAGCACTGACCCGATCGGGCAAGTGACAGTTCTAGCAACTGGCCTGAATCAATCTCACACTGGCCCCGGGCCATCGGGCAGTCCTTATTGTTGAGCCCCGTTTATTCACCAAAAAGCTTCACATCTTTCCAGCTCTCCTATGCACATTCATGAGAGAAACTTGTTAATGCGTCCTTGCAATTAACACATGCGTGTTCGCATGTTCTCGTGAGAACTGACACATGCTCTATACAACTGAAAGTTCTTACCCCACTGACTTGCATCCGCTTTAATCTCAAGCACTTTTCATCAAAACAAGGTGATTCCATTGCTTACATTTTTATAAGCTAAATTCAAGCACTTTAAGAACCTTGTGTGAACCCTGTTAATAGTGTAGATAAAAGTGCAGTAGGTTTAATTTAATTTATGATCACATGGACAGAAAACAATGTTGCAAATTTAGAAATATCGAGTTATGCCACGATATGGTTCGCCATTTTGTTTGGTTCACGATATATCGAAAGTTTGCGTAAATTAGTGAAATAATAACATTTAGACTAAGAAGAGAAGTCGTAAATAAATATTTCATTAAGAAAATATATGATTTGTCTATATTTTCCCAGCGATTGCTGGTATTTTTATGGGTTTGTTGTCTGTATGTCACTTGTTGTCACTGGATCTGTCTTTTTCTTCAGGCTGAATATTCAATAAATATCGACCTTTCTGCCTCATTCTATGAAGGGGGATAAGTAAAATATGCTGTTTTAACCATTCGATGATACTTGAAAGTAAGCTATATGCAGTAGATAATGTGGAATTTGTAATGTTTACATTCTGCATTCATGGCGCTAATGCTTGCATGCTAACCTTGGCCATAGTATGCAACTGTTATCCCCTTTTATTGTAATTTATGATGAAATTTGTGAAAATAAGATCATGTTTATATTTGTTTTTTTAAAGAAAGACATTTGATGCTACTGATGGGTGTTGGGTGTTACTGTGGAAGACAGATTAGAGACAAAAGAACAATAATTAAATGTACATCATTGTGTCATGTTTGAATGGCTTACAGACTGCTAATCCGTTCAAATATGAACATTTCTAGCGTTCGCTATGATACAGGGTATGACTCCATTCAGAATCGATCATCCCTATGCCCTATTCCCTTCAAAGACTTAACCATCCACTGTGATAGCTTTTGAGGGCTGAAAGGTGTGGGGCTCAAAAATATTGTTTATTCGTTTAGTCATTTTTATTGGATATTCTGTTTGAAGTGATCTTACAGCATGACTATCATGATTTTTCTCTATTCTAAGTGCCCTTCAGAGGCTGATTTATCCCGTTTGGAACGCTGGGACATTGGTGTTGTTGTTGCTCTTCTTTTCTGCTTTGTGTTGCATTTGAATTCAGCTGATAACCCATTAATCGTAGGTTTAATAACAGTATATATAGTTGAGAAGATAAGTTTGTATTCCCTTTTGTCTCATAAATGTTCACACCCCTTTCATAATTTATACAAATATAAGAGATAAAAGATTTTTTTATTTAATACTGCTCTTCACAATCTACATTACAGATAATTACATAAAGTATAGTATGCATATTGTCTTCTTGAGCATCAATGAATGTTTGCACCTTGTGTAATAGTTGTGAACAAGTCCCTCAATTGTCCTAAGTGTCAAAAGCTTGATCTCATTTGCATGTGTGTGTGTGTGTATATTTATATATATATATATAAATTGTTTTACAATATAGACCTTATTCACGCTAGCATCATCTTTGATTTTTAATGGGAATGACAAGGCTGTGAGGGATAGACTTACCATCTCTTCAATGGGCTTTACTGCAGTTTAAAGTGTCTTTGGATCATTCTGCGGACAAAACATTGATAAAATATCTGTCCAAGAACATACTGTATACAAAGAACTCCAGACAACATAAGTTGTGGAAAATCAGATGTGATCTAGGAGCTTTATACAGCTTTACACCGTTCGTGCCATTGAAGAGACTGTACGTCTATCCCTCACAGCCTCGTTGTTATTCCTATTAAAAATCAAAGATGGCGCTAGCGTGAATAAGGTCTATTGCCTTAGTCTTTTACTGTTACCAGATGGCCCAGACGCAGAGACTACAAGAGTGCAAACTGAATGAAATCCCAGATGCAGTTTATTGTGCTACTCCAATCCCAATCAATAATTACCAGGAGAAAAAAAGTGGTACACAATACGGGACTTATAATTATAAAGAAGCCCAAAATACACGTTGGACTCTTATTTTGAAATGTCTGCACTCCCAGTTGTGAGCTCACTGACGGCTGATTCGCTGAGAAAGTGAATCTGATTCAAACTGCTAACCTGAGCTCCTCAAACCCTCAGTTCTTTTCGGGTGATTCATGAAAAAGATCTGGTTCCAAAGAGTCATTTGGTCATGACTCTCTTGTGCTGGGTTTGTTGTTGTTGCGTGTGGTGCAGCGAGCTCGTCACCACAACAGAACAGGTGAAAAGTGGTGCGAGACACACTGGTGCGCTCTCTATATATGTATTCAGTTACTCACAAGATGATATCTGACGAAACCGCATATGAACGCACACAACCCGACTGTCGCCAATGGCGACTAGATTTTAAATTATAGTCGCAATAAATAATTTTTGGTCGCATTTGCGACCATTTTAGTCGCAGTCTGGAGCCCTAGTTTACACAATATTTTAAAAAGATGAATTATTGGGGCCTGGGAAGCTCAGCGAGTATTGACACTGACTACGTCACAAGTTCGAATCCAGGGTGTGCTGAGTGACTCCAGCCAGGTCTCCATAAGCAACCAAATTGGCCCGGTTGCTAGGGAGGGTAGAGTCACTTGGGTAACCTCCTTGTGGTTGCTATAATGTGGTTCTCGCTCTCGGTGGGGCGCGTGGTGAGTTGTGCATGGATGCCGCGGAGAATAGCGTGAAGCCTCGACATGCGGTATGTCTCCACGGTAACGCGCTCAACAAGCCACGTGATAAGATGTGCGGATTGACGGTCTCAGATGCAGAGGCAACTGAGATTCGTCCTCCGCCACCCGGATTGAGGTAAGTCACTACGCCACCACGAGGACTTAGAGAGCATTGGGAATTGGGCATTCCAAATAAAAAAAATAACAAAAAAAGATGAATTATTGCTTTAGTCCAACTGAAATCGAACTCAATGAGTGAGCATAAAATTTTCAGTAAAGTTAACTGATTGCAAGTAGAGATAAAAAGATAAAACACTGTGACACATAAAATGTTGTTGCTTTCACTTACAAATCACGGTTGAACTAGCTATCTAAATAATGAGTAATGAACATTAAGTTTTAAGGTAATAGGAAACCATGTCCTAACCAGATGCAATAAGTGATAAAAGTTGTCTCTTACATGTTAATTGTAGTTTTAGTCTTAACCAGCCATTACATATGGAACGATTTTCAGGACTATTTTCAAAACAAATTGCAAATTGTATTTGCAATTGCGTTTTATATTTGTGGATGCATAAATTGTGACATAATCCAAATGTTGTGTAATACTGTTTGCATTTTCATTTACACAAACGTACAAAGTCTGCCAAATTTCAATTGGAAAAGCAGAGTCCATTTGCAATTGCATTTCCTATGTGTTAAAAGTTATGACCCTGTCATATTGAAAAAGCAGTATTAATTACCCCATTTGCTATTTCACATCCTCGACGTCCCACATGGAGCCTGCCAAAATTCAAATGGAATCGCAATTCCCTTTTGTACTTGCATTTCCGATGCCTTACACAGACACCTGTCAATCAGTATTGGGGTGGGAGTTGATACTGTGGGGCGTGTTTGTAATTGGAAGTGACGTCAGTCACAGTCGACCGCATTTTAGAGCACCTGCTGCCTTGCTGTCTACGGCCAAGAAGGAGATGTGCGTTTGTGTACATTACTTTATTTAAACTGTCCACTAGGGATGGGAAATGAAGCTCTGATGTTTATCGGGTGTTTCGGGAAAAGTTTCAAAGGCTCGGGAGTGTCGAAAATCATCCGGTGGTTGGTCAAATATAAAGCAGTCATAAACCCGGGTGCACAACGTTTTAATCCATTATGCACAAATAAAAGCCTCACAACTCTAAGTGTGCTCATTTTAAGCTTCTGATAAAATATGATTCAAGCATTAAAGTGTGGCAGTATAGTTAAATAAAATATGATTCAGTGTAATAATAAGAAAAATAACAATACATAAATACAACTAACAGAGTTGTTTGAGGCAAGTAAATGTGTGTTCTAATTATTTTGTTGTTTTTATACGATTTGTAAGTCAGGATATATGATAATATGAAAGCTGTTTCTAATTAGACTTAAACTTGAAGCACTCACGTGACTGGGCAGAAAGTGAGGCCAGAGCCCTTCTAAAAGGGAGCCTACAAGGTTATCATAGAATAGTGTAACACGGCGGTCCCATAGACATTCTATGGGCGGTACACTGGCGAGGAGACAAAAGCTCATCACTTAATCCAATCCACGCTACGGTGCTTCATTGGAAATGTGTTGCGTGCTCGATTTACGTCTTGAAGCTTCAGTGTCTGTAACATCACTAGCGTGTATTGTTTTCAGAGAATCTTTACTCCGCTTAATTTCCCATCCTTAATGGGAAGCTTAAATAATGTACACAAACGCACATCTTGTTCTTGGCCATTGACAGCAAGGCGGCAGGTGCTCTAAAATGCGGTTGACTGTGACTGACGTCACTTCCAATTACAAACACGCCCCACAGTATCAACAGTATCAACTCCCACCCCCAAAACTGATTAACAGGTGTCTGTGTAAGACACTAATGCAAGTGCAAAGGGAATTGTGATTCCATTTGAATTTTGGCAGGCTCCATTCGGGATACCATGGAAGTGAAATGGCAAACGGGATAATTAATATTGCTTTTTCAATATGACAGGGTCATAAATCTTAACACATAGGAAATGCAATTGCAAATGGACTTGCTTTTCCAATTGAAATTTGGCAGACTTTGCACGTTTGTGTAATGAAAATGCAAACGGTATTACGCAATATGCAATTGCATTTGGATTAGGTCGCAATTTATGCGTCCGCAAATAGAAAACGCAATTGCAAAAACAATTTGCAATTTGTTTTGAAAATAGTCCTGAAAATCCTCCCATAGTTACAGGACATTGTGGCGATTACTTGATTTCTATTTCTGTGGTGTTGTACTGGGTAGCTCAGTGAAATCTCAATGGTTAGAAATACCACTCCATATAACTGTATATTAAATGTGTGCTGCGTTGCACAGCATAATCACATTCAGTGTGGACAGACCAGTTACTTGTTACTGGAATCTTATCTCATCACTTCTGGTCAGGACACTGTGTAAAACTATATTATGTACTGTATCCAGCTTTCTCCTTATTACCTCACCATGAGTAGCTCAAAAGATTAAAAGAAAATTTTTATATTGGACAAAAGCGTATGTCGTTCTACCCATCTGACAGAACAAAATTCACATAATTTAATGCAAAATAAAACTCAGTTATAAAATGTAACGGGTATGTTTTCGCTATCCTGGAATGGCATAATGTACGAAAAATTATGTGTGTGATATAGGAATATATCGTAGTATAATTAGGGTTCCCACAGTGATCAATTAATTGGTCTAAACAGTTCATAAATCAAGCTAATTGATTCATTAACAAATCGGTCTGAATCAAAATGATTTTTAAAATTCCATATCCAGCAATCACAAATGACTGGAAAAGTCATGGATCTTTATTGGTCACAAAGAGTGGGAAACCTTTATAATGCGAATATACACAATATTATATTATACGGTAATCTTCAGTATTATTAGTTGGTGAGTTATTGTGTTTTTTTGCGGAGTGCAGAAAAAAATGGACCTAGATGCCAGAAAAGATGAATGCTTCATTGTTATTTTTACAGTAACAATTTTATCGCAGGTGTGAATAGGCCGAATGCATCGTTTAAATATTTTTGTGGTGAAATTTGTGCTCTATGAATATGCTTTTACACAATATAAAATGTCAAAGACAGGTGACTCATTCAAAACACAAAATTTCAATGTTCAACACAAAAACAAAATGTTAAGTTTAATAAAAACTCTGTTGTTATTTCTGCATTGTTTCCCCATTTACTAAAATAAAAATCCATTGTGTACATAAGGTTAATTGTGGTGCTTGTGAAAGTTGTGTAAGCTACAGTACATCTCTCCGTTCCTTTCCTGTGGTCCTGCATGTAGAAGGATCTGTCATGTCTTAAGGGGCAACAATAGCCCTGTCTTTGTTTCCCCATTACCCAGCAGTCAGGGAAGTGTGAAAAGTAGGGCGCAGGTCGGGGCTCTTTGTCCCCCTTGGCCAAATGAAAAATGACCGACACCAGCCCCCTTTTCGTGTCTGTTCATTTAGGCCCCCAGTCCTGCAGAGCCACTGGGAGCCACTAATTGCTTCGAGACAAACAGGAGCAAAGAGGGAGCAGACACATTATGTTATTAACGCTGGACAGATCCCATCACCAGCCATTTGAAAGGGACACTCCTTAAGCAGCCACCAGACTCGAGAGCCACCATTCCACTGCTCTGCTGTGATGCAGGGTTAGGGGTCAGCCTCTCACAAGTCATGGTGCTAAGATGGAAGTGCAAAGGAATTTGAATGCCACCCTGGTCCTCTCTGTTAAGGAAACGTGTCACAGAGATGAATTCTGAGTTTCAAGTCAATGCATTGAACATTGTTGTTCTGAAAAATCTGCTGATTTTAAGCTTGTCATCAAGATTACATTTTCTAGCTAGTCGACATAGATGTTTTTTTAATTTATTTTTTGTTTATATATATAAAATAAAATTTGCGGGTACAGTACAAATCCGGTAAAATGTACAATAGACAAAGCGGTGCCCAATGAAAAAACTTTCATGGTTCAAGATCATGGATGGTGTGCTGGGACATCGTCCCGCTGTTAGTGGAGAGACCACTCGGGACACAATGGTAGTTATAGTTGGTGGGTTGTCAACACTAACTTATCTTGCTAGCTAGCTAATGTTTACATTGGATATAAGCTAGATATTTTAGATAACTAGGTAAAATGATGCCTCAGCTTGAGTTTTCCTCTTGCTTTTGAAATGGGTGGGGTGTGTGACTTTGGCACCGGGCGGCGTATTAAGGGCAGGTTTTAGGGCAATGCTGCGGGACTATTGGCTCAATGGTGGGAACGCAGATCGATTTTGGTTTCGCGGCTGATAGCCCTGGCTTGCACTGGCCCAATAGTGGAAAAGCGGCTATTGTTGAGCCTTGAACATTAATAAGTGTTCCTCTCTCTCTTAATTACAGGGTCTTAAACAAGAGGAGGCTGTAAAGAAGCCTTGAAATCTTCATCACGCAATCTTTCTCTTCCTCAGTCCACTTGCCATCACAGCTTATTGGCTACTTCAGTTGTCTCAGAAGCAGCAGAGTGCAACCAATCCAGCCACAAGTTTCTGCATCTCAGCCAACATGAAGAAAAGCATCTCTGTCTTCCTCACAGTTTTGGGAGCCGGAGTCCTCCTCTGGTTGCAAACTGAGGGTAAGCCCTTTTCATTATCGTAAAGTGTCTACACTTGACCATCATTCCCCCTCAGCAGACCAAGCAGATGCTTGGCAGTAGCAGCCCGTTTGATGCAGAGTGTCTGTTTTTAATCAGAAACCCCTGCAGCAAGCAAAAATGTGTTTTGTTTGAGAGAGGGAACAAAGCGAAAACTGGAGATGACTAAAGGGGTCATCTGTTTTGTTTCATCTGGATGCACAATAGGAATGCAACAGCAATTTATAATCCAAAGCAGACTGAAGCAGCAGGAGAATTGATTTCTCCATATTTGGATGATACCCAGTGTTTGCAGAAGCCTTGCTGCCTGTTTTAATGGATGGTGGCCTTTAAAAACATAGTATGGTAATGGCCTCTCTTTTTATTCTCATCAGGCCCAGAAAGCTCAGAATCTCTCCTCAGATTTGTGATGCATTAGCAAACAAACACTGTCTGCAGGATATTCATCCAAATGCGATTAATTTGATTGATTTGATGCTCTTCTGCCTGTCTTTTATGCATCAGTAGCAATGGAGGTTTTTTCTCCATTTTAGGTAAATCCAGACACTGCACAGGAAATGCACACTTTTCTCTCAAATGACACGCTGTATCAGAATGTAATTGCTTCCAGCAGAGGCTGTTGTGTGGCATTCGTGTAGTCTTTAAGTGGTTCATTCAAGTAACGTAAAAAAATGGGAAAAGGAAGTGTCTCATATCTTCTGCGTGCATCGTGTGATTTACATAAAAATTGAGCCAAATGTTTGGCCTTGTGGGCTGATCACGTTGATGTGGCTATTGTGGGTCACGTTTGTAGCACTACCAACTGGCGGAAGGAAGTGTGGCACATTTAACAGACTTTGAAATACCCCTCTTATGTTTACCTGAATTGTTTCAATTTTTTTTAGAATAATGTCAAGACTTAAAATTCTGAAGGGATTCTTGATATCTTAAACAGTGTTGCCATGCCAACACATTAAATGTCATTATTCCTTTTTATGTATATTCACATGTTTTTGAGGTACTTGGCATGCTTGAATTTTCATGATATTTTGCACACACATCAGAGTTGTCGGCCATTAGGCCCGGGCAAAAATTTACACATGGGCGTGGCTGGGGAGCTCTGTAGTGCCACCTTATGCAAAAGTGGTAGGGCCATTTTCTTCTATGGTCACCAAACTTGCTACATATATTGTTCTCATCAAGCTGGACAACTTTCAAAATTACAGTCATTAGCTCCGCCCAACAGGAAGTCAGTCATTTTGGATTGAATGTGCATTTTTGGAAAATTGCAGGCCCTGAACTTTTGAATACTCCTCCTAGGGGATTCATGTGTCTGTCACCAAAAGGCAACCTTATGCCAAGACATTGAAGATGCTAAATTGCAAACAGATTTTTGATATTTTGAATGGTGTTGCCATGGCGAGGCAATAAATTAATGGAAAAAGTGGGAAACAGGAAATGTCCCATATTTTCTGCGTGCATTGTGTGATTTAAATCATATTGGTGCTGTCTGTTTGGCTCTGTAGTGCCCCTTTGAAAATGGGCATGTAAGGGGGTTCTGTAGTACCCCTATTTTCACCTACAGTCACCACAGTTGGTACATATATAGTTCTCACCAAGCCGGACAACTTTCATTATTATAGTCATTAGCTCCGCACAACAGGAAGTTGGCCATTTTGGATTTTCTGAAAATCACAAGCTCTTAACTTTCAAGTACTCCTACTAGGGGAATCATGTGACTGGCACCACATTTGTGCAACATCATGCCAAGACATTGTAGATGCTAAATTGCGAACAGATTTTTTATATTTTGAATGGTGTTGCCATGGCGAAGCAATAAATTTATGGCTAAAAATGTGAAACAGGAAATTCTTTATATCTTCTGTGTGCATTGTGTGATTTTGAGGAAAATTCAGATTTATGTATGGTAATGGGGCTGATCACATTTATGCGGCTATTATGGGTCACGGTCATAGCGCCACCAACTGGCAGTAGGAAGTATGGCACTTTTAACAGACTTTGAAATAGTCTCTTATGTTTTCATGGTTTGCTACAAGATTTTTTTAGAAGAATGTCAAGACACTGCTGATGTAAATTTGTAAAGGGATATTTCATATATACTGTTGCCATGGCAATGCATTAATTGTTATTATTCCTTCTTATATTTGGGTGTTTTTGAGGCACTTGGCATGCTTAAAATTTGATGACATTTTGCACACACATCAGAGTCGTTGGCCATCAGTTGTGGGCAAAAGTTCACGCGTGGGTGGGGGGGGGGGTTCTGTAGTGCTCCCTTTAAAATGGGTGTGTAAGACGGCCTCTGTAGCACCCCCATTTCCCTACAGTCACCAGAATTGGTATATATATATATATATATATAGTTCTCATCAAGCCAGACAACTTTCATAGTTATGGTCATTAGGTCCGCCCAATAGGAAGTTGGCCATTTTGGATTTTTTTAATATTGCAGTCTCTGAACTTGAAATACTTCTCCTAGGTGATTCATGAGACTGTCACCACATTTAGACAACATTTTGCCAAGAAACTGAAGATGCTAAATTGCAAACAGATTTTGATATATCGAACGGTGTTACATCAAAAGTGAGATGTATGTTTAGTCTTGGGGTGGGGGTTAATCACATGGATTTGACTATTTTGGGTCATGGTCATAGTGCCACCACCTGGCAGCAGAAAGTGTGGCTCTTACAACAGACTTTAAAATAGTCCTCTTATATTTACTCAAATTGCTTCAAAATTGTTTAGAATAATGTCAAATGCCAAATGCATGTGTCCACCTTGCATTGTTTTCTGAAAGCCACCGGGTGGAAATGGACCAGTTGTGCTTGGGCCCATCATTGCTTCTTGCAGCTCTTACAGTTTGTAACTCGAACAAAAACTTACTATGATCTATATTTTTTCTTAGAAATATGAGTCAAAGTATGTGTTACTTTGTTACTTATTATTTTGTTATGCAATCAAGCTTTTCAGGCTGCGAAATGACACTTGTTGTTTAGAAAATAGCAGATTCTTTGTTTACTTTTGACTGTTTAGTTCTTTGAAGTTTATTTTTCCAATTGCCTCTCTGTTCGTAAACAATGCCTATTTTTAGCAGCAGGAAAGCCATGGGGGAGAGCATTTCCTGCTTTGTATAAAGAATGAGAATTATGGCTCAACATAGTTTGCAAGAAAAAAAGTTTAAATTAGTGTATCAAAGCTCACAACCCCATTACCTCCTTTTAGAGTTATATGGATAGTTCACCCAAACTTATTTTCTTCCATGGAATACAAAAGGAGATGTTGGGCAGAATTATATCCTTAGTCTCCATTCACTTTCATTGGATCTTTTTTTTCCATACAATGAAAGTGAATGGTGACTAAGCCAGTCATCCTCCCTTACATCTCCTTTTGTATTTCAAAGAATACATGAAAGGAAGAAAGAAAGTCATGCAGGTTTGGAACAATGTGAAGGTGAGTAAATGATGACAGAATAAAGCCTTCAACGGTATAAAGATAAAAATGCACTAAAATAGCTATCCGCTTTGCTACAGAAATCGTGAAGCCATATTCATGATTCGTGTCAGGGCGTCAGTGCCAGCTTCAAGCGCCGCTTTGAACTCCACATGAAAAGCGCTTACAAAAAATGTCTCGTTCTGCATTTTTGTTATAGTTAAGACTTGTCCTGCTTCTGTGGTAATTAAATTGCACCTTACAGAGGATGCATCTGGGCTTGTTTTGTACAATAAATAGCATGAACAGCTCCTTTCCCCATCATTTGATCATTGACATGGTTGTTGTGTTTGTGTTTTGTGATGTGTGCGTCAGTGTAATGACTCTGGCGGACACATCACAAAGGGTCCGCCTTTAACGATAAATGCTTTCATCATGATTAAGAAAAATTCCCGCGTTCAACTTTTTAAATTAATCGCATGCATGAACATGTTAACTTTGACAGTTCTAGTTATAATCTATAATTGATTTAAAATGCTAAAAATCAAATTATTCATTATTCGAATCATAAAGTATAGTGGATTCTGTTTAAAATATGTACTTTAAAAAAAAAAAATCTTTTTATTTGCATATGAGGCCTTGAGATTATATAAAAGTAGTGAAAAGTAGTCAGATAGTTTCACGTTTTCTTTTTTAAATAACCATCTCTGGTCACTCATGTAGTCTACATATTGTATTGCACTCTGTTGTTTTCCAAATTTATGTACATGTAGGTAATGTGTTTCCTTTCAAGTTACATTTGGTGCAATAAGCAGTCTGAAGTAGAAGTCTTTTTTTTGCTTACATTAGGGGGAAGTATTTAAAGGATCCTGTAAATGCATTAAAAATAATACTGAATGGATCATGTTAATCGAATTGAATAGTGTACTGCATCAAATAGCTCTGAATTAGCAAAAATCACTTTTGAATCTAATTGATTAGCTGTCAACACAAAGATTTACACCCCCAAATATTATTACTAATAATAAGCTACTGTAGTCTAATTAGGAATAGTTTGAATGGTGAGAGTAAATGGTATGGCTGTCATTTAGCCTAACACCTCCTCTGTATCCTGCGGAAGAAAGCAAATCGTGTAGGTTTGGAACAACATGAGGATGAGTAATTGATGTAATTTTCTTATTTTTGCAGTTGTTATTTGAATTATGCTAAAATTGAATGATGTGACTCACCACTTGATGTACCGTTTTATTCCTTTAGTTGTATTGTGTTTTTTCCCCTCATCCAAAAGTTTGTGAATGGAATGTGTTAGTTTTAGTACCCATAAGGACATTTTGCCAATATGTTGGACAAACCCTCCTCGTTACTTCCGTGATTCTGTCCCCCTGGCCTCATCTCCCATCCTGCACTGCTCTACCACGATGGGCCAGCCGCCCAGGCCATACTACAGGAAGCTTGTTGAGTCTGTTGTTGGTGCTCTGAGTTTCCCTGACACTTTTAACGGTTTCCTGTATTACACTGGCTGTCAGGTACCAGACTAAATACTCCAAATCCGCACTGCTCTCCGGAAATAATCATTACAGTGGGACAATGAAGTAGTAGAGCGTGTGTTGATGTGCGTGACTCTGACTGTGTGTGTATGTGTTTTCCTTGTTTTTGTAGACCACACATGCTGGTTTTGAAGCATTTGCATAAAGGGTGGTATTCTGCTGTTGTACACTGACATGTGTGCATGCTTTTGTGCATGTGCTTAGCATCGAAACATAAGGACCTGTTAAAGGCATTCTAAACTCTCAGTTTTACAGCTTGCTGTTGGGTGCTTTGCTCTAGAGGTGTCTCTAAGCCCATTAGAGCTTTACTTTCATGAAGGCAGCCAATTTTATTGGTCTGTGTCAGGCAGGCCGTTGTTTTCCACATGTTCCCTTTTTCCTTCCCCTCATTCCATTTTTAACAAGCTGGTCTTTAAAAAGTGGAGGATTATTACGTGTTGGGACATTTTGCCCTGAAATGGGAGCCCTTGTCCGGGAACATGTGATAATTATAATGATCATTATTAAATAGATGAAAGTAAATAAATAATAACGACAGGTTCAGGTTAATGGCCACTTAAATCCTAAGTCGTTCCTGCCAAAAGCCTGGCCTTTTCACAGTGTAAATTTTCTTTGTTGCTTATGCTATCAGGGGTAGAACATTTTGAATACCTTTAAAAGCTACTTGCAGTGCATTAAAGGTATACATTTTATGATTATTCCATGGGAATTAAACATGTGACATTGAGCTACCAGTATTTATTACATAAATGTCTCTAATGTCTGCCTGTTTGATTTATGCATAATTGCTCTCACAAGAAGGGCGAAACTTCTTTGTGACATCCCTCAAGGATACAGTATTCACATGTTATATTGATATGTCTAATGGATACCCAGCCATGTATTTTGACATGAGGACGTCTTGGAGGATTTTTGTATTTTTATTTACCCTCTCCTACGTCTCTGCTTCAGACACTGAGAAACTGTCATGAGGACCAGCATCTTGATTATAGGCTTGTGATCCAAACGCCCTCGTAGAGACTCGGCTGGGTCATTGCATCATTTCCTGTTAAAGGGATAGTTCTCCCTAAAATGGAATTCATGTTGCTTCAATCTTACATTTTTCTGTGGAACAAAAGAGATGTTAGGCAGTAGAGATCGACCGATAGTGGAATTTACTGATACCGATAACTAAGTTGTGCATTACCTGCCGATAACCGATTAATCAACCAATTGTTTTTAAATTTATACTGAATGAAAAAATAACACTCAAAGTAAAATAGTGCTGAACTTTATTACAAAAATAAACAGTACTGACTGAACCATGAAAATGTATTGTACTTTTTTTAATGAAATAAATATACAAATATTAATATATATGTACTAATATTCTAATTTTAAAGTCAGCTGATTTTCCTTAGTCCACAAGATGTCACAATAAATAGATAAACCATTCAGCACCGTTATATTATTGCAAAGAACATTCCTATCCTAGCATTTCATTTTCAACTAATGTGCATAAAATAAATGAATAAAAAGTTTTAGTCAGTCCATATTCTCAAATGTTAAGTCAAAAGTAAAATGAGTGGGGAAAACACTTCAATAGACAGTTCACACAGTGTTACACTTGCGCTGATTCCTACTACTCCAGACTCAAGCTTCATATTAACAGCAAAATACCACATTGCTTTTTTATTCAGTTCAGTTGTATGTAGAGTAGCAATATTCAAAGATAGCAGTGGTATTCGGCTGAACTCGGTGGTCAAGCAGCTCAGACTATGAGCCCAAGCCAGGGGCTGTTCAAACAGACTCAACACAACAGACTGGAATCGAACGCGAAGATCTTGAGACACACATTTCCAAGTTGAACATCTTTCTTGACAAAGCATTTAAACAACTCATTGCTTAATCTGAGAAATGCTTATAAGAGAGCAAGATGCAACGGCCAAAGACCTCCACCTACTGTAAGAGGCTGTTTACACTGAACGCTTTTGCAACCATCCATTTGTTTTTCTATGTAATCGTGTGCTAGACGAATGTCTTTGCTTCGCTTTGTTTTTCTTTATTCAGTGTCTCGTGCAGGAGTGCTGTTTTTTAGATGATGTGTCTAATTAAAAAGAACTTTAAAAGCATATTGAGACACCTGCTTTCTGTTAAACTGTATTTGTACTGTACTGTATTTGTTGTGCTGTGTCTAGCCTTTTTTAGCACAAGAATGTGATCGATCTGAAGCCATCGTATTACAGTGAGGATAACATTTTTTTATTGAAATCAAGATGCGTTTCTGATTTGTTTATACGTTTCTCTTGGATGCATGAAGATATTAATTTGCTTTCTCACATCACTAGCTTTAAATATGCAACTTAGCTGGCTAAAGAATGCATAAACATGACCAGCTGGATATAAACTATTGCAAATATATGACATTTGCGTAGGACTTGCGTGTGTTTTTTTCACATTGTTCTTACCGCTTGAGGTTAGCTTTAATGTTAGCGTCCTCTCAGCCTTGTCGGCAAACATACTGCTGTTCTTTACTAATGCAGCATCTAGTCAACAAATGAATAACTTTATAATGATATGACAACGTGTACTGTATACATACCTTTTCGTTTTGGATGTTTTAAATCAGCATCTGAAGTATTGCGCTCCAGGCAGAGTGTAGTCTCACATGTCAAAACAAACACAACAAGGCATCAGTGAAGCGCCGCTCTCATACCGTATGATGACAGCAGGCCCTTCCCAGCCGCTCCAGCACCGGATACAATGGGGAAAAACTATCGGTGTGGATTTTTGCCGATAACCGATAGTTCCAGAAATCTATTATCGGTGCAGATTAATCAGCAAAACCGATATATCGGTCGACCTATATTTGGCAGAATGTTAGCCTTAGTCACCATTCACTTTCAAGAAAAAAAGATGCAATGAAAGTGAATGGTAACTGAGCCTATCATTCTGCCTATAATCAACATGAGGGTGAGTAAATGATGGTAACAACATGAGGGTTAGTAAATCATGACAGAATTTAAATTTTTGGGCGAACTACTGTGGCACTAAGAAATAATAGCTACAATAAAGAGAACACAAAGACTGATAAGTTTTATGTGTATTTTTTTAAAGCTTTGCTGTTTATGAATGCATCACAGTTAGCATACTACTATTGGCATATCTGAATCTACTCTCAAAGTAGAAGAGGATATTGTTCAAATTTATGTATGGTAAGCAACTGCTTGAGTACCTGACAGCAACCAGTAGCAGCTGGCATAGCCTGCTGATCAAGGTATGAAGTCTCCACCTTTTTTGCACCATGCTCTCTTATCAGCATCTCGCAGCATAAGCAGTCCTTTTTAAAACACTGTTAGGAAAGGAGTTCAATTTTGAAAAGCACATCTCGGGGTTCCGGCTGTTTGAACAGTCCATATCGCAGCATATCTACTGTATATATACACCAATCAGCCACAACATTAAGACCATCTGCCTAATATTAAGTAATAAGTAATACTAAGACTGTTGTGTGTGAAAATCCCAGGAGATCAGCAGTTACAGAAATACTCAAACCAGCCCGTCTGGCACCAGCGATCATCCATGCGATTATCTAATCAACCAATCGTGTGGCAACAGTGCAGTGCATACAATCATGCAGATACGGGTCAGGAGCTTCAGTTAATGTTCACATCAACCATCAGAATGGGGAAAAAATGTGTTCTCAGTGATTTGGACCGTGTCATGATTGTTGGTGCCAGATGGGCTGGTTTGAGTATTTCTGTAACGCTGATCTCCTGGGATTTTCACACACAACAGTCTCTAGAGTTTACTCCGAATGGTGCCAAAAAAAAAAAAAAACATCCATTGAGCGGCAGTTCTGTGGATGGAAACACCTTGTTGAAGAGAGAGGTCAACAGAGAATGGCCAGACTGGTTCGAACTGACAAAGTCTATGGTAACTCAGATAACCGCTCTGCACAATTGTGGTGAGAAGAATATCATTTCATAATGCTATTCTGAGATGTGGGTTGGCGCTGTTTTGGCAGCACGAGGGGGACCTACACAATATTAGGCAGGTGGTTTTAATGTTGTGGCTGATCGGGGGGTGTGTGTGTATGTATGTATTGTATGTGTATATATATATATATATATATATATATATATATATATATATATATATATATATATATATAGACGCACACAGGGTTGGGGAGTAACGAAATATAAGTAACGGGAATATGTATTTAAAATACAAAATATAAGTAACTGTATTCCACTAAAGTTACAGTTTAAATGATTGGCATTTAGAATACAGTTACATTCAAAAAGTATTTTGTTACTGAAGAGATTACTTTGCATTTTATTGTCATTTGTTTCATTTAATATTTAGTCCTTTCAGATGGAAAACATTTATACATATAAATGATGCGATCCAAAGAGCATTTGAGCAGTGGTGAAACACTTTCTTATGATGTGTTACATTCATACGAGCAGACAGAGAAGTAAGCTTGAAGTAAGTTTGGAGCACAAGAAATAGAAATAAACCTAATTTAGCTAAGCTAAAATGTTATTTCTAGCTATTTTACATGCACATGTTACCAGGCACGATCATATTTTTTTTTTATCAAGAAAATTCACGTTGGATCATAATTTATTTTTTCTAGTAAGACCTTTGATATTAGGGCAAAAATCTTATACTTGATGATAATTTTTGTATTGTTTTCCTGTAAAAATGTCTAAAAATCCTTAAAACAAGATCAGTTTGATTTATCTTGTTTTAGAAACAACACTGCATAAGATATTTAGGTTTTTCAGAGAATGTATTTTTAACATGTGTATTTTGTCTTACTGTACTGGCAGAGTTTTTATAGTCAAAACAAGTGAAAAAATCTACCAGTGCTGAAGAGGTAATCCAAAGTATTTAGAGTACGTTACTGACCTTGAGTAATCTAACGAAATACATTACAAATTACATTTTTCAGCATACGACAATACTTGAACAAAAATGAGCTGCATGGTCGAGTTGCCAGAAAGAAGCCAATGCCACAAAAAAGCCCAGTAACAATATGCCCGACAACACCTTGACACACCTCACAGCTTCTGGCACACTGTAATTTGGAGTGACGAGACCAAAATAGAGCTTTATGGTCACAACCATAAGCGCTATGTTTGGAGAGGGGTCAGCAAGTATTGTGCTCCTTGAAACAACCACACTGTCTTTTTCCAGAGCAGCCTGTATTTCTCCTGAGGTTACCTGTGGGTTTTTCTTTGTATCCCGAACAATTCTTCTGGCAGTTGTGGCTGAAATCTTTCTTGGTCTACCTGACCGTGGCTTGGTATCAAGAGATCCCTGAATTTTCCACTTCTTAAGTGGTTGAACAGTACTGACTTGTATTCTCAAGGCTTTGGATATCTTTTTATATCCTTTTCCATCTTTATAAAGTTCCATTACCTTGTTACGCAGGTCTTTTGACAGTTCTTTTCTGCTCCTCATGGCTCAGTATCTAGCCTGCTCAGTGCATCCACGTAAGAGCTAACAAACTCATTGACTATTTATACACAGGCACTAATTGCAATTTAAAAAGCCACAGGTGTGGGAAATTAACCTTTAATTGCCATTTAAACCTGTGTGTGTCACCTTGTGTGTCTGTAACAAGGCCAAACATTCAAGGGTATATAAACTTTTGATCAGGGCCATTTCGGTGTTTTCTGTTATCATTATGATTTACAAAAGGAGCCAAACAACTATGTGATGATAAACGGCTTCATATGATCACTATTCTTAAATAAGAGTTTTTTTTTGCATGATCAGTCAAATTTTCAAAATCAGTGCCAAAATTTCACAATTTCTGCCAGGGTATGCAAACTTCTGAGCACAACTGTGTATAAATGTGTGTGTGTGTGTGTGTGTGTGTGTATATATTTATATATATATATATATATATAAATATTCAGCTCTGGAAAAATTGAGACCACTGCAAAAAACATTTTCTCTGGATTCACTATTTATAGGTATGTGTTGAGTAAAATTAACATTTTTGTTTTATTCTATAAAGTATTGACAACATTTCTCACAAATTCCAAATATAAATATTGTCATTTAGAGCATTCATTTGCAGAAAATGACAACTGTTCAAAATAACAAAAAAAGTTTGTGTTTTCAGACCTCAAATAATGCAAAGAAAACAAGTTCATATTCATTTTTAAACAACACAGTAATAATGTTTTAAATTTGGAAGAGTTCAGAAATCAATATTTGATGGAATAACCCTGATTTTCAGTCACAGCTTTCGTGTGTCTTGGCATGCTCTCTATCAGTCTTTCACATTGCTGTTGGGTGACTTTATGCCACTCCTGGCGCAAAAATTCAAGCAGCTCGGCTTTGTTTGATGGCTTGTGGCCATCCATCTTCCTCTTGATAACATTCCAGAGGTTTTCAATGGGTTCAGGTCTGGAGATTGGTCTAGCCATGATAGGGTCTTGATCTTGTGGTCCTCCATCCACACCTTGATTGACCAGGCTGTGTGGCATGATGGAAAAAAACAATCCTCAGAGTTGGGGAGCATTGTCAGAGCAGAAGGAAGCAAGTTTTCTTCCAGGATAACCTTGTACGATTCCAGCCTTGCTGAAGCACCACCAGATCATCACCGATCCTTCACCTGGTCATCTAATGGTTAGACGGAGATCTGGAGAGGCCTTCAAGACACAGTGTCTCGCACCCTCTGTGAAATTTGGTGGAGGATCGGTGATGAGCTGGGGGTGCTTCAGCAAGGCTGGAATCAGGCAGATTCGTCTTTGTGAAGGACATATGAATCAAGCCACGTACAAGGTTATCCTGTAAGAAAACTTGATTCCTAATGGGTCAGCAGGACTCATTACTGCCTGAGTACTGCCAGACCTCAGACTCCATGGTGATGGTGAGCCAGAATCAAGCACACATGTAGGAGCATGACGATGCTCTGTAGCTGTCTTTCTGAGCCAAAGAAAAACACGGTGATGGGGAAAGGAGAGAAAAATTATTCACAGACTTTAGAATGTCAATGAATCACTCAGTGCCTGAAAGGTACTTTGAGAGAAGAGAGAACAACATGTTGCATCTGCTCTGATTTAGTAACCCTTCTGACTTGAAACATGTTTTATGTGTTTTAGCTCCGATAACATTCCTGAACCCTGTGGTTGTTTGTGCGGTGCTGTTGTGGTTGCGGGAATTTAGCTCGTTCATATCCGTGCATTGTAGCTTTTATGATGTGTAGGGATCAACTTATCACAACACATTACCATGCCTTTACAGTCTCTCTTAAAAGCACCATTCACATTCCTTCAATTTACTGGCCTCTAGCGGAGAGCGAGGGGAAAGAGAAGGGCTCTGTGAGGGCAGTTTCTAAAGGATACAGACATAAAGACTAGGGTTCCTGTATCTCAACTGGTAGAGCATGGCTCTAGCAATGCCAAGGTCATGGGTTCGATTCCCAGGGAACACACAAACTGATAAAATGTATACTTTGAATTAGGGCTGGGCGATAAACCGATCTCGATATTTATCGTGATATAAAAAATCCACGATATCGATGATAAGCTTTTGAGGAATTTTCAATATTTAGTGCGTGTTGCAAAAACGCAAGCAGTTTGGCTTTCTCAGGCTGTGTTTCCACAATGCTAGGAAAGAGCTTGCTCCGCACTGCTGTCAATTCTACAATCCACCTTGTGAGCGTGGCGCTCGGCTTCTGTAGGAAAGAATTGAAAACGCTCTCTCAGCTACGCTCACAACGCGCCAGTGGAAACGTAGGGTCAGATTGGATGAACTTGCTAATGTTAGCTGCCTTAGTAATGATTAGGCTACGTCGGACACCGGATAGATTCCATCCGCACTGCAAGACTTCATGACAACTGTTGCGCCCTCTTATCGTCTCTAGTGAAAAGCGCGACAAAACAACAGTGCTGTGTGCACCAGCTCTGATTTTTCTGCGCTGTAGTCTTGAATATTTTTCTCTAGCACCAAACACGCATCATTTATGTCCTGTCCTGCTCCGCATGTGTTGCCTCTCTTCCCTGCATGTGTGTAGACATGAGGCGCCGCATAAGTTAACGTGGTTCTAAAGCACCTTTTAGACCATAACGTTTTCCCTTCTAAATTTAGCTTTATTAATCAGCATGTTACGAGCCTTTAATAATGAACAAATCGATTTCTGTTCTAGTTTTCAAGTTAATCTGATGTCATCATCTCTGGAATGAATGACAGTGAAAGACAATAAAATTACTAGTTGGTAGCCTAGTCTTTCTCACTTTAATGAAAATATAAAAATGTTCCACTCAGACTTTTAAGTTTTCTAAATGTTCTCTCAGGGGATACCCATGAACCACCATACAGTATAATTCCACAGTCACAAGGGCTTCTATGCCCCCTTACTTGGGTATCTGAATCTAAAGAAATATAAAGATATTTCATTTTAATGTAAAAATATTCAAACAAATACTGGACTGCTGTCTTTATGCTTCAAAACATACAGACGATTTTTTAACATTCATTTTCAAATGCACTCTATTGATAAACTATAAAATATTTTAATATTTTGGTAAAAGATCCCTCATACCCCACTGCTTTGGCTGTCTCTGGACCCCCAGTGCAGTTTTGTAGTGACTATTTTGACTGTTTAGAATTAATTTTTTCTTCTTTTCTTCCGCCAACTTTGAAATAATAATAATAATAAAAATTTAAAAAAGTGCAATGTGTAAATGTGAATGTATATCGTGATAAATATCGATATCGAACAATATGAAAAAGAATATCGTGATAACAATTTTGGCCATATCGCCCAGCCCTACTTTGAATGACTGTAAGTCACTTTGGATAAGCATCTGCCAAATGCATAAATGTAAAGGTAAAGACGCTAACCTCCATAGAGCTTTTTTTTTTTGTTTGTTTGTTTTTTTTTATTATCCCTCTCTCTGCCAAAATGTTTATGTTACCGGTTTCCACCTCCATTATCACACTGGGCCTTGTTTGACTGTAACGGTGCCTGGACTAAACTGTGAAGTGATCAGAGATGTGAGATCAAATGCTTTCGGCATGTATTTTACATTTTGCGCTAATGGTGGGGGCCATGGGACGCCTTCACGGCTTCAAACGAACATTTCTCAACTGCAAAAGCCGAATCCTGACATAAACAGAAGATTGATATCGCTGACTACCGCAGGAACGCAGCATATGAATGGAACTGTCTGACTCATACACTAAGAGAGAAAGTATTAGAGGCAGGGGGAGGGCAAGAGAAAGGCAATAGATGAAAAAAGTGAGAGAGGGATACAATATAAACACACTAGTATAATATTCAGGCAAAAATAGACTTCAGTGTGTTTGCGCAGTCTCCAGAGCTCAGTCTCTCAACTCGTGCCACTCGACCTGGTCTTCGACCTCACATTTACACACTATAATCCCATCTCTTGTTTTCCTAATCTGGTCTTTCACTTTCCCTCCTAATCCCACTTCTCACCATTTCATCCCCAGGCCATTCAACAAAATGTTTCATGACAAGTTCTTTTGTAAGCGATGTTCCACAAATTGACTTGGTGTTGAGTAACACCTTATCATGTTTGACACATCTGTTCCAGGCTCACTCTCAATAAAACTGATTATGGCAACTGCATTGTCAACCACACTTCCATTCCTGACCTGAGCATGATTTTTTTCACTCTGATCATTTAATTTCAGAAAAATCCGGTAGCACTTTATTTTACAGTACTGTTCTACATTTACTTTCTATATAATTACAACAACTATAGGAATTACTAGGTACTAACCCTAACACTTAACCCATATTAAGTACATGTAGTTACCTAATATTACTCAGTACTTTCTTGGGTAAGTACACTGTAAGTATATTGAAAGTACACGTACTGTAAAATAAAATGCAACCAAAAATCCTTAGGCAGAAAAAGCGGTTTAACACACCTTGGTTTCTCCAGGAGAACGCGGCTTATGTGGCCATGTAACGCATAAGAATATCTGGAAATAAAGCAAAGCAATGGGGAATACAAATAGTGAAGTTTTCCTCAGATACCATGTTTGTTATTTACACAAGTGTTGCAGGGAAATAACATTGCTGTGGAGAAATCTGCTTACTGACCGAGCCGCATATATATGGAAGAGTATGTGGCTTATACAGTTAATGTAAACTGGAACACTGCTTTCTCGCAATAAGCCGCTTCCTAGTGTCCATGTAAATGTAGTCATTAACACTTGTCCGGGACAAGTGGATTTTTGAAGGGTCAAGTGAAAGAGAATTTTACTTGCCCATCCAGACAAGTAGCCTGATTAAAATGTAAATAACGAAAAATTAACCGGCTATAATTGTGATATTGCCTGTGTCACTTATTAAAATGTTCATATTCTTTTCTGCTGTTGAAAATAATCTAGAACACAAAGGCTGCCGCAAAGAGTGGAAGCCAGGGGTGTCTTTCGAACATACAGGTTAAAACAAACAGAATTCTTGTTGTGACACTACCTCAGGCAGCAGCAGCAAGCCACATAGTTTTAATTTTCTACTTAGCTAGCGATCTAGTAATAGGCAGCAGTGTTTCTCAAGCCCCTGCAGCCTGGCCAATTGCCTGGTAAAAGAGCAAAACCCCAAAAGAGAACCACTGAATCGAACACAGCATGTTACAAATCTAAAATGGAGAGAAAATTCATCATTACCTCTAAGGACACTTTTGTAGAATCTGCAGCATAATATTAAATTAAGTTAAATTCATATTGTAAGAATGATATCACTATGTAACACAATTTTTGTTCTTGGGTAGTAAGTGTTATTTCCTAATTGCTTATGCCTCAAAAGTATAGAAAATTGCTATTATTCCCCACAAACTTTGCTTTTGTGACCAGGACAGTGATATTTTGAAATGTACCTATTTCAAATGAGAAACGGCAAATTTGTGTCTTTTTGTTCACATAAACTCAGAAAAAAACAACATATGAATCCAGATTAACTTGTACTGTATTGATACTGAAGTAATACAAAAATGACTACAAAAGATTTAGAAGTGAGTAGTTTTTCGAGATTTACGATTATACTGTAAATCACTTTCACAAATCAGCCCCCAAATGTAGTCTCCCATCATGTTCTCGTTATACTGTCCTTGGTAACGGCATTCAAAGTCCAGTATATCCTGATGGAAGCACTCGCCTTGCTCCTCCGAGTACGCTCCCATGTTCTCCTTGAATTTATCAAGATGAGCATCAATGATGCACACAAGCAAAGTTTGTGGGGAATAATAGCCATTTTCTATACTTTTGAGGCATAAGCAATTAGGAAATAACAATTACAACCCAGGAACCAAAAAAATAATAATCTGTTACACAGTGTATTCTGATGCTCGCTGACGATGTAAGAGACATGAGCAAATCAAATGACACACAAACCGTCAACTAAGAAGTGAGTCGCAACAGATGTTCTTACTACTCACTTAGCTGCACAATTTTATATAGACTGTATAAAGTATTTTCCAAAACTCATGTGGCGGCACATATGTAGAAAATCCAAAAATATGTGGAACTATATCACGACATGTCCATTATTACAAGTTCAACATGATATCAGGTCAACATGTTTTCATGTGCTCGTGACATGTGCAGTTTCACATAGAGATGGAGACTGGCTTATGTGATGCGAGGTTATCAAGATTATAGGTCATTAGGACAAACATGTATTTATTTTTATTAAAAATAATGCAAAATATGGTTTCAAATTATTAATAATAAATATTCAAAGCCGTTGATCATGTACCAGTGTATGACACAGTGCCGAATGAGTCTGTCAGACTGAATTTAAGGTCATTGATCATCATTGGTGAATTGTTCTAAAGCCTGAAATATAATGAATTTTGATAATTTAACATTAGAGGAAAATACCTGATAAAACTTCAAATAAGTGGCCAGAATGTACTGCTGTTTTTAATGGAAGAAAGACAGTCTTGTACATTTTGTCAGAGGGGTGGCTTACTATTGTAGACTTGGTAAACCCCTGCACTAGTGGCAGAGAAATTACACACTTCACCTTTAAGTAATGAACCACAACGAAAAAGCAAATAAGATATAGCTATGCGGTCTAGAAATCTGACTCTCATATTCCAACTGTTCTAGGTGGGCAGAACCCAGACTACATGCTCCACGGCACTGGGGTCAAGCCTGGATTGGATCACAAAAAAGCCCAGTCAGGGGACGGATCCACCGTGGCTCCAGAGGATGCAGCTCGCTTCCTTAGCTGCTACTGTTCAGGCCACTGTCCTGAAGATGCCACAAACAACACCTGCGAGTGAGTGAAGCATGTGCTGTTCAAGCTGCTCACACCAGACACATCAATATTTGTCCATCTGTATGTGAAGACATTGATTAAATGGTCTTTATGTACTTACACAGGACGAATGGCCAGTGCTTTGCTATCATTGAGGAGGACGAGCACGGCGAAGCTATCCTCACCTCAGGCTGCATGAAATACGAAGGCTCTCACTTTCAGTGCAAGGTAATACATGGACGGAAGAGTCAAGAATACCAGCACTGGCATCCTGTCAGTGGAAAAATAGTATGCATGAATAGTAATCTTTAAGTTTCGATTGCCGGGGTGTTGTGATTGACTGCAGTATGTGGTTATTGTTGCACAGGACTCTCCTAATGCACAGACCAGGCGTACCATTGAGTGCTGTTCCTCAGATTTCTGTAACAGAGACCTTCAGCCCACACTTCCACCTCCTCCAGACAGTAAGTGGTACATGCTTAACATCCAATGCAGACTGGGTTTAATCTCATTTTATGATGAAGCAGTAAAAATTGTTCCATAAATATGCTTGTTTATTTTTTAATGTCCCTTTAAGTGGCTTTGATCTCTCATTGTCTCTGTTCCAGAGCCTCCAATATGGAACGCCCACTTGCTGGCCTTCCTCATCTCAGTGACTGTTTGCTGTTTCACTTTAGTCGCCATAACAGTAGTGTGTTACTACAGGTGAGGCTTGTATTACGTAACGTTTACCTGGCTGAAATAAATGAAATGCACCTTAGCCTGTTAAGCATTAACCAGCACAATGATAGTGCCTACTTTAGATAGTCAAGTGAATGTAACTTCTTTTGTGGTTAACATTAATACATGGATACAGTAGCCCCAGAAATTATTTGGACACTTAAGTCGCAGGTGTTCTTGTGTTAATTGTGGCTTTGGTGTCCAAATACTTTTTGTGGCCACTGCATAAACATGTGGGTCTTATACACCGATCAGCCACAACATTAAAACCACCTGCCTAATATTGTGTAGTTCCCCCTCGTGCTGCCAAAACAGCGCCAACCCGCATCTCAGAATAGCATTCTGAGATGTTATACTTCTCACCACAATTGTACAGGTCGGTTATCTGAGTTACCATAGACTTTGTCAGTTCGAACCAGGCTGGCCATTCTCTGTTGATCAGCAGTTACAAAAATACTCAAACCAGCCCATCTGGCACCAACAATCATGCCACGGTTCAAATCACTGAGATACAAATTTTTCCCCATTCTAATGGTTAATGTGAACATTAATTGAAGCTCCTGACCCATATCTGCATGATTTTATGCACTGCACTGCTGCCATGATTGTTGGTGCCAGACGGGCTGGTTTGAGTATTTCTGTAACTGCTGATCTCCTGGGATTTTCACACACAACAGTCTCAAGAATTTATCCAGAATGGTGCCAAAAACAAAAAACATCCAGTGAGCAGCAGTTCTGCGGATGGAAATGCCTTGTTGATGAGAGAGGTCAACAGAGAATGGCCAGACTGGTTCAAACTGACAAAGTCTACGGTAACTCCGATAACTGATCTGTACAATTGTGGTGAGAAGAATGATTGGTGCTGTTTTGGCGACACGAGGGGGAACTACACAATATTAGGCAGGTGGTTTTAATGTTGTGGCTGATCGGTGCATATGTAGTAAGTTATTGATGCTTTGTGAAACAGTTTCTGTGAAGTGACATGTGGCCGTTTGCTCAGGTATAAGCTGCAGATGGGACGGAGACGGTACCAGAGAGACCTGGAGCAGGATGATGCCTTCATCCCAGCTGGAGAGTCTCTTAAAGACCTTATTAGTCAGTCCAGCACAGGCTCAGGTTCAGGGCTCCCCCTGCTGGTGAGGAATTGTTTCTGAAAATGCTTTTCATATTAAGAACAGGGTTCCAACAGTAATGGAAAACCTCACAAGATAAGATAATTTTAAATTTGCAATTTTCAGTCCTGGAAAAGTCATGGTAATTAATAAAATTCTAGTCACAGAAGTGTCATGGAAATTTTTATAGTGAATTAAAATGTGTCTAGTTGTGCTCAGTTTTAAACTATATCATCTGCCAGGAAATGCCATTTGTGAGTGCAATCACTATTAAATTATATTAAAACATATTTATCATGCATAAGATATAACATTCATAATTGAAAACCTTGGAAGATTGAGTAATGATACACGGGTGTCCAATTCTCTTTGTTCAAAGGTTCAGCGCACCATCGCTAAACAGATTCAGATGGTGCGTCAGATTGGAAAGGGGCGGTATGGAGAAGTGTGGCTTGGTCGCTGGAGAGGAGAAAAGGTAGCAGTGAAAGTTTTCTTTACACGCGAAGAGGCAAGTTGGTTCCGAGAGACAGAGATTTACCAGACTGTTCTCATGAGACATGAGAATATATTGGGTAAGTTCCACCACTACAAAACACTTACAGATTTGAGATGGAATTTTCTGTACTGATTTAGCCTTTTTATTTAATATTAAATCTCATTCTTCCTGTCCTCCTTCAGGCTTTATCGCTGCAGATATTAAAGGCACTGGAGCGTTCACTCAGCTTTTCCTTATCACAGACTACCATGAGAACAGCTCTCTCTATGACTATCTGAAATACACTACGCTTGATACACAGGCCCTGTTGCGGCTGGCCTACTCTGCAGCCTGTGGCCTGTGCCACTTGCACACAGAGATCTACGGCACGCAGGGCAAGCCTGCCATCGCTCACAGAGACCTGAAGAGCAAGAACATTCTCATAAAGAAGAATGGCACCTGCTGCATCGCTGATCTGGGCCTGGCTGTGAAATACAACAGGTGAAGACACTTTTACAGCACACTCTCACACACACATAATATGCACTGGGTTTAACTAATGTTAGCCTAATATATGACATTGTAGAAAGTTTAATGAACATTTAGCAAATGTAGAGCATTTGTGAATATGAATTGTGATCTTATTTGTTGCTGTAATGACATCACTATTAGTATAATCACTGGGAATTCTTAAAGGGGGATATTTTGTCATCCTTTACTCACACTCTTGTTTTTTCAAACCCATAAAAAGTTCTACATTGGAACACAAAAAAATGTTAGGTGAAATGTTAGCCTTATTCACCATTTACTTTCATTGTATAGAAAAAAGGTGCAATAAAAATGTATGGTGACTTATATGGTCATTCTGCTTTTGTGTTCCATGGAAAAAAGAAAGAAAGTGTTGAGTGAATGGTGAAAGAATTTTCATTTTTGGGTGAACTATCCATGTAAGCAAGCAGACCTCATTCACATATAGTTTGCCTTAAATATTGACCACATATTTTTCTTTCTCATAGTGATACCAATGAGGTGGACGTCCCTCTTAGCACAAGGATGGGTACACGGCGTTACATGGCACCGGAGGTCCTGGAAGAGACACTGAATAAGAACCAATTCCAAGCATACATAATGGCTGATATTTACAGCTATGGTCTCATTGTTTGGGAGATGGCCCGTCGATGTGTGACAGGAGGTATTTCATTTTTTCCCCCACATTTTTGTGTTCATTTGTACCACATATACTCATAAGTATTCAGTTGAAGTCAGAAGTTTACATACACTTAGGTTGAAGTCATTAAAACTCATTTTTTAACCACTCCACAGTTTTCATATTAGCAAACTATAGTTTTGGCAAGTCATTCAGGACATCTACTTTGTGCATTACATGAGTCATTTTTCCAACAATTGTTAACAGACAGATTGTTTCACTTTTAACTGACTATATCACAATTCCAGTGAGTCAGAAGTTTACATACACTAAGTTAACTGTGCCTTTAAGCAGCTTGGAAAGTTCCAGAAAATGATGTCAAGCCTTTAGACAGTTAGACAATTAGCTTCTGATAGGAGGTGTATCTGTGGATGTATTTGCTTGACATCATGGGAAAATCAAAATAAATCAGCCAAGGCCTCAGAAAAAAAAATTGTTGACCTCCACAAGTCCTTGAGAGCAATTTACAAACGCCTGAAGGTACCACGTTCATCTGTACAAACAATAGTATGCAAGTATAAACACCATGGGACCACGCAGCCATCATACCGCTCAGGAAGGAGACGTATTCTGTTTCCTAGAGATGAACGTAGTTTGGTGTGAAAAGTGCAAATCTATCCCAGAACAACAGCAAAGGACCTTGTGAAGATGCTGGAGTAAACAGGTAGACAAGTATCTATATCCAAGAAAAACGAGTCCTATATCGACATAACCTGAAAGGCTGCTCGGCAAGGAAGAAGTCACTGCTCCAAAAACACCATAAAAAAGCCAGTCTACATTTGCAAGTGCACATGGGGACAAAGATCTTACTTTCTGGAGAAATGTCCTCTGGTCTAATGAAACAAAAATGTAACTGTTTGGAGGAAAAAGGGTGAGGCTTGCAAGCCGAAGAACTCCATCCTAACTGTGAAGCATGGGGGTGGCAGCATCATGTTGTGGGGGTGCTTTGCTGCAGGAGGGACTGGTGCACTTCACAAAATAGATGGCATCATGAGGAAGGAAAATTATGTGGATATATTGAAGTAATGTCTCATGACATCAGCCAGGAATTAAAGCTTGGTCACAAATGGGTCTTCCAAATGGACAATAACCCCAAGCATACCTCCAAAGTTATGGCAAAATGGCTTAAGGACAACAAAGTCAGGTAATGGAGTGGCCATCACAAAGCCCTGACCTCAGTCCGAACTGAAAAAGCTTGTGCGAGCAAGGAGGCCTACAAACCTGACTCAGTTACACCAGTTCTGTCTGGAGGAATGGGCCAAAATTCCAGCAACTTATTGTGAGAAGCTTGTGGAAGGCTACCCAAAACGTTCGACCCAAGTTAAACAATTTAAAGGCAATGTGGAAATACTAACAAAGTGTATGTAAACTTCTGACCCACTGGGAATGTGATAAAAGAAATAAAAGCTGAAATAAATAATTCTCTCTACTATTGTTCTGACATTTCACATTCTTAAAATAAAGTAGTGATCCTAACTGACCTAAGACAGGGAATGTTTTCTATGATTAAATGTCAGGAATTGTGAGAAAACTGAGTTTAAATGTATTTGGCTAAGGTGTATGTAAACGTCTGAGTTCAGCTGTACATAATTATCACCCTAATTAATTTATTATGACTTTCTTTTAATACTGACCATTTTCCTTTGTGTGCAGGCATTGTTGAGGAGTATCAGTTACCATACTGGGACATGGTACCTTCAGAACCATCCTATGAGGACATGAGGGAAGTGGTTTGTGTGAAGGGCATGCGGCCAGTGGTGTCTAATCGCTGGAACAGTGATGAGGTAAGATCCATGCATTTAGAGTTCACCAGTTTAATTATCATTATTTTTAACCACTGGTTAATAACGGAGGATTAAGTAGTTGATATTATGATATAAAATGCTACTCAAAATAATTTATGCTTTATTTTTACCTCAATGCAGTGCTTACGGGCCATGCTAAAACTCATGTCTGAGTGTTGGGCCCACAACCCAGCCTCTCGCCTCACAGCTCTTCGAGTCAAGAAAACGCTCGCCAAAATGGTTGAATCACAGGACATCAAAATATGATCAGTTCTCCATCCAATACCAACCTGAGATAAATCATGGAGATATTTATGCTCACATCAAGAATGATTGACTCTGTTCCTAAACAGATCTGTGGGAACATTGCAGAGCAGAACATTTACCTCCCTGTCTGGCTGCGATTCCTCGCCCTGTTGCAGTTACACTCTTAGTATCATTTAGCACCCTCTGCTGGACATTACGTGTCAAAGCGCATCCACAGGGAAGTAATGGCAAAACTATAGTCATCTGTCCAGCTTTCCACTCCCAAACTTCAGGGATTGGTACTCACATCATCTCCGTCTACATACTTTTTTCCTTCTTTACTTCAGGCACTCTTTTATAGATTGGGAGTGAAATTATCAGCTTATAGTGCTTTCTGTGAAAGCAGTGTAATACGATACGTCTGTATGGAATGGTATGATGGCAGCATTTGCCATTGGAGTGCAGTAATTAAGTCATGTTTCAGGTGCATTTGGGAGAAAGCTAAGGACTGACCCATCTGTTTTAGATTGAGAGGTGGACATAAATGGGGGGGGCGGGGTAATATTTAGACTTGTGATCACCCCCCAGTCATATGCTTGGGATGTGCTGCGGTGTGGCTTACCCTCACAAAATGGCCACTCTGCATTTGAACTGTGTGCAGTTTTGGACACCAAAACTGCACGAGAGAATGCACTCTATTTAATGCAATTGACCCATGTCCCATATTATCATATAAAGTATGTGTATAAAACAAAAAATTACCCATTTACTACATAATGATGTTTTAATTTGTAGCTTTTTTGAAGAATTATTCCTTTAAATACTTAAGTTTCTAATCTTGTCCATTAGATGTTCAAATACAGAAATGGATGCTAGCAATAAGGTTGGTGTTAGAAATGTATTCACTTCTAGGGAAAAGGAAGTTGTGCTCTGGTGCAGTGATTGGAGTAATGTGATTATAACTCCAGCACTGGCTTGAAGCAGTGAAATGCCACTGGTCAAAGATTGCCAAAGCTGCAGCCGTAATAGGTCTTTTCAGCTAGAGGATGGTGACAGATCTGATCTGGCTTATTGTAGGTCCACTGGTGCATATGGATACGCACAGCTCTCATATGCCACATAACTTATGTTTTATTTTATCCTTTAAGTCATCCACATCTGATTCATCACAGTCAGGTTTGATGTCTGTTTTTAATGCTTTATTTAAATGGTTTTGCCTTGAACTAATGTTGTCACCACTTGGGAATCATGTGACTGATTCCTCAAATTTAGAATCTCATAAATGTCTAATGTGATAAAGCAAATGCATGTGCTATTTATGTCATATAGGATGAATTATCAAGTTAAGAAACTTTACTTGCAGGACTGTTAACACTATTCTTGCAAACAACAAATGTTTTTAAGGACTTTTTATCAATATGTGGGTGTGAATTATTATTTCTCATTTGCTCTCACATGTTTTCCTCCAGTGTGTACAACTAGAACCGTCATCTGTAAATAGTACACTGCCTGGCCAAAACTCTAATATTTCGTTGGACTGCCTTTAACTTTGATTATGGTGCGCATGCGTCGTGGCATTGTTTCGACAACCTTATGCAACGTCACAACATTTATTTCTGTCCAGAGTTACATACATTTTTGGCCGAGATCTTGTATTGACGACGGGAGAGTCGAACCACTTTGTAAAGTCTCCTCCAGCACATCCCAAAGACTTTCAATGGGGTTAAGGTCAGGACTCTGTGGTGGCCAATTCATGTGTGAAAATGATTCCTCATGCTCCCTGAACCACTCTTTCACAATATGAGCCCGACGAATCTTGGCATTGTCATCCTGGAATATGCCCGTGCCGTCAGGGAAGAAAAAAATCCATTGATGGGATAACCTGGCCATTCACTACATTCCGGTAGTCAGCTAACTTCATTTTATTGCCGCAGTACGTTGCTGAGCCTAGACCTGACCAATTGAAGCAACCCTGGATCATAACACTGCCTCCAGAGGCTTGTACAGTGGACACTATGCATGATGGGTGCATTGCTTCATGCGCTTAACCTGATGCGCCCATCGCTTTGGAATAGGGTAAATCTGGACTCATCAGACCACATGACCTCTTTCCATTGCGCCGCAGTCCAATCTTTATGCTCCCTAGCAAATTGAAGTCGTTTTTTCCGATTAGCCTCACTAACAAGTGGCTTTCTTGTGGCCACACAGCTGTTTAGTCCCAATCCTGTAAGTTCTCATCACGTGCATGTGGAAATGCAGTGATTTAAGCAATGTTTTCTTTGCTTGATGCAGGCCAATAATTTGCCCCTTCTGAAACTGTAACATCTTCTCCACAACCACGTGATACGTCTTCTGACATGGTTGTTTAAGAAATGAGAAGCTACACATGGCATCAGTTAGGGTTAAAAGAATTGTTGCCATCTGAAACATTTTAATCACTGCAATAATGATCCAACCATAGGCTCTTAAAAGTGCAGTATGTAAGATTCAGAAACCCTTGTTATTAATGACACCTGTGGCCGTTAAAAGAACTGCAACCAGCTACAAGTTGCTTGCGCTCGCACTCGTGCACACACTCATGGACCAAAACAATGACATAACGTACAAAGAGACTGAACGTGATTCACTGGCATCATGATGACAGATGAGGTAGCATAATTAAAATTACACAGTTATGATTGTTTTACTACAAACTTTGAGACTGTATATTATATTTGACTCTCCAGTGCTGGAACAGGGCTAAAACAAAGTGTGGATATAGGTCTGACTATGCGAGACTGTAGTTAAGTAATCACTTTTCTTTGCATGATACATTATTTAAATCCAAACGCCTACTTTTTTGGGCCAGGCAGTGTACATGAAAAGAAAGAAATTCTTTGTTTTGCGAGACTTCATGTAAACGTTTTTGCAGAAAAGCTTTGTCAAAAATTTAAATCAATATGACTGATATACTGCATTATTGGTACTTGTGAGCAATGCAGTTTTAACTTCAAAATCAGGGTTCTTTGACATCATAGCTTCCGCCATTGCATTTGTGGAAAGGTACAACCTTGTATGTAAGTGTTTTCTCATTGTTTGGGCTGTAGCTCTATGCTCAAGCTTAGTCTGTCCATTACAATCATGCAGTTACCTTGTGAAATCACATTTTAGCTCATTTAAAGGAATAGTTTGCTCAAAAATAGTAATTCTCTCATAATATACTCACCCTCATGCCATCCCAAACACATATGACTTCATTTCTTCTGTGGAACACAAAGAAAGATATTGTGATTGAGATATGTGATTTTGTCAATGGGGTCCAAAACTTTCAAGCACCAAAAAGGACATAAAGGCAGCATAAAAGTAATCCACATGACTCAAGTGGTTTAATCCATGTTTTCAGAAGTGATACGATCAATTTGGGTGATAAATGGACCAAAATTTAAGTCCTTTTTCACTATAAATCTTGACATTCACAGTTTCCTTGGCATGGTCACGAAAGAAGCCTGTTAACACACTTCCACACATTTGACGCATGCATAGAACACTGTACACAAACCAGGATAGTTTGAAAATGCAGGCACAAGGTAATATGATAGAGTCGCAGGTGGAGTTTTTTTGTGGTACTTTTAAAATATACAGTGGTTGGCAAAAGGTTGATAGTAAGCACTAGAACATGAAAATGCAATGTCACTAAAAACTGCACTGTGTTCAAATTGGGCCAGATGTCAAGATTTATTGTGAATAAGGACTTTTGATGTGTTTCTTACCCTAAGAATATAACTTGGATGTGGATTACACCACTTGAGTCATATGGATTACCTTTATGCTGCCTTTATGTCCTATTTGGAGCTTGAAAGTTTTGGACCTCATTGACTTGCTTGCATTGTATGGACACCATGTGCATACGTTCTTCAAAATATCTTCGTCTGTGTTCAGGAGAGGAAAGAAATTCATAGACATCTGGGATGGCATGAGGGTGAGTAAATGAAGAGTGAATTATAATTTTTGGGTGAACTATGCCTTTAAACTCATCTGTAAAAAAAGTTGAGATAAATGACTCCACAACATTTTTTCTTTATTATTTAATGTGTAATGGAAACGATGTAAAATGGCTTGAATAATATGAACTTTTTATTTGTTTTGTGCACAACATCTGGTTTTATGAGAGGTGCCTTATGTTTACCAAGAAAAGCTGTTCAGTAAATAAAATGTGTCCAGTGTATTCATTTTTAAGTAAATTACCTTATTTTAGTACACAATCATTATGGTTTTTCTCTTTATTTGTCATATGCTTTGAATGTTGTCATTTGAATGCGTGGTAATGAATTATATGATGATTATTTTGAGTAGGATTTTATCCTAAGTTTTGGTACCATTTACTAATATCACCCTAGTGATATTAATGAACTGGTTTCCATACTGGGCTCTTTTATTTATATATATACTGTATATATATATATATATATAATTTCTTACATTATAAATACCAATAGAATAACATAAGATGGCAGTATGGTTGCATTGTAATGTTCCTGCTTTAAAATTGTCCTCCACTTTTGACTAAAATTTATTGTGTTCTCACAGTATTATTCCAAAGCCAGTAATGAAACATCAAATTTTATTTGTATTATTATTAACACAAGTATTTTCCGCACCTTCAACAAAGGGATAAATGCGAAATACAGCATGTCAGGAGGTGAAGGCTCAAGAACTCTAATCTCCCATGTGTTTGTCTCTCATTCAGTTCTCTTCACTGCATGTCCTTGTACTCTGTAATGAAGAGCAATAATCCAGACAGTGTGTTATCCCCTGGCTGTGTTTTTCGTAATGATCCATGCATCATTTCTAGTGTCACTGTCTCCCCTTGCCGAAGCTCCAGCAGGCAGCCTCGACTCACTGTCCCGCCCTTCTCCCGCTGTTCCTGTCTGAGGGATGCCACTGGAACTCCACTGCGCTTCAGTACAGCCAATGAATGTCCTCTTTCAAAGTCTAATGTCACTAGGAAGAGATAAAGTCCAGTCACAGGTGCCTGGAACACCTCTGATGTAGCACTGAAAGCAGCATCGTGGTTCACAGACACATTTCTTGACCTGAGGTCCCCGTTTGGCCCTCTGCTGTGATCGAGGCTTGTGATGAACACAACTGGGGAATGTTGTAGTGAAGCATGTTCTAAAGAGATTAATCAAGCTTTAAATTTTGTTCTTGAAATACCTTAATTTCTGATTAAAGAAAAAATAAATGCTTTGTCATGATGTAGTTAAAGGGTTGTCCATGGAGGGGCAGTGTTTGTGCACAGTGTGTGTACAAGACTCGGAAAGTCTGTCCACAATGTCTTCATTCTTGGCTGCAACCAAAAGCTAAAGCAGGCTCACTGCCCATTCAGTCAATGATTTGACAAGCAGTGATTTGCATATGAAGGCACCTCATGAGGACAACCTTCCAAGTCACCATAACATCTTGTCTAATGATCTAAAACTAATTCTGCTGAGCTTTAAAGCTAATACTTAGAAACTACAATGATTATTTCACACTAGAAATTGTTCATGAAGAACGTTCTTCTCGGACAGGGTTCCCACTCATTTCAAGAAAGATCATGATGTACAGGTGCATCTCAATAAATTAGAATGTCGTGGAAAAGTTCATTTATTTCAGTAATTCAACTCAAATTGTGAAACTCGTGTATTAAATAAATTCAATGCACACAGACTGAAGTAGTTTAAGTCTTTGGTTCTTTTCATTGTGATGATTTTGGCTCACATTTAACAAAAACCCACCAATTCACTATCTCAAAAAATTAGAATACATCATAAGACCAATAAAAAAACATTTTTAGTGAATTGTTGGCCTTCTGGAAAGTATGTTCATTTACTGTATATGTACTCAATACTTGGTGGTGGCTCCTTTTGCTTTAATTACTGCCTCAATTCGGCGTGGCATGGAGGTGATCAGTTTGTGGCACTGCTGAGGTGGTATGGAAGCCCAGGTTTCTTTGACAGTGGCCTTCAGCTCATCTGCATTTTTTGGTCTCTTGTTTCTCATTTTCCTCCTGACAATACCCCATAGATTCTCTATGGGGTTCAGGTCTGGTGAGTTTGCTGGCCAGTCAAGCACACCAACACCATGGTCATTTAACCAACTTTTGGTGCTTTTGGCAGTGTGGGCAGGTGCCAAATCCTGCTGGAAAATGAAATCAGCATCTTTAAAAAGCTGGTCAGCAGAAGGAAGCATGAAGTGCTCCAACATTTCTTGGTAAATGGGTGCAGTGACTTTGGTTTTCAAAAAACACAATGGACCAACACCAGCAGATGACATTGCATCCCAAATCATCACAGACTGTGGAAACTTAACACTGGACTTCAAGCAACTTGGGCTATGAGCTTCTCCACCCTTCCTCCAGACTCTAGGACCTTGGTTTCCAAATGAAATACAAAACTTGCTCTCATCTGAAAAGAGGACTTTGGACCACTGGGCAACAGTCCAGTTCTTCTTCTCCTTAGCCCATGTAAGACGCCTCTGACATTGTCTGTGGTTCAGGAGTGGCTTAACAAGAGGAATACAACAACTGTAGCCAAATTCCTTGACACATCTGTGTGTGGTGGCTCTTGATGCCTTGACCCCAGCCTCAGTCCATTCCTTGTGAAGTTCACCCAAATTCTTGAATCGATTTTTCTTGACAATCCTCATAAGGCTGCGGTTCTCTCGGTTGGTTGTGCATCTTTTTCTTCCACACTTTTTCCTTCCAATCAACTTTCTGTTAACATGCTTGGATACAGCACTCTGTGAACAGCCAGCTTCTTTGGCAATGAATGTTTGTGGCTTACCCTCCTTGTGAAGGGTGTCAATGATTGTCTTCTGGACAACTGTCAGATCAGCAGTCTTCCCCATGATTGTGTAGCCTAGTGAACCAAACTGAGAGACCATTTTGAAGGCTCAGGAAACTTTGCAGGTGTTTTGAGTTGATTAGCTGATTGGCATGTCACCATATTCTAATTTTTTGAGATAGTGAATTGGTGGGTTTTTGTTAAATGTGAGCCAAAATCATCACAATTAAAAGAACCAAAGACTTAAACTACTTCAGTCTGTGTGCATTTAATTTATTTAATACACAAGTTTCACAATTTGAGTTGAATTACTGAAATAAATGAACTTTTCCACGACATTCTAATTTATTGAGATGCACCTGTATATCGTGGTCATTTGATGGCTATTTTTTCTGAATTCTGTATTTGACAGGTAAATAAAATGTTATTATCAAAATGGTGTCTCTTGAAATGAATTAATTAAAACTTTAATCAAATGAAAATGGAATTTTTAATTTTTTATCAAATGAAGTGCTTTTATACAAAATCCTCACAGCACAATCTGAAACAACACGAGATATTTTTTTGTCAAATAAATTGCTGCACAACAGAACATCACAGATGTGAGATTTCTTTATTATTATTATTATTTAATTACAGTAAACATTGCATTATTATACAGAAGTAATACTGTATATTGTTGTCCTTTTTTTATTTATTTATTTTGCCATTTCACACAAGCTTTTATTTTTTGCCTTTATGTGTTTTTGACAGCAGTTTTCACCTCTGGATAAGCAGTTTGTTTCATGGGCCAGTGTGATTATTAAACCCCCAAAAGCTGTACATAACAGTATATAGTCTGTATGTGCTGCACGCTTCAGAGTGCTGTGGTCTCTGTCATCTACTAAACACACACAAGGGCGCGCGTGGTGATCATGATGAGGTGTTTTTATTGTATGAGCACATTCATTCTGATGTGTGCAGCACATGCAGATTCTATATTTATTCAATAAAATCACAGCATTTTGTGGTTTAATAATCACACTAGGACATATTGCAAATTTAATTTGATTAATTGTGCATTTAGACATTAATTTTCATCCCAAATATCTCAAATTCCTTGACATTCTGTGTTTTATAACTAATGCCATTCTTATGACTGGATTTAGTGATTCTGTCTGTGTTTTCCGCATCACGGAAATCATAGGGTCCTACATGTGGGGTTTATAAGTGGACTCCAATCGCTAAATTATTAAAAGTAAATTCACATCCCAAGGTGTAAAGGCCGCATCACCACGCTACCACTTCTGGGTGTGAATTCATTTTAAAATAAATCAGCAGTCCGACTATTGTCATTGAATCTACGTGATAGGGCTTCGTTCATGACAGTCAACCGTTGATTTTGTTTCACAATGTGCAGCTGCCGGTAGTGACAAAACTATACGTATTTGTGTATTTGACACCTATCCGAGTCCCGATCTTTAGTATGGTTTTGTACATGTAGCACAAACCTTATTAGCAATAGTCAAACAGTTTCATTATATTAAAATATTTTCCAGGACAAATAATTATTTTCCAGGGCATTTAGGTATTTTTGTCATTTTCCATTACTTGTCCATGACTGGAAAAGCGCATTGCAAAATTTCAGGTTTTCCAGGATGCGTGGGAACCCTGTCAAACAGTAAAAAAGTACATTCTTTAGGTATGCAGTTGAGTAGTATGAATGCATTCCCAGACATACTTTATCCGGGAACGTGGGCATAGTCCGGTGACCCGAATATATGACAAAATTACAACAACCGTGAAAATAATTTGTACTCTAGTTTTGTTAAATAAGCATAATTTAACCACAGAGAGCAACTTTCTTTGTATAATATAGCACTTACGGTTGAAATGAGCCAGCGGACACACAGCTCCCCTGTAGTTTTTTTTTTTAAATTCAGCATTTTGAATCTCACAGGATGTAGTAGGTCATCCAGGTATTTCTCACATACTCTTTTATGAATACTGAGGTTTTGGACACCACACTCCATTGACATACCATTTTTGGCACACTGCATAGTTGGAAAGTATGCATTTCTGCAACAGCCCAGGTGAAGGTATCTCAGAAGACAGAATGTGTTTCGATGCCTTCCTACCTCCGTATACAGCCTCTGAAGGCAGCAATTTTCAGCTTTCGGGTGCAGCCCTTGTTTCTCAAGATTCTTGGCAAATGAAACTATAACAATATTAATGAGAGCTCTTACCTGCTTCACTGTATCTTTTGCTTCGCCTACTGGAAGATTTTTCTCCTCCTCTCTCCAACTGTTCTTGGTTTTGGTGGCCCCTTCTTTTCTTTCCTTCTTTCCTCCTGACCAGCTTCCAAACCTCATCCAAATTCAGGCTTCTTGCCGAGCTGGTAAATTCTTCTGTTTGACTGAACAGTTTTTGAAACGTTCTCAAATGATTCTCCAGGCTTTGATTTAGGGATGTGACATTTGCCTGCAGTTCTACAACAGAACCGCCAGAGGGCTCCGTGCAGTTGCCGCAGCGCTCTTCCAGCAGGTATACTCTACCTGCTAATTGCTCCACCTGTTTTCCCAGACTCCAGAAGTCACTGACTGAGTAGTCCACATCATCTTCTCCAGTAGGAGGATCCGTTAAAGAAGCCTGGTGGCTATCTAAGTCCCTCACTTGGCTCTTTGTGTTGGTCCACTTTGAGTACGCCACAGGGTCATCACTATTCATCACATCTTTCTCAGGATGCTTCCTCCGCAGAGAGACCAGACTCCTATCATGGCTCGCAATCTTTTGCTGCATCAAGTGCATTTTCTGTAGAAGATTCGGGATACTGAACTCTTTCTGTTGGTTATGTGACCAGTGAGTGAATTCCAAAACCTCCTCTCCTAGTAGCACTTCCAAGACTTCAGAGTGGCGTACAGCATCATTCAGGAGTGAAGAAAATGTGGCGGATAGGCCTCTGATTTCAATCAACTTGGCCTCATCCCTCTCTCTCAGGTCACGGATCTCCTGTTGGCTGTGCAGAAGTGAAGCCTTTAGCTGGGACATGTTGTCGTTGAGAATCCGGCTTCTACCTTGCTCAAAAGCAAGTGATTCTTTCATATTCAGCAGACCCTGATGGAGATCTTCTATTTCAGTGGCCCAAAGTCCCTGATTCCTCTCTAGCTCTGCATTCTCAAGTGCAAGCTGGTTTTCCATTGCTAATTGTGTCACATTAGCCACTTCCAGTTCCAATCTAACCAGTGAATCTCCAATTGACTTACAGTTACAGGCCTGCTCTGCAGTTGGTGAATCGTTTCTTTGTAGCTGATTATAAATGTTGTACAAGTTGAGCTCTATTTCTGTCAACTGACCGTCATGTGCACTTACATTAGTTGTAAGCTCACTAATGCTGTTAAGCACCCTGACGCGGGTGGCCTCCACCTCCAGACCTATCTCTGCAAAGTGAACCTCCGAGCGCTGTTTGACCTTCTCTACTCTCTGTTGCAGGGTCAGTAGTTCTGTTTGCAGGTCCTCTACAGCTCTGGCTGTGTCTTTTGAGGTCTCGGACAAGCTGCTGAGCTGTGCAGAGTTGCTTTGTGCATTCTCATCCAGTCGAGTGATGGCTTGCCACATTCTTGAATCCTGTGCTGGCTGGCTTCCACTCTGTTTGCCAGACTCCACATGCTCTCTCTGCAATGCCTTTTCCAGCCTCTTCTGGTCAAGTCTCACCTCCTCAACCAAGCCAGTTAGAGACTGGAGATTTACCTGTTGGTATAACACCAAAAACATACAGAGGGGTTCAAAAGTCTGCGTATACTTGTGAAAATGCATCTATTTTGCATTTATTTTATGTAATACAGTTTTGATAACAAATTATAAGCATAACAACTTGAGTGAAAAGTTTAATTGAAAAACATGAATTTAAGAATTTCTTATTTGGTATGTTTCCCTTTTGTTTTAATGACAGCATAAACTTGAGCTGGCATGGTCTCCACAAGTTTGTGCAAAACCTGATGATCCATGTTATCCCATTATGATCTGAAAATGTTTCTATGAGCATCTTGTTTTGCTCTTTAGATTTTGAAGGCCAGATTTTCCATGTGGACACAGCCTTTTGAACCCCTCTGTAATTCATATATATATCATGAAGTTCTACTATAGGTTAAGAATTTGTATTATTCAAGCCTTATCTCGTGAAAACTACATGACTGTGGCGATATTTTCGCAAAAATTACGTAGCTCCTACTGCGGTAGTTCCGAGGTGAAATATCCACTGAATGGCGCTAAAAGCAAGTTAAATGTTCTCCCAAACAGATGAGCTTTTTAAGTTTAATGCTCTGTTTTAAATCAAGAAAACCTACCACCTTACCCTAAACCCTAACCCTAACCGTTAGTGTCATAAAAAGCATATGTGAGATAAAAAAACAGATGAGGTTGGTAACACTTTCTATAACTCCATATTTATAATGCATTGTTATGGCATTATACATGCATTATACAGCATTCATAATGTCTCATAATACACCTTATAATAAGTTATAACTTCTCATAAATAATTATAACCACAATTATAATACATTATAATAATTACCTATTCATAGTATAATGCATTATAACACAAGCAACATCCAATTTTAACGCAACAGAAGCTAATAAAGTTAAAGGTATAAGTGCTGTCATACAAAAGCAGAATAGCGTAAACAGTCAAAAGGCTTTTTGACATGATCATATTATAAGTGGTCTTTGTCTGTTTTAAGTTTCAAAAGCAATATCTTCTTATAAACAGTCATAACAAACTTGTAACATACAACACATTACAACATAAACTTGAAACATACAATACATTACAAGTCAAACTTACACAATGGAAGTTATTTATAAAATAAGTTTTCAAATAAGATGCACAAACATTAAAGTTTATTGAATAGAGTCCAATATAGAATAAGTTTGATTTTTGTGTTTGTGTTTACACCCAAGAAGATTGGCAACATGTGTGACCAACATAAAAAAAAATTATCAAGAGGGAGTTTCTGATATATTTGAACCTTCTCAAGTATTATTTGAGAAGGTTAATATATTTTGTATTTTGTGCATGTGTAAGGTATATAACTTCCATCATGACTTGTAATGTCTTATAACCAATTTAAATATCTTTTGGATGTTTATAAGAAGACATTGCTTTTGTCACTTTACTTAAAGCAAACCTATTATATACTGTATAACACACACACACACACACACACAAATATTATAAATACTGCAGAAAAAAACTGGATGTTGCTTGTGTTATAAAGCATTATACTCTAAGGTATAACTTTGAATAGGTAAGTATTATAATGTATTATAACTGTGGTTATAATTATTTAGGAGAAGTTATAATATATTGTAAGGTGTATTATGAGCCATTACTAATGCATTATAAAGCCTTTACAATGCATTATAAATATGGGCTTCATAGAAAGTGTTACCATGAATGTTTTAAAATTAATACATCATTACAACTACATCATTCCGTGACTCTCCTATGACAATTTCAGCTCACGTGTCGACTTGCAAGCTCTTCAGGATTCATACCATGGTCCTTTGCTTCGCAAGTGCATCACTCTATCAGTTGAGCAGATAAATATTGTTGGTTATGTAATACAAACGTTAAAATGTATCACCTTGTAAGTCATGCATTTTATTCATTTTGATTCTATGTGATAAAATAGCACTGCGTGAGGTTTAAAGGGGTAGTTCACCAAAAAATTTAAATTCTCTCATAATTTACTCACCCTCATGCCATCCCAGATGTGTATGACTTTCTTTCTTCTGCAGAACACAAACAAAGATATTTAGAAGAATATTTCAGCTCTGTTTTTTCCATACAATGCAAGTGAAAGGTTGCCAAAATTTTGACACTCCAAAAAGCACATAAAGGCAGCATAAAAGTAATCCATAAAACTCCAGTGGTTAATTCCATATTTTCAGAAGTGATATTATAGGTGTGGGTGAGAAACAGATTCATATTTAAGTCCTTTTTTGCTATAAATTCTTCTTCCTTCCCAGTAGGGGGCATATGCATGAAGAATGTGAATAACCAAAACACAAGAAGAAGAAGAAAGTGAAAGTGAAAGTGGAGATTGACTTAGCAGGGAGGAGAATTATAGTGCAAATTGACTAAAATATTGATCTGTTTCTCAACCACACCTAACAAATCACTTCTAAAGACATTGATTTAACCACTGGAGTCTTATGGATTACTTTTATGATGACCTATGTGATGTTTGGAACTTTACAATTTTGCCACCCATTCACTTGCATTGTATGGATCAACAGAGCTGAGATATTCTCCTCAAAATCTTAATTTGTTTTCTGCTGAAAAAAGAAAGTCATACACATCTGGGATGGAATAAGGGTGAGTAAATTATGACAGAATTCTCATTTTTAGGTGAACTATTCCTTTAAGGCCAAACATTTTATGATCTGTTAATCTGCCCTCTTACATGTAATTTGTGTGAAAGAAAATGTTAATTTAATTAGGAATCTGCAAAATCATTTTGCAAAAATGTAAGTGTCATTATATGAAACCAGGGATCATTCCTCATAGTTCTGAAAATTATGCCTATTACATTACTGTATTTGATGTAGTTGTGAATGACCTGTGCATCCATGCTCTGTCTGATCTGATCATCCATCTCTTCCTTCAGTTTTGTTATGTTGTGGTGGAGCAATTCTTGCTGGGTCTGCAATGCTTTCTCCATCTGGGCTCTCTGTGTATCCAGTTGGGTTTTCATTTGTCTGACCTGGAGATCTAGTGTCTCCTCAAATGCTCCACTGTGAGCCTCACCTCTGTTGGACCTGTTGTCTTCTTGTTCGAGTCGCAACTGCTGCAAGTCCTGAGATAGTATATCCACCTGACTAGAGAGATGCATCAGTGTCTGATTGAAGCTTTCCAGCACTGGCTGAAGCTGATTCATCATAGTTGACATTAACTGATGCATTGACAGCAGTATGGATGAATCAAGAAGCGGCAAAGGCTGAGAGGTAGGGATCCCTTCTCTGGCACCTGGAGCATCAATAACAAGACTCTCTAAATGTTGCAGCATTAAGATTTAAAATAGGCGAGACTGGGGCTAGTTGTCACACAGGGAAAGTTATCACAAGGGCTATATCTCAGTAATGATAAGATTTGGAGTCAGAAGTTCAGTTGTGCAAAAGTGTGTTTTCTGTAGCTTTGTGTGACCCCGCGTACACATGCGTGTACATTGTATTTTGGCTTTACTATACGCAACACTTTATCTCAGTTCAGGAGACTCTGTGCTGTCAGTAAAGGGTTAATCTTTCGACATACGTCATGTGACAAAACAACATGGTGCCAATCACAGTGGCGTTTGTCTTTGGGAGAAATGCCAACAAAACTTCATCTGGTAAGAAACCTAATTATGTTTTTACATTGCCATTTTTAAAATTTGAGTAATTTATTGCGAAACACCATGCTGCTAAACACAATGTACACTAATGTGTACTTTAGCGCATTTTTCCTTAGAAATCCTATATCTAATGTGCATTTTCACATTGAGAATCAATGGGTTCATCCAAAAGCTTAAAAATATTGCTTTAGAGGCTTTATATGGAGTTAGCATTTAAATAAGGTGTATTTTGAACTGTTCTGAGACCGGTGCAGACAGACAGTGTACTGGAGGTGAAGACATTAACTAAATAGGGAGCCAGGGAGCATCCTATAGCTCTCTATGCAGGAACGTGTGTTCAATCCAAACTTCTTATCAAAAGTTCAGTTTCAGGCTACAGATGATAGATATCTGAACCACTCAACATGTTTGGCAGACATGGTAATCAGTATATAGATTCAGAATTTATAATGTATAAGTTTAATTTAACATGGTTGGCAGTGATTGGATGATGCTGGCCATTACTATTACCATTATATTATGCTAATATTTAAAATTTAACAAATTTTTCCTGCTGTCCACAAGTGTTGCCATCAATTTTTAGGAAAACTTTGTTCTAATATATTTTTGTTTGCCCTTGGGTAAAAAAGCGAACTTATTCAAACCTCTCTGGCAAACGTTGGGCAAAGGTCAACTATATGAAGGCAGATTTTTACCAAAATGATTTAATATGTTCTTTGGACAAAAGTATTTTTCATAAAAGTCAGATCATGGCAATTCCAATATTTGCCAAAACAATTATATTTTTGTATGTTACCTTTTCCATTTTTGTTGTTTCATGAATTGTGCTGTGCCTCATAATTGTTTTACTTTTTAAATTTAGCTGTTACGTCTATAATAGGCTGTTTAATTCTGTCAAAGATTTAAAGGGAGGTGTAGATTGTGTTTTGGGGGAATGTGTCTCCCCAAATGTTCACATGAAACCAACACCACTGGTTTAATGGCAGGTTCCATTGTGACAATTTATCCCATTATTGGGGCAAGTTTTCACAAAAGGTCAACATGTGTTCAATAAATGTATCTTTTTTTTTTTCCTGTGCAATAATGGTAAAATGTTTTATTAAAAAAGTTATTTTTGTAGCCAAGACTTCAAGAGATGTAGCTATACAGAAATATACTCAAAAATAAACCTCCCCTGAGAAATATTCACTGGAGTAAAAAATGACAACTAGCCCCAGTCTCCCCAACATATCAGATGTTAACAAGGGAAAATGCAAAGTTGAACAGAAAAAAATGGGGGTGGAGGGTGGGTCCTCTTTGTCATATGTCTATGTGTTTGATTTACTTGAGGTTACACACTTTAAGATGTCTTTATTTCTACATCAGCATATTGATTCCTCGCACAGCCAGAGAAATGCTCTATATCAGAGCTTGCACAGACAGCCTCATTGCCAATGCACATTCCCCTGAGAATATCACTGCATCTGACTGAGCTTTTATAGTGCTTTCTTCAGAAATAACCCTCTCCTTGCAGGCCTTGAACACAAACACATCTCACCAGGAGAAGCTATAAAGCCGTTTCGAAATAGAGCAATTCCATGACTCATCATAAGCATGTGGTTTAGTGACTTTTTGGCCTTCTTTCGGTCTCTTTCCCGTTGTTCACATCTTTGGGTTATTACATCACTGTGAAGTTTGTTTATATGAAAGACAGGATATCCTCCAGAGGAAGGTGTCATTGTTAAAGTAGTTTTGGTTGTTCGCTCAAGGGTGGTAAAATGGACTATTTCACAGTATGCCTGATATAAAGTATCAATAAATATGTTTTTGCTGTATACTCAGGTCTGTATTGCTGCAGAGCACAGATTCTGGTTCTTACCAACAGGGCTCTGGTTAGACATAACAGGAAGTGAAGAGTCACGAATGGGAGCCTCCTGTAAAGGTTTGTCATCCCAGCTCATATCCTCTAGCAGGTCAGTCACCATTTTATCTTCTAGAAGGAAAGGCACAAAGTTTATTTGGAGGGATAATGTGGGAAGAAAGTTGAGCAAAATATTGCAAGTCTGAGGGCAAATATAGAGCACACTCATATGCTCAGTGTAGAGGGGTGTTTATATCTCTGTTTTTACAGCACATAAAATCTTGAAGATTATAGCACTCAAAATGCTCCACCCAAAGTTAAATATAAGGACCAGAAATTGACAAATATTATGAAACAAAATATTGTTTCCCTTTTTATTTACTAAAAATACAAATGTCACGAATGGTGGTCTGGGAGGAGGTTTAAGGTAGGGAGTGGGGTCCGGAGGCCAGGGAGGAGGTTTTAGGTAGGGAATGAGGGAGGAGAGGAGGGTGGCAAGGACAGGAAGGGCAGCAGACTGGGCGGCGGCCACTGGACTGGTGTCAGCAGACTGGGTGGCGGCCGCTTGACAGGGGTCAGCAAACTGGGCGACAGCTGCTGGACAGGGGTCAGCAGACTGGGCGGCGGCCACTTGGGACTGGACAGCTGGAGCAGCTGGAGTGATCAGGCTGAGAACCGGTCACAGGGGAATGGACAAAACTGTCGACAGCCACGGGGAACTGGACAGGCTGGTCGACAGCATCAGGGAACTGGACAGGCTCGTCGATAGCATATAAGGAACTGGACAGACTCGATGACCACAGGGAACGGGACAGGCTCATTGACGGCCGGCATGGTCGGGAGCGCTGGCAGCGGCAGGAGGACGGCCTCCGTGGCCGTGGACACTGACAGTGGCAGGAGAATGGCCTCCGTGGCTGTGGATGCTGGCAGCGGTGGGGAAATGGCCTCCATGACCGTGAACACTGGCAGCGGCAGAGGAATGGCCTCTGTGGCCGTGGATGCCGACAGCAGCGAGGAGCAGCCTCCAGGGCCGTAAGCGCTGGCAGCGGCAGGGGAACGGCTTCCATGGCCGTGGACACTGGCAGTGGCAGAGGAACTGCCTCTGTGGCCGTGGACGCTGACAGCAGCGAGGGAGCGGCCTCCATGGCCGTAAATGCTGGCAGCGACTGGGGAATGGCCTCTTCTCCTCCTCCAGATGGTCAGAAGTACTGCTGCGGGAACGGCCGATGTCCTCTGGTGGTCAGCAGCGGGCTCCTCCATCTTCTGGCAGTCAGCAGTGGGCTCCTCCACCTCCTGGCAGTCAGCAGCGGGCTCCTCCGCCTCCTGGCAGTCAGCAGCGGGCTCCTCCACCTCCTGGAAGTCAGCATCAGGCTCCTCCGCCTCCTGGAAGTCAGCAGCGGGCTCCTCCACCTCCTGGCAGTCAACAGCGGGCTCCTCCGCCTCCTGGCAGTCAGCAGCAGGCTCCTCCGCCTCCATGGCGAGCTTGATAGTCTCGAGAAGACTCCCACCCTCACCCCGATCTGGGACACAAAATCTAATGGGTTCAGTCTGGCCTGATTGTATCCCAGACCCGAGGATAACAGCAAAAACTCTAGGGTATACCCCCACACGGACTTGTCCTCCTGCCATACCCCGCGCAGCTTCTTAACATGCTCTGCATGCTGGCGAGCAGGAGAACCAGGTTTAGGAAAAAAAATAATAAATCTCTGCTGGGTCCTCTTTGGCTAGTTCGTAATGTCACAAATTGCAGAGGCAGGACACAAATGCAGAGTGAAACAAATTATTGTATTAATAACAAAAATAAACAGAGCCAAAAACAAAAACTACCCTGTAGGGGAAAAACAAAGTCCAGGACAGTAAGCACACAGGCGGACTGGGCTGGATCAAAACAGAACAGAACACAGAACCGACAGGACGAGAGAACTAGACGAACTGGCACAGGACAGCACACACAAGGAGACTAAAATAGGGAGAGAAATCAACAAGTTAATAGGTAGGGCAGTTGAGAAAAATTGCGAAAAAAACGCAAGTGCATGCCGCCAAGATGACATAAGAGCAGTGCACTCACCCTAATAAAAGACAAGAATGGAGCATGAGTCTCCGGATCCCGACACCAGAACCGAAACCGAACCAGACAAGAGAGTCAGGATCCAGACACCATGCTCCGAACATGAAACACAAGACAGACCGAAGAGCGCACGGCAGGGAAACTACAACCCGAAGCCGTGCACTCACACAGAGACAGAAAACGAAACACAACACAGACACAGAACAAGAGTGTCAGGATCCTGTCACAACAAAACCCAGAATGTCAAAGTGACAGAATCCTGACAGCAGTTTCAAAGAAAGCATTTTGACACACATGGAACTCGTTATAAACAAACATTAAGAAGCCACACAAGAAGCAAAGGCATGGGGGCACAAGGCTTGGTCACTTTTAATAGTCTGGGAAAGAATTATTGATTGTTTTGCCAGCCAAAAAAAATTTGCCTGCCAGATATTTAGGAAGTGTGCCTCTGTTGTTATTAAATTAAACACATTCCTTGCTTTTGCTTGTTGGCATATATAGCACTGCAACTCTAGCTTTCATGAGTGCCAGCTGACTCTCCCTTTCCTGTTGAAGGACACTCACTGAGCCAAAGCCCTGCTGGATATTCCATTTGTCAGAAGCAAAGAGAAAGGTCATTTTAAAGAAGCAAACTTGAAGAAGGAGGTGATGTATGAAAGTTTGAAGGAAATGCCAGCCTTGCCCATACCAAAACAACAGACTTGCCTGAGTCATCACTGTCGTTAACCTTAGACACTTCAGAATGTTGGCTTTCTGATGGGGCCTGACTGGACTTTGAAACATGCTTCTCATTTTCTGGAGGTTTTACTGGAAAAGATTAATACTTAAATAAATAAAGTGAAGAGGAATCAATAGTCGAGTCAAAACACCAAACTGATTAGCTGATATGTCACTGTTTCACATAGGGGATTGGGCACATGAAACTAGCATTGTTGTTTGAGGCTAAATAACTGCATGACAAAATACTGACAACATTTTTTTTTCTACTGCTAACATGCACCTACATACAGTGTCTGCAGCTGTGCGGTTGTACACACTGTACATACCACACCTGAAAAACGTTTTTGCTGAGAATAGTTCAGCAATCCTGACGTGTGTTCTGTTTTTCTGTCAGCTGATTTGAATCAGAAATAGCAATGCATGATTCACAAAGGAATTATTCTTTGGAGTCTGTCCTTTTCAGTGAAATGGCCAAATGCACAATGACAAAGTACAATGGCAATGTTACCTTTCTCCTGGCAGTTGTGTCCTCCATAACCTGGGCAACACTTCCACTGCAAAGCATAGAGCACTGTCTGCTTCTGCCTGTACACAGGCCGTGAGGACAACCTGTACCTGATCATCATCACCATCATCATCATCATAGCAAGAATAGCATTGTTGTGAAATGTAAGTTCTGAGCTGTGTGAGTTTTGTTGTGACTCACTTGTTGAGTTGGCAGTCAGGAGTTCCATCAGGACATGGGTTCACTGATTTCACTGTTTTTGTCTCAGTGCCATAGAGTACGGCTGATGTGATCACACGGTGGTTAACGTATGGGCACCAGTTTCTATAGGAAGACAAATACAAACTAGAGTTACATTTCTTGAAGGAAACAGCAGTGCTTTAGGCTTTTAAATCTGTGTAAATTCAATACTCCATTGCCATGATTATTACACTCAGCGTGGTATTAATTTAATTTGGCTGCACACAAGAATCAGCATGAATGTATGTAATGGCTGAATATATGCCAAGATCAGTCAAATTTAAATATGCAAATATTACAACGCTGTCAGTCACATTTTGAAGGCTACACATTCTTTTTATGTAAGTCAATAGGAGATTTAATCTTAAATGTCTTTGAAAGTATAAAGATTTAAAATAAAAACTGGATTGCCAAGATTGACATTATCAACTAAGCTTAAGGGGGGCAGGGGAAGAGTGTGATGAGGAGGAGGGCATGGCTGGGCCATGATGGAGCACGGCCGGCGCTGAATCAGCTGATCAGCGGGAGAGGGAGATAAGGGGAAGCTGGAGGCGCAGGTTGAGAGAGAGATGCACGCGGTCACGTTGCATGTCTGTCTGTCTGTCTGTCTGTCTGTCTGTCTGTTTAAGTTCATTTATGCATTAAAAGTTTATGTTGATTGTTCAGCCAGTTCCTGCCTTCTTGCCCATCCTTTACCTGTCACAACATGCAATGACGTAAGCCTGCGATTTCACGCCAAATCCGACCTGACTCTTAAAATAAAAATCATTATTGTAGGCTTACCGTAATGACAAGGACCGGGTTTTGAGCATCTTTTTTTTTTTTTTTTTACTCAAAAATTGACTTGTTGGTTGTAGCCAAAGAAATCTATGCAGTGCAGCTTTAAGCGGCACGACCTGAATTAATTGAAGTTTAATACTTAGAGTATCAATACAGTGTTGACTTGTAAGCGCTGTGAAAATAAAAGAAGAAAAACAGGGAAGAGATAAAGCTGAGAGGAGAGATTACAGCAAGAAATACGCTCCCAGACCCCTGTGTTTTCCTGTGGTACCCTTCCCAAACATGTTCAGAGACAGATAATATCACCTAGCAAAAGCTTTTAAATGGCACCCTAAAGTGCACGTTCAGAGAGCTCAGTTGCTTTTTGCCCTTCTGTTGTATCAGAGAGAATCTGATGAGCCCACACTGATTACAATGTTTACACTTACACAATCATATTTTGGCAAGTCTGTGTTTTTCTGTGGTGTAATATTTCAGAAACAGACAAGAAAGTTCACAAAATATATTCTGAAAACCTAAACCCGTAACCAGCGTTAGAGGAGTTGCAACATATATTTCAAAAGGTAGCAACTGGTGTTTCTTGCACTTTTGTGTTTTATAATAGCATTGTAATGGTCTTGTTTCATAACACTGATGAACACTATAATTGCTGATAATGCAGAAACTGTGTTGCTGGAGGACAGAGGACAGTTCACAGTGCCATTCTCATTATGAAGATTATATAAGAGCTGTGTGACAGAAAAAGCAACAAGGTAAACAGGATTTTTCCCCCCTTTAATTCTCTCTCTCTGCTGTCTGCTTATTTTAAAACTTAGAAAACTCGCTTTATAAAACATATAGTTTAAACTCAAAATTGTGATTGGATGAACCACGTTCACAACCTTTATAAAATAACAATAAACACAATGTTGCTTGGCAGCGGCAAATTATGCCTATAATGACGAAAGAATTGTTCATCCTGATAATTATTAATAATAAATGTACCTCTTTACTGAACATTATTGTATATTATATTATATTATATTATATTATATTATATTATATTATATTATTAGGAACTTTTATCATGTTGCTGATGCTATATTAATGCACCACAAACAGCCTACAGTAAGCAAAATTAACTATATTACATTACAGAAGAATTGTTCATTACTATAATAATAATTATAATAAATTAATTACTATTAATAATAAATGTAACTCTTTATTGAACCTTTTATATTATTTTATATTGTATTATATTATATTATGTATTATGAACTTTTATCATATTTCTGATGCTATGTTAATGCGGCAAGTTGCAATGTTGCTTGGCAGCTGCATAAATGCTTTACTGAGCTATTACATTATGTTATTATTAACTTTTATGAACTTTTATCATATTGGTAATTCCACTGTTTTAAAATCATATAAAGATGCAAGATGTTTCACATCTTTCCTAAGAACACCCCTTACCTGTGGAAAAATCACTGAAGTTCTCAGCCTCTCATGGCTTATTGCTTTATTTATTTCCCTAAAATGACTGTATATCAGTGGTATTTCTTACTCATCCTTTTTCCAGCTGACTTTACTTTTTGCATCCGCTGCATTACATAAAAGTGGGTTGTCCTGTTTTCTCTCTTTGCCACCTTGAACGATACTCCTTTTGTCCAGTAAAACATCAGCCCCTATATAGCCACTGATTCAGTCATAGTTTGACTGAATGTAAACCCTGTCTGCTGCTTTATGGCTTTATCATTAATCTGTCTCCATGTTCCCACATCTGAACATCCTTCATCTGTCCACCTTTCTTTCATCTTTGCCCCTCTTTTTATCTCTCTTTCATTTTAATCCTTTTATTTTCCTTTAAACACCAAACACTTTTGATTAGCACTCCTCCTATGTATTTTCTGGACTCGTCTTCAGCTCATATTCTTTTGTTCTGGTCCAGACTACAATGGAAAAGTGCCCTTGTAAAGTGCTGTACCCTTACCTGCCCTCTGCCTTGCTGTTACACTGCAGTGAGCTTGCTCAGTCCGTTCCAGACATTTAAGAGCATGGCAGAGATCCCTATATCCACAGAATCAACACTCAACATTCCACCTCATGTGTATGAGTCTTTATTGTGTGTGTCACTAGGATAAGACCAAAATATCAGCTAACATATCTAAAATATCATCAACATATCTAAGATCAGACTTTAGAAGTAGACAGAATAGCAAACAGCTGCTTAACAAGCACCCTCCCAATCACATAGTACCCCTCATCAGAGACTGTAGACTGTTTATTGGAAATCAAACTTAGCTGGCTACATGGAGATCATGTAACTCAGATCACACAATACCTTCCCAGCAAATCTTTCTTGTGTTAGTGGAGATTACTGAAGCCTTAACTTTAATTTTCCTTGTAAGATTACTGTAATCAAGCATATAGGGCAAATTAATTTGCTTTTTCATTCTCAAAACAGGGGGAGAGAGCTATGGACCTTAGTCAAGTAGACTCCGTATTTAATTTGATGAGAATGACAACAAGATAGTGTGGGACAGATACTGTTGTAAACCTTGGTGTTAATTGTTCAACTGACAAGACATTGAATATGTGTATTTCCAAATATTTTCCAGCATATATGGGAACTCTTCAAGACTGCTTAAAAAGCATCATTAAGTTGGTTGAGAGAATCACCAGAGAGTGCAGAGCTGTAATCAAGGTACAGAGTTGCTATTTAAAAAAATGTAAAATATAACATTTGTTTGATAATAACACTTTACTACAACATGGTTATATTCATTAACAGTAATTAAGTACATAAGTTAGTTAACACAAGCTAAAAAATAAATAATACTTTTACAGCACTTGTTAATCTTGGTTAATATTAATTTCTATATATACTAATACATTTTTATCATTAAAGGTTTTTTGTTAACATTAACCAAGATTAATAAATGCTGTAAAAACATAATTGTTCATTGTTAATTCAAAATACTTAATGCATGTACAATGGTTAACAAATACTATCTTATTGTAATAATTATAACAAGTATTTTATTGTAATATATATTTAATATTTTTATTATATATTTTATAATATTTAAGATAGAATATACCATTTAAAATGTAATTGTATTAAACTAATATAATTTATAACTAATTATAAGTATGCCATTTGTTTAATAATTGTTGGTCACTACATAATTCCCTTTTTCCATTTATGTCATTTCATAGGTTTGTCCAAACTTTTTACTGGCAGTGTAAAACTTAATTATGAAGACCTTAAAACAGTAAACAGCCTTTTTTATTATTATTATTTGTGTCAAATTAAATATGGCATCTACCCTAACTAATTCACACAACTCATACATAAAATGTTTTGTGTCTGAAATCTTAAGTCAATATAACTCACCCTCTGTGTGTAGGTGGATGTACTGTCTCTCTTGAGGGGTGTGCAGAGTTTTGAGGTGTGCCAACAGATGGCATTGAGGCTGAGATGCCGTGATGTTGATGCTCATGTGGTTTGGTTAGGTGAGCTGTCCCAAAGGTGCCAGGCATCTGCTTTGCCCATCCTCCAAGCCCTACTGCCTCCTCCTCCTCAGTGTCAGGGTCCCTGGCCCTCACCTCACTGTGGCAGCTTAGAGCATTGAGCACTGCAAACAACAGCAAAGGCAATGCATGGGCCATCTTGGCTGTCCACTCCTTTGAAACACACAAAGAAGGTACTGGAAGCATTCCTCCAGATGGCAGTTTTAAGTGTAGCCTTGAAGAGCCCTGGAAATTCCCCTCCCTTCTTTCTTTCTTTCTTTCCAGACCAGCCGGTATCCTCACCAACATGCCTCTATCCCCACCCTCTCAGTTCCCACTCCCCCTCTCTCGCTCCCTCCTCTCCCTAGACAGTATCAACACCCGCTAACAATAGGAGGAAATGTGCTTTTTGCTAAAATGCTGGAACATAAACCCATATATTGCACTACTTATAATCTTGTGGCACACACTGACCACACACAATGCTGTCTCATGCATGCTATGACCATCATTGCAAGGAAATTGTGTTTTGACTGTGTTTACATTTAAAGTTCTGTATTTGTAAATTTGATCAGTATGTGCATTTCCTGGGAATTTAACCCATGACCTTGGTGCTGGTAGTGCCGCAACATAATCACATGGGAAGTTCACATGTAGCTTCCACATTACTCACAAGTGCCATTCCCCATCAGGCAATTTTGGCCACAATTCAACTGTGGTCATCTTTTCCTTACAGTGCTACTAATAGCATGTTGCACAAACGTCATGGTTACTTGTGTAACCTCCGTTCTCTGATGGAGGGAACGAGATGTTGTGTCGATGTAGTGACACTAGGGGTCACACTTGGGAGCCCGAGACACCTCTGGTCTTTGATAAAAGGCCAATGAAAATTGGCGAGTGGTATTTGCATGCCACTCCCCCGGACATACGGGTATAAAAGGAGCTGGTGTGCAACCACTCATTCAGGTTTTATGCTGAGGAGCTGAGACAAGGTCCGGCCATTTCAGCGGGTAGTTCAGCGTTGTGGCAGGAGGGACACAACTTCTCGTTCCCTCCATCAGGGAACGGAGGTTACGCAAGTAACCATGACATTCCCTATCTGTCACTCACTAGACGTTGTGTCAATGTAGTGACACTAGGGGTCCCTATACAAAACGCCGCAACTGGCTGAACTGTGTTACGTGAACTGGCGGTGTGTGATGGGCAGACAACTGTGTGCCTCGTAGCCAGCGCACCAGGCCGACACGTAACCTCCCCCAACATAGTTATGAGTGTTGAACGGCCCTTTGGGGATAAGTCGACTACCCAAAAGATAGAAACAGGCTAGCCCAGTCGTGGCCTCTTTTCCCCTTCTTTTTTTTCCACTCCCTAAAAAAAGGGGGAATATCCGACTGGGCCGACCAGGTCTAGTTGGGGGAGGACACCGCGGAAGTATATTTAAGTGGAAAATACTTCACATGGTCTTGCCGACCATGTGGAGAAGTCTCATGGTAGATCCTACCCAATGGGGGAGGAGTTACTACAAACATGGAGAATGTGACAGAGGGGGCTCTGCCCAAGGAAGATGCAGTTTGCCAACAGGGAAACGAATTAGCAGAAGATATACATCGCATGGGGTTACCTTACAGGGAACCGCCACATGCAGCGCACCTACCCCAGAACAGGGCTCTTAGTTAGCACGTGTACTGGGCCGGCAGCAAGTCTCTCCGAAAACTCGACTGCCACAGGGCTCGGAGGAAGTCAACCAGGGAACATAGTTTGTGAACAGTACTGGGAATTAATGGCGCTTGTCTTCAGCTCAAAGGAGGTGAAAGGCGCTATGTGCAAGCGATACACCTGGCCGCCTATCCCGGGATTATCCACTTGTATTGCGTGCCACTACCCGGGACGAAACTGGTTCCACCCAGAGTTTGTAGAACCTCGCAAAGGTGTTGGGTGTTGCCCAGCCTGCTGCTCTGCAAATGTCTGTTAGAGAGGCACCCCTGGCCAGGGTCCAGGAGGCCACTACACCCCTGGTAGAATGGGCTCGTAGCCCTACCGTGGGCGGAACATCCTGGGCGTGATATGCCATAGCTATGGCGTCAATGAGCCAGCGGGCGACCCTCTGCTTGGAGACAGCACTTCCTTTCCGCTGTGCACCAAAGCAGACAAAGAGCTGCTCAGAGATCCTAAAGCTGTGTGTGCGATCCAAATAGATGCGTAAAGCGCACACCGGACACAGCAACGACAGGGCTGGGTCTGCCTCCTCCTGGGGCAGCTCTTGCACGTTCACCACCTGGTCCCTAAAAGGGGTCGTGGGAACCTTGGGCATTTAGCCCGGTCGGGGTCTCAAGATCATGTAAGAGTAGCCCGGACCGAACTCCAGGCACGTTTTGCTGACAGTGAACGCTTGCAAGTCTCCTACCCTCTTGATGGAAGTGAGCGCAGTCAGGAGGGCTGTCTTCAAGGAGAGTGCCTTAAGCTCAGCTGACTGCAAAGGCTCAAAGGGGGCTCTCTGTAGACCCTGAAGAACTACAGAGAGGTCCCATGCGGGAACGAGGTGCAGTCTGGAGGGGTTCAGCCTCCTGGCGCCTCTCAGGAACCTGATGATCAGGTCGTGCTTCCCTAAGGACTTACTGTCCACTGTGGCGTGGTGTGCTGCTATAGTAGCAACGTACACCTTCAAGGTGGAAGGGGACAGCCGCCCTTCCAACCTCTCCTGCAGGAAGGAAAGCACCGATCTGACTGTGCATCTCTGGGGGTCTTCCCGTCGGGAAGAACACCACTTAGCGAACAGACACCACTTAAAGGCATACAGGCACCTCGTAGAGGGGGCAGCTAGCCTGAGTGATCGTGTCTACCACTGCGGGTGGTAGACCACTTAGGTCTTCCGCGTCCCATCCAGGGGCCAGACATGGAGATTCCAGAGGTCTGGTCACGGGTGCCAGATGGTGCCCCGTCCCTGAGAAAGAAGGTCCTTCCTCAGGGGAATTCGCCGGGGGGGGGGGGGGGCTGTCACGAGGAGCGTGAGGTCCAAGAACCACGTCTGGGTGGGCCAGTAGTGTGCTACCAGGACGACCTGCTCCTCATCCTCCCTGACCTTGCACAGAGTCTGTGCAAGTAGGCTCACTGGGGGAAACGCATATTTGCGCAGGCCAGGGGGCCAGCTGTGTGCCAGCGCCTCTATGCCGAGAGGTGCCTCGGTCAGGGCGTACCAGAGCGGGCAGTGGGAGGATTCTTGGGAGGCAAACAGGTCTACCTGTGCCTGTCCAAATCGACTCCAGATCAGCTGGACCACCTGAGGGTGGAGTCTCTTTTGCTGAACTGTTGGGTACCGCAGCCACTTGGGCATGTGGCGAAATCAAATGAAAAGGCAACAAAAGATTCTCCACCTGGGGGATGGAGTGGTCTTACTACCAGCTCCAATGCAGTGGGTTTTGTCGACCCTGGGTCACCCGTCTCAGGGGCGCTTTGATGACCTTCGTGGGTTCTTTCTTCCCGGAAGTGCACGAGGAGTTGACAAAATCGTGGGAGGCACCTTTTACTGCCTGGTCCCGATTTCTCAGTTCCCCTGAGCCGCGACGGTTCAGGGGAGAGCAGAGGGTTCCACTCTAGCCCTCATCAGCTTTGTGGGCTCCAAACAAGAGGTCGAATTCACCGTGAGACGAGCCGGCAGACTCATCCGGAAGCCCGATCGGGGCAGACGAGCGTGCTGGGGAATGGGAGGTCTGTGGGGGGGATACCCGGCAGAGGCGGTCCCATTGGGGTCCCCAAATCGCCCCCAGTGCTAGCCACGCTGGCCTCAAACCCGTAGGTAGAAGGACCGAGGCGGGGAGCCGCTGGGGTGGCTTGCTTTCTTATGAAAGTAAGCCGCGACTGCAACGTTGCCATGGTCATGTTCTCGCAGTGAGGACATGAACCATTCACGAACGCTGACTCCATGTGGGTCACACCCAGACACGAAAGACAGCGATCGTGACTGTCTGAAGTTGAGAGGTAACGACCGCAACCAGGAATAACACACAAACGGAAAGGCATCTTTAAAAAGACACGTCTTTAAAAAGACGTTCCGTGTGTGCCGCTCTTTTAGAGAAATATACTCTTTCATGAAAATATACTCTCTTTTTTCTGCCGAAGCCCAGGGGCGTTCTCTGTAGTGCACCAGTGCAGAGGAGGGAGAAGCTGCTGAAATGCGCTGTCAGATCCAGCAGAGGTGAATGAACAGTCAGCTCAGTAGACATCGACCATTCAGCTCCGAAGAGAAAATCTGAATGAATGGTTGCACGCCAGCTCCTTTTATTCCCGTATGTCCTGGGGAGTGGCATGCAAATACCACTTGCCAATTTTCATTGGCCTTTTATCAAAGACCAGAGGTGTCTCGGGCTCCCAAGAGTGACCCCTAGTGTCACTACATCGACACAACATCGAGTGAGTGACAGATAGGGAACCAAGATTCGGGTTCTGCTGCCATGGGAACTAGGAAGTAATTGCATTCACATAAACATTGGTGAGTGTGTTTTGGAGGTTGCATTTTCACTCTAAAATAAAAATTTTACTCCACTGACATTTAGGTTTAGGGTTGGGGTTTGTGCAAGGGGCTAGAATTAATAAAATATGCATTCCTGTTGCGTGTATTACGTCATAGACAATTAAAAATACAACTCGCTTTTTGCGCCATTTTGTGGACATTTCACCTGGAAAATGGAGCTTACACATGTCCCTGTGTTCAACAACACTTCCGGTTTCAGCCACTGGGGGCAGTGATTTGAATTTCTGTAAGCACAGACTGATTTCAGCAGAACTTTTGACCTACTATCACCAAATTCACAGTGTGATCAGTCTGAGCGCCAGTCTGAGAGCCATTCTCTACCAAGGTCAGAGCTACATCAATACTAGAAGTAATACTATTTTGTTCTGACCAGTAACTAGAAGATTCTAAAAAGATCTGTGCTCAAAGTTAATTTTTCTTTCCTTATCATCTGATCTTACATTTTGTATTTTGTGGCTCAAAATTGTGTTTACCAAAGGGAAAAAACATATGCTATGTTTCTAGTTGTTAGATTGTCTGCAGTGATAAATGACTGAATTTTTATTACACTCAAGAGCCCTTGTTCTTAGTGCTGACCCCATTTCATAAACTTCTTCATCTTTGGAGCAGACATCAGCTGCTCTTTCTCAGCCTGGAGTGAAAACATCCCAACTACGAAGAGGTTGGACTAGATTTAGATTGCTTGAGGAAGGGGCTAGCACAGAGCAAAGGGGGCTATTGTCCAATTAAGGTGAGAATGGCATTTGTGGTGTTCTTCAGGGTCTCTCGCATCATGTTTGTGCTTGTCTGCCTCAACAGAGTGCAGCTCAACTGTGACAACAAACTTAGGGTCTCCTGGGCCAGGCACTCCAAGCCTAGCACTTACTCCATGTTTCACAACATGGCTTGCTGCGCTATGACCACAGACTTCCTGTCTGTAAAGGGTGTCTGTTAGAAAGAGTGGACCTTGGGCAGAAAAGGGGCTATACACTTGAGGAGCATGACATCATCTACTCTTAATGGTAGATATATATCTACCTTTAAGCCAACTATAATAGCCACTGTTCTTTTTTGGATTCTGATTGACCAATTCCGGCATTCTGTTGTCAAATCTAGGAATATTGTAATAAACTGTATAATTGACTGTTGTTCCAGGCATGCAATTTCCTACATAGCTGTGCTAGTTTAATGTCTCTTGCATCACTCTGTGGTCTCTTTCTTCTCACATAATACATTTTTTTAACTCGAATAATTTTTTTCATATCCATTTATTTCTTTGTTTGGTCAGAAGCCATTCAATAAGTGTGATAATATACAGTCAGCTGGCCATTATCACAAAATAAACCCCATCAGAGTGATACAAGACCCTTCCACTTTGTTTTATTTTTACTGTACATTATCCCGCTTGTAGTGTGATTTATCACACTGAAAATGTCTAAGGTTCTATGAGAGGATTACAAAATAGCTGACCTCCCAAAAGAATTAAGATTTGTACTCTAGATAATGTATGCACAGCGTAGTTCTAGCAGGAAGACTAGCAGCTGTACATTATCGCACCATTAGCTAATGTGCTAACATGGCAACCTCCACCACCCCACTGCCACCAGTTGAGTCCCATTCTGCACGGGGGTAGGCTCCTCGCCCCTGCCTCCTATCTCCGGCAGGATCTGATGGTTCCGAGTATAACAACTTCGGACCGCCAGACGGGGCTTACTCCAAAAAGAGACATTACATTCCTGTTTTATTTTCATCAAATAAATGTAATCTAAAACTTTACTCAAATCTGTGAGTCTTCCTGATAGAAACTCTAGTTCTAATTAAATGCCAGAGCTCTGACATATGTGAGGACTTATATAAACACATTTTAGCTAAAAGCAAATTCTACTGTTTAACTAAAATTGCTTTTAGATGGCTGAGCAAAAAGTTGTTAGTAACAGTACATCTTGCATGGCCTGCTGAACTTAGTATTGATGCCTTATTTTGTACCTCACTTACTAATGATGTTCTGTCATTAAGCTTGTGTTCCCTTTTACTGTTTACCTAATAAGATATTACATTTTGATCACATGGGAAAAAATATTTTTAGATGCTAACTATTAGGATTAAGCCTCATTGGATTACAATCACAATCCACTTGAGGAAGAATGAGCTGTATTTTATTAGTGACATAATCATGCAGAAATGCCACAGAAAAAAACAACCTTTTTGGAACTATGTCCTTTCAATTGCTTTGCTGTAATCTGGTCTCATAGAATCATGTTACAATACGTAATGAATTTTACATGGCTTGTTGTACCGATGAAATGAACACTAAATGTGCCACTACAACTACTTTTATTTCCTTTCACACAAATCACCAGTAAAACTGCAGATTATCAGTTCATAAACACTTACTTTGTCTTATGACATCTAAACACTTTGACTTTAGTGCATGACTTATAAGGCAATATATAGTTTGCAATACGAATGAAATTACATTTATAAGCTTGTTAAGGGGTGATCCAATTGTGCGATAACTCAACCGATAGAGCGCTGCACTTTTGATGCAAAAGACCTAGGTACGAGTCCTGAAGAGCATGTGAGGTGACACGTGAGCCTAAAGAGTCTTAGAAGTACCATGAAATGACGTGTTTGCTTCAGAAATTTTTTCATGTCACTCTTTGCTTTTTATGACACTGGCTGAGTTTTCCAATAACGTTGCAACTTAAGCTTTTACAATAATCTTAACTAACATCGCTCATTATTTTACGATGGAGTAACGCCCATTTCCCACACCAGCACGTAGATCGCTCATTATAAATTAGAACTTAAGTTCTTTATTACGGAAGCTGTCTGGTCCAAAGGTGCTGATCACTTTGCCCAATATGTCCAGGAGTTTGTCTTCTCAGCATGAAAATGATGTTGAAATATTAACATACATGGAAGTTGTTTGTAACCTTGTTGAGGCACCAACATTTATTAATTATTACAGAATTTAATGAAAGAAATAATGATGGCTTTGGTAAAATAGGATTACTGATGTATTGATGTTCAGCTTATAGAGATTAATTAAATAATAAGGGGCTCTCGGATAGCCTAAAATTTGCTTTTTTGGCTGAAAACTGAACATATGCACACATAACAGGATTAAAATGACGAACATCATTATTGAACTATACATAAACCTATCTAAATATTAATAGATCATCCGGTTACAGTTCTAGTCACTGTCTACTTGTGGCCTTAATGTCATTATGAAAAATGCAATTTGTGACTGCTAAGTAAACAGACTATAGGAGTATTTGAACCAGCCATTGGAGGAAAGAAGAAGAGGAGGAAGAAGAGAGAAAGAGAGGGAATCGCTCATTGCACACTCACTATAATCTCCTTTGTTAACCATATTTATTTAGGCCTATTTATTTAAGTTTTAAACTGCAGGGCCACTTGACTTTACTCATATGTCTTGTGAAGAAATATGTTTAATAAGAACATATAATCTTTATATTGCTATCATAATGATTATCAAGGAAGCCCAATAAAACATTATACTGTATTATGTACATTTAGACCTATCTTTAGACCTAATTTAGACCTATCACACTGCATGTACAGACTGGGGAGAATGCCTATTGATTTCAAAGCAATTTTTTTATCACTTTCATCCTCTGAAACAGTGTAAAATGGCTTTCCAATGATAGAAATATATAAATATAATTATGAAATGTCCCTGTGTCTCAGATAAACTGTGAAAGATGTGAGAAAGATACAGTTGCACTTAATGGACTTATGAACGGTTGAAAGGTCTTGTAATTTACGAACGTCTTTACATACTACTTAGATAACAATGTTTTTTGGAAACACGCTGAAGAGATTAAGTTCTACTTAAGTGCTACTAACATTCTACTTAGTGCTTCGGGAAACTCAGCCAGCATCAGTTAGGTTTTGTTAATTTATAAGTTGTCAGAGCATTAACCATAAAGGAATATTCTGGGTTCAATACAAGCTAAGTTCAATCAACTGGATTTGTGGCATAATATTGATTTCACGAAAAATATTTTTGACTCGTCCTTCCTTTGCTTAAAAAAGGTAAGTAAATTTATCACACTAAAATCATGTTAACACACATATTGTTTACGCCTTGTAGCTAAATATTTGAAACAGTGAGTATTTTAATGTTTACTGCTTGACCACATTCACTTCCATTATAAGTGCCTCACTGTAACCCAAAGGAGGGACAAGTCTAAATTATTTTTTGTAGTAATAAACATGATGACACAAATGCTTTTGATTGAGCTTCACTTGTATTAAGCCCGGTATATTCCCTTTAAAAACCTGATTTGTTTGGGAGAACATTTAACTCCATACAGTGGACATTTCACCTCAATACGTGTAATGAACAATATAATATTATTTTGCAAAAATGTTGCCACAGTCACACCATTAACAAACAATCAAATAAATAAATAAATAGTCCACAGAAAACCACAAACAGTGTGCCAGTGAGGTCTGGCTATTTCTAGTCGCAGTGTTTGTTTGAATGTTCTAAAACAATGACAGTAGATGAACAGAGAACAGCAGGTATAAGCACTAACAAAGCAACGGCAGGAAGAGGAGATGAATTCAGATGTATTCTGTGTGATATTTTTGAACCATGCTGCTCTTTTGAGTATCTGATCCTCTGAACACTACTGATGGCACAGGATCGGCTTATATTCTGCTGTCAGTTATGTCATGCAGACACAAGAGCTGAAGCTATACCTCTCAGTTGCAGAGAGCAGACTGCATAGCGGCCTACTGCCTGATGAATGGCTCTGTTCTCTGCTTGCTTATGTTATGCTAAGTACTGAAGGTCATTTGTCAGTTCCTAGGTGAGATGTCAGCATCACTGGTAATCTTAAAGCACGGCAGTAGATGTACTTCCTTAATAAACTAAACATCCACCAACTAATCAGAAACAGTTCTTCACTGATTATGCTCTTTTCTGATCTGTCACAGTCTGCTTTTGGGGTGCATCTTTGCACTCATAGAGCAAATTACAACTCATCATCGCCTTTCCTTTATAAATGGCTACATTAACATTTCATAACTAATTAATTCATACATCATTAAAAAAAAAAAAAAAAAAAAAATTAGCACTATATTTCAGTAGTTATTCAAACTGTTTTTGCACACATTTTATGACATCATTTCATCTATGATATATTTAATCCAGAATAAAATTTAATCTATAATGTATGCTCATACAGTACTTTGTATTATGTACAATATATTGGTAACACTTTACAATAGGTTCCATTTGTTAAATAAAGATAATCCCACTGGCGATCTCTCTGTTTCTGAGCTTCTCTCTTTCAATCACTCAAAAACAAACTTACACACAAACTCTCACACACTCACAAACGCACTAATTTATTAATCCAGTAAGTGCTCCAGTAAAGTACCGCAAGCCTGAATCCTCCGTTGCTAGTTCTAATGTGACGTTCTCAAACTAGCAACGAAGGCTTGAGCTGTATCAGAGCAAGATGCTGAATCCATGGTGGAAGAAAGCAGTTCCACTCACAAGAGCGTTTTAGGGACAAAAAACAGAAAATTGCTTGAGATAAAACCCTGAACAATGTCTTAAAGTGTGGTAACCATGGTATAAGTGGAATAATTGACTTCAGCCCATTGAATTATTGAAAAATAATGCACACTCCGCTGCGCCTCATGACCGCATTATCACCTTGGGTGTGCATTATTTGTCAATAATCAAACGGTCCATTGTCAATTATTCCTTACTTAATGCACTATGAACTAACAATGAACAACTGTAGTAACTAACATTAACAAAGATTAATAAATGCTGTAAAAATATATTGTTAATTCATTAGTTTATGATACATAATACTGTACATTATCTAATGTTAACAAATGGAACCTTATTGTGAAATGTTACCAATATAATGTTTGTATTTAATGTACTATGCAACTGAGAGTCTACTTGACCATAACCAGAAAAAAAAGAAAAAAAGAATTCTTTATTTAATATAAAATTATTTGTTATTTATTTTAGTTTTTTAAAAGATAGTTTATTTGCAGCTTTTTTTGTTTATTGTTGATTAATATTTAGGATAACATGGACCAGTCTTTGACATATGATTCAGAGGGATGCCCTTATTCTTAATATTTAATGGTTAATTACTCATTGAAACAGCTGACCATCTGATGCCCAGTGGTGCTTCAGCGGGAGACGTGCCTCGTCGGATCTCATCAGAGATCACTCCTCTCCTCCGTCCTCAGGAGTTCTTTACAGCTTCTGTTCCTTTTGTCAATCATCATCCACCAGTTCTCAACCAATCTGGTATTTACCATCCTCATCCAATGATACTGTAATGTATAATATACTTAATGCATTATATTAGTGAATAATTGCTGAGTTTCAGCTGACAATTCCAATATTTTTAGAATGGAAAATAAGGAATGATTCAGCTTTTTTTTTATTATTATTTGTTTTGTTTTTGTTTTACAATGTAATCCCATTTGTAATTCAACCACAGCTGTTTTCAGTCTAGCAGCTGGTATATGTTATATAAATGTTCTCAAAACATTGGTATTATAGACTAATAATAACATTTTACCCTAGTAATAAATGTATAATTACACACAATTAGACAAATATATGTTTTACTATGGTAATAGTAAAGTGTTCTGCCTTTAAAGAATTTGAAAATCATTGTCATGGCCCAAATGTTTATTTACTCCTTCAGAATTAGAACGTTTTCAAATACATGACCCCAAAACTAAAAAAATATAAATTAAACAGTGATTTGAGGAAGAAGCCATATCCCCAAGATGAAAGAAGATGATAGTAATAATTGTAAATAGCAGCTGGTTTTAATGCACTGTTGGCTACAGCGTAATAAATATGTAATCAGCCTGCTCGACATTGCTGTGAGAGGCAGTGTGTTTGCTGTGTGGGTGGGGGCTGTAGCCACAGTGCGACTTAAATGCACTGCAGCATCCAGCAGATTCTGTCTCTCTGCATCCTGTTCTCTCGCGCCTGCTCAACTCTCTCTCTCCCTCGCTCTCTCTCTTATTTCACTGCTCTCTCCATCAAGAGTGTCTGTGCATCTGTTCGTCCCAGCACAGAATTGTGTATTCCTCTATTTTGCCATCTGAAACTTTCAGCACATAGATACTTTGACCCTTGGCAAAACCTGTAAGGCCCCGTCTGTGTGCAGAGCATCATCTTCAAACACAACGTCCAGGATGGATGTTCTAATGAAGGGATTTTCCATGGCCAAGGAGGGAGTGGTGGCCGCAGCCGAGAAGACTAAAGCTGGGGTTGAAGAAGCAGCTCTCAGGACCAAAGAAGGGGTCATGTATGTGGGTAAGTGCAGATGTTTGGAAGAAGAGAGAGACAGAGGAGCGGAGAGTGTGCAGGGATTTGTGTGTCCCATGCACGCAGGATCATATAATGCATCGCTGACAATGGTAATAATTGTTTTGTTCTGTAAAGGTCTGCGCGATTATTCCCAGAGGATTTAATGCATATGTGATGGATGAGTCTGCATTCCATTAGTATGTGTGTGTGCAGGATGGGGGGGTCTCGGTGAGGTTGCACTTTAGTCTGCTAAGGAACTGGGAGAGCCTAGATGGAGGCATTTGTGAATGTAGGTTACATGACTGATAAAAGACAGTGCTGCAAAGATGGTGCAGGGAAAGAAACATGGGGTGTGGTGAAGGAGTGATAGGGGTGCACTCCTGAATGGGACAAGGTAAATGTTCATAAATACAGCACCAAGATGTGTACACTGAAATTAAGAATTTGCTCATTTATTTTGAAAAAGTGCCCAATAATCATCAAAATGTTCATGTTTAATAGTTTATAACAAAAATTGACACCAGTACTAATTTATTATCATTAAAAAAAATTGTGCATTGTACATCAGCACAGCAAAAATGCTGCAAAAAGCCATCTTAAGGCCTTTTTACTATTGCTTGTAGTCTTTATTTCCTGCATGCACTATCTAGTGTTGTTTATGTGCATATGAGTGAGAAAGTCATAGTGGGGGATTGGCATATAGAGAGGATCAGCTGAGCACTGCAGCATTCACTCCCTCCCTTTCTGTACTCCCTGTCTCCATGCGAGCGTTTGTGTGTATGTGTATGAGCGTGTGTGCCGATGCAGCAGGATTTGCCCGGTTGTGTGTGTGGACTTTGATGACTAACCCTCACCACCCCCTTATGCCACTGTGAGAGAGAGAGTGGAAATGAGAGGTGCAGTGCTCAGTATTATGTCACAGGCATGCAGTCCCATAACGTCAGACGTGCTCATCAGCACAGAAATGAACAGATGGCATAGTGAGAACATGACAGAGTCTGGAAACACAAACTACAAGCTGAAGTTTGGTCTAAACAGTTTAAAGCAACAAAAAAACAAAACAACAATGCTCATTGCCTTTTGTCCTCTTGGATGAATTACTTCTTAAATTGACTTAAATTCCCCCTCCCCCTTGTCCCATAGAGGATCAGAGAGTTCTAGAAAACATTAAACACACTCTCTCCGCCATTCAAATTTTCATCACCTACTGTATTACTCGACAGTGGTAAGCTTACCTGATCAAATCGACAATCAACTCTCAGCTCCACCGCTGTCTGTAATCTTTATAACCACTCCTCCACCAAGGTCACCTGTTCAGAGGTCATAGTCCTGAAAATCTGCTCTCATTGTAATGCGTAGTGTCAGGGGGCTTCAGAGTGATTATCTGGCATTATGTGCACTAGGGCGCAAAGCCATTACTCAGCTTGTCAATAACAAAGGCAGGTTACTTTTCTTCCACTCGCAAGATCTGCAAGAACGCTACTTGTAAAACTACTGCTGCATGTGAATTACGTACCACGAAGTAATTCTGATACATCGCTTTTTTGGTCTAAAGCAAAGTATCAGTCTTGGCAAGGTGGGAGCTTTTGAATTAGAGTTTTGTGTTCTGAAGATGCAGTGTTCTTACGAACGGCGTATGACGCAGTAGACATCTTTTCGACACCGACTGCATAATGTCAGTGTAGCTACCCAGGCCTGGTAGTGACTGCATAGACTTAAGCAGCACAGATCACACCAACAAACAGATAACATCTATTTAAAAAAGCAAACACATTGAATTTGACACGATATAATTAGTCCTTCTTTAAGGCCAGGCTGGAAAGCACCTTATACAGAAAGACTGCAGGAAAGTAGTGAGCAGTTATAGACATACTTAGCCATGCAGAAGCTACTAAAAAAAAAAAAAAAAAAAGACAGCCAGACAGATGGATGGAGAAAAAGGCAGAGAAAGAAAGAGGGAACTCTCTGAGAAATGATCTCCCCATTTCTGAAAATAGAGAAGGACAGACCCATGTCTATAAATTCAAGATATATTGGAATATGAACAGAAAGCAGCTGTCATTTGAGGGATGTGAGGGGGTTTTAAAATCATTTTTAAGGGATTTTTTTGTTTTATGTTTGAATGCATGATGACAGCAAAAGCCTAATCTGTGTAATAGAATAAGAGGGTAGGTATAAGACTGCCAAACAAACTCTTAAAGACTTTGAAGCGTATAGTATCATTGTCTCTTAATCAGTTAATAGTGTTAATGAAGTATTTATGATCATATCAGCTTTGGAATTCCCCTATATTTGCTCTGCTATCTGTAGTACTTGATCACCTGCAAATATAGAGCAGTATGCAGGCTTAAACAATAAGAATAGATTGCTATCACCCCTTTACTCATCACTGAAAAAACGTGATATGTATATATGATCTTAAATATGATCTTTCCCCAGCCACAGTATGTACAGTAAAGTTGCTGCACAAACTAGCCAGCAGTTGAAATTGTGCTGTTCTTAAAACATAATTGTCTTGTTTTTATGTATCGACTTGAAAAATAATAGATGCCTTAAAGAAATAGTTCACACAAAAATAAATATTATTTTATCATTTACTCACCTTCATACCATCCCAGTCTTTCTTTCTTCAAACGAAGATTTTTGGAAGAATATCTCCACAAAATGCAAGTAAATGGTGACCAAAACTTTGACAAAAAGCACATAAAGGCATCATAAAAGTAATCCACAAGACTCCAATGGTTTAATCCATGTCTTTTTAAGCGATCTAATCAGTTTTGGGTGAGAACAGACCAAAATATAACTGCTTTTTCACTATAAACCTTGACACCAGCAGTCTCCTTGGTGATCATGATTTCAAGCTCGATTACACTTCCTAGTGCCAACTAACATGCTTGGCGTCAAGTGTATCAAGCACTAGGAAGTGTAATTGAGCTTGAAATCATGATCATGCATAGAGACTGCAATCGCAAGACTTATAGTGAAAAGGGAGTTATATTTTGGTCTGTTCTCACCCAAAACCAACTGGATTGCTTCAGAAGACATTGATTAAACCACTGGAGTCATATGGATACATTTTATGCTGCCTTTATGTGCTTTTTGGAGCTTCAAAGTTCTGGTCACTATTCACTTGCATCATTTGGATCTACAGAGCTGAGATATTCTTCTAAAAATCTTCGTTTGTGTTCAGCAGAAGAAAGAAAGTCATACACATCTGGGATGGCATGAGAGTGAGTAAATATTGAGAGAATTTTCATTTTTGAGCAAACTATTGCTTTAATTAGGATACCTTTCTACCTTATGATGTATTTTTATTTGGAGCTCATTCTTCAGTATACTTAGAATGTCAACAGAAAATTATGTTTTTATGTGCTCTAAGAGAATTTTTGAGGTGCATGAAAACCTAAATGAAAATTTGACATGTGTTTATTTCAATGTTTCAGGCAACAAGACAAAGGAGGGAATGGTATCAGGCGTAAACACAGGTGAGCAATAAAAAATGTTCCTATTGTTTAGAATACTATGAATATTTTAGACCACATCGCTTTTTTAAATATGTTTTTGTTTGAGAACTCATTGATTTTGCTACTTTTACTCCTCTCATCCACCCTGGAACAGCGCATTTCTCCACCGAAAATGGAAACTTTCGAAAACTCGCTCTAGTACACTGGAAAACAATGACGTTAGGAAACGTAAACAGTTTTCAGCCAGAAACGTAGGCCTATTAAAACTGGACGTGTCCTTGAAGAATAGAGTCTGATAAAAAATAAACTAATTTACTTTCACTTTCTGTAACACTGACTCTCACAGTTGCCCAGAGGACCACCGACCAGGCGAACATTGTAGGTGAAACAGCGGTGGGGAGCACTAATGAGCTGGGACAGAAGACAGTAGATGGCGTCGAGAATGTGGCAGCTTCAACCGGCCTAGTCAACCCGGTGAGTGCCCTGCGATCTCATGATATTCTCCATTAGCACCAGTAGGTGTTGCCCTTTCCCCCAAAATCACATTAAATTCCAACATTTGCAGAATTCGCCTCTTTAAATTAAAATAGTATATTTAATCTTTGTCATGTATTATATTTAAGAGACCCTTACATTTTTTAAGTCTAACATGAGGAACAAAATCCACCCTGGGAATACCACAAAATCAGCATCTATGACTTCAAAACATTTTAAAGCATTAGTTTTGTTTGTTATCTGGTTACTCTTCTGTTTACCCAGAGCACTGCATTATGCTACATGTACTGTATAAATGGTGTATTTTGTGTCTAACTTATTCTGTTTATTTTTCCCCCCGTGTGTACAACTGCTATTAAAAGGATGACGCTTTATATGAGGTGCTTATGAAATGGGGTTGGGAATGGCAGTTTGGTTTGTAGAGAGAAAAGTGCTAGTAGATGGCCTGTGAATGTATGTCACATGCTGCATATGAGAATAAGCTTTAACCTGATTTTCCCTTAGCTGACTGCTGTATGACATACCACACAGATAGGGCAAATGTTTGCAACCATCAGTCTAACTGCAGTGTTTACTTACCTTCATTTAATCCCCTTCTAGAGTCATTCTCTTCATCATAAAAAATTAGCCTGAATGGCTGCATTTATTATCTCATTGATTACCTGAATTCCTATCATTTGCCATCAAGATATTGATTTGCTATGGTCAGTGCTCAATCATTTGTTGGGGGAAAAAAAGAGGTTTATAATACCTGGAGAAAGAGATCTGATAGCATTCCCATTCATCTCAATGGCAGTTGCTCGGCTGGTGCATGAAGTACGCAATTTGAAATCTGCCATCTTGGGCACATCTTTGCCCATGGGCGCTCCAAGTTTTTTATCCAATCACCAAAGATGTAAATGCCATGAGACCAAATTATATTACCTGTCTAAGGCAATACAATAATTCCTGGTGTGAGCTAGGTACCCAAACACTTTTTTCATGATAAGAACATGTCTTGCTATGTATTCTGTCAGCACAGAACGGACACAATATACATTATTCACCAATAATGAAAGCAAAGCAGTTACAGTTTCACATCCTTAAACAGCCACTTACCAATTGCAGCTTGCAATTGCATTCTGCTCTGTGAATAGTGCATGATTTCCCTGCACAATATTTGTTACACTGTAAACCCTAAAGTTTTAATTACTGGAAATATCAAATATTACTTGAAAAGTCAGGTTTTGGGCTCTTAACTCAAATATTTAAGTTCATTGAACTTATTTATCCTAAAAATCCATAGACTTGAAGTTATAAGTTTTTTGAAAAAGTTATGGGGGCTGTCAAATAGTTGTATCTACAAATTTATAGAGGATTTAGCTCTTATGTAGTATTATTTATGATGTTTTGTTGCAAATAGTTGTTTCTTCGGATTTCACCATTAGGGTGATCAGTGCCCCATTTTGTCAAGTTGGACCCTTTTGACTAATTCTCTTTGTGCTTGTGCAGTTAAAGTGCATGCATTTCTTTGGAGAATTAAGTTTATTTAATGACTGACCTAGAATAATTTAGGATCTTTGAGCTGTGCTATTGTTTGTTTTAAAATGTAACCAGTTCAATTAAAATTATTAACAACAGCAGAAACAACAATATTTAAATAGCAAATCTGAGTTAAGTCTACTTGCATCTATTTAACTTAACCTAAATACTTAAGTTAATTCTATATGAAAATAAAATAAAGTTAATTGAGCTTAATTACATAAGTTTTGGAGATGCCATTACTCAATTCAATTGAGGGAACAAGTTTACTCAATCAGAGTCAACTTATTAGGGTTTTCAGTGTACCTCATGTTCCTCCTTTTTAAAATTTTATTGGTATGATATTCTTATAAAGTCAATGCCAGACTGTCAATGACTAGTCTTAATACTAAACTATTTGATTGCATTAATATTGTGCATGCCAGAATGATGATTATTTAGGAACCGAGGTTTTGCCTCCAGTACAAATACTAATGCATGAATTAATCAACAGTATGCAGTATAGGACCTGACTGCCTTAAACTACTTTATAATACAGCAAAATGTCTCCATCCTCTCTTGAAGTCACAGACCAGTTTTTATGGTCATAATGTTACCATAAGGCATTTAAAAGTGAAGTGTGTAAATTTTTTCGATGTTAAAATAATATCTTCTTTACCATCCTTAAATGTAGAGACAACTATAAGTAAGTAATTCATAGGCTGATTTCTCTGAAAAGTGTAAACACTGTGGCTGTGTTTGTTTGAGCATCCCAACCAGCCCAACATAGCAATGGCTCGATCAATGGCAGATGGGAGTGTTTGGGAAACTGGTCATTATTTTATCCAGTTTAGTGTGGTAATGCTAGTTGCACAGCCTGACATCACACACTTGACATTTAACTGTAATTAACTACAGATATCATTGAGAGAGCAATTATACTTCAAGTAGAATTGTTGTTGGAAATAAAGAGACTGAAAGAGAGTAGACTGACAATAGAGGAAGGCTATTGTGAGGACACGGTACCCCAGTGACTCAGCAGAACAACCCACTGAGCTTTAGTCAATGCTTGCCAGCTCAATTCTCCTTCCACAGAAGCTCCATGGGCATTGTTTAGCATCCATCCCTCCCTCCATCTCTGCAGAGACAGCAGTTATAATGCACTGCAGTAAACAGACATACTCCCTCAGCACAGGGAGTGTCTGAGTGGCCCATGACTGTGCTGCATCCATGCATGTGTGAATGAATGTCATTTAATATGCTTATGTTTAACACATGACAAAAGCAAAGTATGGAAGGATCTAAATAGATCTATAGCAGAGATCAGCGGTATCTTGGATCTTACTGTGCTTGTATTCCACAGGGTGACTTCTCTCATGGTGGTGGTATGGAAGGAGGAGAGGGTGGAGAGGTGAGAACAAAGAAAAGACACTTTGGTGTCCTATTACTTGATTAAAAACATTAGAGGCATAAATCCAATGTTTTTGTTGTCAGAACTAACATAAAATCAGCATACCATGAAGGTAGTTATAAACACATCAAACCTCTGTACCGCCCACCTTAAAATTGTGATTTTGTCCTGTCCCACCTTCGGTCTTGACCTACTGTATTCATTTAAAATTATACAACAATATTATAATGTTGTCAATCTGCTGCATTGATATTCAGTTCATTATAGTCAAATAGTTATGCTTAATTATTAACTAATTACAAATAATCAAACTTTCCTTAAAATTGTGGAACTCAAGATGTAACATTATTTGGACCCATACAGCATGGTGAAAATGCCAAATAAATAATCTCATTCCATTTTCTAATTTTTTACACGGATTGTAGTGTTGACTGCATTCATCATACTCAATCATTCAATCTTGTTTTTAAGATAATTTTAATAAAAATGTTCATTAAAAATTTTAAGAAAATTTTAAATGATAAAACAAAGATTTTAATTTATTGGAAATTTAATTTTATCACTACAAACCAGGATTTGGCTCCTACTGAGTGATAGCTTCATTTAGGCCAAATAGGCAACTAATTATTATTATTAGAGCTGTCAGAATTAACGCGTTAACACATGCGATTAATTAAAAAAGTATAACGCTGTCATTTTTCTTAATTACGTTTAACGTATTTACTGTTAATACAGCATAAACACTGGTGTGAAGGGCAGAACCTTTGCGATGTGTCCACCTGGAGTCATTACACTGACACACACTTCACAACACACACACACGGTGCGGCTATCCTTATGAGGGCTCTCCATAGACATAATGATTTTTATACTGTATGAACTATAGATTCTATCCCCTAACCCTAACCCTACCCCTAAACCTAACCCTCACAAAAAACTTTCTGCATTTTAATTAAAAAAACAAACAAAAAAAAAAACATCGTTTAGTATGTTTTTTATGTTTTATAACCACATTTATAGCATAATACCCTTGTAATTACCAGTTTGTAACCTAAAAAAAAGTCCTCGTAAACCACCCAAACCCACAAATCCACAACAATGCTTCTGTGTCACTAATAAAAGAATGGAGAAAGGACCTCTTCTTACGCTATTTGATGTACAAAACAAGCTCAGATGGAACATGTGATAGAAATCAAGTATTTTTCAGCCTGTGTAAGGCGCATTTTAATTACTACAGAAGCACGTCAAGTCTTAACTATCATCAAAATGCAGAATGAGACTTTTTGTCTGCAAGCTCTTTTCATGTAGAGTTCAAAGTTATGCTTTACATTGGTGTTGCCGCCCTGACGTGAATCATGAATGCAGCTTCACGATTGCTGTAGGAAAGCAAATAGCCACAGTCTACTGGCAAATTAATATTGTGGAGGATGAGAGTTTGAGATTTAATGCCCATTGCAATGAATATGCAACCTATGTGGAGACTAGTTCTTTCAATTAGTCAAACTCCCAATTAGACTTTGGGAAACGTTTAATGTTACTTGAATTGGTGCTATTTTAGTGCATTTCTATCTTTATACTGTGGAAGGCTTTGTTTGGAAAATTTTAATAAAGCATTATATTGTTACATATTATTTTGTTTTGTTTCCTAAGATGGAAATAAATGCATTTTGACAGGAAAAGAAGTATATATTATGTCAAATTTCAGCACTTTCAAAACTACAAAAAAATTATGCGATTACATTTTTTTTTATCACTGACAGCACTAATTATTAGCAGTAGTAGTATGTTTATTAAATGTTTATTACTAGAAAAAGTTATTTTAAGAAAAAATTTATAAAATTATAATTGATTGGAAATCTATGTTTATTTATAACTACAAACAAGCATTTGGCCCCAAACTACCTAGCCCCTAAATGCAACTTATTATTATTATTATTATTATTTGAATTATGTGTATTAAATGTGTTTTACTAGAAAATAACAATATATCATATCTTTAAACTGCATTTGTACATGTTCCAAATCTGAAGGTTGCAAAATTGCATACCACATAAATTAAATGTTAAATAAAATTTTGTATTTAGTTTGACCTCCTGAGGTTGATTATTTTGAAGGTAAAGCACTTCCTTTCACTGACTATTTTCTAAAAATGTAATAAACAAATAAATAAATAAGATTTTGAGTTGTATAGGCCCTATATTGTACCCATGTTGTGGAAAGTGTCAAAAGAATCTATGGTGATAACAATGCCAATATGTTCTATAAAAATAACTTCCTCTATGTTTTAAATGAATATTTTGTCTTTATTTTTTCAACAGGGTTATTAGTCCAGAGGTGTGAAGCTGAGAACAGTCCCCTCTCCACCTCTGAGTTTCTGCTCCAAAGCCTCACCCCAACCAGACTCCAGATGTTACTGATATTTTTTTGTGACTGTGCGGAAAACCAGAATTGAAAAAGACTTTCCCTGAGCCCTATAGCCTTTAGATGTGTGATGCTATCCCTCCTGCCCAGCTCTTTATCTATGATGATGCCATGCTATTCTCTTAAGTGTTGTTGTCATTCCTCTGCCCTTCCATTACAATGCCTCATCTAAAACACACACACTTCCAAACATACACTCTTTACACACAAAATAAATGGACTGGAAATGTGAAGCTCAGAGGCTGATATCAAAGGTTGACATGGTCTTTTAGGAGCATGGCTGAAAAAAATAAATAAAAAAAAATAATAATAATAATAATAAATTCCCGCATGACCAGTAATGTAAGAAAAGCAATACATTTACATTTCATCAGGGCATGTAGCAATGTGTGTTTGGATCTTTGTGAGATCATAGCCATGTTTGAATTTATTTAGTCTTGAAAATGCTGCAATGTACACAATGTCAAGTTGTGTGTACATTAAGAGATACATTATATTCTTTTAGTTCAGTATGTGTGGCAGAATAGAGTTACTGTGAGCTTGACCAATAGACTTAGTGTGTGTTTTGTTAGAATATTCTAAGAACAAATATGTTAATTCACAAAATATGAGATCATACTGTATACATAGATACTGTAAAACAAAGAATAATGATCTTAATGTAGCAGTGCTAGACTTGCAGCTCTTCATTAGCTTGTCTTTGTACACTTGAGATTTAGTGTTGATGAATATCGAAAGAGATTTGAACAGCAGAAACAATATAGTTGTCTGTTTTGTCTGTTGAAAAAAAAAAAAGGCGGTGGACCCCTTCAGGTGCTAGGACAGAAAGAAAGGAGTAAAGTCCTTCAGTGTTGTGGAAAGAGATCAAATCTTCAAACACATCCCGCTCTGTTCTGTCCTGACTTTGTTGCAATTCATGTGAAGTCAGTGTGCAGCCATAACAAGTCTGTGATACCTGCAATGTTAAAGCAATACTACAGCACCATTGCAAAGTTTGTGATTGGTCTGTTTTGTAACACTGTGCTATGCTGACTTTAGGCACAGTGTTTGACAGTGGGGATGTATGAAGTGATCCTTTGCTAATAAGATGAGTGTTTACACCTTCATTAAGCCTTTAGTCCCTCCCACTTGGCCACCCATACCCCTCCCTTGTCCTGTCACTCAACAGTGTGTTCAGATCCACCCCAAAGCTTGTGTCTGTTTTAGGTAACTAGGATAAAACTATCAAACATTGCAGTTTGTTTTTTCTTTGAAGCCACAAACAACTGAAGACTGCATGTTGCCTTATCAGCAAACTTACACCGATCAGCTACAACATTAAAACCACCTGCATAATATTGTGTAGGTCCCCCACATGCCGCCAAAACAGCGCCAACCTGCATCTCAGAATAGCATTCTGAGATTCTGTTCTTCTCACCACAGTTGTACAGTGCGGTTATATGAGTTACCGTAGACGTTGTCAGTTTGAAACAATCTGGCCATTCTCCGTTGACCTCTCTCATCAACAAGCCGTTTCCATCCGCAGAACTGCCGCTCACAGGATGTTTTTTGGCACCATTCTGAGTAAATTCTAGAAACTTCTGTGCATGAAAATCCCAGGAGATCAGCAGTTACAGAAATACTCAAACCAGCCCATCTGGCACCAACAATCATCCATGCGATTATCTGATCAGCCAATCATGTGACAGCAGTTCAGTGCATAAAATAATGCAGATACGGGTCAGGAGCTTCAGTTAATGTTCACATCACCCATCAGAATGGGGAAAAAATTTGATCTCAGTGATTTGGACCGTGACATGATTGTTGGTGCCAGATGGGCTGGTTTGAGTATTTCTGTAACTGCTGATCTCCTGGGATTTTCACACACAACAGTCTCTAGAGTTTACTCCGAATGGTGCCAAAAACAAAAACATCCATTAAGGAGCAGTTCTGTGGACGGAAATGCCTTGTTGATGAGGGAGGTCAACAGAGAATGGCCAGACTGGTTCAAACTGACAAAGTCTACAGTAACTCAGGTAACCACTCTGTACAATTGTGGTGAGAAGAATGTAATCTCTGAATGCTATTCTGAGATGCAGGTTGGTGCAGTTTTGGTGCCACGAGGGGTACCTACACAATATTAGGCAGATGGTTTTAATGTTGTGGCTGATCGGTGTATATTCACTTACACACACACACACACACACACACACACACACACACACACACACACACTGATATCTCTCACAGACACACCAAGTTAATGATCAAAACACAGAAACACTTCTCAGTCTTTCTTGAGTCTCTCTCTCTCTCTCTCTCTCTCTCTCTCTCTCTCTCTCTCTCTCTCTTTCTGACAAACACACACTCACACAAATGTCCTAGATACCTTTTAAGTTGGAATCAAAGCAGGCAAGCAGATTTTTATAAACTGTATAAGTGAAATAAAATGTTTTGTTAAAATCTACACAGTTGTATTATATTGATCTAAATTTGCTAGCAGGATTTGAGAACCTTTCCTTAGCAAATGTAGTATGCACTACATCTATTACAGTATGCACTAAAAATGTAGTGTGTCCTATGTACTATGCAGGACATCTACAGTACATGCACTACAAATGTAGCATGCATTAAGAATGTAGTAGTGACCATAACTGACCAGTCAGAATAAACTTATCCATACTTTCATCCATATACATAGTGCATACTTAACTCTGTAGCACATAAAAAGTACATGAAAACAACACATTTTGTTTCCAACCAAATGCGACTCCTGCGTCATACACCAAGTCTTGTGAAGGCATATGATCACTTTGTATGATGAACAGACTGAAATGTAAGTCCTTATTCACTTTAATATCAAATCAAATCCTTAATAAAGTCCATTAACAGTGCTGAAATCCAACATCGCAGCTACTTCAATAAAATTGAACCTTATTGGTTCTTGTGCGTCACACCAAAGAGGTTGAAGTTAAGTGAGTGAGTGAGTGAGTGAGTAAAGACTTTAATTTGTCTGTTTGTCATAAAAAGTCTACTTTCAGAAGACTTGGTATATAACACAAAATTCTACTTTTATGACCATTTTGGGTGCTTTATTAAGAATTAAAGTGAGTCCCTATTGCATTGAATTCAGCCAATGGGACATTCATTGAATTTCCTTTTGTGTCCACAGAATAAAGAAAGTCATATGGGTTTCAAACAACATGAGGGTGAGTAAATGATGACAGAATTATTATTTGAGGGTAAACTATTCCTTTAACATCAACTCTACCCACTAAATTGATGCCAAACAATATGAAATAAAAACAGCACTGTCCTATTTTTTCACACCACATCACTTGGAACTTAGGTTGTTACTGAAGGCAATTTTATTTTCAATATAGCTGAACTAAGCTTAGTTAAGACAGTAGAAGATAAAGAGAGATAGAGATTCTTTTCATTTCATTAACCGGTTATTAACCGTTAACCGACAACCAAGGCATGACAAATGCAAAACAGTCTATACTGGCTGAAACAAAACAGGCTCACATGACTGATGTGCATATTTTGCAATAGTTTTTACATTATCATTTTATTTAACAACTATATTTCCTTGCTATATTTCATAAACAAATATAGAATGGATCACCCAGTTAATCTTCCAGGTGATAACTTCTGGCAGTTTAACAATGCAAGTATAAAATCAGCCTTAAGGCAAGATCACATTGTACCTTTGTACGGCGAAGAAGGCGTGGCCGGACATTGAATGCAAAACACTAATTGCCAAGCAGCCTCTTTTTAATGCTGCACTTTATACTCTGTGAGTAATATTTCAAAGAAATTCATCAATAAAATGATATCCTTGTCCGATGTGAATATTCAGTGTAGCTGTGTACGAAACACCGCCCACTCAGAGGTCACTGCCAAACCAATCAACTTACTATTCAACGCGGTGAATTCACCCATAGAACTGCATACGTAGATGTCTCATTTGGCAATTTATAAGAGAACATGTAAAATACACAGTGGCAAGTCCTAAGATTCATGAGCCTAGGATAAACCAAGTTCATTTTATAGACAAACATTGCACTAATACATTTCTGAGGAAATGTCTGGTAAAAGAATCCTATCCTAGTCCTGTAAGACGAACTTACATTCTTAATCATCATAATAGAAAAGCCAGATGTGAAATGAGGAAATATATTTCTTATCCCATAGCCCCCAAATGCAAAGAAGTGCACTTTAAAATTATAAATGAAATCTATCCCACTAAGAGTTAAATTTAACATGGAAATCTCGAATGTATGCTTATTCTGTAATTCTGATATAGAAACAATGGAACATTTATTTTTTTATTTTTTATTTTTTTATTGCAACTCTGTACAAGGTTTTGGAGTGATATATACAACTGGTTGTAACAATAAATTCCTTTAATACCCTCTTTTACTTGGGATGTTGTTAAATTTGGAATAATATTCGATGACAAAAAAAATCTATTTTTTGATAAATAATGTAATAGTTTTGTCAAACGTTTTTATCCATAAATGTAGATACCTAAAAACACCACCCCAACTACACATTTTCAAAAATGAACTATCTATATACAGGTGCATCTCAATAAATTAGAATGTCGTGGAAAAGTTCATTTATTTCAGTAATTCAACTCAAATTGTGAAACTCGTGTATTAAATAAATTCAATGCACACAGACTGAAGTAGTTTAAGTCTTTAGTTCTTTTAATTGTGATGATTTTGGCTCACATTTAACAAAAACCCACCAATTCACTATCTCAAAAAATTAGAATATTTTGACATGCCAATCAGCTAATCAACTCAAAACACCTGCAAAGGTTTCCTGAGCCTTCAAAATGGTCTCTCAGTTTGGTTCACTAGGCTACACAATCATGGGGAAGACTGCTGATCTGACAGTTGTCCAGAAGACAATCATTGACACCCTTCACAAGGAGGGTAAGCCACAAACATTCATTGCCAAAGAAGCTGGCTGTTCACAGAGTGCTGTATCCAAGCATGTTAACAGAAAGTTGAGTGGAAGGAAAAAGTGTGGAAGGAAAAGATGCACAACCAACCGAGAGAACCGCAGCCTTATGATTGTCCAGCAAAATCGATTCAAGAATTTGGGTGAACTTCACAAGGAATGGACTGAGGCTGGGGTCAAGGCATCAAGAGCCACCACACACAGACGTGTCAAGGAATTTGGCTACAGTTGTCGTATTCCTCTTGTTAAGCCACTCCTGAACCACAGACAATGTCAGAGGCGTCTTACCTGGGCTAAGGAGAAGAAGAACTGGACTGTTGCCCTGTGTTCCAAAGTCCTCTTTTCAGATGAGAGCAAGTTTTGTATTTCATTTGGAAACCAAGGTCCTAGAGTCTGGAGGAAGGGTGGAGAAGCTCATAGCCCAAGTTGCTTGAAGTCCAGTGTTAAGTTTCCACAGTCTGTGATGATTTGGGGTGCAATGTCATCTGCTGGCGTTGGTCCATTGTGTTTTTTGAAAAGCAAAGTCACTGCACCCGTTTACCAAGAAATTTTGGAGCACTTCATGCTTCCTTCTGATGACCAGCTTTTTAAAGATGCTGATTTCATTTTCCAGCAGGATTTGGCACCTGCCCACACTGCCAAAAGCACCAAAAGTTGGTTAAATGACCATGGTGTTGGTGTGCTTGACTGGCCAGCAAACTCACCAGACCTGAACCCCATAGAGAATCTATGGGGTATTGTCAAGAGGAAAATGAGAAACAAGAGACCAAAAAATGCAGATGAGCTGAAGGCCACTGTCAAAGAAACCTGGGCTTCCATACCACCTCAGCAGTGCCACAAACTGATCACCTCCATGCCACGCTGAATTGAGGCAGTAATTAAAGCAAAAAGGAGCCCCTACCAAGTATTGAGTACATATACAGTAAATGAACATACTTTCCAGAAGGCCAACAATTCACTAAAAATGTTTTTTTTATTGGTCTTATGATGTATTCTAATTTTTTGAGATAGTGAATTGGTGGGTTTTTGTTAAATGTGAGCCAAAATCATCACAATTAAAAGAACCAAAGACTTAAACTACTTCAGTCTGTGTGCATTGAATTTATTTAATACACGAGTTTCACAATTTGAGTTGAATTACTGAAATAAATGAACTTTTCCATGACATTCTAATTTATTGAGATGCACCTGTATGTGGACTCGCTGAAAATAATGACTATTCCCCAAGCCAGAAAACTGTTTTCATTGTTAGATAAGTTTGGATTCATATAACAAACCCCTACAAATTTTATTTTATTTTTATTTATTTATTTATTTTTTATTTTTTTTTGTTTTCTACTTTTGTTTTGAATTATACTAATGTGATTGTGACCTCAGTCTGTTATGTGAAAGAGTTCATGAATAAGTTGCCAATTTTGTTGTATTGTAAACATTGAATCAACCAATAAAAAAATAAAAATAAAAAAAATGTCTCATTTGGCTGGGTCGGATACGTCAATCACGGCGCCATCTTGGAATGGTCAACAAGGAGATCTGTTTAAATGTAAGAGAATGGAGAAGAAGCCTGCATAAACTCCTTTTGTGTGGAAACAGTTCATCATGTAATGAATTGACTGACTGGGTAAAAAATTTCAGTTTGTTTGCCATTATATATTCATTTGTAGAGGACTTTATTTGCAGTTTGCTTTGGGAAAAAAAACTGTTTTAGGAGTGAAGTCAGGATTTTTTTATATCATCTAAAATACAGTACTGGCCAATGTTTATGGAAAAACAGATAATTTGAAAGTTGGCTGGAAAAGACAAGGGACTTTTGCAGACCGTGTCTGCCAATTTACATTCATGTGTTGATGGATGGCTCTTGACCTATCAAATATGGCGGACGTGCCGATGTATTGCGGTCCATAGAAACAGCTGCTTATAAGGGATCTAGGTATATTTATGAATTCACCAATAAGAGTTCACCAAACTTGAACTCCATGCTAAATCTGAGAGGGGAAAAGAGTGCACTGATGTAGCTTCTCCAAATATTAGAGATATGGGAAAGGGGGTAAAGAACAAGGGTAATGAACTGCATAGAATCTTGTATGAGCTATAGCACTGCTGGATTTTCATTTACAGTTGAAGTCAGAAGTTTACATACACTTAGGTTGAAATCATTAAAACTAATTTTTTTAACCACTCCACAGATTTAATATTAGCAAACTATAGTTTTGGCAAGTTGTTTAGGACATCTACTTTGTGCATTACACAAGTAATTTTTCCAACAATTGTTTACAGACATATTGTTTCACTTTTAATTGACTATATCTCAATTCTAGTGGGTCAGAAGTTAATTTTGTTTTTAAGCAGCTTGGAAAATTAGGAAATTAGACAATTAGCTTCTGATAGTCTAATTGGCGTCAATTGGAGGTTTACCTGTGGATGTATTTTAAGGCCTACCTTCAAACTCAGTGCCTCTTTGCTTGACATCATGGGAAAATCAAAAGAAATCAGCCAAGACCTTAGAAAAAAATTGTCTGGTTCATCCTTGGGAGCAATTTCCAAATGCCTGAAGGTATCACATTCATCTGTACAAACAATAAATCTGAACAAACACCATGGGACCACGCACCCATCATAGCGCTCAGGAAGAAGACGCATTCTGTCTCCTAGAGATGAACGTAGTTTGTGTGCGAAAAGTGCAAATCAATCTCAGAACAACAGCAAAGGACTATGTGAAGATGCTGGAGAAAACAGATAGACAAGTATCTATATCCACAGTAAAATGAGTCCTATATCGACATAACCTGAAAGGCTGCTCAGCAAGGAAGAAGCCAATGCTCAAAAACTGCCATAAAAAAGCCAGACTACAGTTTGCAAGTGCACATGGGGACAAAGATCTTACTTTTTGGAGAAATGCCCTCTGGTCTGATGAAACAAAAATTTAGCTGTTTGGCCATAATGACCATCATTGTGTTTGGAGTAAAAAGAGTAAGGCTTGCAAGCCGAAGAACACTATCCCAATCATGAAGCATGTGGGTGGCAGCATCATGTTGTGGGGGTGATTTGCTGCAGGAGGGACTGGTGCACTTCACAAAATAGATGGCATCATGAAGAAGGAAAATGATGTGGATATATTGAAGCAACATCTCAAGACATCAGCCAGGAAGTTGAAGCTTGGTCGCAAATGGGTCTTCCAAATGGACAATGACCCCAAGCATACCTCCAAAGTTGTGGCAAAATGGCTTAAGGACAACAAAGTCAAGGTACTGGAGTAGCCATCACAAAGCTCTGACCTCAATCTGATTTTGTGGGCAGAACTGAAAAAGCGTGTGCGAGCAAGGAGGCCTACAAACCTGACTCAGTTACACCAGTTCTGTCTGGAGGAATGGGCCAAAATTCCAGCAACTTATTGTGAGAAACTTGTGGAAGGCTACCCAAAATGTTTGACCCAAGTTAAACAATTTAAAAGCAATACTACCAAATACTAACAAAGTGTATGTGAACTTCTGACCCACTGGGAATGTGATGAAAGAAATAAAAGCTGAAATAAATAATTCTCTCTACTATTGTTCTGACATTTCACATTCTTAAAATAAAGTAGTGATCCTAACTGACCTAAGACAGGGAATGTTTTGTATGAACAAATGTCAGGAATTGTGAAAAACTGAGTTTAAATGTATTTGGCTAAGGTGTATGTAAACTTCTGACTCCAACTGTAAACTGAGACACTCCAAACAAACATCAAGCCAAAACATATTCATAAAGACCACACCACTCCTTAAGTACATTGCCCTTTGGGGATCCATCAGCCCACACCCAGTAGCCTACATAGAGCAAACTATAGACCTATCTATTTACAGTAGATGGGCCATTTACTTAACATAACAATTATACTGTTAAACATTTTTGTGAAAAAAAAAAAACAAAACAAAACAAAAAAACAAACAAATAATCACTGATTTCTCTTTATCAAAGAAAATACTTGCAAAAGTCAAGATATCAACATTTGATGTAGATGACAGTTTACGTCACATTGCAAAACTCCTGTGAAAAAACGTGATACTTCTCGCTACTGAGCTTTGCTTGCACGTGTCTGGAACAACTCTGTGAAATGATGACAAAGCTCTGTCAGTGTGTATCTTAGCTCTTAGGAGATTGTTAAATAAAAAAAGTCAGATACGTTGTGTTAACAACCTGTAATAAATGTTCCATGTACTTCAACTTAAAAACTTTAAGTTAAATTAACATGGCTTTACAAATTATTTCAACTTATTATTTTACATTTAGTTGAAAAAACAGTCTAAATGTAAAATAATGAGTTGAAATTATCTGTAAAACCACATTGATTTAACTTAAAACTTTAAGGCAGCAGTTGAACAAGTTTTAAAGTTAAAGTAGATGTTTTTTTTCCAGTGTAATATTTGTCAAAAGTGTTGTATTATTCTTCTAAAAATCTTCATTTGTGTTCAGCAGAAGAAAGTCATACACATCTGAGATGGCATGAGGGTGAGTAAATGATGAGAAAACTCATTTTTGGGTGAACTATTCCTTAAAGATATGGCTAGAGACATCTAATGTAAGTGTATATCTTTTTAAACATATTTTTCCAAAAATACTGTTCTACTCTTCCTGTATAAAAATACCGAGTGCACCTTTAACATATATAGGAGAAATTAAAACCTTGGAACATCTGTCATCCAATTAGAATCAAGCATTCAGCAGTACCATGAAATAAGGAAAAAAAAAAAGTAAAATAATTCATTCATTTTAAGTTGCGATTATTACTGCAGCAACAAGGGCACAGCTCATCGAATCCATAAACAATTCAATTTGCCACAGAGAACAAAAGTGTTTAGCTATGAAGCAAGCAAGTTACATGAGCATAGGCCAATCAGAACTAAAACAAATAAACAAACAAACTAAATACTCATACTTGTAAGCTCCATTTACCAAAACTTTGTTTACTTAAGTAAATTAAGGATGTTGAAATGTCTTCATACCACGCAAAGTATCAAAGAGACATGGGTTTCTAAATTAATGTTTGCCATGGCACCCTGTGAGGTTGAACTGACTAGCAAGGTCATTTGTCTTAAAAAAAAAAAAAAATGACAGACAGGATATGCTCCTCCCTCCAATGTCCCCAAGGACTAAGACCTAAAGTTGAGATGTAAAAAAATATATAGTAGAAAATATATTTACACAAAAACACATTTTCGTAATGGTTACAGTGCAGTAGCGGCAAGTGGGGTAAGTGAAGCCAGTGGGTAGGCCTTCACTAAACCACCCCTGCATCTAGAACTCTGTATCATTTGCTTATGTGAGAACACTCCCCATGTTTCTGGAAGTCAGACTCACAGCTTCAACTGCACAGCTTTCACTTCAGTAAAGCTCTTTCAATGGAAAAGTGACCACCTCAGGCAAGGTCACAAATACCTGAACATAAAGGCTGATTTATAATATTTGCTTGAGTAATGTGCAAAAAAAAAAAAAAAGTATTAGTTGGATAAAACAGTAATACAATTTTTTTTTAAATCATAATACTGTATAGATGAGTGCAAATTTATTAAAAAAGCATAGTAAACCTGTCTATTTCCCCATGCATACCCATAATGTACATTCAATTTGAAAAAATAAAATAAAAAAATAAACGACTTTTCACCTCTTGTCCTAAATGTCACTTCTTATGAGTGTTTCTCTGTGCGTTGTGAAAACAACTGTGACAAAAGTTGATTAGGTGTTTATGGTACTTTTATGGTGCTTTATTGTCTTTTTTGGAGCTTGACACAATATAGTTATATTTAATGGAAAAGAGTTGCTTAAAATCTTATTTTGAGTTCCAAGGAAGAAAGAAAATGTGAATTTGGACATCTCTCTCTCCCTCTGATCTCGTCACATCCTCGGCCATTATCATGAGGCCTTTAGGGAGAAAAAGGTTTTAGTGTTAGATAGATAAATAAATCAAAATTCTCTGACACTGCTAAAGAGAGTCAAAGGTGATTTTTATTTGTAACCCCCACATTTTATGGGACAATTTGCTAGCTAACTGCAAATGTTATAGTTTTCAGTCTTTCGATGGCTAGATTACTTCCGGTGCTAGTCAAATCTAGGCTCGTTAAATCTTGTCTTTAACTTCCCTGAACTCCAGAATCTCCAATTACAGGAAACAGGTGTAAAACTAGGTTAAATGCAGGCTATATACAGTATCTTTCCTTGATCAGAAAGTTTATATTCCTTGACACACAGGAGATGATGGTGTTCAGGTTGTGACTGTTTATTTTCAAACGAAAAGGCGGGAGGAGGCACACTAATGCACGCCAATCATCAAAGCTTGTGGGTGAGGGGACTGCATGATGCAAGTGCTGTGTGATTTATTTAAATAAGAAAAATTTTGTTAAATTAAAACATTAACACATGTATACACACAGTATATGTAATGTATACACACACACACAGATACACACAGTATACACAAAACAATTTAAAAGCGCACAGAATTTATGTCATATTCTTTGAACCATAACCAATTAATTGAAAATGAATCAATTAAATCAATATTTTTTATTTTATACAATCATAGTTGTTACCTATTAAACTAAATCACCTGCAAATAAAAATTCTTAGATAATGTTTATTTAGGCTATAGCCCAAATGGGGCCCAAACACCCTAAAAAAAAAACAAATATTGGGCAGCCTAACTGGGGCCCACAACCTTAACCAAGCTGGGGCCCACAATCAGCCCATCAAAGTGACCACTCTTACCCCATGCCCAGATGACATCCATATAACCCACTTAAATCCCATGTGGGTCCACTTGGACATGTTGGCCAGGGTGCAGGGGCGATCGGTCAGGTACCCAGAGAGCGTTGCTGCACTAGGCACCTGCCTACATCGCCTTTGCCAGGATCCGCTACTGCGTTTATCAATGTATATATGTGCACTTTCTAATGGATGTTGCTGCTGTTTTGCACCTGAAATTCAATTTCAAGGTTCAATAAACACCAACAACACCCTCCAGCTAGGCTTGTCTTAAATGTTTTGTCTCATAAATTGTAAGACTGCTTACTTCATGAGTCACATAAACCGGTATTCAAACCACATTAACTCTCCAACAGTAAATGTGAGTATTTCCTGTACTCCAGATATATTTGTTTTGTACTACTGCAATGTGTTTAATGCCATGCCCTGACTATCAACATTATACTGATGTTGGTTTATAATGTTGAAGCTGAATGACGGGTCTTATTCAACGATAAAATGTATTAAAGGAGACACTTTTCCTAATGGTGAATACTAATTTTATGTGTGTGAGTGGAAAAAGGCAGATGAAGAGACCAACAATAAAGAAAGCTGAAGACTCTTCTGGAGGTGGATGACTGAGTAGGGGTGTTTCTCATCTGAGGCTTTTGGGGTGTGTGTAAAGATGTTAAACATGACAATCTATAAGTAGATAAGTTTCTGATGCATACGCAGAGTTTGTGACTGACATGAGCTCTCGACAACACCAGACACCTCTAAACATGAACTTCGTCAAGGGTGCAGCAGACGGGAAGGTTGACAAGATAATTGATCAGGCTGGTAAGTCAGAAACATTTCTTAACCCCTTTAGAAAATGCATCTAAACTAGGGCCCTATGAAATCCATTTTAGCATCACAGTATTAAAGAAAGCATTAATGAAAACTTTTTACAGCATTCTTGATTGAGATATTGCTTAATTTAATGTAATTATTATTTAATTATTATTATTTGTTACTACATTGAATATTACATTTTACTATACAGTAGTAATATATTTCTGTTACAATTTCTTAAATTTGTTAAACTGTCTAGTTAAACTTTTTTGCAGAAAACCGAATTAAGCAATTTGAGTTAGTATGTTTTTGATGACATCTTCACACCTCCAGATAAGCAGTTCGCTATAGGGCTTATTATGTGTTTATTAAACTGCAAAAGGCTGCAATTTAATTATCTAATTCTATATGGTAGTCTGCATGTGCTGCACGCTTCAAACTTAACACGTGCTCTGCTGGCTGTAATATATCACAAACACAGTATGCACGTGATGCTTATGCGGTGTTACAAGTGTATGCAGCCGGCTTTACACATTCCTTTTGAAGCACGCAGTACATTCAGACTTTAATTAAATCTCAGCCTTTTGTGGTTTAATCATCACACTAGGACATAACGATTTTAATTTGATTAATTGAGAATATATTAATTTAATCCCAAAAAATAGTTATTTCCATTTTTATGACTAGACTCCATGATTCCGTCCTTGTTTTCTGCATGGCGGAAATCATAGGGCCATATTTAACTTATTTTGTCAGTTGAAAGAAACAGAATGAAATTTGCCTGAAAATGAAACAAGTACTCCTAACAACCAATTAAACACTTTCAAGATACTATTTGCATGAAGTGACATAATTGGTAGCATTAACTCTAATGTAACAATCAGCTGATGTTGCCAAAGAGAAAGTTGGAGCAATAATCGGAGGTGGAAAAGACATGAAAAAGGCAGCAGGTGCAAAAGACCCCAAAACAGGAGGTACAATGTTACTTTCACTGAAAGATCACAAACCTACTGGGATTTTTAAAATAAATCAGCTTAAATGATTTCCCACGCTCATATTTTAACCCTGACCAATGCATTCTATCTCCAGGCATTGGCGACATGAGTGGCAAAGGTGCCACTGACGCTGCAGGCAATAAAGCCACTGATCAGGCAACGGGTTTCGGGAAGATGTTAGGATGAGATTGCATTCCAAACCCCTCCCCCTTTTTCTGACTTCTTTGGCAGCACTGCCAAAACACTTATTATGTGTCTTCAGAAGCTGTATATGGTACTAGAAAACGACAATGTCTAAGCTGATAACTTAAAAAATAAAATTCTGTATTTATCAGAGGATGGTATAAAATCTTCTCCATATACTGTATAACTTACATGAAGCTCTCAGGTGACATGAATAAAAGAGATATAGAAAAAGATCAAATCAATAATGATTTCTTTTATTCTCAACAAAAAAAGGCAATATAAATTTCCAAGACAAAGTTCAGATATGGGTGCATAAGCTTGGTGGACAACTTACTCTAGGTTTAACATTCGTTGCACATTTACAACTAGCAGAACAGATCTCTACAAGTTATGGGGAGAGGAACTGGCTTTGATACAAACAAAACCTGTATCAAAATGTACTGCACACTTTTCAGCTAGAACTTCTAGAACATCTCCAGGGCAAAACATTGAGAGGAGACAAAAACATTGGTTGGGTTTTACTTTGTGTGATGTACTGCATGAACTACAATGAAAAAAGTAAATAATTTCTCTGTTTATAAATCTCCTGCTCATGTGTGTAAGGCATCTTTAGAGCTGTCTTTCATTACTGTAGCAATCACCATTTATATGGTTTGCAACAATGAACAATAAGAAAGTCAAACCTACCGCAAAATGAAAGAGGACAAAAATACACCAAGTTGAGCACAGTTATATTTTCAGGCGAGAGGAAGCAAGGATGGGCCAAAACAACAGTCAACGGACATTTAAAATTGTGCGCTACAGCTGCATTTTGCAAAGGACCACATAAGTCAACCACAGATCAATACAAAAATCAGGGACAAAATAAACATGTTATAACAAGACATACTTAAGAAACCTGATTAATTTTGTTTTGAGACTTTAGGCTACAAAATGTACAGCAAAGCAGTCAAACCTGCAGCCTCAGAACACAATAAACAACTTTAGAGTTCTCAAAAACTCTGTAGAACGATAATTTTGGACTATGACAGTGTCATGGCTTCATAATAGAGAAGGAACTTTGTGGGGTTAGCCTGATGTAAACTCTGATATGTTAAAAAAGGTTGTGGAGGGAGAATCAAGAGATAATGTATGTTTTCATCTTCTTTTTGCAAAGGGCATTTTAGGTTGCTTATGTAAAGGTCAGGCCAGCTTCATTGTACACCTTGAAGACCTTTTCAATGGCGTTGACATACGCTGCCGTCCGTAGATCCAAGCCAAGGTTGTACTTGTTCGCTGTGCGCATAATTTGCTGCAAAGGAAAAAAAAAATACATGTTTGACTACATTCTATACAAAAGCTACAACGTATAGAGCACAAAAACTAAGCAAAATGCCAAGCTTCAGTGAATGTTAAAGATTTTTGCAGAGGGCAAGGTGGTTTTCATTCTGTAATAAACTAACATCAGTCTGAGGCTAGGGCTGAGCATTGTGGATGACAGTTCATTATAATTCATCGGTTCCACAACAACACAATGCTATAATTAATCAGCTGACATTGAGAAAAGGGTGTTTCTTTGTTCTACCTGGTTTTATTTTACATGTGGTGTAACCGATTACTCTATGGGCTATATCTGTTTCAGTGAGTATAATGGCCTTCAAAGCTTTTACTTACCCTGGCTGACCTTTCCATGGTGTAGGCAAGACCAGAGTGCACAATGTCCTTCTCAGAGGCTCCCTACAAGTCAAAGACAAACACCACAGATTTCTACAAAAAACTAACATGACATGTAAGAAGAATTGCAGGTTTTTAAAAGAACTTCCAACACACACAAACACACAAGGCTGAGAATGTTAAGACAGAATGGATACTCACAGCTACTCGAGCCTGGAAATCAGCAGTGGGGACAATAGGGATTGGGCCACCCTGCTTTCCAAACTTCCTCTCAAGACTCTCTTGCACAGACACTGGAAAAAACAAAAAACAAAAAATTAACAGAGTGAAAATTAATTACAGATCAACCTTTTTAAACAGAAGTTTGTGGTGTCATGTTTAACGATATGCATGCGTTATTATGGAGCCTTTCATAAGGGTACAAGCTGTCAAGAGGTTACAAGAGTGAGTTATCAACTACAAACAAAATCATTTACATACATTCTGATGATGGGCAATGTTTTAAATGTTATCTTAAATTGTATTTTTATGCTGCATAAAATTAAGGGATGCAAACTCATAAGGGGTGAAAATGTAGAGACAGTCACTGGTGTTTCAAGGGTATGTTTCCCATGGATTATTTGAAAGAATAAGCTTAAAATACATTCTAAATTCATTTTAGTTATGTTAATGATTAAATGAAAGTTTAAACCCTAAAAAAAGTTTCACACATGTAAACAAATCATAAGCAGAGACAGGTCCAAGAAACATTTCATCAAACATATTTTGGATTCAAAAAAAGCAATTTCGCTGAAAATTGCACTGCTGGTTTGTGAGTAGTGACTTTTTTTCTGTCACAATGACACATCTCTTTCATGATAATGTAATGCATCAATACTCTGGTTTCCATCCCATCTAATTACCGCAAATGACATTAACTGGCTCTTTTTACAGTGAATTGGCAGGCTGCTGGTGCCTGGATGCCAATTAAACTGGTAAAACCACAGACAGAGGGAGAGGGAGAAACAAACAGAGGGTGAGAAGGGGCATGTGACTTAGTACATAAAGCACACAATGGGAAGGGAGGGACAAACTGCACTGAAGGAAAGAGTGTCACATGCTGCTGATCACTGCTCTACATAAAGTCTGACTGCATACTAAGAAAAAGGGAGGGAGGTATGTAAGGAAATAGAATAAAGAAAAACGAGAACATCAAGGGTGTTACAGAGAACATTCTGAAGACATAAAGATGCACGGTGGCAGACTTTCATTGATTCCATGCTGCTACTCTTTGAATGACAGGAGCTGAGAGGATGTCTTGCAGGGCTGTTAGAAAGAATAAACTGTTTTGAATAAACAGTATACACATACTGAGCAGGTGGTAGTTGGAGTCCCTCTCATATTTAAAGGTCAGGCGACCATAGCTGACATGGTTCAGGTTCTTCAGCCACTCAAAGTAAGAGACTGTCACACCGCCAGCATTCAGGTACATGTCCTAGATGTTAAAGAACAGCATGCACAGTCAGTGAAAAGCAAACAACAATTTTTGAATGTTGAAAGAGTTTAGAATGTTCATTACACTCAATGCAATTCTGCACTTAGAAAAGGTGAACAAAATGCGTCCTTTCTTATTTCTCAGAAAGGACAGATTACAAATTGATTTGAGAGAATTTAACATTTAAAGCACTCTTACCGGAATGACCATGATGTTCCTCTCTAGGAAGATCTTGTCAGCATCAGGTGTAGTGGGACCATTGGCTCCCTCAGCAATAATCTGAATCCATAAAATGTCCATATTGACACAAATTTCAATCCAACGCAGTTATTAAATCCCATATTGTGGAACAGAGTGCTACAAATTTTCAATCATTCAGGGGGTCTAGATGAATTGTAATGGATGGACCTCTTTTAAATGCCATCACTGCATGGAGATCTCATTTACAGTTTAATGCAGTGTTCATGTATACTGTGGACAGCTCTATGCAAATTCTATTGCCAAGAAGAGCCCCTTGCTAATGATTTACTGAGGCCCATTATGCTACTACTCCCATGTTTACTGTTTGTCAACAGCCTTCAACTGGAGCGCTTTAAACCATACAATCTGAATGATGCTCTTGATGTCAGACCTTAGCTTTGATATTTCGAGCATTCTTCCTGGTCAACTGTTTTTCTCCAGCAGCAGGGATGAGGATATCGCACTGTGCTTCCAGAATGTTCCCCTCGTAGGCCTGAGAGTTGGGGAAGCCCACAATGGTGCCGTGTTGCTAAAGGGAAAGCACAGACATATTCAAAGGGAAGTTCCCACTAAAGTTTGAAGAATGCTGATTGTAAATATAGAGCCATTCCGGACCAGTTTGTAGTCCTCCAGCTCTTTGGGGTCCATGCCATTGGGGTTCCAGATGCTGCCATCAATTTCAGCAATCCCCACACACTTAGCACCATAACGGTGAAGGTAACGCATGGAATGTAGACCCACATTACCGAAACCCTGTGTGATAGGATAAGAGAATAAGAAACCAAATAAAATTGTGGTTTTAACACATGATCCTGAGAACATTCACCAGATATCCTGTCATCAAGCAGTCTGCTTCTTTTGGGGAAGTGGCTCCCCCATGTGGTTTGATTTACCATAATATAAAACAGCATTGTTTTTTGTTTTTTTTTTTTGTTTTTTACACTTCAAGACTATTTCTGAAAAGACTTTATGTGAAATGTAAATGCTGGTCACATTAAAATGGACAAAAGGGAAGCACTCATGCAAACTCAGTGTAACAGAATTATGCAATCATCTCTCCTGAGGCTTTCTCTTACACTAATGTCTAGGCCATCCTTTCTCTGCTCTATTTAAATCCATAATACAACGACGTCTTTTCATCCCCTCCCTACACATTAAATCTTTAAAAAGAAAGTAATTTTCGGAAGGCAGTAATCCCAGATAAACAGCTGATGAGAATCCCTTCCCCCTAGAGCCTGGGCCATACTGATTGACTTGAAGAGCTTTAAACACTTTGTGATTAAGACTGAACTTCATCAGAACATAAATACAGGGACAAAACTAGAGGTAGACCGATATCGGTTTTACAGATTGATCGTGCCGATGGTTGCTATTCGAAACAATTGGTTATCGGCAAAAATCTATGCTTCATATCTTGTGAATAATAATAAAACTTGATCCTCATTAAACCTCATCTGGTAAAGTATACACACACTTTATTAGGAACACTATGGTCCTAATACAGGGTATCTGCAGGTATCAGCTCATCCAATTTAATACTTTTTAATACACTTTTCAAGACCTTTTCAAAAATATGTAAGACTTGCTCATCACTTCACTCACTATCGGGGTTAATGCATATATTTACTCACCACTAGATGCAACATGAACTCACATATTAAAATGAAACGTTGCTAATGCGAGAGTAAAGGGCTGGCTTGGTACTGCATGCCTATTATGAGTATTTTTATGCAGACATCTACAGTAGTTATTAAAGTTCATTAATTATGCTTATATTCATTACTATAAACAAGGTACCTCGACTGGATGTCACTCCAAAAATCTTACATAAACATCCATTTGTTTGTGTTTTCAGTGCACTCACTGAGGCTCTTGTAAAACATGAGCACAAATTTTTAATTTAATTATTTATCACACATTATACATTTGCACATATACAGTGAAATTCTTTTTTTCACATATCCCAGCTAAGCTGGGGTCAGAGTGCAGGGTCAGCCATGATACAGTGCCCCTGGAGCAGATAGGGTCAAGGGCCTTGCTCAAGAGCCCAACAGTGGCATCTTGGCAGTGCTGGGGCTTGAACCCCTGACTTTCTGATCAGTAACCCAGAGCCTTAACTGCTGAGCCACCACTGCCCCCACTGAGCCACCACTGCCCCATGCAATAGCCCTGCATTACTGACACTACCAACAAGCTTCTCCTTGAACTAGACCAAATCAAATTATATGTGCTGTCATGCCACACGTGAAACTTTTTGCTTCATCGGAGCTATATTTTTGCTATATCGGGGAACATTGTTTGAAAAAGCTGGCAAATATCTTCGTTCAACCTGAATGAGTGGTGCTTTACCACTGTTCTGACACATAACATAACTTCAGCCTGCAATGAATCAGTTGCCGTTTATTTATTTGCACCAATACAGCAGTTCAGTTGGCCTAATAAAAAGCAGTATTTACCAACATATATTTTTACAAAAAAAAAAATTTTATGTGCAAAAATTACAGTACAGTTTCACACACTTTGGAACCCATTTGAATATTATTTTATTATATTATTAATATTAATTGCGGGTTGCTTCCTTTGTGGGTTGTTTTTATATAATAGTAATATATTTCTGTAGTATTACTTCACCTTCACTTGGAGCCTTTATTTTGGGGGAAAGCTCAGTGTTTATTTAACGGTTTACATCGTTCCTCATTTTAAATCTGGTTAAACACTGTCATCTTTTCTGTGATATTGTGTCATGTTTTTAGATTTGTATAATAACTTGGGTTTGACTCTGGCCTTCAGGACAGCCAATGGAACAGCACCCTCTTACTTTAGTTCACTCTTCCAGGTCAATGTCCCCTCTCGCTCCCTGCAATCTAAGAACGAGCGACGCCTGGTGGTTCCATTACAACGTGTTAAAAAGTCGCTCTTCTGATCATTCATATTCTCTGTTCCTCAGTGGTGGAGAGCGCTTCCACCAGATATCTCCAGATATCACAAACATAGCTGTCTTTTGTTCCAAATTGCATATAGACTGCATTTAATATGCACAGTTTTACCATTATCTATGCAGCAGATATTAATAGTCATCTTCAATTATTTGTATTTTTTTATAAAAAGCTTTTTAATATAAAGTAATTTCACCATATCGTGTGATATCCTAAAATACTCAGTGTTGTAAAATATTTTACTAACTTTTTCTACTAATTCATGTTCGTATTCATTTCAAAATTAGTTATTTCAATATGGGACTTTTATTTTGAAAAATAATGACACCGGCATCTCGTCTCATTATCTGTACACACACCAACGCAGAATGACAGCCAGGGGCATAGATTACAGGGGGGAACAAGCAAGTACAACCCCCTCCCCCACCCCCACCCCCACCCCCCCCAATTTTCAAGCCAAATCTACGCCCTTGGTGACAGCACAGGACAGCGTCGGTTACAGCTACAAATGCACATATTGTGTCACGCTCCATCATTTAAGATGTAATTTTTTGGAGAAACACGATTTTAGTTTACGTTTTTAAATGATGTCACTGTGACAGATTGCGGTAATTGGCCATTCAAACAGAGAGGGGAACAACGCTCTTTCCCTCAAAAGACAAAAAAAATATGATTGAACCTCTGAGGGTATGTTGAAAGATACGGTACAACTTACTGAAATGTGTCTTCTCTCATGTAATCGCACAGTCTGTTAATGTTGAAATGACAGTGGAGAAAATGAATGGGAATATCTCGAGCCCCGGAGCAGCACTCACGGGACCAGCGCATATGTACACTGAACCAGAGATAATTTGGCAGAGATGGGCCACTTCTATTAAAATTAATGGGAGAAATTGGAACCCTCAACCAAGAAGCTCTAGCGCCCAATGGTCAACAGATGTAGAAAGGAAGTCCCGCCTTACAGTTAAAAGAGCCAATCACCTTTTAGATAGAGACATCACCTGTCAATCAACTCTAGAACGCATATGCAAATTAACTATACAAGTCGGGAAAATTTAGTTTTTTAGCATAATATGAGGTAAAGTATCACAATTTATGATACCAGTATTGTCAGATTTTATTGCTGATTTGAAATATGTCCTTTGATTGTCATTTTGACCAACCGTTTTTGAGATTTTGATCTTTCTCCATTCAAGTAGATAGGAGCTGCACTGTCAGGACTGGAAATAGCCTCCTGAGAGCATTCCAAACATGGCCGACAGTGGACTGACTTGCTAGAAGAATTTGCACTGAACGTACAAGTGAAAACTGCGCTCCCACTCTACATGATGGTCCTAATAAAGTGCCCGATGTGGTCTTCTGCTGTTGTAGTCCATTCGCCTCAAGGTTCTGCATGTTGTGCATTCTGAGACGCTATTCTGCTCACTACAATTGTACAGAGTGGTTATCTGAGTTACTGTAGCCTTTCTGTCAGCTCAAACCAGTCTGGCCATTTTCCATTGACCTCTCTCATCAAAAAGGTGTTTTCATCTGCAGAATTGCCGCTCACTTTTTAGTTTTTGGCACCATCCTGAGTAAACTCTAGAGACTGTTGTGTGTGAAAATCCCAGGAGATTAGCAGTTACAGAAATACTCAAACCAGCCCGTCTGGCACCAAAAATTATGCCATGGTTGAAATCACTGAGATCAAATTTTTTCCCCATTCTGATGGTTGATGTGAATATTAATTGAAGCTCCATACTCATATATGCTTGATTTTATGCACTGCACTGCTGCCACACTATTGGCTGATTCGATAAATCGCATGAATAAGTAGATGTACAAAACCCTTCATCTGGTGAATATAAATGCTATAAAAAGCCTAAATTGGTTAATACTTAGAGCATTGTAACGGAGCCAAGTCTCTGTCATTTCAAATAAGAGCCCACTGTGTGTTTCGGGATTAATTATAGTTAAAGTCCCGCCTTATGCACCAAATCTTCATGTTTTCCGATTATTATTTGGATTTTGGTTAAACAATAAATTATATCTGGGGTTTTATTAATTTTGGACTCTTGTAGAGTTTGTGCCTGTGCCTGTCATAGTAAGGAAAGACCAAGAAAATGTTTATTAATCAATCTATAAATCGATTTTTACAACTAGTGGCCGATTATTCAGTTATCTGCCTTTTCCACCACCTTAGTTATTGGTATCTGCAAAATCCACTATCGGTCGACCTCTAGACAAAACAACATTTTATTTATGTGGCTCTGATTCTTAATTGTAATTGTGAAGTCAAAAGAGACTTTCACAGAGCTGACAAGGAGAGTATGGTTGTAGTGTGGGTACATTCTTTTGCAGTATATTCTGAAGGAGCCATGCAGCCCATGAAGGGAGCCGAGAGTTATACTAGAAGCTGACAATTGATTAACGCTTCCCTTTTTGGGCCTGCAAAACACCACATGAGAAGTTCTCGGCACTAACCAATGATGTTTATTGTACAGGGAACTGCCAACAACTACCTTTGTCATAGAAAAACTTCAGACAATTATCCAAATATAATAGGCAGAACTATTTAAAGTACAGTTATGTTCAATTTACTTTACTTTTATGCATTTAGCTAAATATTTTCACTTTGTGTGTTCCCTGGGAATCAAACCAAAGACTTTGGGGGGTAGTTGTTGGCAGTTTATGGGTAGCTCAGCGAGTAAAGACGCTGACTACCACCCCTGGAGTCGCGAGTTTGAATCCAGGGCGTGCTGAGTGACTCCAGCCAGGTCTCCTAAGCAACCAAATTGTCCCGGTTGCTAGGGAGGGTAGAGTCACATGGGGTAACCTCCTCGTGGTTGCTATAATGTGGTTCACTCTCAGTGGGTCACATGGGGAGTTGTACGTGGATACCGCAGAGAATAACGTGAAGCCTCCACAAGCACTATGTCTCCGTGGTGACGTGCTCAACAAGCCATGTGATAAGATGCATGGATTGACAGTCTCAGACACAGAGGCAACTGAGACTCGTCCTCTGCCACCCAGATTGAGGTGAGTCACTATGCCACCACGAGGACTTAGAGTGCATTAGGCATTCCAAATTGGGGAGAAAAAGGGGAATAAAAAAAAAAAATAGAAAATTAAAAAAAAATATATATATAAAATGTCCATGTTATTTTTAGATGCTCTATGTGTCTGTACCTGAATAATAAAAGTTTTGTCAGTAAATCCAGGGGTCAGGCCCAGCTTGCTCATGTAGGAGGCTTCATTTATAAAGTTCTCAATGCCGTGGAAGACACCACGACCAGTGGCTGAGATTCTGCCATGGATACCACCCTGGCTAATGGGCTTTCCCGTCACGCAGGCGTGGGCATTGATATCCTAGAGACATACAAGACAAACAAAAAGAAAGTTGACATGAAAAATTTTTGGAAAGTTGACTTGCTATACGCCATCTAAAACAATTATTAACAGCAAACATATTTTTATAATTACTATGTGAAATGTGAAAGAATGTGAAAGTGGATATTTACGGTAAATAAAGGACTTAAATATTGATCCGTTTCTCACCCACACCTATCATATCGCTTCTGAAGATATGGAGTCTTATGGATTACTATTATGTGGCCTTTGTGATTTTTGGACCTTCAAAGGCCTGGTTACCATTAACTTGCACTAAATGAACCAAAAGAGCTGAGACATTCTTCTAAAAATCTTTGTTTGTGTTCAGCAGAATAAAGAAAATCACACACATCTGGGATGGCATGAAGGTGAGTGAATGATGAGAGAATTTTTATTGTTGGGTGAACTATCCCTTTAAATGTAATTTTATCTTTAAAAAAAGTACTTACGTTTATCTTAAACATTCATATAAATTTTAACAGAAAATCTTGGTGTTAATAAGAAAAAGCTCAGACCCATTATGATTCAACTATCCAGATATTACGCAAGTGATAATACACATAAAAAAAACACCGATTTAGGCTTTCAGCTTCACATCAATCAATAGTGGTTGTTCATAGGGAAAGATGAGGACAATATATGGAAACACTGACACACAATTATAATAGCTAGACTGTTGTGAAGGGGTCATGTGCTGTTGTGAGGGGTGTGTGAGAGGGTTCACACACCTCAACCACATGACAAGCTTCCCCAAGGGCAGCTACTGTAGCCCTATTTATGCAAGTGAATGAGAAAAAGCTAGTGAGATAGGAGATCCGTGCTCACAGATGACGCACAAGAGCAAGTGGCAAGGGCGGAGGTTACTGTAGGGGAAGGACAAACTCAAAATAAATAACAGCAACCTAATAGAGCTGTTCAGTATGCAGTCCTAAAACCCACAAGAGAATTAGCATTTGAGCCATGGGTCCCCTTGGGAATTTCTAATGGGCTTTTAGAGTAGTGGTTTTCAATTTATGAGTGAAATAAGGTCTGTGGTTACTTGAAGAGACTTTTAAATTTTTTCTACAAAAATTATTTATTTAGTTTTTCCTTTATTTCATTCCATTCTTGAATACGTGGGATAGTATGCAGCAACACTACTGCCCACTTTCTGTGTGCATAACAAGATGAAATCTGCTATCCTAAAAACCCATTAGAAATTCCATAGGGAACCAATGGAGAATTAGCCGTCCAGTTTGGCCTACAAATCATGAATTAACAGTTCTATTAACCTCCACACAAGTGGCCATATTTAAAAAAAAAAAAAAAAACAATTGACTGCTAATAACTGATGTTCTGTAAAATCACCCTTTTCTAATAACAATCAAACATCTGCAGGGCTGAGAAGAGAGATCAAAGCATCTTATTACTTCTAAGATTTTAATCAAGATGAATTTGTATGTCTGATTAACCAAAGCTACACAACATCTCCTTCGACTGCCTCTTTGCACATGAAAATTTGCAGAGACTGCAGTATTGGTGCACAGGGATTAATGTCTCAAACTCAAACACGCTCCAGTTCACTAATATCATCAATCATTTACTTTTCCCTTGTAGAAGAGTGACAGAAAATATCCCTGCTGTTTGAAACATATCAGGTCCTGATCAAGCAGGAATGTTCTCCACATCTCTAATGCCCCAAATTCCTCTTTTAGTCAGAGTATGCAATTCTCAACAAATAATTAAAAGATAATGTCTCTGTGTCAATAGCAACACTATGGCGCAATCAGTCAGGAATGAGCTGTGAAATGCCCAGGTTGTCAATTTGCCAACAAGAACCAACAGGATAGAGCAAATATGAGCGAGGGAACGGTTCCTAGAAGTCACACTATCAGTGCATGGACAGATATGGATCAATATGCATGGGAGACTTTATATCTTAGGTATAACTGTGTGTGAAGGTAATTGCTAAGAGGATTCTCTGCTTGTAGTACTAGTGCTTGTAGCCTTATCTAACATTAAAGGGATAGTTCACCCAAAAATGAAAACTATAGTGTCATTTACTCTCCCTCATGTCTTTCCAAACCCGTATGACTTTCTTTCTTCCATGGAACACAAAAGGAAATGTTAGGCAGAATGACACTTTTTTTTTTTTTTTGTATGAAAAAAAAAAAAAGATGCAATGAAAGCGAACAGTGACAGAGACTGTCGTCCCTAACATTTCCATTTGTGTTCCATGAAGAAATAAAGTCATATAGGTTTCGAAAACAAGAGCGTAAATGATGACGGTAGTTTCGTTTTTGGGTGAACTATCCCTTTAAGGCTACAGAAGTGGCAGTGTTACATAAAATGTTGTTTTCTGTGGTCATGCTGTTGCCAGGGTGATGTTTGGGTGTGACTGGATTTTTCTGGACTCTTGCCTTTTCCACAGCCTAACTTGGCAAAAATCATGTGTTTGCTCCAAAGATTCTTGCTATGTCCTTTCAGGATTGGTACAGCTGGATGTCTTTTACACTGTTTCTCCACATAAATATTAGAACACTCCAATTTAAAGGTAGAAAAAGAACAAGACAGTATTGCTACTTTGTTGTCATGGTGACAGTGCTAGTACTTTCTTTAATTACAGCCCTTTAGGGAGCAATAACCCTGACCATAAGCACCAAGCCAAACACAGAGTGACTGCAAGAAATGCTTGCATTGAACAGTCAGGATTAAATTGAGAGATGGAGGGAAAATCTGCATGATTTTTTTTCTGCCTCATACTCCACTGATCTCTTTCTTTCTCTGCTACTTGATGGTCTCATCCAAAATCATACAAAAGAAGCAACACTCATATATGTATATTTACACTCGTAAATGTATATATAAATCAGAGGTCTGGTTGCTATTTTCCATGCAAATAAAGGCCTGACTTTTCAGTTTATTGGGGCACAAAGGTAAACATTGCACAGTGTGTTGTATAGATAGGCTTAACATTATTAAAGATGGACAAACAAAAGTCGTAAGTCTGCTGATATAGCTACAAGAAGGTGAAAGAGCTCTACTCCTTACATACAAGCTTATTGAAGAATCTAATCTCTGTGGACTGTTGTTTGTTCCATTTATTGCTCAAATACCTTTATAGGTCAGGTGTCCACTTCTTCCAAGTTTTTTTCCAATACAAATTATATTATCAGCATAATAATTAGAGCGAAAACTTCAACCAAAAAAATCATGTACATTTCTGAATTTCTTAGTATTTTTAACCCATTTTGTTTTTATGACAGCATGCACTTAAGCTGGCATGGACTCAAGTTTTTGCAAAACCTGATGATCCATGTTATCCCAGCATGATTTGAGAATATTCCAAAGGGCATTTTGCATGCTTCAACGGAAGCCAAGAAAATCTGACCTTTTGTACAAAGGAGTTAACATGGTTAATGTCACAAATTTGCTTACATTTAATTAGTGACCTAAAAATAGTGAAGAATCTTAAATATTTCACATTCATTCTACATCACTTGTTAAAAAACCAAAGGGGGATGCTATACCGCAGAAAAAGTGTACACTTAAAATGTTAAAGTTTCCGTATACATAAGTCAGTCATTCTGCATTTATATTACTTAAAATAACACAATAAGGCCTCAACTTCTGCGGAAAGTAGCATCCCCTAGAGGTGATGGGGTAGAAATATTTAAATGAAAATAAAAGTCCTTCACATAGCACTTAAATGGACAAGTCATATATCAAATGAAAGCTCTCATTCTCTGGAATGTGTACAGTTTATTCTGTAGCCCTAACACCACAGTTTGAAAGATTTTCAAAGAATCACAAAGTGAAATATGATTTCTGCAAGTCATCAAATACAAACGTCATTTATGTGCCGTTCACTGCTGCTGTAAGCCCCAAATAGATAAAAACTTTATATCTGCTTTTTTCTTATGCAGTTTTCTAAAATATGAGCCATTTTTTATATGTCTGTGAGCTTGCTTGGCTAAATAATCTAATGTTATATCTTAGATGTCCAGAACAAAATATGCCATCCAGCAGGAAAACATTTCTGAAAATATTCGATTTTTTGCATTTAGTCCACAGTATGTGTGAATGGTGAGCTTTTAAATTTGAGAGAGAAAAATTGCAGGTGGCAGCCCAAAAATACACCAGAGTTTAAGGGGCTAAAAATCCTAAAACTTATTATTAACCTTTTGTTGAAAGAGACTGGGCATTATTCTACAATTGACAGTGATTCCAATGTTTTGAAGACATGTCAGAGGGAGTTTTATGGGTATATGTGATAATAAGGAATCATGAGAGATGGAAAGTTGCTTACAGTGTGGGCAATAGTGTTGGCATAGGTGTCAGCAATCCAGGACATCTCCCTCTCACCGGTGCTCATGTCAGGGGCAGGTACATCAATGCCAGGTCCTGAATGGAAAGAATGAGACAGAAGGGAAGAGAAGGACAGAGGAAGGGGAGAAGGGAAAGATACTTTATTACAACTTGCCAGCTGTACGAGAGCTGTAAGAATGCAGAATGTGGTCATGTGAGCAAGCACAGGGGAGACTCCAGTTTCACACCGGTTCACATTAAGCATGCTAAATATACCATGGCCAAACCTTTATGTACATTACAATATTTCAAGATACAATGCAATGGAGCTCCACTTTTCCTATAAATGATCTGAGTAGGCAGCTTGTGTTGTTTTTTTTTTGGACTGTTGGAGTTTAGTGCCCACTTTGACACTGTGTAGAGAGCAAAGTGTCCATCCCCCACACAAATAGCGGCCACTTTAGCTGGCATAAACAGGCAGGCATCCAGATAAATAGCTATGTGGGCAGCCTTGCACCCTGAATATATTTCCAAAAACAGCTCCAGAGGGGGCAGGGAAGCAGGCAGCAGGGCTGATTCCTGACAGCAATGAAGTACAAAAACTCTTCCGGGTTAAAAGAGCAGGGAAGTGAAGTACAGTTAAGGAGTCTATGGGAATGTTCTGATAACTCCACCTTTGTTGTAATGCAGTGACATCACATAGTTCATAACTAATATTGACAAACATCTTTATTGTACTTCAATTAAGTGAGAATGGATCTGCCAAGATGATAAATTAAACTATGTTTAATGGATTAATTAGTGTACTGTAATAAAAGGTACTGTACTTAGGCACATTAGATGTTTCACATAAACATTTGTCTTAATATGGTTATATCTTCTTTTTGAATGTTCACTGCACTAAGTATTAAGATAAATGATAAATAAAAATGATTCATGGCATTATTTTTTAAACATCTTAACTATACAACATTTAAAAACTGCCTAAAACTTTTGCACAGTACTGTACATTCTGAGTTATTTTGGTTTCCTGGATGCCTTTGGTGCCGAAGATGTTTACGACAATTATTTGGTGCCTGGATGCCTCCATGTGGTTTTATTTGAGCTATGCAAAAAATGTGCTAACAATTGCTTAGCATTCAAAGAGCAAAGAATGCATCAATATAACTCACCAATAAATCCCTTTTTGGCCAACTCAATGGTGAATCTTCTTGTGATTTTCTCCAACTCATTATCCTGAACGGAAACAAAAAAGAGAAAAGGGTGAAAAGTAAACAGGAGTACATATTCAGGGCAGTCTGTTGTAACTCAGAATAAACAAGTTAAGCTTAAAATAGATAAAGAATGTGCAATTTTATGAACTTTTATAACATGACAACCATAAAAGGTAAAGTCCATGTTATGTGCCTGACGTTAAAGAACCGCTCTTTATCTCCAAATAGCTCAAGGTAATTGTTCATGGAAACTGTATAAAAAAAAAGTATAAGAAAATCCTTCAAAATAGCTGCATCCAAGCACATCCAACAGAGTACACAATTTGTGCTCTCTGTCATTGAGTGTGCACAGGCAGATCCAGAACCCAGCTCGAGCTATAACGAACATAATTTTGCTGCTTTGAAATAATATGAATAAGACTATTTGATGTGTGTGTGTGTATTTAGAAAATTAAGAATAAGTTTTAGTGCAAACTTATTGATGAATCATGATTTCTGCGTGAAAATGTCCGTACGCAGATTTCACGTGCAAATACGTGCATACACACAGTTAGTAAATGAGACCCATTGTCAGATTTATAGTACAACTTTACATGCAGATGAAGAAAAACAAATGCTAAATACTATAATTTTTTAAATGTACAAACCCATAATCAGAACACTGCAATAACAAGCAAGTTTATAGAGCGCTATGGAAGTGGAAGTAACAGGAGATATGGAAATACGTTCACTCCTCCCTGCAGCAATATGAGGTTCAGAGAGAGGACCCAAGACAGAACACACAGTACATATACTGTACATGATCATTTCAGTTAGACTAAAACAAAAATACATTTTTTAAAATTGGTGATGATAAATGCATTAGTCTGACTGAAAAAGTACCAGTCTGATTCTTGCAAAGTCGGACTAACAGACCTAGATAACATTTTGTATACACGATAATCAGACCATAACTGGCATCTGCATTGTGTGCATGCTCTGAAAGACAGAGGTGACACGTGACATGTATTTAACTCTGTGTATTTGATGTCCTTCAAATATTCGATTATGCATTGTGTCATGTACACTTGGACAGACAGATGAAGACTGTAGCTTGACTATGCAAAAACATGCTGTAGTGCATGTTTAATACAGTCTATATATTATGTAATGTCTGTATATTGTGAACTTCACAGGCCTGATATTAAATTGAAACAGTAATGGGTAGAGGATACATCCAGAGAATGGCTCAAGCACATGAAAAAGAAGGACTCATGGAACAAATTGAGTTTTCCCTTCATTGAGCCCATGAAAAAGGCAAACACAGCCCAGAGATAATAAAGGAGCTATTTCAGGATCACAGAGACTGAGAGAGATGGTCTGTGTGCTCAGAATGTATAATGTTAGTTCGTGTTGTGTACTTACGGAGTAATTCCTGGGGTTGATTTTCACTCCAGCTTTAGCTCCACCAAACGGAACATCTAGAAGAGGATAAATTACTTGTAATCTATGAGACTTTAGAGGCTGAAGGATTTTCTAAATAAAAATAACTCAATGACTTGAGTTATTGATGTATAAATAATCTATTTGAGTGTAAGGGAGAGATCAGAAGAACCACGCACACAATTCAGCAATACATCAAGATTAGACCTTGAAAGATGACTCCACTTTAATGTTTGGCAAAATAACATGAAGCTTACCCACAACAGCACACTTGTATGTCATCAAAGAGGCCAAAGCTTTAACCTCATCCACAGACACATCCATGCTGTATCGGATACCTGCAAAAAAAAAAAAAAAAAGTAAATTGGTTACAAAAGTCTGGGCAGATTTTTACTCTTCCGACTAATAAAGATCAAAAAATTCCTAGAAGAAACAAAATGGGGTTTATTATAAAAACATGATGATTTATAGGATTATGTGGGCAGCCTTGCACCCTGAATATATTTCCAAAAACAGCTCCGGAGGGGGCAGGGAAGCAGGCAGCAGGGCTGATTCCTGACAGCACTGAAGTACAAAAGCTCTTCCGGGTTAAAAGAGCAGGGAAGTGAAGTACAGTTAAGGAGTCTATGGGAATGTTCTGATACCTCCACCTTTGTTGTAATGCAGTGACATCACATAGTTCATAACTAATATTGACAAACATCTTTATTGTACTTCAATTAAATGAGAATGGATCTGCCAAGATGATAAATTAAACTATGTTTAATGGCTTAATTAGTGTACTGTAATAAAAGGTACTGTACTTAGGCACATTAGATGTTTCACATAAACATTTGTCAATATGGTTATATCTAACCATATGAGGGACAAAATGGGGAGAAACAAAATGGGGTTTATTATAAAAACTGACATTCTGAAGCTACACAGTCTTTGTCAATTTTTCTGGAAGAACTTATCTTCATTCACAAAGAATGGATAAACACGACAGAATGTAATCTCTGCCAACAAGTAAGACATAAGTCTTACAGTTGAAGTCAGAATCTTACATACATTTAGGTTGAAGTCATTAAAACTAATTTTTTAACCACTCCACAGATTTCATATTAGCAAACTATAGTTTTGGCAAGTCATTTAGGACATCTACTTTGTGCATTACACAAGTAATTTTTCCAACAATTATTTACAGACAGATGGTTTCACTTTTAATTGACTATATCACAATTCTAGTGGGTCAGAAGTTTACATACACTAAGTTAACTGTGCCTTTAAGCAGCTTGGAAAATTCCAGAAAACGATGTCATGCCTTTAGACAATTAGCTTCTGATCGGCTAATTGGAGTCAACTGGAGGTGTACCTGTTGATGTATTTTAAGGACTTCCTTCAAACTCAGTGCCTCTTTGCTTGACATCATGGGAAAATCAAAAGAAATCAGCCAAGACCTCAGAAAAGAAATTGTGGACCTCCACAAGTCTGGTTCATCCTTGGGAAATGCTGAAGGTACCATGTTCATCTGTACAAACAATAGTACGCAAGTATAAACACCATGGGGCCACGCAGCCATCATACCGCTCAGGAATGAGACACATTCTGTCTCCTAGAGATGAACGTAGTTTGGTGTGAAAAATGCAAATCAATCCCAGAACAACAGCAAACGACCTTGTGAAGATGCTGGAGGAAACAGGTAGACAAGTATCTATATCCACAGTAAAATGAGTCCTATATCAACATAACCTTAAAGGCTGCTCAGCAAGGAAGAAGCCACTGCTCCAAAACCACCATAAAAAAGCCAGACTACAGTTTGCATGTGCACATGGGGACAAAGATCTTACTTTTTGGAGAAATGTCCTCTGGTCTAATGAAACAAAAATTGAACTGTTTGGCCATAATGACCATCATTATGTTTGGAGGCAAAAGAGTGAGGCTTGCAAGCCGAAGAACACCATCCCAACTGTGAAGTATGGGGGTGGCAGCATTATGTTGTGGGGGTGCTTTGCTGTAGGAGGGACTGGTGCACTTCACAAAATAGATGGCATCATGAAGAAGGAAAATGATGTGGATAAACTGAAGCAACATCTCAAGACATCAGCCAGGAAGTTGAAGCCTGGTCACAAATGGGTCTTCCAAATGGACAATGACCCCAAGCATACCTCCAAAGTTGTGGCAAAATGGCTTAAGGACAACAAAGTCAAGGTATTGGAGTGGCCATCACAAAGCCCTGACCTCAATCTGATAGACAATTTGTGGGCAGAACTGCAAATGCATGTGCGAGCAAGGAGGTCTACAAACCTGACTCAGTTACTCCAGTTCTGTCTGGAGGAATGGGCCAAAATTCCAGCAACTTATTGTGAGAAGCTTGTGGAAGGCTACCCAAAACGTTTGACCAAGTTAAACAATTTAAAGGCAATGCTACCAATACTAACAAAGTTTATGTGAACTTCTGACCCACTGGGAATGTGATGAAAGAAATAAAAGCTGAAATAAATCATTCTCTCTACTATTGTTCTGACATTTCAAATTCTTAAAATAAAGTAGTGATCCTAACTGACCTAAGACAGGGAATTATTCTACGATTAAATGTCAGAAATTGTGAAAGACTGAGTTTAAAAGTATTTGGCTAAGGTGTATGTAAACTTCTGACTTAAACTGTAACTAGATAGTGGGGATGTCATAAAATATTGTTATATGGATTATTGATCGGCACGTTATTCTATCAATATTTCTTTAGTAGGTGAGTCCGGTGTGTGATCCCCTTTAATTTACCCTGCTGCTCACAGTTTACCAAAGTTGTGTTGAGAAATATGTTTGAAAAGACAAAACCCTATTATGCAATGAGCAGCCCAATTTCTATCTGAAAAAAAAAAAAAAAAAAAAAATCCCATATATATATATATATATATATATATATATATATATATATATATATATATATTATCGATGTGTGAAAAAGGCATCGATCCCAAGCCTACTAGATAGGTAAATATTGTAGAGACAAACTTTAATGTTGACTTGACAAAGCCTTTGTTTGAAAGATAGACAGATGAAAAGGGAGAAGGAACATTTTCTGCATACCATTTCATTAAACTAAAAAATTTATTAAAAAAAATAAAAAAATAAAATTAAAAATCGCTTGCAGCACCTTTAAAGCCATGATATCCACAGTTTTCCTGAGCAATCACTGGGTGGCACAATGATGATTCTAATTGCCTGTTTTCTGTTTCTGGTCTCGAGACGCAATGCAAAACTAAGGAGTGATCCAGATGTGATATTTGGAGTAAAAAGGAATTTCACACACAAATTCTGCAGGTTGTTGGTTGTCATAGCAACTCAAAGCAGTTAATGATATCAACGAAAAATTAACTTGGACCATCGATTCATGTCATCAACATCAACAAAAAACAAAAATAAAAAAAAAACAGTCATCTCTACTCTGTGAAGTATCGGCACTAGAGAGCCAAATGTTTTTGAAAACTTCTAAAATGTAATACTTTACCCGCTAAGAATAAACGCAGATGAGGGTGAAAACACTGGAGACTGGAAATTGAAAACAGGTGAATTGTGGAACACATCCACGTTCAGGAAAAATATGGATAGCAGACCCTGTGAGTGATTGTTTACATTTTAATTTTTTGACAGTTAGTTTACATTTAACCAATTAATTTTATTTTTGATCATCCATTGTGCGAAAACAGTTATTCCGATCAGTTACAAAAGATATAGCTACACAAGTTAGAACAGTCTGTAGGTCTGTGCAGAGTTTGGTGGATGTAGCTTAAAAGCTCTAGGAGTTACAATTGATAATTTTGGTCTTGGTTTAGGGATTTTGAAAAACCCTAAACAAAGTCTGTAGAATAACAGTATGTATGCTTTCCATAATGATGGAGTACTATGGCACTTTTTGCAGACACAAACCATGCTAGAAAAACTGCTGATTAAAAAAAATACATATATATTACAATACATGGTATTAATAAAGTGTAGTTAAAAAAATTAAAACAATGCTGTTTATTAACCAATAACAAATTTTAGACTTATATAGTAGGTCATGTGACACAGGTCACCTCTTTGTGCTATGCTGCTAAAATTCCAGCTCAACCTGTGTTTTCTGGTCACACTCCAGTGGGACAGGTGCCACCATTACTCCCTTCTAGAAATACTGCCACTTAACCCTTTAAGCTCTGATAGTGTTTTTAAAGATTTCCTTTTTCAGTGGCATGCCCAAAATTAAAGGCTTATAATTCTTTAAAAAAAAAACAACAAAAAAAAAAACAAAGAGGGTCAATTGTTTTGAAGAAAACTTTTTTTTTTAAATGTATTAATGATATAGATTATGATAAACTGTGAGACCCTCAGCCTAAGAATTAAAAAAAAAAAAAAAAAAAAAAAAAAAAAAGAGTTCGTATTAAGCGACATATGCGGCTGCATAGGGCCCCTGTGGCCACCAGGGGCCCCCCTACCAGAATTTCAGTATAGCCAATTAATTATTTATGAATTTGACCATCCTCAGCCTAAGATCTAATGTGTTCCCATTGTGATCAGGGGCTCACTAAACGTTGGGCAGAGCAGAGAGCTCAGATGGGCGCATGCACATCTTTTTTCCGATCTGGAATACGTGGTTGGCAGCTTTTTCCAGAGGCTTGGCATTTCACAGGCTGGCTGAAAGCGAGGGTCATGGCAGCGACTCGCTTACCTGTTTCCTGGACCTGAAGCGGCACCCCGCATTTAAGGACAGCAGTGACGAGGTACTATTACATGCACATCAAGTGCATTTCTTCCCACTGCCAGCAATGTATTTAAGTTCAGTCACAATACTTATACTACATAAACTGATGTTGTTAGATTATATACTGTTTTATTATACACCAGAGACTACACTCCGCATGGAGCGGAACACTTTAGATGCGGATTTAAAACAAACAACGAAAAGGTATGTATACGGTACACTACAGTAGTCGTTGTCATATCATTATAAAGTAATTAATTTGTTGACTAGATGCTACATTAATAAAGAACAGCAGAATGTTTGTCGACAAGGCTGAGAGGACACTAACATTAAAGCTAACCTCAAGCGGATAGAACAATGTGACAGTCTGAGCCGCTTCACTACCGAGTTCAGCCGAATACCACTGTTATCTGTGAATATTGCTACTCTACATACAACTGTACTGAATAAAAAACAATGTGGTATTTCGCTGTTATTATGAAGCTTGAGTCTGGAGTAGTAAGAATCAGTGCAAGTGTAACACCATGTGAACTGTCTATTGAAGCGTCCCCCCCATTTTACTTTTGACCTAACATTTGAGAATATGGACCGACTAAAACTTTTTATTTATTTTATGCACATTAGTTGAAAATGAAATGTTCTTTTTTAACAGCCAGGATAGCAATGTTCTTTCCAATAATATAATGGTACTGAATGGTTTATGTATTTATTGTGCCCACTTGTGGACTAAGGAAAATCAGCTGACTTTAAAATTCAAATATTAGTTCATATATATTAATATTTATTTAATTTAAAAAAAAAATGAATTTACAATTCATTTTCATGGTTCAGTCTGTAGTTTATTTTTGTCATAAAGTTCAGCACTATTTTACTTTGTGTTATTTTTTTCATTCAGTATCAATTTTAAAAACTATCGGTTGATACATCGGTTATCGGCAGGTACTGCCCAACTTAGTTATCAGTATCAGTAAAATCCACTATTGGTCGACCTCTAGGGACTCATTTTCATGTGAATCCCCTCCTCTTAATAATGGCATATGATATTTTGTTTTGTTTATTTATTGATCAGTTTGATGTTTTTACCGATTTCAATAATATGCACAGTTCACATTTATTAAGAAATTATCAAAACAGAACAATTCTGATTTGTCTACAATTTCAAAGCACTTGTTCAGTTTTGGTCATAATACCTAAATGCATTGTAAAGTAGAGCTTCTAAACTATAAAACGATACCTATTTTGTGTTGGTCAAGACTGTAGTTATTAATATTTTGTAAAATCATTCTTTTCTTGGCAGACCCACGGTTTCCGAACTTCAGCAACAGCAGAGAAGTGACCTCAAAGGGCATTGTGAGTGTATAGCCATCTTTACACCGCAAAGGTCGCACAAAAGATGCATCTGAATAGGCATTTAGGTGTATTTACACACCAATTATAATTGCATAAATATAGTCAACATCTTGCTAGTGTTCTGTTGTGTGTTTAGAGCTCATAATTTAAATATCAAACTGTATATCCTATTATGTAACAATGAACATTTATGCAAAATACAAAACAAGAAAATAGGCCATTTTGTAGTTGCATGGCAATGAATAAATCAGGTTGGCAAGTGGATGTTCATTATCACTGATCTGTATAATCAAAGGGACATATTTAATTATACACATTACGTAAGATCAAAGAAAAGAACACTATAAAAGGAGGGTAAAAAATATTTAATGATACACAAGATCAAATAAAAAAAAAAAACACTATGAAAGGCTAGTACAAAATATTTAATGATACACAAGGAGATAAAAACAAACTATACAGGGTTCCCAGACCTTCGTTTTGACCAGTGAATTCACAAAGAGTATTCCTGTCGTTTGTGGACACTGGTTAAGGATTTAAAAAAATTTTTTTGACATTGCACACACACACAAAAATTATATTATATATATATATATATATATATATATATATATATATTTTAGAGCAGAGCATAACTAGTAGAAAATGTATATCACTATAGAGTTTTCCATAACTTATTATTCAATTAATTTCAATTACTTTTCCAAGCCTGGTTTACACATGACCATGGGAACCCTGACTATTAAAAGGAGAGTACAAAATATTTAATGATCAAAAATGTATAGAAATAATAAAGACTATAAAAAGAAAGGCTAACCAGATGAATTAAAAGGTATCTCAATGTCACATATGCTAAGGGAGTCCTATGTATTTGTGAGTACGAGTGAGTATGTATGATGTGTGTGGCTGCAGTATGGCTCAGTGCCCAGTCACCTTCTCCGCCAGCCAGGCTGCACCATGAATCTTGATTGATTGTGTGAATGAGTGTGTCATTCTCCACCACACACTTGGCAGAGACATTCAGCATTTACAATAAACAAAAATGTAACTCTGCCATCCTCCAAAAGTACATGAGAAAATAAGACTAAATAAATGAGTAATTTGCAACATTCAATGACTGCATTAGGTTGCAATGTCTCCAAACAACACAGATGAGGATGTCTGGCCTAAAGCAGTAAAATTATGCACTATAAAGTTCATTCATATTTAATATTCATAACATTACTGAGAAAGCAACATACAGGCCATCAGAGATAGACTACGCCAAAGAATGAGGTGGTGTTGAAAAAAATGAAACAGAAAAAAACCTAATTTAACATAAAAGCATCCTCAACAATTTGGTAAACATTTAGCATTTACAAAAACATTCCACAGAAATGAGCCCCTTTAAGGCGCCTTTTTGTCTGCATTTAATGGCTCACAAGCGCAACAGATGTTGCAAGTGTTTTTTCCACTAGCTGAAATGGTCTTCACTTATACAGGCATAGAGGGTGGGACAGACAGAGAGGGCTAGATGGTGGGGGCTCTTAAGGAGAGGTATGACTCAGCACAGTCCTCCTACTGTATCCAATAAACAGAAAAAACACAAGAAACCTGGACAGCATCTCCCTCAACTCCACCTAGCTAACTTGTTTGAGATACAAATGTAATTTATAATAACCAGGATGTGCACTTGCGTACACAATTCTGCATGAGTCTGATTTATGAAATCCTTTCTTTCCACTACTCTTGCAAACAGGCTTACAAGCCCAATAACCTTCTGCTGATCCAGTGCATTCATGCGCATTACTTTGGCTAACAGATGATTAAATGCAAGAATCAGCCATTCGCTGACTAAGTACAATTATTTCATACACCTCTTTCCTCTGAAGGTGAAGCCTATCAGCAATAGTTGACTGAATTGCTCTTGCACTTTGTAATTTGTACCTCTTGTAAATCTTGTCTATTAAACAATGTCAGTCATAGCACTTTTTTAGTGAAAGTTTTTGAGCCATCGAGAACAAGGGTCTTTGTCAAATGAATGATCACAAGTGCGGTAACCAAATTTTGCTGATTTGCTCATTTCTGCTATTCTAAAAGCCTGTCAGCAAAACTGAACAAGCAAATCTATTCACACAAAGAGAGGATTTCTGATCATCTAGTTTTCTGATTCACGCTTTCTCAGGACAGTTATTTCAGTGATATCGGTCAGGCAGTAGGAACATTTTATGTGTGGTATTCCCAAAATGCTTAACATACTTTATGAACAAACAAAGAAGGAATTACATAGGTTTGGTGGCCATTGGTTTGTGAAGAGATTATTGCACTGAGATGCTTATTAGCACTGGACTTGTCAGGATCACATTCATGAAGTTTACTTTAAAGAAATAGTTCTTCGTGGCATTCCAGATGTGTATGACTTTCTTTCTTCTGCAGAACACAAACAAAGATTTTTAGAAGAATATCTCAGCTCTGTAGGTGCTCACAATGGAAGTGAATGGTGACTAGACCTTTCAAGCTCCAAAAAAAAAAAAAAAAAAAAAAAATCACATAAAGGCAGCATAAAAGTAATCCATATGACTCCAGTGGTTTAATATATGTTTTCTGAATGCAATCACTTTGGGTGAGTGATCTCCATTTGTCTACCTAAAGTGCTCCAGACTGATCAGGGTACTAATTTTCTGTCGAAGGTGTTCAAACAAGTTTTAGAGACCTTAGGTATTCAACACAGAATCTCTAGTGCCTATCACCCTGAGTCTCAAGGTGCACTTGAGCGAAGTTCACAGAAGTTTCGCTAGTTGTCATATTATCCATTATTTACAATTGTTTTGCTAGATCACCATCGCTGCCGGTAACTCCGCCCCTTCCGCTATGTATGGCAAGCCACTTGCTCTGAGTGCACGAAGTGTCCAACATTCCACACTCCATTTTGATAGTTGAAAATGTGCATCATCCAGTTACTTCTACTTTTTTTGCATTTTCAGTGTAAACATAGTACTCACACTACTTACACTTCAAAATGGCGTAAAACAGTGCAGAAGTGTGCGGTTTGGGACACACCTATGGATTAAACGTCATATGGATTAATTTTATGCTGCCTTTATTTGCTTTTTGGAGCTTGAAAGCTCTGGTCACCATTCACTTGCATTATATGGATTTACAGATTTGTTTTTTGTTTTGTTTTGTTTTTTTAAATCTTCGTTCTGTTGAAGAAAGAAATTCATACACATCTGGGATAGCATTAGGGTGAGTAAATGAGAAATTTTTTATTTTGGGGTGAACTATCCCTTTAAGTTCTCAAAAACAAAAAATAATACAACAAATGGCATCAGTATCTTCTCAATAGGGAAGTGGACTCTAATATAAAAGGAACAACACTGCAAGAAACAAGAATATACAAGAAACAACCTTAATTGTTCTTGTCGAACCACACAGTGTATATTTTATTTTGCATCAAAGTTAAATGGTCTCACTTTAAGGTCACATCTCATTACTTAAGTGGAACCAGCCAAAACTGCTTATGTTACACTGGCCGGCCACAGATATGAACTTAGAAAGCATTAACGTAATAAGGACAACAAATACACACGGGTGAATCGGATGTCTCCAAAATGCTGTGTGTAATTGTGAGCCGAGTGTGTCGGTCATGCAGCTGGTGAGCCAGGGTGTCTCAGCCCCACCCTAAAACTCTCTCTCTCTCATGAATCACAATACATCACCATGCCACCCCACAAATCACCCAGAATGCATTGCTGTGACATCTTCCCCTCCCACACTGCATGGCCTCAATCTCTTGATGACCACCATTCCTTAACATCTGCTATTTCAAGAAAAACCCTGCTCCCACTCATAATGACAACATTTAAAGTCACATTGTTCGACTGTATACCAACCTCCCCCATAGCAGCTAACACACCCCGGCAGATGTTTACTAACCTAACTACACAGCGGAATTGACATGAATGATCCTTTTTACTGAAGCCTTCAAAGGGAGCATCATGTCTGTAGTGAAAACACACAGATGACTTGTGACAATTTGTTGCCGATGATTGGTATGAGGGCAAAATCAGTTGCAAGTTTGGATAAAAAGTTGAAACTGGCCTGTTGGCATTCTTGACTTACAAGCAGTCTGCACACGACACATAACAACACATTTCCAAACACAAAAGTAATCTCACACATGTACAGGTGCATGGTTTGCCTGTCTGACTTGGCATTGATTGAAAGCGCAGGGCTAGTCAAATTTAGCCAAATTTCATGTTTATAACCATGCAGATATAAAAAGGACACACATAGATTTGCACGTCATTATGTCAACCATTACCAGACTGTATGTACGTCTAATAACATCTTGTTGCGCAAAGCACATGCAAACTGATCTGTTATGCACTCTTACTGCACAATGAATCAAATAAATATATCTTACCCCCTTTGCAGGGGGTTCTATGTTGGCTGTGTTGCGCCCTGTAACCCTCGATAACCTCCCATTCTCCGTTGTCTCTCTTGATGGGGAAGGACACACTCAGGACGTGGTTGCAGGGTTTAATGATCTTGAGGATTCCCCGCACACGGTGTCTCTTCTGCTCCGGCGTCTCCCGGGTCTTCAGGTCATCCACCAGCTTGTTTTCAACAATAGTAGCGCCGCGGTCGAAGAAGCCCTCCACCATCCTGAAGAAGTTCGGGTCGTCCTCTTTGTCGGCGGCATCGCTGTAATGACGCACCCTCAGTAAAGATGAGGAAGCTGGTAGAGCGGACTCGACGCAACCCGAGGCCAAAGCGTTACACGCTCCGCGAGACAGAAGCTCCCCAAAATACCGGTACATGTCGATAAGGGGCTGTGAAAGTGACTATGTAAAAAAAATTAAAAGATGATGGGTTGTCGACGAGGTGAAAAAGGGAAACGAAAAGGGGGGCAGATGAACGAGACGACGGGAGCTCGGGAGCCTGCCTCGTTCAGTGTCAGAGTGACTGCGCTCATGTCTTCTCGCGCTTTAAAAGGCAGCAGCGTGTTTGGAGGAAACGCGCGAGCAGAGGGAAGGTCACAGCGTGTCAGGAGGGAGGAGGAAACCCACGTGCTACTTTTGAATCTTTTACTCTAAGTAATAATAATCATTATAATATTATTATTATTAATAATAATAATCTTATTATTAACAATGATGATAAAAATTACTATTATTCAAGGTCCCTTATTACTACATTCATTTAGTAGATTTATTATGTATATTCCTCTTTCTTTCTTTCTTTCTTTCTTTTTTTCTTATAACCAAGCAAGTCGCTGTTTGCATGTGTTGATCCTGATGATTAAAGGACTAATATTCAATGCAGATAAAACAAGGTCATAGCTTAATTACCTGCTTTTATAATCAAAATCAAACAAGTGAATGTGTGGTTAGTGTGTTAATTATTTAATGTGTTATCGGTAATAACTTTTTATGACATACTCCAATAAACCAAGAAGGTCCTTATTTCCTGTCCTGCTGAGCATCTGATTGGCTTGCTCTAATATTATGCCCCATGCCCCTATATCTCACTAGGACCTCATTCAACACTGGGCTCTGATCCCGGGATATCGGCGGGATCAATGCCGGTGTCATGAGAAATCGAGTCCCCCCTGAAAATTGGGTCTCCCTTTGATGTCACAGCAATTGTATTGGCTGAGGGACCTCTTAATGGGTACTATATTCACTGCCTGATAGAAATCCTTTAAAATCCTTTTATGATGTATGTAGATATAACTTTGTAAATATGACATTTAATGATTTATAAACCATAAGGTTCACGTAATAGTATATAACTGAAGTTATAGATTGTGAAATTAAAGATGTGTTGTTGTTTGTGTTTTTCAGATAGCCAAGAATTCAATGAAATTCAATGTTTTTGCTCAGGCATTACAAACGGTTACCCACATGGGGACTCGATTTACCGGGCGGACTCAATTTATCGTGACACCGCGAGCCTTCTGTGTGAATGCAGTCCGGTGCCGGAATGCCCGAAAATTTGATCCCGTGATCAGACCCTAGTAACATTGTTGGGATCAATCCTGGGACATGTCTGTGTGAACAAAAGCAGAGCTGATACTGTAAAGGGTGTGTGTCCTAGTGATGATGTATTTATCATGTGAAGGAGAATGTTTGCGTGCAGAATAGAGATTAAACAATTTCATGGTGTAACGTGGTTTAAAAAACACACAGCTGTCATAAATCATTGCCATTTTTTCATTCACGCCACAACTCAGGATGTTTTTCTGATTTTTTTTATTTTATATATTATAATAATTTAATTCTCTTTATTTAACACACATTATACATTTGCACATATACAGTGAAATTCTTCTTTTTCCACATATCCCAGCTAGGCTGGGGTCAGAGTGCAGGGTCAGCCATGATACAGCACCCCTAGAGCAGATAGGATCAAGGGCCTTGCTCAAGGGCCCAAAAGTGGCATCTTGGCAGTGCTGGGGCTTGAACCCCCAACCTTCTGATCAATAACCCAGAGCCTTAACTGCTGAGCTACCACTGCCCCAGCACTGTATATATACATAAGTAAAGAAATTATCGTTTCCACTGTACATATCAGTTAAATAAAAATAAAACAATCAGCTAAATTTACAGCTTCTCCAACCTGACGTCATAAAATAAATAAATTTTTCATTCAGAGCACAGCACACCAAATGTCTGAACTTTATTTCCCCCTCATGTATGGTGCGGTTGAAGTCCGCGATGTAGGAATAATTTTGGGTAATTAAAAATAATAATGTTGTTTAGCCAGTTTGTAAATTGTGACGAAAAAAGTGTCATCTCATGCAGGAAACACACCAAACCTGAAGTAGGGGCATTGTGTAGGCTATTCATTGTCAAGTGTCAAAATGACTGCTATATTATACATGACAAAGTTAATAAATGACTTTTATTGACATAATATTTTAGTTTATCTTCTATTTATTTTAATTAGATCAGATACAGTTGTTGGAGGTTACAATGTGCCCTGAACCTGTTACAACATGCCCGTTTTTAAATATAATTTTGTCCTATTATTTAATATTAATAATATTGCAATGCACCTTAATACCGTGATTTTTGATTTTTTGACAGTAATCGCTTTCACTTTTAATCTTTATTGTTCTTGGGAGGCATTTCAGTTGTAAACAGAAGCCAATAACACAAAAACAATCATCATCGAACAAAACAAAAATGATCTTATGAGCTATTTATAAAAGTAGGCCTAAATGCTGGAATATAATAAATAAAATTGTCTATCATGCAAATCTCCCTACCAAGAAGCTACTCGCCATCCGCACAGATGATTAAATTAACCGTCAGTTTAGTTTTACCATACGCAATTTATTTGTTTACAAGAGGATGAAAGAGCCGGCTTCTTGAGAGAAAAGTCACGGTTATCAGTAAACTCAAGACGCTTTACATTAGACGTCACATCATGATGTCACTTTGGTCTTTATACGATTATCCAGGGATGCATGTGAATGCGAGCACAGATTACGGGAAAGCTCTTGCAGTGTGAATGAACACATTTTGCAGTCCATGGAACAGTTCCTGGAATTACTTTTTAATGCCAGGATCTCTGTGTGAAAGGGGCTTAGGAGTAGCTTTGTAAGGAACCTAATAAAACCAAAAGTGCTATAGGTTTTCTTATAAACTACTGTTGTTTTTCTTGTTTTAACTAGCCTACTCAAGAACATGCATCTTGGGGCCTGGATAGCTCAGCAAGTAAAGACACTGACTACCACACCTGGAGTCGCAAGTTTGAATCCAGGGCGTGCTGAGTGACTTCAGTCAGGCTTCCTAAGCAACCAATTGGCCCGGATGCTAGGGTGGGAAGATTCACATTGGGTTAACCTCCTTGTGGTCGCTATAATGTGGTTCTCGCTCTCGGTGGGGCGTATGTTGAGGTGTGTGTGGATGCCGCAGAGAATAGCGTGAGCCTCCACACGCGCTAGGTCTCAAGCCACGTGATAAGATTTGCAGATTGATGGTCTCAGACGTGGAGGCAACTGAGATTCGTACTCTGCCACCTGGATTGAGGTGAGTCACTATGCCACCACAAGAACTTAAAGCACTTTGGGAATTGGGCATTCCAAATTGGGGAGAAAAAGGGAGAAAATCACCCCTACAGCACTTTAAAACATATCAAATAAAAATCAAATCAATCAAATCACTTTATTGTCACACAGCCATATACACAAGTGCAATGATGTGTGAAATTCTTGGGTGCAGTTCCGATCAACATAGCAGTCGTGACAGTGATGAGACATATACCAATTTACAATAACATCAAATAAACACAGCACAATTTAAACATCTTTTATACACATAATTACACTCAACAATATACAAATAATAACATACACTGTACAGTATACAATACTATCATCATCACATCTACTAATGCACTAACTGTCTACTTTCTTCTTAAAAACAAATCTATTCACCAATGAAATCAATCTTTCACCACTGTCTCTCACCATCCTCTATAGTTCTCTGAACAATCTGAAACTCTGTATTGCAGCACAAGCATAATTGTGCAATTGTGACAACAGCAAGTAATTATTATTGCCACCTTAGGATGAATCACTTTTGCTGTATTCCTTTTACGTACGTCGCGTTGAACAAAAGTGCTCTGAAAAAAGGACTAGTAAGAATTACTTTGGAAGTTTTTGCAGTAAGTACATTTTAATGGTATACAATTTAGTAAAATCTACTCAGGGTTGGGGAGTAATGGAATACATGTAATGGTATTGCATATTTAAAATACAAAATATAAGTAACTGTATTCCACTACAGTTACAATTTAAATCATTGGTAATTAGAATACAGTTACATTCAAAAAGTATTTTTATTACTGAAGAGATTACTTTGCATTTTATTGTCATTTGTTTAATTTAATATTTAGTCCTTTCAGATGGAAAACATTTATACATATAAATGATGCGATTCAAAGTGCATTTGAACAGCGGTGAAACACTTTCTTAAGATGTGTTACATTCATACGAGCAGACAGAGAAGTAAGTTTGAAGTAAGTTTGGAGCACAAGAAATAGAAACAAACCTTGTGTAAATTGTCATCTTTACGCTAAGCTAAAATGCTATTTCTAGCCATTTTACATGCACGTTACCAGATACGATCAAATTTTTTTATCAAGAAAATTCACGTTGAATCATAATTTCTTTTTTCTAGTAAGACCTTTGCTATTAGGGCAAAAATCTTATTCTTGATGATAATTTTTTTATTGTTTTCCTGTAAAAAATATCTAAAATCTAAAATCCTTAAAACAAGATCTGATGTATCTTGTTTTAGAAACAACACTGCTTAAGATATTTAAGTTTTTCAGAGAATGTATTTTTAACATGTGTATTTTGTCTTACTGTACTGGCAGAGTTTTTATAGTCAAAAAAGTGAAAAAATCTATCAGTGCTGAAGAGGTAATCCAAAGTATTTAGAATACGTTACTGACCTTGAGTAATATAACGAAATACGTTACAAATGACATTTTACAGCATGTATTCTGTAATCTGTAATGGAATACATTTTAAAAGTAACCCTCCCAACCCTGAATCTACTTAACTTCATGACATAATATTAATTAAAGTGGGTGAGTACATTTAACTTAAACATTTCAGTTAATACAGTAACTTTCATGCATGCTTTGTAGTCTACGAGACAACATCACCCTGCATAACAGGCAATAGAAACAAAAACAATTGGTGCACAAAACAAGATGATGGTAACAATTAAATTTTTTTTCATGAACAGGTAATTTTGAGTAGAAAATGAACTGCAGACTTCAGCAAACAAGAAGTTACCAAATGTAACAGCAAAATCAACCATATAAATGGTGTAAATAAACTTACAAACAGTGAAACCATGCAAGCTAATTAATAATTTAAACCCAGTGCATGCTGGGAACACCAGCGTCGAAAAGTTAATTAAAATGTACTTTTTTTTTACCGGTGAAATTTACTCAAATTAGCTAATAAATATGACTAGGTTTTCTACTTTAAAATTGATACATGATGATGCATTGTAAAGATGTTTGAATTTAAGTACAAATGTAGAATTTACTTAATATCTTCCAGTTCACGCTTAAATTTACTTATTTAGTGTAGAAAGTACTTAATCTTTACTGGTTTATTTACTTCACCACAAAAAAAAAAAAAAAATCCTAACCTTTACACTGACTTTACATTACCGCGGTGGACTCTGCACGGAAGATAAGATTAGGAAATATCCCAGTGGAAGCTGGTACAAATGGACCCAGGTCTGGTAAAGAAAACAAGAAAACATTAACCACAAGCTTCCGAGGGTGTATTTGATGAAAACGTCATCCAAGAGAGACAGTCTTCTTGGCATAGCTAGTCTTTGTGCATAATTTGTGTGTCAGAAATCAATACCAAAATCCTGCAAAAATATGGCTGTTCATGGTTTCTCAATAACTCTGCTAATTTGTTAAGCTTCAGAGTGGTTTACTTGGCATGTAAATAGTAGTCTGTCCTGCTTGGATCCACTATTCTGGCTCCCAAAAGAACATTGCAATATACACATGGTACAGTAATATAGTTTTAGTGGGTCAAAACAGTTAAATAAAGTGTTTAATGTTGTCATCATTCAAGGTGTTTAGCATTATTTACTGTCTTCTTAAGCTTTGTAAGATTCATTGTGTATACAGCCTACCAACAGACTGACTGAAGGGTCAGTGTATCAGGATTTATACTACAATGATTGCCACTATGATGATAGAGTTTATAGCAATAGTAGATGTCTGTTGTCAAGGGATTGGTGAAGTCTGTCCTGAGACACTAGATGCAAACAGGATAAGAGGAGATAACACTGAATTTCAGAGAGAGACAGCATATGTTTTGCAATATTCAGTACTTCCATTCACAGTCAGTATCTGGAAAATGGTGAGGAGTTGTAAAGATAAGGTAGCAAGAACTAAATGTTAAACTGGTTTGAGCTTCTACAAGTTGGTCACTTGTGGCAACAGCACACTGCCACGAGTGCCGCGCACCAATGCCTGAATAAGCAGATAAGGCTTTGGATCATAGTTAATAATAAGTGATATTATTTTGGGGGAAAAAAACCTGTAGCTAAATCAATATAGCTTAATTATCTGTAGCTAAATCAATATGTCATTAACATTTTGTGTTTATATAGGCATTATCTGATTTCTGGAGCTTGCACCTAAACCAATATATAATTCTACTAATATTATATAATATATTTATATATTATTATATACTGTATATTATTTGGATAAAAAATATGTTATGTATTATTAATAACACACATGTGCATATACTGTGTGTTTACACTGATGAGCCAAAACATTATGACCACCTACCTGATATGCTGTTGGTCCTCCGCGTGCCACCAAAACAGCGCCGACCCACCAAGGCATGGACTCTACAAGACCCCTGAAGGTGTCTTGTGGTATCTGGCACCAAAACATTAGCAGCAGATCCTTCAAGTCCTGTAAATTGCGAGGTGGAGCCGCCGTGGATCGGACGTGTTGGTCCAGCACATCCAACAGCTGCTCAGAGATCTGGGGAATTTGGAGGCCAAGGCAACACCTTGAACTCTCTATCATGTTCCTCAAACCATTCCCGAACAATGTGAGCAGTGTGGCCGGGCGCATTATCCTGCTGAAAGAGGCCACTGAAATCAGGGAATACCATTGACATTAAGGGGTGTACCTGGTCTGCAATGATGTTTAGGTAGGTGGCACACAAATGGCCGGACCCAGGGTTTCCAAGCAGAACATTGCCCAGTGCATCACACTCCCTTCACCAGCTTGTTGTCTTCCCACAGTGCATTCTGGTGCCATCACTTCCTCAGGTAAACGGATGTACCCAGCCGTCCACATGATGTAAAAGAAAATGGGACTCATCGGACCAGGCAACCTTCTTCCACTGCTCCAAGGCCCAGTTACGAAGCTTGCGTGCCCATTGTAGGCGCTTTCAATGGAGGACAGTGGTCTGCATGGGCACTCTGACCGGTCTGCGGCTACGCGATCCACTGTGTGTTGTGCCACATTCCTCCTGTGACCATCATTACAATTTGTCGGTTCGGACCAGACGGGATAGCCTTGGGCGGCCAACACCCTGTCGCCGGTTTGTGGTTTGTCCCTTATCTGACCACTGTCGGTAGATACTCAACACTGCTGACTGAAGCACCCAACAAGCCTTGCTGTTTCAGAGATGCTCTGACCCAGTTGTCTGGCCATAACAATTTGGTCCTTGTCAAAGTCGCTCAGGTCTTTACTCCTGACAATTTCTCCTGTATTCAACACGTTGACTACGAGAACTGATTGTTCGCTTACAAACTAATCTACCCAGACCATGACATGTGGGCTTGTTAGGAGATGATCATCATTTTGGCTCATCGGTATATATATATTCATATATATATATATATATATATATATATATATATATATATATATATATATACTGTATATACATACATATATTTGCCTATATTAAATTATATAATTAATTTACTCCTATTGCCACAGTGTACATCATATAAAAACATAAAAAAATAAATCAATGATTAATACAGTTGCAACAATATCAGCAATAAAAATAACACACTAATGCATTTTTCATGTGCATATTTTGCTGCTAACATAATCTAAACTTCTAAAAATCTTGTTAACTGTAAATTATGTTTTAAATAATTTATGGTTCAGAGTATTATAAAATCAAAAAATATTATGCTACTGCTTAAGAGTAGTATGTGATTTAAGCATGGTGATGATAGAAGAATAATTCTCTGAGGCCTGAGATAAAGGAAATGATTCCTGTTTTGCTGCTGCATTCTGTTCCCACCCCCTCCTCTAATATGGCTTCTCTTCACACAGGACTGACATAAAATAATTTATCATGGTAATGTTACAAAGGCCAAGTGCTTGGCCATCATTGGTTCACACACATACAACACCCACTGTGTGATTGGATAAAGGGGGAGGAGGGTGCAGAGGGGGTGGGGAAAGGCTGTAATTTAAACTGTCCTTTAATGGGTTGTTCCAACTAGAATGGCTTCCCCTTTACATTGAAAGGAATTTGCAGCCCCCTCTCGCATTGTACACTGAAAAAAATGGGAAAACGCAGGTTGTCCGATTTACTAAATTATATTATTTGTGGTCTACACAACAAAATTGTTTTTCTCTACAATGTGCACTCTGCTAGATTACATTATGTAGGGTGAATGTGGACCAATCAAGAATTTTCAGCAACATGGGCAAGGGGATTTGTAGTTCCTAGGATGTTTTGCATAGGACTTGATGCAGAGAGTAAACATGTCGAAATTAAGTGTTATTTTAGGCATTTCTGGGCAAGATGAGAAAAGGGGGAGACTTAATAGTGTTTAATGTTGTTTTATTTGGGATTTAAAACTGATTCTATTACGCTGGGTTACCACTGTGGCAAAGAGTGAAGCGTTTGCTTAGGTTGAGGATGTGTACACAAACAATATGCTGTATGGTGTTTTCTCAAGGAGCACTTAGCACTAATCATGCTAATGTATGATATTGTTAGCTAAAAACTGGAGAACATGTATAACCTTACAACATATATCAGTAATATAATGCAAAAATATCTAAAACTGAGAAACTGAATCATGATAGGGACACATATAAAATCACTTTGAGTCTACTTAATTGGGTCATTTAAAATTAACTTTATTCCATTATGTTGAAGTTACATGAACAAATTATGTTTTCTGAGAAAAATTCTAGAGCTAAACCAGAAGGAAAAATTTTGTTGATGTAGCTAAATTGATTCATGAGGGACATATGTATATTCTTAAATCATGTAAATTCAAAGCTATTTTTCAGTGTATATCATGTCTTGTTTAGAGTTGGGAGGATTTGTTAAGTTTTGATGTGCGTGTCCAATCTACAATGCCCCATGCCACCACACCCCCATCCCCTAGTAACTCAGCACAATAATTCTCCATCAGTTGTTCACTGTGTGCCTCATTAAACAAATTACTTTGCTGATCCCATATGAATAATCTAAGGACACAGAAAGGAAATTGTGACTTACTAACATTTACAGTTGTTCTAAATTATTAATTTGATGGCTGAATATTGTTCTCTGATCAAAGATACATTAATTTTCACAAATTAATCTTTGTCTCTCAAGCATTGGTGAATGAATATTCGGTCAAAAATAGTTACAAATTCTTGGATTTTACTGATATTCTCATTGTGATCTGTCAGTGGCTGTAGACTGAGGGCCCTTCACTAAGCTAAGGGTGCTATTCTAATAGCCCTGCTTTAGGGCCACTTGGTCCTGTAAGGCATGAGCTCTGTGTGCACTGCAAAAAGGACTGATTAAAAGGAGAGTGTCCTTGGCGGATCCTGTCATCCAATAGCTTGTGCTATGTAGCATGTGTTGATTTCTCTGGTCTGTACTTGTGGTTATATAAATACTCAAATACTGACATCTCTTGGCCAAAGTCAGTCCTTGTTCATTGCACTTGAATATAGGCTATATAAAGTATATTATTTATTTGAGTGGCTGGTGTCTGTGGAATAAAACCAAGTGCAAACAGTAGTAGTAGTAGTAGTAGTAGAAGTAGATGTAGTAGTAGTTGTAGTGGTGGTAGTAGTAGGCTAGTAGTAGTGGTGGTGGTGGTGGTGGTAGTAGTAGTAGATGTAGTAGTAGTTGCAGTAGTGGTGGTAGTAGTAGTAGTAGTAGTAGTGGTGGCGGTGGTGGTGGTAGTAGTAGTAGATATAGTAGTAGTTGTAGTAGTGGTGGTAGTAGTAGGCTAGTAGTAGTGGTGGTGGTGGTAGTAGTAATAGATGTAGTAGTAGTTGTAGTAGTGGTGGTAGTAGTAGTGGTGGTAGTAGTAGTAGATGTAGTAGTGGAGTAGAAGGCTAGTAGTAGTGATGGTGGTGGTAGTAGTAGTAGATGTAGTAGTAGTTGTAGTAGTGGTGGTAGTAGTAGGCTAGTAGTAGTGGTGGTGGTGGTAGTAGTAATAGATGTAGTAGTAGTAGATGTAGAAGTAGTTGTAGTAGTGGTGATGGTAGTAGTAGTAGATGTAGTAGTAGTTGTAGTAGTGGTGGTAGTAGTAGTAGTGGTGGTGGTGATGGTAGTAGTAGTAGATGTAGTAGTAGTTGTAGTAGTAGTAGTGGTGGTGGTGGTGGTGGTGGTAGTAGTAGTAGAAGTAGATGTAGTAGTAGTTGTAGTGGTGGTAGTAGTAGGCTAGTAGTGGTGGTGGTGGTGGTGGTAGTAGTAGTAGATGTAGTAGTAGTTGCAGTAGTGGTGATAGTAGTAGTAGTAGTAGTGGTGGCGGTGGTGGTGGTAGTAGTAGTAGATATAGTAGTAGTTGTAGTAGTGGTAGTAGTAGGCTAGTAGTAGTGGTGGTGGTGGTAGTAGTAATAGATGTAGTAGTAGTTGTAGTAGTGGTGGTAGTAGCAGTGGTGGTAGTAGTAGTAGATGTAGTAGTGGAGTAGAAGGCTAGTAGTAGTGGTGGTGGTGGTAGTAGTAGTAGATGTAGTAGTAGTTGTAGTAGTGGTGGTAGTAGTAGGCTAGTAGTAGTGGTGGTGGTGGTAGTAGTAATAGATGTAGTAGTAGATGTAGAAGTAGTTGTAGTAGTGGTGATGGTAGTAGTAGTAGTAGATGTAGTAGTAGTTGTAGTAGTGGTGGTGGTGGTGGTGGTGGTAGTAGTAGTATTAGATGTAGTAGTAGTTGTAGTAGTGGTGGTGGTGGTAGTAGTAGTAGTAGTAGATGTAGTAGTAGTTGTAGTAGTGGTGGTGGACGTAGTGGTGAACGTAGTAGTAGATGTAGTTGTAGTAGTGGTGGTGGTGGTAGTAGTAGTAGATGTAGTAGTAGTTGTGGTGGTAGTAGTAGTAGTAATAATAATAATAATAATAACTGAAATATATATATATATATATATATATATATATATATATATATAGACTATATCACACGAGCAAGAGTGCGATATGGCCCAACATCGGCACTGCTGTGATTTGGCCGCAGGCCGATTGCCAGGTAATCACAGCAGTGCTGATTTAGGGTCATATAGCACGATTGCGAGTGTGAAATTTCTTATATACAACAGTTCAATGAACAAGTACATTTTAAAAAATTAGGAAAAACTGAGTACGGTCATAAAAACGCATTTGAGCTTGGAACTACTTTCTTACAGGACTGATCATAATCTGCTGTTTCTGGTTCAAACCAAATGATGCGTCCAAGCCTTCGTTAGTAATTCAAAAATGCCACTTAAGAAATAGTATCACGGCTTGTGTTGTTTCTAACAAGTTATTGGATAAACAAGGATGGATGTGTGTGGGTGTGTGTGTGTGTGTGTGTGTGAGAGAGAGAGAGAGAGAGAGAGAGAGAGAGAGAGAGACGGAGCGTGTGCGATCACCTGTTGCCACTCCCAAGCAGAGATGCTGTCAGCTTTCTGAAGATCAGCTTTCTCAGTGGTAAATTATCCATTCAAGTGGGGTATTCCTCTCTATTTTGCAGTAGCCGGTGCGCAAGAGTCGATCACTATAGAAACCGCAATTACACACAAAAATGATCTTTTGCCACTACCTGCTGGCTAACATATGTAATGTAAAATAAATAAATAAATAAAAAAAACGAACAGTAGCTCTTAACACATCTGCACTGCTCTTACATTTTAGTTTAGAACGGCACGAACACATGCGGAGTGATACATACACAGTGAAGCGTCCGAGTGCTGATGGTGTGAGATCATCAGTGCTCATGGAATGTCTCTCGTCTCTCCTCTGGGGCCTGACTTACAGTTGCTGTTCCAGTTCACCCCATATATATATATATATATACAACAGTTAGTTCCGGTCCTCGAACCTGGTTAAAAAAAATAAAATAATAATAAAAAAAGCACATGCTTTATGTAGAAACATCCAAATTAACTGGTTCAGCTGGTCAAAATATTATGTAATATGACTAAACCATCAAACTTTATGAATTAACATGAGAAAAATTTAAACATGCTTCCAGTGGTAAAGTTTCCACAATATTATTATTATTATTATTATTATTGCATAATTATATAATTATATATACACTATATGGCCAAAAGTTTGTGGACAACATATGTGCTTGATGAACATTTGATTTAAAAACCTTAGGCATCAATTTCCCCCTTTGCTGTAATAACAGCTTCCACTCTTTTGGGAAGGCTTTCCACTATACTGTATGTAGTAACATGGCTGCAGGGATTTGCTCTCATTCAGACACAAGGCTACCAGTGAGGTCAGGAACTGATGTTGGTCGATGGGGCCTGACTTACAGTTGCTGTTCCAGTTCACCCCATATATATATATATATATATATATATATATATATATATATATATATATATATATATATATATATATATATATATATATATATATATACACACACACACACACACACACACACACACACACACACAACAGTTAGTTCCGGTCCTCGAATCTGATAAAAAAAACAAACAAACAAAAAAAAACAAAGTGTGTTTTGCTGTGTTTTCCACTAGATGGAGTGCAGATGTCAAAAAAATAAAAACATTTTATTGATTGTTTCTTGTCACCAGAAAAGAAAACTGTGCTAAACTCTTTTAAAAAGGGAGACATGGGGAGAGACTTTTTAAATGATTGTTTTTCATATTATATTTTCCTCTAATTCAAGCTCACTCAAATTTCTCGCCCATTCCCTTTATAACTTTTACAACCTGTCAAAATGGTTCATATCATGTTATATAACCATATCGGTCTCTTTGAACTATGTGCACAACTTTCTATGTTTTTCACTGAATGCAAAATGAGTATTTAGTCTTTTGAATGTTGTTTTACACCAGATAATTCAGTGTTGCACATGCATACATATGGCATGTAGGCACAAACATATGTGAATATGAGAAAGCAAAGTGGTAAAGTGTCGAACAAGTTCCCACGAGAAAGCTCCAGTCGTGTGCCTTACTGCCGGAAACGGTGGTTATTGTGGTTTGAGTTTTTGTGTAAAGCTCATTTGCTGGCGGACACTCTGACAATACCTCATAGAGTGACTGATCTTGAATCAGTGGCTGCCTTTTACCATCAGATAATGTCAAAATGCAATGTTTGCTATGTAGTTGAAGAACAGCTTTACATTGTTTCATTCCTATTAGAAATCACAGCTGAAATCTAGCACTAAACACTTGCACTACTTGATCTATAGGCTGGTAATTAGGTAGCAGCTGCCAAAGGTCACCTGCCGGCCAAGTTGCAGCAAAAGGGCACAGATCAAGAGTCAAAACCCCTTCTGCAGTCTGAGAACTGTCTGTGCCCGACCACAGTCACAGAAAGACCTAGCTGAGTGCAACCTCATAATAACCAACAGACAATGCATCTGGTGCTCTGCTTATTATTAAACCTTTTAAAAGAGATGGATGACACTTGTCTCATTTGAGTAAACTCTTTATTGCAATTTCTTTTAAATGGATGGTTCACCCAAAAATGAAAATTCTGTCATCATTTATTTACCCTCATGTTGTTTCACACCCATCTTTTTTCCATGAAGCACATAAGGTGTTATTATGCACTGACGGCCTCAGTCACTGTTCTACAGAAGAAAGAAATGACATGACATGAAGGTGAGTGAATGACAACATTGGATTTGTTTCCACATGCAATTAAAATAAAACAGTGCCATTCCTTGCCCATAAGAAATTTTTCTTCCATTTACTGCCTTGAAGAAGAAACTGACAATAAACAAACAAGGAATTGAAAATATTTCCACAAATATATTTTTCTCCAAATATTTCCTTCTCCACAAAGCTCAATGTGCTCAGTTACACGCAAGTTATGCAGAGTGTTGGGCCTCATGTATTCAGATAGAAGACAAAGGCAGGCCTAACACAGTCGTAAAACCTAACTCAGGCCCCCACATAACAAGTCGTAAATCTTACTGATAAAAACCACGCCAAAATCAAACAAAGACAGTCCAAAACAGACTACAAATCCCATGAAGCCTTGCTCACTAAAGGATCGAACTCTCAACTCCTATTGGATGAGGCACACAACTGAACGTCCCTCAACCATGACATCATCAGGTGTAGAAATACCTCTGAAATGCTAACGGGATTTGCTTCCAGCAACTTTGCTCGCCGTGTGTAGACGCAGCTCATCGCTGCTCTCAGGTGCAGCCTCGTGGCACAAGGAAGTAACGTCCGACTTGAAACTGTGGCCATACAATCTCCATCTCGCTGGACGAGTTGAGATTACTCTGTGTTCCACCGAACACTCTAACGGATCCGAAGGAGACCGCCGAGCAATCCGCATCTTCATCCGTTTGCCTGCAGAAGTGAAGAGATAAAAGATTTCTCTTCCATCTTCAATCAAGTCGACATCACTGATTTCTCCGCCAGCCTGCCGAGAATCAGCAGCCGTACCGCCCGCCGACAGAGGGAGGAAACGGCCTCCCGTCATCACCCAAGCCTCGAGGAACCGAGTCGGAGTTAAAGGACGGATGAACACACATTCTGCATCCTCATGTGATTCAAGTAAGAGGTTTACGTCTGGGCAGAGATAGAATATTATAGTGTGTTATTCTTGTGTTTCAAGGTTTTTGCTTGTACAGTTTACGGACCACCATGTCCGCTCATTATTAATACTGAGGGTATTAATTATCACGAATTTGATTTGCTGTATTGTGGTCCAACCACATTGGACTGTTGTGCATTTTTGCCATCGCGGGTGAGACCGGCAAACTGAGTTTATCCATTAAAGAATCAAAGAACACAGGACGGTTTACGAGCTGTCCACTGCGTCTCTGAGTGATAAACCAACAGCTGCTTCCTCTCCCACGATCGCGAAACCGGCTTTGGGGCCGTCACTTTATTCTCTCTCTCTCTCTCGTACTAACCACACACACGCGCGCGCGATCCCTCACAAACATTCTCGGACACATTTTTGGCTAGTAGATAGCTTCGTGATAAAGCTCAGCTTTGTCCTTAAGCCATCGTACAAGCGGATACACGCGGTAACTGGTAGACGCCATTGACTGGTTTCTCTCCTGCTCACATTCACGACCATATTCTCTGGCCGGAAGTCTCGCGTGACATACTCTCCACGAGAGTGATGTCCGCCATTTTGTGCGTGTCCCTCCTTACACACACACACACACACACACACACACACACACACACACACACACACACCTTCATGTGTTATAGGATTATTTTGATTTCCATATCTAATCATATCACTGTTTAGTTTGTAGTTGTAAGTCGGAAATTTATTGACTGCATTGTATTAATTATTAATTGATATTACTGCATAAATAAACTTTGTTATATTACAAAGAGAAGTGTTTTGGTTTGTTTGCATACACCTGTGTCATGCTGACGGGATGTCAGTGCTCGGATTCAAGCCTTTATTCATTGTTTTTTTCCCGAAAATCGATATTCTTCAGATGTCGATTTTCCTAAGAAAACAATCTAATATTGAGACTGTTTTACTATCTGGTTATTAGTCCCTGATTCCAGGGTGGTGCCCTGTCAATGTTAATCCTTATTAATATTCTATTGATTTTTGATAATTGATAATTATCTTTGATGATTGTTGAATTTAAATGATCAATAAGCTAGTGTTAATTTTAATTAATGTTTCATCGATGTTAATGATTAGTGATTATCTTTGATAATTGTTGATTTAAAGGATTAAAAAAGCTAACACTGATTCTCATCAATTTTCTACTGATTTTAATAATTAATAATTATCTTTGATAATTATTAATTATTGCTAATAACCAAACCCGCTCCTAAATGTAGCACACTACATTTACTGGAGCCCCATATGAGATTTTAATGAGTTAGATTCAATTAATTAATTTAAATATTAATTAATAACTAAAGAAATAATTATTAATTATTTCTGATAGTAACACTGATCTAAACAACCAGTAAAGCCCTACAAGAGGAATGTAGGCTACTCTTACAATATTGACATCCTTACTAAGTGGCTATACTCTAATCCTTATTGCTATAATACTGTATTAAACTTTATCAGAAGATATTGGACCATAAGACGTTTGTGTGTGTGTGTGTGTGTCTATAATTCTATATATGTTTATTACATGGTTCTTGATAGCAGCATTGACTACATTGTAATGATCTATTTACTCTTTCTTATTTTTGTTTCCCTTCTCCATGGAAAATGATGTCTGCCACTGAGACCCTGTGCATTATGAGAGGCTCTTGGAGATGCCTGTAATCCTATTGGGAAAAAGACTTTTGTGAGAAAAGGCAACTTACTTGCACAGCAAAAATGAACACGATTGACAAACAGGATCTATCAGTCCCAGTTCTGATATTTTATAATGTTACATATACTCTGCTATGAGTTTCCAATGAGCAGGTGATGCTTTAACAAAAAAAAAAAAAAAACCCAAAGAAAAATAATTTATGAAGCATTGTTTATTTGATAATGTTTTGTAATTGTTTTTTCTTGAACTTTAACTCTCATAGAGCACAAAACAAAAGATTATACAAAAGAAATTGATGTATTACTATATTACTATATGTTTATTTACTCTTAGTGGATAAATGATGACATAAGGAAGGCTTAGACTATTTTAACCTCGTGCGACCCCACGTCCTCATGCGTGGACATTGTATTTTGGTTTCGCTATACAAAACTCATAATTTAATTTCATTTAAACTGACTGACCTCTGTTCAAGATATTCTGAGCTATCAGTAAATGGTTAACTTTCGACGCACGGAGTCATGTGACAAAACAACATGCCGCTGATCACAGCAGAGTTTGTCTTTGGGAGAAATGCCAACAAAACTTCATCTAGTCAAAAAACTACGTTTTTACATTGAAACCTGTTTGAGTCAAAAGATTCGTCTCAAGTTTCATCCAATATGCCATTTTTTTCAATTTGAGTGATTTATCCTGAAACGCAATGCTGCTAAACACAATGTACACTATTGTGTACTTTAGCCCTATTTTCCCTTAGAAATCCTATATTTACTGTGCATTTTCACATTGAGAAAAAAAATTGCTTTCAGATGCTTCATATGGAGTTAGGATGAAAATAAGGTGTATTTTGAACTGTTCTGAGACCAGTGCAGACAGACAGCACACTGAAAGTTAAGTCATTCACTAAATAGGGAGCAAGGGAGCATCTGATAGATTTCCTATGAAGCCAAGTGCATTCAATCCAAATTTCAGTTTCAGGCTGCAGGTGATGTTTGAACCACACAACATGTTTGGCAGACATGAGACGATGGTAATCAGTGCTTAGATTCAGAATTTATAATGTATAATTTAATTGTAACATGGTTGGCAGTGATTGGATGGATTAATTATGCTAATTTCTGATTTGTAAAATGCTTCAGCGCGGGCTATCTCTTGATTGTTTGACAGTGCAAAGAGAGAACATTGAGACTGTTCCCAAAGTAAAAAAAAAAAAGGTCAAATTTTTATTTGTATAGTTTTCTTTATTATTATTATTTGTGCTTTTCCCAATACACATTGTTCCAAAGCAGCTTCACAGAAAATCATCTGTAATGTCTGTAACATCTCAAAAACATGAATAACCAACGCTCCTGAAAACATAAACAATTTTATAAAAATAATCTGACTTTCTATTATTTTCTTGGTGTTATTTAAAATTTCACAACTTAGTCCCGCTGTCCACACATGTGGTCATCAATTTTTAGGAAAACTCTAGAAATTCTTTGCTCTAGAAATGATTATTATACATGGATATTAGGTGCTACTAGTTAGAAATCAAAAAGGGAAATGGAAAATGCACATAGCATTTCATATTATAACGTTGATAGGAGAGACGAGACGGGAGAGTGTGAATCCAAACGCAGACTATTTATTTAATGTAACTCAGAAGATGAAGACATAAGATGAAAATAAAACACTTGAGATAAAGGGCAAATCATACGTCACAGCAATTTTCTGTAACATTTGAATTAACATGTTAACAAACAAACTAACAAGAACCGATGATGAGGGAAGGAAACCAGAGGCCATTTATACACAGAAGAATGACGATGGAACAGGGAACAGCTGTGAAAGATGGAATGCAGGTGAGGGTAATCAACAAAATTGCATCCTGGAAAATGAAGTACATGACTAAGGGGGAGACAAAGGGAAGTTCATGACACATATACTGTAGTCCTCTCATAGATGTAAAAGGTTGGTATTAAAACATCGTCAGTTCAGCTATAGCTACAAAGGTCTGTTCTTGTAAGAGAAGAAGAAATCCAGAACAAGTTGAGATAAATGTACTGGAATGGCAGGAGTGTTAAAAGACAAAGAGGGGATAGAAAAAAAAAACACCCCGAAATTGCATGCTCACTAATGCCAATTGTATTTATTTACAGGGAAATTTACAGTGATTTTGAAGCACTTATGGAGTTTAAAGGGAGCAACTAAATTATAAATGTTCTTAACAATGTTAAGTGCATTGTTATCCGAGGTATATAATATTATGAAATTCCAATATGAAAACTGTTGGAAATATCATACAAAAACCTCAACCTAAAAATTACTATATATTTTGAGATGTGTTAATGCTGACCAGGTTCAGAAAATTGCCATAAAGAAGAGCAACAACTCTATATAGACTTGTCAGTACAACGTATTTTGTAATATTCTATTTAAAAGGATTTTACCCAGCATATTTTGATTGGCTAAAAATATTTTTCTAGGAACCACATGGAACTAGTTACATAATATTAAAGTGTGACCTAAATCCAGATTGCACATGAACATGTATTGTCATGCTAGAACAATTACTTGATACATATTGCTGACATCATGTGGGAAATATTAAACAAAATCACTCACAACATTTAACCAAATCACTTTGTAGAAACTTCCTGTCTGACAATGTGCCAGTGTAGTTGCAATTAGATTGTATCTTGGCTCCAAAATGATGATAATATTTGCATTATTTTATTTTTCTTTTGTTCCTCAGCTACAAATAAACACAATGCCTTGGGTTCTAAAAAGCCTTGTGGGTACAGCAAAGCTAGATACACTCAACGATCCTTGTATGAGTTTGCTTGAGTCTAAAAAACATCTTTAATCAAGAAATTATATGATACTTCCACTTTTCTCCTTTTTATTCCTTAGCAACAAATACAATTATTTGAATTCTAAAGAGAATAATTCCCTTCTCTTAAACTAGATACACTCAACCATACCTGTATGAGCTTGCTTGAATCTACCAGCATCATTCATCCAGTTCCTCACATTCAAATCAATACCCGTGGTGGGACAGGCATATATTCTGATTTTTGTGGCATCCAAGCTGCAGCTTTTCAACATTTGAATACTAATGACCTAGGTAATGACCTTTCTGAGGTAGTCTGCATCCATACAAAAGGATGTTCAAAAAATATTCAACCCATCATACCAGCTTTTATTACACAATAACCAAGTATTAACCCATTTGGTTCCAAACTGTGCCTCTGTTCCACCAGTTATATTTAATTCTATTTTATCAATAATTCCAGGTTTCCATTCACTCTCTTGGCACTACTGAATTGTTTGCAGTCAACAACATCATAGTCTTGCGGGATACAGAGGTCAGGATCAGAATGTTCCTGTTTCCTAGTATGTCATAAAAAAACAAAAAATAAAAACACAGTCAAATTCTCTGTATATCCAGCAGTTCCTTTTGGCTTGTAATAGTATTTAATTATATACTGTAAATAAAGATTTTCATTGTAAATTTGCTGTGTTGTGAATTGCATTACAGGGTGTTATGCTGGCATAAACTGTCTATATATGCTAATAAAAAAACAATTTATGAAACATTTTGCTTTTATGTTTTTAACAGATTTGACATGAAAAAAAAAAAAACATTAACATATCACACCAATTACTAAAAACAGTGTCTCTATATATAATAAAAAAGCAACTAATCGTAGTATTATCCTATGTTAAGTGATGAGGGCAATTAGGCTAAGAAAAAAAGAGGAAAGAGATGTTTTGGCTGGCTAATGTGGATTGTGCTTTATTTGAATAATCTGACTATTAAAAAGTTTAAACTCCCAGTCCTGAATGTGATGTAGGCCTACACAAATATGTAGACAAAATAACAGGAATAATGAACAAATAAGGCAGTACTGACTGGAATAAAAGGGCACCAACCCTCTAAGGGGGCACTATGTTACCTTAGGGGCACACCAAAAAGTCCACCGGCTGCCTTTCCTTGCACGTTATATGTTATTCAAGGATCCTATAGAAGTTGTGGAACACTCTCCCTGTTGGATGATCGCGAAAGTCTGCTTAGGGCATCAATTTGACCAGTGCCAGCCATGACTTAAATTTTATGCTTACAACAATTAGCTAGCTTAGGTCTTGCATCTTGCTACCTACTGACCTTTTCGGGACAGGTTTTACTTTTGTACACACTCACTGAGCAATTTATTAGGAATACTATGGACTTAATAAAGTGTTTGACATGGTCTTCTGCTGTTGTAGCCCATCACCCTCAAGGTTCGACGTGTTGTGCATTCAGAGATGCTATTCTGCTCACTACAATTGTACAGAGGGGTTATCTGAGTTACCCTAGCCTTTCTGTCAGCTCGAACCAGTCTGGCCATTCTCCATTGAACTCTCTCATCAACAAGGTGTTTCCGTCCGCAGAGCTGCTGCTCACTGGATGTTTTTTGTTTTTGGCACAATTCTGAGTAAACTCTAGAGACTCTAGAGAGTTGTGTGTGAAAATCCCAGGAGATCAGCAGTTACAGAAATACTCAAACCAGCCCATCTAGCACCAACAATCATTCCACAGTCGAAAATCTTTGAGATCACATTATTTCCTCATTCTGATTCTGAAACTTAACTGAAACTCCTGACCTATATATGTATGATTTTATATATATTGAGACCTATATATTGGCTGATTAGATAATTGCATGAATAAGTAGGTATACAGGTGTTCTGAATTAAGTGCTCAGTAAGTGTATAAGCAGTATGTGCATGCAGAAGGACCACTTGATGTTTATGTGCTGAGCCACCTGGGGCCCTAGTGGTCAGTTCGCACTGCATGCAACGAGGGCCCTAGTGTTCAGCTGCCAAAAGCATTTGAGTCCCCTGGCAGTCCAAGGCCCCCATCCAGCTCTACATGCAGTTTTGTGCATGTTGTTGTGCTGGTATGTTCAGTCATTGAAATCTGTTAGAACTGCTGCAGTGAGAAAACTGAGTGGCTATCTCTTAAAATTTATCTGAATAAGGGCCTTAGTTACAGTAATAACACTAACTGAAGCCCCCTGGCAGGGTAGACTGTCATTATTGCAAAAATAAAGCAAAATTAAAGGTACAGTAACACGCTTTGAGTATAGTGGATTCAAGAAGCCTAACAAGATCAGGGAAAAAATAAGCATGTTCTGAGAATGTTTTGCAAGTAGCAGCATTTTTAAGTAAAGTCTTTATCATTTTTGTTTAGGTGTGGTGCAATCTTTAATGTTTGAATGCTACTATCCTGAGAATAAACAATCACAGACTCTCACAAATGCTAAAACTAGTTTTATATATTTTGTAAAGAAACACAGAAACCCCAAAGTATCATGAGAAAGTGATACACATCATTTAATACAAAACTGAATAAACTTAAACTACCATGTTACATATATTAAGTACATAAAAGAGAAAGCTACAAATGCATCACTGTCTATACTGCTAAGTAGACAAGACCAAGTACCAAGGCACTTCTGAACACCAAATACAAACATTTTTTTACGTGTTACAGAGATACGAAGCATATAAATCTGACCTCATATAATGTAGACACAATAGGCATGTTTGTATGAGAAAATAATATGTAAGAATTTACATGTCTTATCAAGGAAAGAGGATGGGAGATATTTTAAAGGTGATTAGTAGTGTTGGGTGGGGCAGAGTAGACATGTCTTATATGACTACACTAGAGCATATATATATATATATATATATATATATATATATATATATATATATATATATATATATATATATATATATATTTTTTTTTTTTTTTTTTTTTCATTTTGGTCTGCAGAAAATATTGAGGTCCTATTTGCATTTTTTAAAATAAAGTGCTTTAGATGACAGCAAAACTATACATTCAATACAGCATCCTTGTCATAATGATTGTGTAGAGGGGAATTTAGGGGAAAGTTGAGGTCATAGTAGAGAAACAGGTCAAATACAAATGTTCTAAATCGGAAAAAAGACATATTGGTAAGATAGATTTATGCCTATTTTTTAGCTTTTAAAAGTTCAAGGCAATTTTTAAAAGGCTTTTTTTTAAGTCTGTCTTTCTTTTATACAGTACAAACATATTATTTATATTTCATGTCAGTACACAAAGCTGAATGAAAGGGTTCTATATTGCTTATGTCACTGTAAAGATATTTAAGTTATTTGATATTTAGCTAACACTTTACAGTATGGTTCCATTCATTAACATTTGTTAATTCATTATGTATCATGAACTAACATTGAACAATATATATATATATATATATATATATATATATATATATATATATATATATATATATATATACAGTATATATACATAATAAAATTACAATTGTTCACTGTTGGTTCATGTTATTTAATTAACATGAACAAATGTTTAAATATACAACTTTTGATTTAAATTTTTTTTACTATATGTTCAAATTAACATTAACTAAGATTAATAAATGCTGTAGAAGTACTTTTCACTGTTAGTTCATGTTAACTAATGTTAACAAATGGAAACTTAGTGTGAATATTTATAATATACTGTATGGGGACCACAGCTAAATTTGCACCATTGAAACATCTTTTGTCCACAATTTTACCACAAAGGGATAGTTCACCAAAAAATGAAACTTTTGCCATAACGTACTCACCCCATCATGTTGTTTTAAACCTGTATGACTTTCTTTCTTCCATGTAACACAAAAGGAGATGTTAAGCAGAATGTTAACCTCAGTCACCATTTATTTCATTACAACTTTTTTCCATACAACAAAAGTGAATGGCGACTGAGGCTAACATTTAGCCAAATATGTCAATTTGTGTTCCATGAAAGAAAGATAAAACACATTGGAATAACATGAAAGTGAGTAAATAGTGACAGAATTTCCATTTTTGTGTGAACTATCCCTTAAAGAACACTAAGCATGTGAAGAAACATGACAATGTTAAGCATCTGAAACAGCATAGAAAGACTACAGTAAAAGTGGTATGTCCAAACACATTTTAAACAAATAACAATCAGATTTTTAATATATATATTAAAATATTACACAGAGGAAAATATACAAAGAAATCTAAATAGAGGCTGATAATACATGCATAGAAGAAAACAGCATAGAGAAAATATAATGTACATAGACAAAGAGGGAAGGTGAAAGCACAGGGTGGATGGATTGCTGCAGAAGCTCTTGATTTACGTGGTCTGGTCCAGGGCTCTCAGGAGGTCACAGCCCTGCAACAGATAAAGGTTTCCCTGTAGAGGCACATTGACCTCGCAGTCATATCGTGTAAGCTCTGGCAGACAGAACGAGTCAAAGGATGGGCCCAGCAATTGACTTATCATCCCTGACAAAAGCATAAGAGATCAGTAACTCAAATGTTACACAGGTAAAAGTCTAAAGAACAATAATACTCCTGATCTTTAACTCATGTATGATATTGAAAAATGGCAAATTTGACATTGGGGGCCCTATTTTAAGAGCAGTAGTGCTAAGCACAGCGCTATGCCATAAGTCATACATGCAAAGTCAGTGGGCATGGCCATAAAGTTTTGGTATTTTCACGTAAGCATGCATGCATGCTAAGTCTAGGCGCAAGTGAGTTTGGCGAAACGCGTTTATGGGCTGGGTCAAGTGCAATTTAATTCTGAGGTTCTTCTCCAGCACCATCTGCATTCTGTTATATAGTCCATTCCCTGTTAAACACCAGCGATATAAACAAAGACAGCAGATTCATAAGAAGTTGGTAGTGTACATGGACTGTATGCAATGAATAAGAAAAATAGTGCACACTTTTGTACATTAACAAATTGTCCTTGAATGTCATGGATGTTTCTATAACAGTGACATTCCTTTTATACACATTGGAAAATGTGGTTCTTGTCAGAATCTGGATTTAAGCTCCGTTAAATTATAGAGAATGTAAGTATTATTAATCATTTTCATCTACTGACACACAATTACTGGCTAGTTTTAACAGTGACTATATCAGCACACACTTCACTTCGATTTTGTTGGTGGAATCTCCAAACTGTAAATACGGTTTAGACTTTGTGCTGAAAACAGACATCCCTTTAAAACGTCTTAGCACAATGACCTATTTATCATGAAAATAGCAATCTGCGCTTTGCGGCAATTTATTTACATACAATACACCCTCAGTTTGCACACACACATCCACAGTTAGGGCAAAAACTCCCACCCACACCTATTTGAACTTTGCGCTGGCACGAAAATTACGCTTAGAATTAGCGCTCTCACAAAAATTGGATAAGATGTTGCGCACGGACGTAGCGTGTAGCGAAAATACAATCCTGGGTGTCATTCACTCATTTTCATTTTCAAAAGAACAAATGAATTTTAAAGTGTTGATAAGGTTCCAATTTAACATTGTAACTAGATGACATAACATAACAAAAGCACTGAAAATACTAGTGTGAGAGATGAGCAAAAGGTTTCAGCTGATGTTTTGGTTTCTGCCGTGAGGGCTGGAAACTCACCTGTGTGTTTGGGTGAAGGCAACACGTGGTATCGTCTGTTATTAGAAGGGCAGAATGAGTCTGCAAAATGCTGCTTCAGATCATCTGAGCTCCCTTTGATAGACTGACTGCAGCCGTGAGGAGCCACCACTCCACTTTGCATGCATGGAAATTTATCTATGGCAAAGAAACAAAGGAGATTGTAAATTTGAGTAAATAAAAACAAGAAGAGCCAGGGAGTTCTAACTTTAAGAGAGAGAACCTGCTTACACTTGGTATTAAAATCCATCTCAACTGATCCGATCACAAGTTGTCAGCCAAGACACATCACTGTTTATGTTGGACGGATCAAGATGGTTTAGCATTTAGACTACAAATGCAACGTGGTCCCATCCTTTTTGACCACCTAAGAATGTGGTTTGTATACCAGGTGTAAGTGGGGTCAGAGAGAGTTGACATATACTGTATGCACCTGTGAGCACATTGGTACTCAGAGACTTCCTGGCACAGAAGGCACAGCTGTCAATGGTCACTGTCTTCATCTTTTTCTGTGTGACATCAGCAGACTCATTGTGAGGAACCACCTCCTGCTGAATACATGTCACTTTAATACACTCTATGATATTTACTCTTTTCCACTGGACCATGTTTGAGATGAGTCATAAGATTTTACCTTATGAATATGAGAGAAAGAGCATGATGAGCTGAACTCTGACTGTCTCTTCCGTTTAAAGCTGTGGGCAAGAGCTGTCTGCCCCAGATTCATGCTTTTCTGCACAGGGGCAAAGTTCTCAAAGAACCTGAAAAATGTAGCATAAATTAGATCCTTGAATGAACATAATGATCCTTGCTACAGTGCCAGCAAGGCAGCACACTACTGATAGTCCTCAAACATTCTGCTAATTAAACTCCTGCAATTAATTAAGCCCGAACCACTGACCGTACACACTTTGTTTTATAGATAATTTCAGCCTTAGATGTGCTATATAAATTCAAAATGTAACCGACAGCGATGATGCCAGTGTGATACATGCAATTGCGATTAGTCTATTTGCATAGTGAATTCTGATTGGTCTTGTCTTTCTTATATATCTTTATCCATTTCTAGCATATATTTATCCATTTATAGCTGTGTTTACACTGCAAATATGTTGTCATCATATGTGCTTATTCTCAAGCACAGCTGATAAAAAACAAGACGGCTCTGATGCAGCATTTCATTACAAAGACCCAAAGCCTCATATCCAAGCTGACCTTAAATTCTTAAAACTATTCTTTTGCTGCCTTGCAAACACTGGTATTTCCTTCTGTAAATGTAAATTGACTTAATTAATGATGCTAATGTATTGCAAAATAAAGCATGTGTGTTTACATAAGGGGATGATGAACTCTAATTACCTTTGCTGTTGCAGCACAGAAGTGAAATTACATGTTTGTTGTGGATCTGCTTTGCTCTGTTCATCCATGTGTCCAATCTCTGTATGTTTATACTGTAAGGGTGGGTCAGGGGACCACTGAAGACTCTGTCTACCCCCCTCAAAGGAGAACGGGGCGCTGGGTGCAGTTTGGTATGGTTGCATGTGAACCGTGTTTGGACATGTGTTGCGACTGCCCTTGTTGTCAGAGGGGAAGGAGCCCAGGGGCTGGAAGAGGTCAGCTACACTGCTGAAGCTGTGCTGGAGGGCTGTGTTCAGGCCTGGACCTGTGTCAGGCATCGACTCATCCTGACAGATTGGGTTCAGCTGGAAGTCCTCACCATCCATGGGAATGTAGGGAGCAAGAGTCTCCAGGTCAAGATCACTCAGGTCCACCTACACACAGCCAGATAGAGAGTGGCATGTACAGATTTAGCTTGGGAGTTCATGCATCTTTGCCTCAATTGTCCCTTTTTAAATTACCTTTATGGTATTCCTGCATGTCTGGATAGTTTTAAATGGAATTTTACAGATTTTTATCAAAAATATGTTCATGGGCAATTATACAGTAGTAGTAACAACTTTTTTCCATTTTAAAATCTTACATTTTGAAACGTACATGCTGTGGATTAAACTGTGTCAGCCCTCATTCTCAAATGAATATTTATAACATCAATGAGAACACCTACATTTGCTCTCAGGAATTTAAATGAGTGCTCTCAGTCGATTAAAATATTTAATCGTGATTAATCGCATATATTGAAAGTGCTGAAAATGTACTATATGTATATGTATATGCTTCTTTTCTTGTTAAAATGCATTTATTTCCTTCTAAGGAAAGAAATCAGAGCAGTATGTAACAATAATTCTTTGTTAACATTTTCTGCATATGAAGATAGAAATGTACTAAAATACCACCATTTCAAGTAACATTAAATGTTTCCTGAAGTCTAAGTAAGAGGTTGACTAATTGAAAGAACAAGTCCCCATAGGTTGCGTATTCATTGCAATGGGCATTAAATCCCTTAAACCCTCACCCTCCACTTGGCAATCAACTTGCCGTCCACTGTCCAAAGTTTGAATTCCACATAAAGCGCTGCAGACAATGGCTATGTTTGGAATGTCAAGCTACCCAAACTACTCTACTGCATCTGTCATGACATTCCGAACATGGCCAATGTCATGTTCTGCTTTTAGGAGAAGGAAATAGCTCCAGGCAGAGCTCCAAAAAGGGCGGGAGCTCCAATCTGCCAGCAAAGATAAAGGGAGATAAATGCTTGCTCCCCTTTTTGAATTGGTGCAACCCCCTTATGAAGAAGCTACGCCCTCTATTGGAGATTGTGCCCCCATTTGGAGATCTCCAGCCTGCAGCTATACCAACTTGGCTTTTAACGCTGGCACTGCCCATGTAATGATACTTCAATTTTTCGGTAATCATTAGGCGATGCTTCGAAACTGGTTCAAAGCCAAGAACTACAACATGCTAGCTGGCCTCAGCGGTCCCTTATCTGTGCCATGTATCTAGTTTTAAGACTTGACATGCTTCTGTGGTAATTAAAGTCCACTTTACAAAGGCTGCAAATTACTTTTTGTCATAAGTCCCGTCCGTGTTTTATTTATTTATTTATTTATTTATTTTGTAAGAGGTCCTTTCTCCATCACTTGATCATTGACATGAAATTGCTGTGTGTGTTTGTTTTGTTTATGGGGTGTTCATCAGTTTAATGTCCCCGGACACATCACAAAGGTTCCAGCCTATTTCATCCAGTGTTTAAAACTACCACAGAGCTAAATGAAATGTCAGTATCTAATGCCAAAATTGGTAAATGTATTAAAGAAAAAATAATGTGTTAAAAATTAATTGCAGGCATTAACATGTTCATTTTGACAGCTCTAAATTAAATGTCAATAATCTTTTTTAATATGTCATCTTGGACTTACACTGACACCTAGGGGCATGGATGCAGTATCATTCCAATGCAATAGTTTTCAGTTATTCATGCCATTGTAGAAATTCTCTATTAACAGTCAGCCATGATTAATTTAATCCCTGAGTGAAAGTATCTAATAACAGGACTGAGATTAAGCAAGTAGTAATCAGCTGGTCATGTGATTCTAACATGGCAGCCCCCATCAGGGGACCCTCTCCATGTTGAATAATACAGTTTTTATTAAGTTACTGATTTGAGTCTTCATCTCATGTGAGTGGTCATGATTTTATACATATGTTTCAAAATTACAATGAATTTCCTCTAGAAGTATAACTTTTTAAATGAGTAAAAAATTAATGAGTGCACCTTTAATTCATTCGTTTACATATGGATTCAGCTAATAGAAAAGATGACTAAAGAGTTCATGGTACCACTGAGAGTATGTTTTAAAAGCATCAGGAACAGCTTTGTTTACTTACACTAATGTTATCAGTTGTTATCACTATCAAATGAGGTTTCTCTCTTTTTAATGAAAGTTTCTAGTTTTCATCATGTTACTGTATATTTTACTTTTTTTTTCTTTTTTTTTTTTAATGCTTTGCTATGTCACACTTCATTCTAGCCCAATTTTCATTTTACAATTTTATGAGCACATTTCACTGAAAATCCCACTGTTCATGGAAATTTCCAATTTATTCCAATGAGACTTTTTGTAAAGCTTATCAAAGGGCCTATTAGAGTATCAAGGAAGAATTAGAATATCACATTCAAAATAAAACAAAACACTTTCATGTGAAATGCTTGTGCCACACTGACCTGGGAGTCTGTGGGATTAGTTGCCAAAGTTTCTGGGGCAAATATCTTTTTTGTCCGCTCTACCTTCAGTTCACACTCCCCACTGCCACAGTAATCTGCTGGACTGCTAGGCTGTAAACATTAACATCAAAACACATTAAACCATAAAACATATAATAATAATGTATTTACTGCCATAACTGTTCTGATCTCAATAGGAAATGAGAAACCAAAGATAGAGAGGGAACATACTGTAGAGCAACTACTGCAGCTGCTTAAGCAGGGCGTGGCACAGGGCGTGGCACAGGGCGTGGCTTTGGCTGGAGCTGGCACCTGGGGAATGGTGTAGGTGGATGACAGGTTGCTATCAGGATTACTACCAGGCACTGTGTCCACAACCCATGGCTGGCTGACCACAGGCAGCTTAGTAGACTTGAAGAAAGCCGACTCTTTAAATGGTGGCCTTTCTGCAAATGCACAATACACAGTAAAACAAGTCAAACAATGCCTCTAACATAACAGTTCAACACTTGGACCAAAAATAGCTGAAACAGGATTCTGAATTCATAGAATTACTACTTAAAAAACCTAGGAAGATCAACTATTAGTGGATAAATGAGTGGGTCAGACACACCTTAAGCATCACAATGCACAAAAAAATAGTCCTCATTAAGATAGGGCTACAAGAGAGATTGAGAGACATTTCCCTTGGGTGAGAGTTACATAAGTAAAGAAGGGTGTTAATAACAACCTCATGCATCACCAAAAGCAATTTTAGAACTGCTGAAAGCATATATGAGTGTAGATTTCCATCCCATGCAGTGTTTTTAGGAGAGAAGACATGCATTTTGATGAAAAGAGAAATTAGTATACCCATTATACCCCTGTTGTGAAACACACAAACACTGCCGAATGCCATCAGTAAACTTTCAAGTGTGTTGCGATGTCTGCAAACTAGAAAACACAAATAATGCTGAAATATTTATTTTTATTGTTAAAAAACACATTAAAAAATAACTCATTTATTTAAACAGTACAAAATGGTTTATGCTAAAGCAAATGCTAAGCCATAAGATGCTAATTTGCTGTGGAGCAGAGAGATTCAATTTCCCTCTTAAGTTGTCACATACTGCGTTCCCTGCAGCAAAGCAAAGCTACAGCATCACTGAGCTATAGTACAAAACAACATCAGGTCTACCATACAGTCTACCACAACATCAAAGCTTATGACCTGGGCAGTATGTGTGTGTGTGTGATTGGTTGTGATTTGAGGTAGTGTAAAGAGAAACACAAGAATGACCAGGAGTTCATGCATGCATAATGGGAGAGGTCTTGTAACTGGGGGTTGAGGATGTGAAGAGGGTGAAGGTGTTGTAGGAGGAATGGTTGAAGTAATGGCGGGTGGCGCTCTGACCAAAGTCCAGGGCAATGATGGCATCTCCTGGCATGGGTGCTAACTGGGCTAACTCCTCAGGCTCTTCCTTGAAATGAGTGAACAGATCGGAGGCCGCTTTACCCTGGGAGAACAGTTGCTGCATGTGGTAGGGCTTGAGCAGAGCCTCCGTCTGATCCAGGGAGAAGATCACTGACTGCTCCTCAACAGAACTGAAATGCAATGACAATATCAAAACAATGTTATATTTGCATTTCCAGAAGGTAATAGCAGTGCTTGCAAAACAGCAAAAGAAGTGTTCAAGTTTTAGGTAAGTGTAAAGGGATAGTTCACCCAAAATTCAATACAGTGACTGAGCAGTGTAAGGGGCTGCTCAGACTGAAAATGTGCATGTGCAAAAAAAGTTATATGCAGAAACAAATAGAACAAAATGCAGGTGTCTTGAGATGCATTTTTTTAAAGTTCTTTTAACTTTATATGGCGTCTGACGCTGAAAAACCAGCAAGATGCGACCCAATGGTCAAAGAAGTCCTTCTAGCACGTTTACATAGAGAAACAATTGAAAAACAGCACAGACACAAAACGCGTTCAGTGTTAACAGCCCCTAAAGGTGGCTATAAATGGTTAAATACAAACAAGACCAATTACAAGTTTACACAAAACCCCAAAACAAAATACTTAATACTTAGACTGAAATTATCTACAAAGTTTTTAATTTGAAAGTTTAAATGGAATCTGTACATTTAACGGTACATGCTGAGTTTAGTTGCATACGTTAAATACTTAAAGTTAGGGGTTTAGATGAACCCATAAACAGAATGTCTGTGGATATCAACTGAGTGCTGCCTTGCAAGCATAATTACAACAGCATAAAATGCGACAGGTATCTGAGAGTGTCTCGTTTGCATACCTCAGGACGTAGTTGATGCAGATGATGCACTGTGGTTGGGAGGTGCGATTGTTGTAGATGACGGTTGCCTGGGTCTCCACCCAAACGTAGCCCCCTTGCTTGGCTAACATTCTGTACTGGCCACTCACCACTTGACCTTTGTTACAAACTGCAGAACAAAAGAGAAAGGAGGGAAACGTTTTTAATTGTTCTCTCGAAAGAACTAAACACAATTTTTTATGTCTTTTCAACCTCTACTTTCAGGGTCACAGGCCATGACATTTTATCGGATTGCACTAATTACTCTATTAGTGTTTCTCAGAATAAGGGTCTGCAATTAAACAGCATGTTCCAATTACAATTTTCTGAATGGTTACATTTGGAAAAAGCATAATCTGCTTAATCCTAATATTTTCTAAGACACATAGCTCGATTACTTAAAACCATTGAAGTGAAGCAGTTCTTCAAATTAAAGGATCTGGAACAGGCATTGATCACTGTAAGAGGACATAGTGAAGAAGACCAGAGCACTGATCTGGACAAAAGACATCAGAGGAACCAGATCAGAGGTGTTGCACACTTCAAAGGCTTGTTAGCAGCTAATGCACTGGCTAATCATCCCGAATCAGCAAATCTGAGAGCTTTGGGTCACTACAGATGAATTCAGAGGACATATAATGGGATTCAGGCCACTCATGTCATGTGGCAACTCCAATAAAGTCAGTTTCCTCTGAGTATACTAAACATCATATTGAAAACAAGATTTGACAAGAGCCTTAGTAGGATCATCTTGTGCTTTAGGATGAAACTGGCCAAGTCCATTGCTATATGTGAGGGAACTAAACTCATTGTAACTGTACAATGGCTGTAAAGAGAATCCAGTTTGAATTTTATGTAGGATGGGTCATAAACTGTGGACAGATTTAGTGTATGCACAGGCTTGATTTCACATAGCATGGGATAATGCATCGGAAATACAATTCAAAGGTGCACTCAGTAATTTGTTGTTTATTTTGCGCTGGGCGATATGGCTGTTATCTTGGACTTACACTGACACCTTGTGGCATGGATGCAGCATCATGCAACCACAATAGTCTTCCGTTAGGCAGACGTTATATGCACTAAGTGCAAATAGCGATAGATGCTATTTAGACTAAGTGAAAATAGCGATATACAGTGCGTATGCTATTTACACTAAGTGTGTAAAACACCCTGGTGCAAATAGTGACAGATACTATTTGCACCCCTACTAACAGATCAAACATTTCTCTCAACTCCCAACCTTCACCGTGACCAAATCACTGCGAGGAGATCAACCATTACAGTATATTCATTAGGGGCCAAGCACTGAAGGTGCGAAGCCACTACTGTGTCCTGATAAGTGTTCTTATTATTAATATTATTCCGCTGAAAGTCTATGGCAGCCCATAGAACCGTACATAGGAATGTTCTGGAATTTGATAGAGGACGCTCTCAAATGATACTGACCCAAATTTGGGGTATGTCACTCAAACCCTCTAGTGCCACCAACAGTTCAAAGTTTCACTTATGTTTCATCCTATAACTTTTGAATTGTAAGTCCTAGAAACAAAATAATTTTTTCCTCTGATTCCTTAGGTCATTACACGTCTACAAAGGTTGCATCTTTTTTGAACTCCACCCACTAGATTTTCCGCCATTCTTTACTTTTTCTAACTCCTCGTAGACCGTATGTCCGATTTGCTTGATATTTTGCACATATCATCTAGATACACCCATGCCAAAAAGTTATGAGATTCATTCTGAACCAAACAGTTCTCATATAACGCTTCAACGAATTCGACCGCAAGCACGCCAAAATGGATGTGAGGCTCTATCTATGCAATGCTTCAGCACATTAACATGAAACTTGGTATATATAATCACAACAATTAACTATTCATTTGGCCTTTTGTCATGAGACAATTTTGTCGTTAACTTCCATGGGTCATGCAAAGTATGTTGATACCAGATCTGGTCGGCCTTACTTCCTTTCAACCATTTTGAATTTAATTGAAAACCAACTTTTTTAAACTGCTCTTTTAATGGCAAGATGCCAGTAAGGATCTGAGGCTGTATCTCTAGAACGCTTAAGTTTATTGACATGCAAATTTATATATGGAACCCTCACACTACCATACCAATTTGGTGAGAGTACAACCTATTGGTCAAAAGTTATAAGCATTTGTATAACATTATAAGTAATAAAACAAATGTCTTTTTTCACCACTCTGCTTAAAATCATCACTGTAATTCTATATTCAATCTAAATGTTTGTCATTGGTGTGCTTGCCCCATAACTGCTGCTTGCAGCCATATTTTTTATTTATTATTATACAGTAAGTAGTATTAAAGATAATATTACGAGTGGAAATGGAAAACCAGATGCAAAAAAGTGGGACAAAAGGCAGAATCGAAACCTGGGCGTCCGCACAATAAAGTCCCATCCACACCGTCGTTACACACCACGCCACTGCAGCAACACTAGAAGCACAGTTCTTTAATTTTTCTCTTTCCACCAGACTATAGAGCGCAACAGTGCCCATTCAATTTTTCAGCCGTCTGGGTTTCGGAAGTATTCTCCCCATTCATTTCTTCCACAGACTTTTAATAAAATCCTTCATAAAAGAGTTGTAAGCCATGGTCCATACCAACCATTTCAGAGGCGAATCACAACATAACAAAATTTGTTTTGAGGCAAAAACATATTTGAAAATCAGACATAAAGACAAAGGTACAAGGCTGTGTACTTACCATCTTTCATCAGGACACAGACTACAATCCCATGAAGCATTGCGAATGATGTCATTGAATAAAAAATGATGGGGATATATTAAACTACTGATTTTAGGTTGTTGATTATAAGTCAAGAAACAATATATTTTCAGTTTATTGCAAAATATTCCAATATGTACAAATACATAAGTAGTTTAAAGGAAAAGAGACACGACTCGATTACATCATTCACAGTGAGTCATGGGAGTGCGCGGTCGCTCCGAGGCATGTTTCGAGGGTTTTCTGATTGGTGGATCTTTCTCTGCTGTAACATGGGTAATGTAGTTGTTTACCATTAATTCTGCTATCAAACACTATTTTTAAACAATGAAGTTGAAATAATGCAGACGGATGGCTTCAACGGAAGCATACACCATCAATGAACAACCCTGTAGCTTATGGTAGGTCTGTCTTTAAAGGTTTATAAGTTATCATTGAAAATCAATTCATCTATAGGATAAATTAATGGGAATTTTACTTCCGGAACCAGACTGTTGCACTCTATTGGAGTGCAAAGAGCCATGCTGAGTGGCAGGTGCTATTTACACCTAATGCAAATGATCACTCTTTTACTTTATTATGTTAACTTATTCGGTGTGTGAAAGTGTCAATCAATTTGGGGGTTACTGTGATAAATCAAGCAGTATTTGGCTGGTCGCCAGCCAACATGGCAGCCCCCATGAGACAGTTCAGCTCCATGTAAAATAAATCAGCTTTTATTAGGCCAATAATACAACTAAAGTGTTCATTTCATGTGTGTATACATGATTTTCAATATATATTTCAAAAGTAATAATAATTGTTTTGTGGTAAAACTTTTTTTTTTAATTAGGACAAAATGATTTACCTTCAAAGAACATTTTCCAAATGGTCTTTGTAAGGTTAGGACTACATGCTAGTTTTAGATTTTTAAAGGCAAATTGGCCATGGCAGAGTCTGCGGCAACTTTTAAGCAAATAAATAATGTAATGCAACAACTATTGAGTTTATAAATATCCCTCAACAATTCCTGGAGCACAGCGGGACATCTGTTTCCCTCAGTCATCAAGCCCATGGGAACCGCCTCAGGTCTAGAGGGTTTAAACTCAAGTCTGAGTAGTTTACCCATTGCCAGAGATGAGAGGCATGGGTTTGTTCCAGGCCGTGGGTCATTTCAGGACAGAGTCAAGATTGTTATAGAGATATGTAAATTAGCCAAAACGGCCAATGAGCTTGGCGTAATCACGCACAATGAGGTACTGCTGGTTTTTGGTGTGTTTGTTCCAAAACATAGAGGTATGTGTTTTTGAAGGACAGAGCAAAAGCAAGAAACTGACCCTGACTGACTTATGTGTCTGTTTTGGGGTGTTTCTTCAACTTGGGGCACTTCTGGACATGTGGACTTTCTGAAAATGAACTCCCTTAAAACACACTTTTCACAATCTCGCCACTTTACTTAATTTGTCTACAAACCATGTCCAATAGTGCCTTTAGAAAAAATCTAAAGTTCTGGCAAACTTGCCGCAAATTCGCTACTCATTATTTTCACATTGCAAATGAGCTTGCTATTTACCACACATGTTTGCCAGAAGTTTGCAGCTCTTCACTGGAAGTGGTGAACCTGCAGTAAACCTTTAGCTAAATTAAGAGTTTGCCGCAAAGCTAATTTGCATGTGAAAATTAATGAGTGGTGAATTTGCGGCAAGTTTGCGGCAACTCTAGGATTTTTTGTAAGGGTGGACATCCATACATGCATCACAGGAGAATTCTGACATTTTTTAGATGTAATTTTTTTCAGAGTCATGAACATTTCCAGCATTTTGTATTGTGTTTAAAAGCATTATGCGATGATAATTACATTTTAAACATTTATGGAATAAAATAGCTGACACCTTTTCTCGCTAAGACTAATGCATTTTATGTACCCTAAATACACACAATTCAATAATATTTTACAGACTCACATTGCATGATTTGACAAAATTACAGCTTGATTGGAAATGACGCACAATAAAAAATATTCTGTTCACAAGTGATATCTTTGTTTTCTTCACACATCATAAGTCTCATATAGTTTAAGAATGCTCACTGACACTGCAGTCTCCTTGGTAACCAAGTACACTATTAAAGAAAACTTTATTAGGAACAAAATAGTTGTTTCTGATGGAAATGAGGGAACAAGATTGAATATCTTAAAATATTACAATATTTCAGATTTTATGTATGACTGTCTTCAAATCAACCCCTGGGACATAAAAGTACCCAAAGTTGAAGAAACACTCTTGAATGTTATAATGTTTTTTTGCTTATTGAATGTAGGCAGGTACTCACGATTTTGGTGGCTCTTTGTCATACTCTCAGAATCTAGAGCATGGGAGAACTCATACACAGAACGCCCCAGAAGTTCCTCTGGTCTATATCCAATCAGACTGCTGACTCTGTAACACAAGATGAATAAAACTAATGAACAAAAATTCTAAAAAAAGGAACAGTCAAATAATGTGTGTTATGTAAACTACTGGGGACATTATATGGGATTAAAAGCTGTCTTTAAGACAGGTGTAATTAAATTAAGTGACTCTGAAGCTGATGTCAAGAATTAATTAACCATGTCTCTCAATTACATCTGGTGAAAACAACTCTTTCCTTAGCTTAGTGAGAACTAATGATAACAAGCAGAGCCCTTGTTTACTGGAGCTCTATATTATTCTTACACAAGAAAGTTTTATTTGTTCTGTTTTTATGGTTATTTTTAAAGGGAAAGTTCATTCAAAAATGAAAATTCTCTCATCATTTACTCACTTCCATGCCATCCCTGATGTAAATATAACATTTCTTTTGCTGAACACAAACAAAGGATTTTAGAAGAATATCTCAGCTCTGTAGGTCCTTTCAATGCAAGTGAATGGTGGTCAGAACATTGAAGCTCCAGATATCACAAAAAGGCAGCATAAAAGTAATCCATAAGACCCCAGCGAATAAATATATGTCTTCTGAAGCGAAGCAATCACTTTGGGTGAGAAACAGTTTAATATTTAAATCCTTTTTTACTTTAAATCTCCACTTGAACTTTCAGAATGTAAAAGTGAAAGTGGAGATTTACAGTAAAAATGACTTAAATTGATCTGTTTCTCACCACACCTATTATATCACTTCTGAAAACATATATTTAAACACTGGTGTTGTTTGGATTATTTTAATGCTGCCTTTATGTGATTTTTGAGCTTCAAAGTTCTGGTCACTATTCATTTGTGGATTTATTGGACCTATAGAGCTGAAATATTCTTCTAAAAATCTTTGTATGTGTTCTTTAGAAGAAAGAAACTCATACACATCTGAGGTGGCAAGAGGGTGAGTAAATGATGAGAGAATTTTCATTTTTGGGTGAACCCTTTTAAAGTCTGTTTTCCAACTTGCTGAATTGAAAGGCAGAGAGTTGCTCTCATGTATCAACACACTGAATCTGAAAGACGCACCACGTCCTCTTCTGTGTTTGAAGTGTTTTAGTATTGTAGCGGGCGTAAGATTAAAGGCAGACAGGACATGTGGGCCTGGCCTATTAATCACAACACCATTTGTTGTGATGATCAATATCATCACCATGGTAATTTTTTTGTGGTGTCGAGTACACCATACAAACCCATGCTATTGTTTTATGCACATCAAAATACCCTGCTGGAAAATCCAGCTTAAGCTGGTTTCTAGCTGTTCCAAGCAGATAATTAACTGGTAAAAGCTGATTGACCATTGTGGGCAAGCAAAAATAAAGAAATAAAATAAAAATAAAACAGCTACCAGCTGGTCTTACCACGTTAAGGCAGTCAAGCAGTTTTTTTGGAATATGGTAGCTGCTCAACCAGCTAATGACCAGCTTGGACCAGCTCATCTCCTGTCCCATTATAGAAAGACTTTTAATGAGCTCCGTGTGGTCAATAATGAGTCCTATTACAATGTAGCATGCAAACATCCTGAAACCAATTCGACCTGCTTATATAGCACACCGCTTACAGCAGTGACCTGCTTACACTAGACAGGCCATGGGTCACCAGTCACTCAAAGTTGCAAGAAGTCCCATATCTTCAGGGGGCAAACTAACTCCCCTGGCTTGTTATGGAAGTTATGTAAGAGCAATGGCAGTCAATTAGGAGCTTTCAAGCAATGTACCTGATCTAAAGAGAAAAGCTCATTATCCCTCTCCCTTACAACACACACTGATAAAAAATACAGGCAGTAGCACAACAGGATTATGATAAGAGTTTCAAATAATGAACTTTGAAACACGCACTTATCAACTTACAAATGCTGTTTACCAGTATAATGCACACACATAAGTACAAAATTGAAAAAAACAAATTGTATAACAGTCACATGAATATACGGTGGCCCCAAATAGTATTCGGACACTTGTTAGTAATGCCGTACTTAAAGTTTTTAAATATTTCTTATTAACTGAAATTCATAAATTTTTTAAGTGTGGCTTAAGTGTCCAAATACTTTTTGGAGCCACTGTACATGCACATATAGAGTATTCACATATACTTCAATTAGTCAACACTCCCTTGCCTCTCATCGCAGTAGATAAACTTCATATCCATACTGTGCCTGCTCATGAACGTCTTGCTGTCGAGGGGTGTGTCCACGCTAGAGGGATGTGGGATCGGTGCACACAGCATGGTGACGCAAGTGAGGGGTGGCTCCGAAAATCCACATAGGACTTGAGGGGGGCGGCTGGTGCACACTTGCAGATGCCCCGTGCAGTGCAGCACCTGACAGACAGGGCGGCGACACCATATATTACTCGATTGCATTGTGCACTTTCTTGTTGCATGTATTTGTATGTGTGGGTATGTGTTCTCACCTTCCAACTGGCCGATTTGAGATTGACAGCGCGACCTCTGTTGGTGACCGTACACTTCATCCTCATAAAGAAATCTCTGCCAGTGCTCATATCTTTACCTCTTTTTCCATATACAGGTCCTGCCAATCAAACATCTCATAAGTCATATGCTTAAAATTCAAGTCATTATTGTATACTATTGACCATAAGGCTTTGTCCATAAGACTTTGGCCTTTGGTTTGTTAGTCGGTTGTGGAGGCAAGGTGCAAAGTGCAACTGAATCTGAATCAGTCTGTCGAAACCTTAACTACAGTATATCGAGCTCTCTGTGCTATTACACAGGGATTATCTCCAATTGACCAATGAAATCCCAAGTAAATTACATCACTCGCTCAAGTGCTTCCAGTATGAACAAGTCAGGTGACAGTGCAGGTAAAAAGAGAAAGGGAGAAACAGACATGCACAGAGAGACAGATAAAAAGCTCTCGGGACGGTACAGCAACAGAAATGGTAACTTACAAAGTTACGTTGCCACAAAATAATCAGAGTTAACATTAAATTCACACCAAATTTGTTGCGAATATACATGAATGTATACATTATTCACAAACAAATTTTCACTCCAAAACTATTAAACATGAGCCCAATGCTGAATTTTAGTCATTGTTTGGAAAAAAAAAAATGTCAATACCTGAATTAATTATTTGCCATCCTTAGTAAAAATGTAATCTATTCTCTGAATAAATGAATCATTGCAGTGGGATAGTTTGGCTTATCCTAAGTCTGTTGCAGCTAAACGACATGAAAGTACAAATTATTCATAAAAAATCACCAAAACTAATCTAACCATGTCTGATGCTGAATTTTTGTTATTGTCTGAATAAAAGTTGAATACTTGAATGAACAAAAATCAACCTAAAGCAGAGTGAAGGAGTTTATAGAGATGCCACCACTCACCATTCACTTTCATTTTATGGAAAACAGATGACTGGACTGAGGGATAAATAAAGAGGTCTTGTTCTCAGAGGAACCTCCTCAAAATTGTACAAAATGTAACATCAAGTACATGAAGATAATTACATCTCCATGGCAAACTACATCCAGAGATAAAGAAAATTCTGTCATTATGGTTTGGAAGGTAACACGTCCAAATTCAAACTGTAACAAAAAGTTCTGAGTTGACCCTCACCTGATTTGACACTGAGATTCTCTCGAATTTCTTCATGATCGCAGGGGTGTGTGAAGTCAAAGATGCTGTGGCCTGTCAGTTCCACCTAATAACAATTTGGTAGGGAAGTAAAAGCTTAGATGAACTTTTACATGCTTTGTTATGACCTTTGAGTTTTTTAGAAATAATGAGATAAATAAGGTGAGACTCACCTGTGTCAGGCCCATAAATTTACTGATGTTTTCCGAAAGGAATATCATGTCTCCATCTGATGTTACTACAGCGACAAAGCCTCCCAGAGACTTTAGATATAAACTGTCCATCTGGCTGTCATTCTGCGACTGAGTTTGTCGGACTGTGTGGCCTAGAATAAAAAAAATGTATAAAAGACAATTAAAGTGTGTGTATTGTCATTTTTATATTTTACCCTGGCAAATAAGAAAAAGACTGGTCATGTCCTTTGGTCCACACCTTCTCAAGAGACCTTCTCAATCATGAGACACATTCACAATAGTCCTTTCACATTTCCAGGTTTAGAAAGTGGTAGTAAACCATGGTGAATGGGAGACCACAGCAACTATAATTTTTGTGTTCTCATTTGCTCCAAGAGCAAAAGAAAAATCCACTATTACATGCCCACAGCTTTCCAAAAGAGAAACAATTAGGTAGCAATAGATTAGGACAGTCAGAGGAGAGAAAGATTTGAAATTTCAATTTCAATTAATGGCATGGTAATATAGCACAAAGAATAATGCTATAAAGTTACACTAAATAATTAAAAAAAAATGTATATAAAAAAGTTTGCTAGATTTACGCTGCTAAATAAGGCCGAAAATCATCAAAGTCTGTGAAAAGGGTCCATAATACACAAACTCAGATTCATATTCTTTTCTTATTTATAAAACAAAAACAATCACAAAGAAAGTAAACAGCTGAGTTTCAGATAAACAGGATTAAAGTTTTTAGGTCGTACCAAATCACATATCAAAAACAAATCACGTCTCCTCATCTGATCAGCAAAGAGAGGATGTTTAAGGTAGACAATGGCACTGAAAAACCTCAACATTTAATAATAATTAAATCAGGCTCCATGCTGTGAGGTTCAGGCCTGCTTCCCTGCAGATAAGGGCCCCCTCCCCTGCTCATTTAGGGCGGACAATGAGAGCCCAAGCGCTGAGGCTTTGACCCTGCTCAGACACTGTCACACTGTGTGTCTGGATTGTGAGTTGCCACCAGCAGGTGGACAATATCCGTGCTCCCACCTCAAGCCCTACGATTCTTCCAGCAGGCTAGAAATACCTCACTGTTATGTCTTACTCCTTTGGCTTTCAGCCAAGCCCAAGAATTCTCAACATTTTTTCACAGCTCACTGTCAATCACTATTAAAATAATTAAGCCCTTCTCTTGTTTGAATAAACATGCCTACAAACAAGCCCAGAGGAAAATTGTATTGCTCAGTCGTTGCTCTTTCAGTTCTCAGTAATGTCAACTTTGTGTTCCTTTGGAGAAATAAAAATGTAAGATGCTATTTGCACCCTGGTGCAAATAAAGGTAGATGCTATTTACACCTCAGTACAAATAGTGGAAGATATTATTGGGGCCCAGTCCCTGATAAAAATAATGGTAGATGCTGTTTGCACCCCTAATTATATACTAACAGTATAGGAGCATCACTGCAGGGTGTTTATTTAGAGTCCCTACCTACAGACACCCTACCTACACCAATCCCTAAACCTAAACCTAACCCTAACCTTCCTTTACAAAAATTAACCACGGTTTTACTACATTAACCATAGTATCACCATGGTATTTTGTAGTAAAATCATAGTTACCACAAAATTAAGCATGATTACTATGTAAACACCATTTTACTGATGTAACACCATTGTTAATTGCATCAAATCTATGGTTTCTGCCAAAAAACATGGTTACTACAATATTATTATAGTAAAACTACCTTTGTATATTTTTTCTTTATGTATTATTATAAGTAGTATTAAAGAAAATATTAAGAGAGGAGACAGGAAACAGAATGGAAAAAAGATTGCGACAAACACGGAATCGAACCTGGGTCAAAAAGGCACAGACGCACCAGCCTTACGCCCCACGTCACTGATGCAATACTCACAATATATTTTGTTGTAAATTTCTATGTTTCCAAAAGACTATTGGGGTGCAAATAGCCATGCTGTGTCGCAGGTGTTATATACACCTGGGTGCAAATAGTCACTCTGAATAAAAATAGCCATAAGTGAGACAACTGGTGACATAAAGAGAGAAATAAAATAAGAGGAAAGAGCTATAAAATTAATGTGGATAGCATAGCTTAGACTCAGTCGTGAAAGCTAATATTTGTGTTCGTTTTGAAACTTCAGATTTTTATTGCAGATTTAACAAATTTGGACATTGTTGTAATCTGAAAAACCTGAAAAGTATGAGATAATTCGCAGGGAATGTGTAGAGAGTCTAAGTACAGCACATAAAACCTCATTATAGAGAATTTCAAAGACATAACTAATTAAACAAAGAAGAAAAAGCAGCTCTGCTCATCGATATCTGCTTTACTTCCTGCTACGTGCCTTAAACGAAACTCTGAAGATCTTTAAAAGATTTGATGCTCATTGTATCAACGCGGAACCTTGTAAACACGATTCGGTTTCCACAGACTGATTAAAAGTCCTGTGTGCGTCTACTCGTGGAAGTTTCAATAAACCAGCCAATCAGATTTGCGCTGAGTTGATCGAGAAAGCGTTTTCCAATTTTGTGTGCTATGTGCATCAGACCTAGAGCACAGACTGTGGCTAGTCTATATGCACATTTGTTTTTATTTCTTACTGTTAAAAATTAGGGATGCCAATAGAATAATCACAATGAATCTTATGAATTTCAACCAGTCTTCAGAAAGCAGAATGAAACCGTAGTATGTAACATTTGGTAAATGTAAACTATTTTACTCAAATAATTTTTATCACATTTAATTTTTTTTTGCACTGATATTTTTCACATACCCTCTAGCAATCCCCTTGTAGCCCCTTGGGGGTCCCAGACCCCAGTTCGAAAAGAGCTTATACCATACAGTTTGGTGTATCAGTTTGACCTTATACAGCTTCCGGGTTTTAGAGTCTTGTGGCCTTTTAAAGGTCAAAGCATAATGCAGAACAACAATCAGAAGCTAATAAAGTATGCTAAATATTACAGGCAGGCCTGGCACCAAGACAGAGAGTGTTATGGCTAAGAAAAGAGTAGAAAATTATAATTCACCATTCACAGAAAACAATACCACTAACAGCCCCTAATTACCTCACACCTCATCCTCTCCCTCTTTCCCTTTCTCTCTTTCTGTCTATGTCCATCCATCTCCTCCCACCCACTTCCACATCACCCTCACACATTTTCATCACCAGATTTCATCTCTTCCCTTTTCATTGTTTAATCCACTCCTCTTGCAAACTTCCTCGCCTCCTTGCTCTCTTGTTTTCCTTCTTTCAAAGATACACATGTAGTGTATGTGCGTCAGAAATAGAGTCTGGAAACAATGTTCAGGGTTCTTTGTCTGTCTTCCTGCATTTCTTATTGTACTTTGAGGAGTACAGGACATCTTGTAGCTTTACCCACCCTAACTTCGATGTGACACACACACACACACACACACACACACACACACACATACGCGCGCGTGCACGCACACACACACAAACACACACACACAAACATGTTGGTGCGGCTATCCTTATGAGGACACTCCATAGACATAATGATTTTTATACTGTACGAACTATAGATTCTATCCCCTAACCCTAACCCTACCCATAAACCTAACCCTCACAAAAAACTTTCTGCATATTTACATTTTCAATAAAACATCGTTTAGTTTTTTTTTTAAGCTATTGGAATTATGAGGACACTAGAAATGTCCTCATAAACCAAATTTTTAGCATAATACCCTTGTAATTACCAGTTTGTAACCTGAAAAAATGTCCTCGTAAACTACCCAAACATGGTAAACCACAAAATAACTCACACATATAAATGATATATTTACACGTGATATACTGTATATAAATGTTTGTCGAAGTGTGTACCTGAGTTGAAGAGTTTGTGTGTGCGCAGGAAGCTGATGGCTAGTCTCATGATGGAGGCTTTGTCCAGGTGTGAGCTGATGCTCTGAGGTAACGGCAGCTGGTGGGCGAGTTCATAGAAAACCTCAGTTTCTTTACTGCGCCTGGAGCGTGCTGCATCACGGGACTTTTCCTTCCGCCTTTCTGAAGGGTGCCTGGAGAACACAGGATGGTGATCAAAATAATGCATAGTCTATATGCTGAGCTTCTTCTTCATTCGTATATTTCAGATACTGATTATTACTGCCAATGTTTTTTCAATCCTGATGCGATTGACAAACTGACAGGTTTCGGGCAAGTCAGTTTAAGTTAGTGTTTAATAAAAATCTTTATATTATAATAAATATTTTATGTTTTACTGAACATACTTTTGGTGCCGATTGCACACACTTCATATTAGTTCTTATTTCACTCGAAAATAAAAGAAAATAAGACACTGCAATTTCAGTTTCAGGTTAGGTTTAGTGGTAACACTTTACAATAAGGTTCCATCTGTTAACTTCAGTTAACAACATTAGTTAACATGAACTAACAATGAACAATACTTTTACAGCTTTTATTCATCTTGGATAATGTTAATTTCAACACATAGTAATGCATTTTTTAAATCAAAAGTTTTCTATGTTCACATTAATTCACATGAACAAAGAATGAACAATTAGATTTTTACTAACTAACTTTACCAAAGATTAATAAATGCTGTAAAAACTTTATTGGTCATTGTTAGTTCATGACATCTAAAAAAATTAACTAATGTTAATAAATGGAACCTTATTGTAAAGTGTTACCAGTTTAGTCTTACATTTTGAAACTGCTAAATGAAACACCCAGTGAAATTGCTTAAAAAGCACAGTTTTCTTTCTTGTGTTGATATAATTCCTATTGAAACAGGACGTTGGATGGGACATATTGAAGGGATTGTCCCTTCATTTTAAAAAGTCAATTGCCTATAGTTGTTGGTGGTATTAGGTGGAGGGACATTGTCATTTGAGAGAGCATTTGATTGGACAAAAATCTGTGCAAGATAAGTCATCAATATTTTTGGTCTGTTTTCCCCAAAAGAGATAGACTACATTTAAAAGCATATAAATATGGCATATAAAGCATATCATATAAATGTATCAAATGTATCATATCATGAGATGGCTTTAAAGCTAACAGACATGGACTTAAAGCCACAAATTACTCCAATAATGACTTTATGAGGTCTGTATGTACAGGTCAGGGTCAGGTCATTTCACTGGGTCTCGTTTATGGTATGGGTCTGGGATCCAACTTAATGCTTGTGCAGAGTAGACCTCTCTTGAGTGAGCTTGTTAGTAGATATTATTCAGTACAATCAGACAGCCAAGAGACACTTATATAGAATTCTATCTATAACTGCATAGCTTAGTAGATAAGATATAAAAAAACAGAGTTGGGGGCATGTAGAGAGGGGAGTGAAATGTTTAAGAAAGTGCAGGTCTTTTGAAAGAAATGTGCCCACATTTATCTATCCAGAGAGACACTTTATCTTGCCTAGAAAGAAATCTGTGGTTTGTGGCTTGCCAATGTGTGTAGAGAGATATGAGTGCCCGTGGCTGACAGAAGTGTCAGTGTGCCACAATTCACTGTGCAACCCTCACAAAAAACCAAGCCACAGTGCGTTTTTTGTTGACGTGAACTACCACAACCACTCTCTAAAGTGCTCAAGCTACCAACACACGTGGCCTGCGTACAGCGCTGTGTTTCAGTGTCTGTGGGAGGCTGATGCTGAGACCAGGATCTGGCCGTGTAATTCAAGTAGCAGCATCCCAGTGTGGGTCCCCTATTCCCTGGCTCAGGCCAGCCTGGCTCTGGGAGTGATTGTCAAATGCACAGCGTGGTGCGGGGGTGCAGAAATGTGATAATCAATCCTCCATTAAACAGTTGCATATTTGGCAACCTCAACTTGTCCCCTCTCTGCCTTCCCATTACTCCCCCTTTTTCTGAAAAAAATTGTCATTGTAATAGTGACCATGGATTCTTCTCACAGGAAATGGCTGATCATTTTTTACATAGAGAGGTCAAGCCCATGGGACTAAACTATGAATGTACTGTTGGTTTTTCCTCTGTCTGCTTTTCCTCTGGGCTAAATGAGAAATGGCTACTTCAGTTTAAACCTCCACATTCACTGTGTAGTGTACAGTATGTCTCTATTCATCAACAGAACCACTTCAGTTTTAAAAGAGCAGAATGAAAGGACAGATCTAATTAAAATAAAAATACAGACATAAAAACAGAAAATCAATAGTTAGTACCAAAAAATCTAAGATAATGCAGAGTTGTCCACAGTGTACATGTGCCTTCAATCCAATATTATAAAATACTATTAAAATGATTTTATATAACTTGGAGCTACCAGATGATATCTAACAGCAGCTGCCCTTTTAAGAAATAAAATAACTATTTTCTTATTGCTTCCTGGAAGCTATCTAGCACATAAAGACATGCAAAGTATCAATCATACACAGTATCGTGTATGCATAGATATAGGTTTACTTGCATATGCACACAAACACAATGTGCATTAAAGACATCTGTCTAGAGCATGTATATATTGAAAAACAATTGAAAAATACTACAGAAAGATGCCGGTGTGAACGGCCCCTAAGAAGTTAGAATAAGCATATAGGTACAATATGATGTGACATACTGTATACACATATACACTGATCAGCCATAACATTAAAACCAGTGACAGGTGAAGTGAATAACATTTATTATCTCGTTACAATGGCACCTGTCAAGGGGTGGGATATATTAAGCAGCAAGTGAACAGTCAGTTCTTCAATTTCATGTGTTGGAAGCAGTAAGAATGGGCAAGCGTAAGGATCTGAGCGACTTTGACAAGGGCCAAATTGTGATGGCTAGACGACTGGGTCAGAGCATCTCCAAAACGGTAGGTCTTGTTGGGTGTTCCCGGTATGCAGTGGTTAGTACCTACCAAAAGCGGTCCAAGGAAGGACAACCGGTGAACCGGCGACAGAGTCATGATCGCCCAAGGTTCATTGACGTGCATGGGGAACGAAGGGCCCGTCTGGTCCGATCCTACAGAAGGGCTGCTGTAGCACAAATTGCTGAAAAACGTAATGCTGACCATGATAGAAAAGTGTCAGAACACACAGTGCATCGCAGCTTGCTGAATATGGGGCTGCGTAGCCGCAGACCAGTCAGAGTGCCCATGCTGACCCCTGTCCACCACCGAAAGCACCTACAATGGGAACGTGAGCATCAGAACTGGACCATGTAGCAATGGAAGTAGGAGGTCTGGTCTGATTAATCACATTTTCTTTTAGATCATGTGGATGGCCGGGTGCGTGTGCATCGTTTACCTGGTGAAGAAATAGCAGCAAGATGCACCATAGGAAGAAGGCAGGCCAGCGGAGGCAGTGTGATGCTCTGGGCAATGTTCTGCTGGGAAAACTTGGGTCCTGGCATTCATGTGGATGTTACTTTGACACATACCACCTACCTAAAGATTGTTGCAGACCATGTACACCTCTTCATGGCAACGGTATTCCCTGATGGCAGTGGCCTCTTTCAGCAGGATAATGCGCCCTGCCACACTGCAAAAATTGTTCAGGAATGGTTTGAGGAATATGACAAAAAGTGTTGATTTGGCCTCCAAATTCCCCAGATCACAATCCGATTGAGCATCTATGGGATGTGCTGGACCAACAAGTCCGATCCATGGAGGCCCCACCTCGCAACTTCCAGGACTTGAAGGATCTGCTGCTAACATCTTGGTGCCAGATACCACAGGACACCCTCAGATGTCTTGTGGAGTCCATGCCTCGATGGGTCAGAGCTGTTTTGGTGGCATGAGGGGGACCTACACAATATTAGGCAGGTGGTTTTAATGTTGTGGCTGATCGGTGTATATACACTCACTGAGCACTTTATTAGGAACACCTGTACACTTACTTATTTGTGCCATTATCTAATCAGCCAATTGTGTGGCAAAAGTGCAATGCATAAAATAACGCAGATACGGGTCAGGAGCTTCAGTTAACTTTCACATCAACCATCAGAATGGGGAAAAAATGTGAACTCAGTGATTTCAACCGTGTCATGATTGTTGGTGCCAGACAGGCTGGTTTAAGTATTTCTGTAACTGCTAATCTCCTGGGGTTTTCACAAACAACAGTCTCTAGAGTTTAATCAGAATGGTGCCAAAAAATCAAAACAAACATTCAGTGAGCGGCAGTTCTGCGGACAGAAATGCCTTGTTGATGAGAGAGGTAAACAGAGAATGGCTAGACTGGTTCGAGCTGACAGAAAGGCTACAGTAACTCAGATAACCACTCTGTACAATTGTAGTGAACAGAATAGCTTCTTAGAATGCACAACATGTTGAAACTTGAGGTGGATGGGCTACAACAGCAGAAGACCATGTTGGGCACTTTATTAGGCCCATAGTGTTCCTAATAAAGTTCTCAGTGTAAATATATATATATATATATATATATATATATATATATATATATATATATATATATATATATATATATTTATTTATTAGAGGTCAACTGATCGTGGTAAGTGATTTTCTAGTACCAAATTAGCAATTTAGCATGATTACTCAAGGATAAGTTGTTGGAGTAATGGCTGCTGGAAATGGGGCGTGTCTAGATTTGATCAAAAATGACTTTTTAAATAGTGATGGTGCTGTTTTTTACATCAGTTATGTCCTGACTATACTTGAGTATAGCTGATACTATATATAGTATATATAGTTAAACTAAAGCTGAATGCCACTTTGGTGAATTAAAGTACCGATTTCCTTCCGAAAAAGCAAAATCTGTGCATTATTCCAAACTTTTGGCTGCCAGTGTATATATATATATATATATATATATATATATATATATATATATATATATATATATATGAAAAAACAGTACTACAAGTACCAACGCAAACCAGCGATCTTGCATTTTGTTAATAACTTGTTAGATTATATTTAAAAAAAAGTGATTACAATGCTTTTGTTTAACACAGTTTAAAAAACAAGCTAACGCACACTTCAGTCTCTCACAACCAGCTGGAATGAGTAAACCATCACCCAATGCGTGAGCTTCTACCAGCTTATTTTTTCAGTAACTTAAGCCAGACCTAAACTGCCCAAACACACCTTGGATACCTCCGTGTTTTGATCTGAGATGAGCTGGAAGGTTTATCTCTTAGTGGAGATGTAGTTTTTACAGACCCTTTGGCCTCATTCTGGCTGGATCCAGTCCCTCAAATGAAGGGGAGTTATGTCCTCTGCCCTCTGCTAAACTACTGAGTTCTGTTCCCACACAGGCCAGCTGCTGACCTAAACCCCCCTTAGCTACACTTTAAAGGGATTCAACATTAGCTGGCTAAACAACTTCTGGATTAGGGTACTTCTGTGAGGTCTATATAATGACTTGTGCTACAGGTCAATGTAGCCTGAAGACAGTGGCCTGCTAGCAGTTTTTGCTTCTTTGTCATACATTGATCTCTGTTCTTTTATATAATAGATAGTTGTATAAAATCCACTAATTTGGCTGGCCAAATGGCATTCCAAGAGTGCTCGGCCAGTCAACTTAGGAAGTACTTTCATTGTCAGAGAAAAGAAATAATAAAATTGGCCACATTTTGTATGAAATCTAAGTAACTCTTGACATAAAATTTTTATAGAATGGTTAAAATTATTATACAATATCCAGAACAACAGCATGCTTGTTTGTGTCATATTGCTTAATTATGCAGCCTGATCTCATGAATTTTACGTAACTGCGACGATAGATTTGTAAAATGATATTACGTGGTTCCATACTCGTATCACGGCAGTTCCGAGGTAAATGTCCACTGTGTGGTGCAGATTAAATGTTTTGAAGGTTTAGGCTCTGTTGAGTTTTAAACCAACAAAACCTACCTTCCTACTCTAAACCTTAAACCTAACTGATAATGTCATACAAAGCAAATGTAACATGAAGAACGCACCTGATGAAGTTACTCCGGTCCTGTGTATCGCAAGTGCAACACTTTATCAGTTGAGCTACCATGTTAAAATGTTTCGCATTACAAGTCATGGGCAATAGTAAAAGTGTTTCGATGTCATAAGATAGCACTGTGTAAGGAACAGGGCAAAAAGTAAGTTATCAGTTAAGTAAGTTAACTGATAATCTGCCATTTTACTCGTGATTTGTATGAAAGTGAATAAAAGTCATTGTTGTTGTAGCATCTCTTGGAAAATGCCTTTATAACAAGCCATTTAAAGACCATATAGCAAAAATATATGTTTAGTGATGTTTTTTCTATGAGACCGGTTTGTAATTATGACATTACTGCAGCTAAATTTCACTGAGGGATGTGACAGGCAGCTATAAAGCCACTGCCAACTGTTCTTTACATGGTATTCATTACATGAAAAGTGTCAATCAAACACTCAACAGGTAGCTGACATGAGGATAGTCTGTATTTCAGAGAGAGAGAGATCTCAACGGAGATTTGCATTAAACAGAGCTATCACGATTCCAAGCAAACACAATAGCGAGACTGCTGTACCTATCACCTACTGCCTCGAGCGTCATCACGCAACCAAAGCAAAAGCTGTCAAAGAGAGCAGATCATGTGATTAGCAAGATGTTGTGAACCCATTCCTCTTTCAATCTCTCTTTGCATTTCTCCTCTCAACCAGATTAGGCCAGTGAGTTCACAGAGAGCTAAAAGCCAGACTGCACAGAGCGACCATTCACTCCCAGTGCAGTTGTTAACATAATTACATTTCCCTAACTTTAAAAAAAATGCCCCAACTTTTCTTCTCCCACCAATAATACAGTGGAAGATTTTGATTTAAATAGAAAATGAACCCATGGTATCAGAGCAGTCACATTCCTGTGCAACAGGGATTGAACATTTAGAAAAACAAGCTTTGATAAATGCCATTGAAAACAGCACAATTACATGATTACATTACCCCACTGCCACTAATTACAAAGCACTCAAAGGGCATCACACTTAATCATAGTGCTAATGAAGCACTTATGGAGAGCAAATGAAACAAAATTTTAACAGATAACAACCTAATAAAGTGATAGAAGTAACCAGAATAGGGACACATCAGTGCGACCTGTTCGTACTGTCCACACTTTCAAAGGGAAGGTGCAGATCTGATAACCTCAGTTTCAAATGGAATATTACATTCCTGTTAACAAGCCACCAAAGACCACATGGAGAACAAACCATGGTGGCTCATTTAACCCCACTTCTATAACCCGTAGGCACTATATGCTGTCAGTCCACAAGCTACATCTGACTTTAGAATGCCAGTCAAGCAGATGAAGTCACAATCTTCACTATATAAAAAATGCATATTATGATGGCTGAACCATACTTTATAATGGTGTACTTAAAATTAAACTGACAAACAGATCTCAAGGCACAGTTGTTACTTTTGAGGTGAATCAAACAGAGAAACACAGTCGATAAAATACAGACTAAAAAAGGCTAAATACTTTTCATTAACTCATTTTTATTTTTTCTACTAAATTAAGAAAGATTCTCAAAATTGAGAGTACTGTAAATTGTTTTCAGTCTGTTGCAACAGAAAAAAAACATAATCAGGACTTTTGAAAACTTTAGTGTAAATGTTTTAAAGATTATATATATATACACACACACACTGGCAGCCAAAAGTTTGGAATAATGTACAGATTTTGCTGTTTCGGAAGGAAATTGGTACTTTAATTCACCAAAGTGGCATTCAGCTGATCACAAAGTATAGTCAGGATATTACTGATGTAAAAAAAAACAGCACCATCACTATTTGAAAAAAGTCATTTTTGATCAAATCTAGACAGGCCCCATTTCCAGCAGCCATCACTCCAACACCGTATCCTTGAGTAATCATGCTAAATTGCTAATTTTGTACTAGAAAATCACTTGCCATTATATCAAACACAGTTGAAAGCTATTTGGTTCGTTAAATGAAGCTTAACATTGTCTTTATGTTTGTTTTTGAGTTGCCACAGTATGCAATAGACTGGCATGTCTTTAGGTCAATATTAGGTCAAAAATGGCAAAAAAGAAACAACTTTCTCTAGAAACTCATCAGTCAATCATTGTTTTTAGGAATGAAGGCTATACAATGCTTGAAATTGGTTTACGAGGATTTTTTTTTTTAGGTTACTAACTGGTAATTACAAGGGTATTATGCTATAAATGTGGTTTATGAGGACATTTCTAGTGTCCCCATAATTCAAATCGCTTAAAAAACATACTAAAGATGTTTTTTTTGAAAATGTACAAATGCAGAAAGTGTTTTGTGAGGGTTAGGTTTAGGGGTAGGGTTAGGGTTAGTGGATAGAATCTATAGTTCGTACAGTATAAAAATCATTATGTCTATGGAGAGTCCTCATAAGGATAGCCGCTCCAACATGTGTGTGTGCGTGTGTGTGTGCGCGTGTGTGTGTGTGTGTGTGTTGTACAGTAATTCATCCCAACATTTAAAACTTCAATTATGGGGAGACCGGGTAATTTGTAACATTTTTGACATATAAATCTCAGGAACCAAATAAGCTAAACCACAATTTTTTTATTTTTTACCACAAAAGAAGTATATTTGCCTGTTTAATACTAACCAAATGTTTATAACATGAAAATATTTGAAGATATTCTAGATAAAGTCAAGTAAGTGAAATGTTACAATTGTAATGTCCAGTTTCAGATCCACGTTTTTTGGACATTACCTTCATCAGACAGTAAAGGACTTTTACTTTTATTACTTTTTTTACTACTTTTATTGCACTGTAAATATATTAAAGGTCGACCGATATATTGGTTTTGCAGATTAATCGGCACCAATAACAGATTTCTGAAACTATCGGTTATCGGCAAAAATCCACACCGATAGTTTTTCCTTGTTGCGTCCGGTGCTGGAGCGGCTGGGAAGGGTCCGCTGTCATCATACGGTATGAGAGCGGCCTCTAGAGGCGAAATAAAAACTATCACTTCACTGATGCCTTGAGGTGTTTGTTTTGACACATGAGACTACACTCTGCATGGAGCGGAACACTTCAGGTGCGGATTTAAACATCAACAACGAAAAGGTACAGTTGAAGTCAGAAGTTTACATACACCTTAGCCAAATACATTTAAACTCAGTTTTTCACAGTTCCTGACATTTGATCGTAGAAAACATTCCCTGTCTTAGGTCAGTTAGGATCACTACTTTATTTTATGAATGTGAAATGTCAGAATAATAGTAGAGAGAATGATTTATTTCAGCTTTTATTTCTTTCATCACATTCCCAGTGGGTCAGAAGTTTACATACACTTTGTTAGTATTTGGTAGCATTGCCTTTAAATTGTTTAACTTGGGTCAGATATTTTGGGTAGCCTTCCACAAGCTTCTCACAATAAGTTGCTGGAATTTTGGCCCATTCCTCCAGACAGAACTGGTGTAACTGTGTCAGGTTTGTAGGCCTCCTTGCTCGCACATGCCTTTTCAGTTCTGCCCACAAATTTTGTTTGTACAGATGAACGTGGTACCTTTAGGTGTTTGGATTTGCTCTCAAGGATGAACCAGACTTGTGGAGGTCCACTATTTTTTTCTGAGGTCTTGGCTGATTTCTTTTCATTTTCCCATGATGTCAAGCATAGAGGCACTGAGTTTGAAGGTAGGCCTTAAAATACATCCACAGGTAAACCTCCAATTCAGTACACCTCCTATCAGAAGCTAATTGTCTAAAGGCTTGACATCATTTTCTGGAATTTTCCAAGTTGCTTAAAGGCACAGTTAACTTAGTGTATGTAAACTTCTGACTCACTGGAATTGTGATATAGTCAATTAAAAGTGAAACAATCTGTCTGTAAACAATTGTTGGAAAAATTACTCATGTAATGCACAAAGTAGATGTCCTAAATGACTTGCCAAAACTATAGTTTGCTAATATGAAATCTGTGGAGTGGTTAAAAAATGAGTTTTAATGACTTCAACCTAAGTGTATGTAAATTTCTGACTTCGACTGTATGTATACAGTACACTACAGTAGTCATTGTCATATCATTATAAAGTTATTAATTTGTTGACTAGATGCTACATTAGTAGAGAACAGTAGAATGTTTGCCAACAAGGCTGAGAGGATGCTAATATTAAAGCTAACCTCAAGCGGATAGAACAATGTGACAAAAACACACTCAAGTCCTACGCAAATGTTTAAATGTCACGATTGTTACCATCTATTAACATCTATTTGCAATAGTTTATATCCAGCTGGTCATGTTTATGCATTCGTTAGCCAGCTAAGTTGCATATTTAAAGCTAGTGACGTGAGAAAGCAAATTAATATCTTCATGCAGCTGAGAGATACGTAAAAACAAATCAGAAACGCATCTTGATTTCAATAAAAAAATGTTATCCTCACTGTAATACGATGACTTCAGATCGATCACATTCTTGCGCTAAAAAAGGCTAGACACAGCACAACAAATACAGTTTAACAGAAAGCAGGTGTCTCAATATGCTTTTAAAATAATTTTTAATTAGACACATCTTCAAAAAAACAGCACTCCTGCACGAGACACTGAATAAAGAAAAACAAAGCGAAGCAAAGACATTCGTCTAGCACACGATTACATAGAAAAACAAATGGATGGTTGCAAAAGCGTTCGGTGTAAACAGCCTCTTACAGTAGGTGGAGGTCTTTGGCCGTTGCATCTTGCTCTCTTATAAGCATTTCTCAGATTAAGCAATGAGTTGTTTAAATGCTTTGTCAGGAAAGGTGTTCAACTTGGAAATGTGTGTCTCAAGATCTTCGCGTTCGATTCCAGTCTGTTGTGTTCTGTCTGTTTGAACAGCCCCTGGCTTGGGCTCATAGTTTGAGCTGCTTCACCATCGAGTTCCGCCGAATACCACTGCTATCTGTGAATATTGCTACTCTACATACAAATGTGGTATTTCACTGTTATTATGAAGCTTGAGTCTGGAGTAGTAAGAATCAGTGCAAGTGTAACACTGTGTGAACTGTCTATTGAAGTGTTTTCCCCACTCATTTTACTTTTGACTTAACATTTGAGAATATGGACCGACTAAAACTTTTTATTCATTTATTTTATGCACATTAGTTGAAAATGAAATGCTCTTTTTTAACAGCCAGGATAGGAATGTTCTTTGCAATAATTTAACAGTGCTGAATGGTTTATGTATTTATTGCGTCCTCTTGTGGACTAAGGAAAATCAGCTGACTTTAAAATTAGAATATTAGTACATATATATTAATATTTATATATTTATTTCATTAAAAAAGTACAATACATTTTCATGGTTCAGTCAGTACTGTTTATTTTTGTAATAAAGTTCAGCACTATTTTAATTTGAGTGTTATTTTTTCATTCAGTATAAATTTAAAAACTATTGGTTGATTAATCGGCTATCGGCAGGTACTGCCCAACTTTGTTTTCGGTATCAGTAAAATCCACTATCGGTCGATATCTAATATATACACTACTGGTAAAAGGTTTTGAAACACTTGAACGAAATGTTTCCCATGATCTTAAAAATATTTTGATCTGAAGGCGTATGCTTAAATGTTTGAAGTTAGTTTTGTAGACAAAAATATAATTGTGCCACCATATTAATTTATTTCATTATAAATCTAAAATTTAATTTTAAAAAAAAGTTTTTGAAATTGATGACTTGGACCAAATAATAAAAAAAAGTAGCCAATAAGTGCCCAACATAGATGGGAACTCCTTCAATACAGTTTAAAAAGCATCCCAGGGTGATACCTCAAGAAGTTGGTTGAGAAAATGTCAAGTGTACATGTCTGCAAATTCTAGGCAAAGGGTGACTACTTTGAAGATGTTAAAATATAACATATAATATAAGTTTTGATTTATTTTGGATTTTGTTAGTCACAACATAATTCCCATAGTTCCATTTATGTTATTCCATAGTTTTGATGACTACTATTATTCTAAAATGTGAAAAAAATTTATAAAGAATGAGTAAGTGTTTCAAAACTTTTGACCGGTAGTGTATATGTATAAGGAGTGTAACGTTCTAACGTGTGTAACGAGTGTACCGTAAAAAAACGAATCGTATGGTTCGCCACCCACGGTTTGGGAAGCATTGGCACTGCGTTCGGTTCACCTCAAGTTTAATGACGCATCTGGAGCACAAGGTTTGGTGAAGAAAAAAAGCGTCAAACAGACAGGCACAGTTACAACCTCCGCTAATACCCCTGAATGGATCAGTAAACACTCTGCCTGTGTTTCACATGGGTCAACTTGATGACATCACAGTTCTGCACGCGTTTACTAGCGTGTGTCAATAATGCACTTTGATTAATGGCATTAAGATGCCATTATAGTAATACATTGATTCATGATTAATCATTTATGCTGACATCACCCAGACAGGGAAAGAGCCGCAGGTGAGCCGAAACTGCACACACTCCTTTCCATTTTTAATATGTATCTTTCCATTGAATATGTTGAGATTAATTTGAAGTGCACTTCATGTTGATGCATGTAACATATTAGTGCAGGTAGCCTATTAAGTTAAAATGTTGATTTAGTAATTAGAGAAAATGTTTTTTTTTTTTTTTTTAGTTAAGGACCCTGACAAAAATTAACCATGGTTTTACTATAATATTGCAGTCACCATAGTTTTCTGAGCAGAAATCATGGTTTTGATACAATTAACCATGATTTTATAACAGTAATACTGTAGTTTCTTTATAGTAATCATGATTATTTTAGTATATATTGTAACCGTGACAGTAACCATGTTTATTTTGTGGTTACTATGATTTTACAACAGATTCCATGGTTAAACTATGGTTACTGTTGTAAAACAATGATTGTTATTTAATGGCAAACCTGTTGAAGTGTTTACCAAACAGATAATTCTTTGGATTTGGCAGTAATATTTTTTTTTCTGAACAAAGCAAATATCGAACCATATCGAAACCGTGACCCTAAAACCATGATACAAACTGAACAGTGGGAAATTTGAACCGTTACACCCTAATATATATATATATATATATATATATATATATATATATATATATATATATATATATACACATATATACATATATGCATATCATATATATATATATATATATATATATATATATATATACATACATATACCAAAAGAACCACTGTTCTATTTCAAACAGCATTTTAAGTGCAGTTTGAACTGCAGCATTACACACAGAGCTTAACGGCTGATTGTATTGTGATGCCTGACACACACACATGGCCTATCTTGACCCACACATATCTTGAGTGTAATTTGTGCACACATTTCATAAAAACCACCACTATATTGTAATTTATTTAATTTGATATGCTTGGGTTGGCAAAGAGAAAAAAGAGAGAGAGACTGAACAGCAGCTAATAACAGGAGTGAATTAAATTGGCTACCATATGAAAACAACATAAAGTTAGAGATTTCAGAGTAAATATATGAGTGGTGGTGGTGTAGTGGACTAAATCACTAAACTGGTAAGCAGAAGGTTGTTGGTTCAATCCCCACAGCCACCACCATTGTGTCCTTGAGCAAGGCACTTAACTCCAGGTTGTTTTAGGGGGACTGTCCCTGTAATCAGGGCACTATAAGCTGCTTTGGATAAAAGTGTCTGCCAAATGTGTAATGTAAATATTAAATCAGATTTGTTTGACATACATTACACTGCCATTAGTGTATTCTTTGCATCCCTACTTTTTGGAACACAGAAGCTGCTCACAGGTGCAAGAGTAGCACTCATAGCACACAATACAGAATGGCAAATTGTGGACATTATATATATATATATATACACACACACACACACACTACCGGTCAAAAGTTTTGAAACACGACTGAAATGTTTCTCATGATCTTAAAAATCTTTTGATCTGAAGGCGTATGCTTAACTGTGTGAAATTAGTTTTGTAGACAAAAATATAATTGGGCCAACATATTAATTTATTTCATTATAAAACTAAAATTAAAAAAAAAAAAATAATAATAATAAATAAAAGCAGCCAATAAGTGCCCAACATAGATGGGAACTCCTTCAATACTGTTTAAAAAGCATCCCAGGGTGATACCTCAAGAAGTTGGTTGAGAAAATGTCAAGAGTACATGTCTGCAAATTCTAGGTGAAGGGTGACTACTTTGAAGATGCTAAAATATAACACAGTTTTGATTTATTTGGAATTTTGTTTAGTCACAACATAATTCCCATAGTTCCATTTATGTTATTCCATAATTTTGATAACTTTACTATTATTCTAAATGTGAATATATATATGTATGATATATATATATATATATATATATATATATATATATATATATATATATATATAATAAAGAATGAGTGTGTTTCATATATATATTATGAAGCTTATTCAGCTTAATCCAAATTTTAATCAATAGCCTTTTTATTTTCACTCACTATAAATAAATGTTACAGTTTATATAATCTCTTTTTAATCAGTTTTCTCATGTCAGATCATTTTTTAAACACATGACTGCTCATGAGCGGTCAGTTGTATCACCCTGTCAGCCATGATGATTTTGGACATGCTGGCAAAATACTTCAGCACTGACACATGCCAATCATGCCAACGGATAGCCAACTAGACAGTGATCTAAACAAGACTTTTCAGTTTCATTTGCATCAAAACTGACGACACAATCAAAACATTTCTGCAGATTAAAAAAATGTACTTTTGTAACTCAAAAAGAGACTTTGGGGTATAAAATGTGCATTGGTGTGAAAAGGTTGAAAGGAAAGGGGTCTTATTGTGGATGTGCATGTGCGGTGGCATCACTGTAGCTTGTTCCTGATTGGAGTAAATAGCAGTGTTACAACTGACCCCGGTCTCCTCTATATATGATTTTACTCTTACTCAAGTTAGAGAAAAGATCACGATACAGTAATTCATCCCAACATTTAAAACTTATTTTATGATAGTTAGATTCAACGGGTAGTTAATTATTCTTATTATTCTTAGAATCCTATGATAGTATGAAAGCCAACTCTATGAACATAAAACATGGCACAAAAAAAAAAAAAAAAAAAACCTTAACAGGTCAGTGTTATGCAGTTTGCTATTTAGTCCGAAATATGACAAATCTCACCCAAGAATCGAAAAACAACGGTAAACAACACAAAATATAATAAAAAATAATTAAATAATAAAAATAGCTTAACATTTTTTAAAAAATACGTGCCTTACCTCTTTTTCTCTCTCTCTGCTGTCATGATGGGCCAATGCGTAAAATGGATTCACACAAATTTCCCCAAAAGAAAAACTTTAAAACGCGCTTCTCACAGAAACGATGATGGTGTTTGTTTGATCTCTACTCCGTAACGTCCATTCTAATGACATTTACAGTAATGACTGTGAGCGGTTAGTGCAGTCTCAGAACACTGCTGAGGATTGCACTACCTCTCCAAGTGACACGCACTAGACGGGACGCTGGTCTGATAGGTAAAGAACTCGTGAGCGCTTCACTGTGCTGCCTGTGCGCGTCAAATCTGTGCGCACTGATTGGTACACTTCACTCATTTCGCGCATAACCTCCAGCGCGGTCTAACATGCACGCGCCACGAAAAAGGTCATTTTAAGAGGCCGATATAAAACAAACAATATGAAAACCACGTGACGTGTTCAAGAAGGAGCCAAATGAGCGAAAGTTTAAAGTCGAATGCATGAGTGAGATCAGGGCTGAAATTTAATCTTTAAACGTGGACAAGCAAACAACAAAGACCATTGATCATGGAAAATAACATTGTAGTACAGCTTTTCCAGGAGGACAGCCGGATCGCAGTTCCCATTTAAAGGGATAGTTCACCCAAGATAGAACATTCTCTCATCATTTACTCACCCTCATGCAATCCCACATGTGTATGACTTTCTTTCTTCTGCAAAACACAAAGATTTTTAGAGGAATATCTCAGCTCTGTAGGTCCTTACAATGCAAGTGAATGGTGACCAGACATTTGAAGCTCCAAAATCACATAAAGGCAGCACTAAAGTAATCTATAGGACTCCAGCAGTTTAACCCATGTCTTCAGCAGCGATATGATAAGTGTGGGTGAGAAACAGATCAATATTTAAATCCTTTTTTTTTTTAAATCATAAATCTCCACTTTCACATTTTAAAAGTAAAAGTAGAGATTTATGGTAAAAAAAAAAAAATAAAAAAAAATGACAGGTGACATTTCACTTCGGAACTGCCCTGAGACGTGTAATAAGCCACATTTTATTTTGCGTAAATGTTGCCACAGTCACGCAATGTTTGTTGAATGAGAGAAGGCACTCACAAACTGAATGTCAGAGCACCCAGCCCCTTGAGAAAAAAAATGTCAAAATAAGCTTTGAAGAAAGTTAGTAATGTTGTTGGTTTTGTGAATTGTTTTCTGAAGTTTGCTACCAAACCTTGCTGTTGAGCAGATAAATTCTATAAAATTCATAATTAATATTTACTTAGATTCCATAATTATTATAATAATTATTATTGGTGGTTTTATAGTTATTATAATTAATAGTTGCATAACAACAACAACAACAACAATAATAATTCAGCAAATAGGGAGTAGAAATTCATAGATATTATTTAAATATGAAGGCAAGTGCAGAATAAATGACATGTACACATTTAATTACAAAGGTCTTTTGTTTATATATATATATATATATATATATATATATATATATATATATATATATATATATATATATTTGCAACATGAATGATAATTTTTGACTTCATAACTGTCCAATCTGTAGAAGTAGCAGGCATAGAATTCAGTTTTGAATGAATACATCATATTCAGTTGGGCGGTCACATACGGTCTAGTCGCACTAACATTTCAACATATCTGAAGCTCAAATCAGATTTGAAATTCCACCTCTGCATATGGTCTCCTCACAGCTGACATGCGACACTCCATTTGAAATGACTGACCTCTGGTCTGTCATATGCAGTGAAAAGGCGGGTTCAATGCAGTAAGATGAAATAAAATGATCTGCAAAAATGTAACGAGTACTTTTCAAGTTTAAATAAAATTGGAAGGAGTAAAAATTGCTATTTATTCTTTGGAAATGTAATTAAGTAAAAGTACAATTATTCAGTTTAAGTTGCACTCGAGTAAAGTACAAATAGCAAATAATAATACTTAAGTACAATATAATTTTTACTCAATTACTTTACACCCCTGCTAGTGTGTTTGTGCATACTGAAAGATATATTTACTTCCAACATATCACCAAAGACTGCATTTTTTCATACATCTTGGGTTTTAATAGGATAAACAGAACATTCACATCCCTTAGACGACAGTACATTTGGCACATAGTAAAATGCTTACAATGAGATAATGCTAATGTATCCAGAAAAGAAATACCTCGGTGCACATAAAGCTTCACCATACAGATACTAAAGTCCAATACCAGATGTAGTATATAATACAGCACTATCATACATATGAAACATTTATGTACTGTAGTTTAATACTGTATGCACGAATATTCAATATTCAGCCAGAGAAATCTTTGCACTTAGTTTAAGAGGTAATCCTTAGGTTAGTTTATTTACTTTATTTGACTATAAAAGACAATCCCATGGATGATTCCTATATATCAAGTTCATTTCTTTACAATTCAAAAGGAAACCAAGAGGAAAAATAAAGTTGAAGCACTGAGGAGACATTTGGCATGGTGCGGTGAGACAGGCTGCTGTGGGCGAGAGACAGGAAGGTGCCTGCAAAAGAAAAGGCTTCAACGACGATGAGCAACATGACCTAGCTACCAAAATCAACCCACAGACAGATAAAAAAAGTAACAAAACAGTGAAATGTTGAACAAGTGAAATAAAAAAAAAACTAAAAACTTTAGAGGCAAGGACAGCAATCTAAAAGAACCACTTTTAAAAAGAAAACAACACTTTTTGAAATTGCTGTTGAATTGCTGAAGCAAAAGTCATCACATTCCAGAAGGTTTTAATTAGTACGCCTGAAATGTACCCTTTTCTTTTCACTCACCTCCCCTTTAAAGTCTTTCACATTATACAAATAAACGATTAATCTACAAGTAGTTCACAAAAAGTAAAAACAAAACTGAATAGGTCAAAAGATCTATGGAGGTGTTTAACAAGGCTTAACTGTCTGAAATAAGAGAACACAAAAAGACACTGGGAAATTATTGACTTATTGACACAAAGGGAAGCATAGCTACATGTATATTGAATAAATTAAGAGCTCAAACATTAATTTACTACATTCCACAGCTTATGTATTTCAGCACACTATAAATATGAAAGTAGCATAGAGAGATGTAACCAGCAACAGAAAGTGTAGGTGCAAAAGAGAGTGAAAAAGCCTTTGGTGAAGCTCTAACCTATGGAGCACTCACTCTTCACTGTTCGAAACCAGAAAATCAGTCTACACCAGAGGAACTGACAACAAGAACACGAACAAAAAATAAAAATAAAATTAAAAATAATAATAATAATAATGAAAGAATGGGGAAAAATGTGTTCAGGGTATTGCACATATAGATATCAAAATGTTTTTCTTTCCATAGACTTATGCTACTCAATAACAACACATTTTGCAAGACCATGCAACAACTGCCTACTCTACGAAGCTTTCACAGGCTTTGGAGCAAATACTATGTACATGTTACGTTCTGTACAGAAAGACTGGACAGCTATGGGTGCTGGTCTGTCTTCCCACAACTATACTTTCTTATGCATAGTGGTGGGGCACGACACGCATACACACTCACATACACACACACACACACACCGAGCCTTTACACAGTCAAGCGCAAAAGGAAAAGCCATTGCAAAACAACATGAAAACAAGAAAAATTGTAGAGCTTCAGGAAAGCAAGACCTCCCGCTCTCATTCATGCAAACACATGCATACGGACACATGTCATGCACACACCTACTCAGGCCAATGGAACACATCGTAACACAACCTATATACAGCAGGTTATCATTCCTAATGGGCCTTCATAACACTGTCATAGAACGTATATATATATATACTGGTGGCCAAAAGTTTGGAATAATGTACATTTAGCTGTTTTGGAAGGAAGTTGGTACCTTAATTCACCAAAGTGGCATTCAACTGATCACAAAGTATAGTCAGCATATTACTGATGTAAAAAAAACAGCACCATCACTATTTGAAAAAAGTCATATTTGATCAAATCTAGACAGGCCCCATTTCCAGCAGCCATCACTCCAACACCTTATCCTTGAGTAATCATGCTAAATTGCTCATTTGGTACTAGAAAATCACTTTATATCAAACACAGTTGAAAGCTATTTGGTTCATTAAATGAAGCTTCACATTGTCTTTGTGTTTGTTTTTGAGTTGCCACAAGATGCAATAGCTTTTGAGGTTTTGTGGGATCAGCTAGACTGTAAGGTGCGTCAGAAGTGCCCGACAAGTGCTACAGGAAGCGTGAGGTGAAATGACACCTGAGTATCTGGACAAACTGACAGCTAGAATGCCAAGGATCTGCAAAGCTGTCATTGCTGCACGTGGAGGATTTTCTGATGTTCTGAAGACGTTTTTTTTTTTTTCAAATTATAATAGTAATTTTTCACGTTATTAATGTCCTGACTATACATTGTGATCAGCTGAATGCCACTTAGGTGAATAAAAGTACCAATTTCTTTTCATAAGAGCAAAATCTGTACATTATTCCAAACTTTTGGCTGCCAGTATATATCCTACAAAGTTCTTTTTTTAAATGTCTTTTTATATATATTTATAAAATTGCTCCCAAAATGTCACCTGAATACACAAAAAGGCATTTGACTGCACAGCACAACATGTTTCATTCATTGTCACGTATGCAGGGTATATTCTTCCAAGGGCACAACCGCTTCCATCAGGGACTATGGAGACCTGACTGGTGTCCAAATGGTAGTACAATCATTGGTATTGTCAATTTGGTTTAAGGTAGTGCGTTCCGACCCTTCCTTCTGGGGCTCTGGAGGACATTCTTTTCTGATTGGTTTCCAAACTTGTAGCTTTTTGAAACATTACAGTGACATTACTGTAGAGGCCTGGTACTGTATGACATCCACTGTTATGAGAATATGCAGTACAAATGTTTCTCTTTTGGAGATACAGAGAAGAATAAAAGAACGAAAACAGCAGTAAAGGAGAACTGAATTCCGGCTCTTCTGTTCGGAGCCCAACCTGTGGCGTCTTCAGCACATCTGTGGAGAGTGTATTAATGTATTGGGTGGCGATGTGGGTATGTTTACTGTGTGTTTTTATTTGAACTGATAGGTGCCAGGGCTTTAAGATGAAGCCTCCTCTCCAAAGTAAGAGAAACCCTTAAATTCATCCTGGTTGATTTGTTTTATGATGGCCTCGTCAACTGGTGTGAGCACAGGGTCCTCGCGAGTGAAGTCTTGGTCGAAGTTATTCACATCACGCTTGGTTTTCTACAATGAGAGAGAGACAAACAGAAAAACGTATTTGTATAAGGTGTTCTTGAGGGCAACCTCTACAAAATAATAATAAAAAACAGGTTAGACCTGCATGGCATTTTCAGGTTTTCTCTCATGTGCTGTTATAAGAAACAAGGAAGATTTCCAGTGAAAGGAATAGTTCAACAAAATATGAAAATTCTGTCAATTATGTTACTTATGACATTGTTCCAAACCCGGTTGACTTCTATCTTCCGTGGATCACAAAAAGAGGAATTTAAAGAATGTTCTGGTTGCTATTTTCCATGCAATTACAATGAATGGGGTCCATACATTTAATTTCAAGCTGCAAAATGGAGGCTTCAAAGTCATATGATAGCTTCGCGTGAGAAACAGACTGAAGTTTTTATTCACTCAAAATCTTGAAAACTGCCCTAGTTTTCCTTGGTGTGGTTATAGAAGCCGTTTGGGAACAAATTGTTGTTTTCAATTAATCACTTGATCTTGTTAAAATAAAACAAAAACAAAAAACAGTCTGAATGATTTGTTCATAAAACAGACATTGATATTGTACTTCTCTTATTACAAATTAAGGAGAGCTGGGGCGGATGTCAACATTTTCAGTGAATAATGACTTAAATTTCGGTCTATTTGTCACCCAAAGCTGGTGTGTACAACTTTTATTGTCTTTTGCATCTTAATTGATGCTCGAAAGTTCCAGTCCCAATTAATTGTAATTGCATGGGAAAAAGTGACAAGCACATTCTTTAAAATTTCTCCTTTTGTTTTCCATGGAAGAAAAAAAGTCATTTGGAAAAAATGAGGGTGAGTAAATGATGACAAACATTTTCTTTTTTGGTTGAACTATCCCTTTAGGTTCTACAGGTGCATATTTAAATGTAGAAAGTTGGTTGGTAAGCGGTGAAAGAATGCCAGCTCGAAGTCACTCAGAGGGCAAGAGATCAAGTAGCGGCCGCCTTTCCCCTTAACCATCCTGTAACCTCTCAATTGCAAGCACACCCACTTGCATACACACACACACACACACACACACACACACACACACACACACACACACACACACACACACACACACACACACACCGTCAGCCCATCCCCCCGCCATGGGAAAGCAGAAGTCGAGAAGTGCCGTTGTGGCATCTGACTTTCAGTTTAGACCACAAACGCTAAAGACAGAGAAACATAAAGTCAATGTGTGCATGCTGTGTTGGTGTGTTTTGGAGACAAAATATGTATTAATTGAGCAGTTGTGACATGTGTAATCATAGTGAGTACTTTGTGACTGCGTGTTAGTTTCTATGTGTGAGAACGCAGGAACGCTTACGATGCGAGGTTTAAAGGGTGGTTTGATCTTCCTCTGCTCCAGCAGCACCCAGTCAATGTCTCTGAAGAAGGGGTGGACTTTGATGGCTTCCTCCAGCCCCTGGGTCACCACACACCCCAGACGCTTATTAGGGCTCTTTGTCATAAACTGAAGAAAAATAAAAGATTTCATGTAATGCATCACGTAATTTAGAAAAAAAGGGGCTGTGAGGGCTAAGTAAAGGGCTATGAACAATCAAGGTGCTGTAAGCAATTTGTTTGGAATAACACACATTAAAATGTCCATCTCTGACATACTGTATATCACTGAAATAACTTTCCTGAATAATGGAGGGAGGTTGAAAGTTAGTAAAATGACTGACCGTAACTACTTACGACACCTTTAAAGGAATATTCCGGATTCAATACAAGTTAAGCTTAATAAACAGCATCTGTGGCATAATACTGAATACCACAAAAATTTATTTTGACTTGCCTCTCCTTTTCTTTGAAAAAAAGCAAAAATCTATGTTCCACTGAAGCACTTACAATGGAAGTGAATGGGGCCAATCCGTAAACGTCAAAATACTCGCTGTTTCAAAAGTAAAGCCACAAGACATAAACAGTATGCGTTAACATGATTTTAGTGTGATAAAATCGCTTACTAACCTTTTCTGTGCAAAGTTATAGCCAACATTACAACTTCGTCACCATGATGTAATGTCAACAAACCCTAAAATCCCAAAATGACAGTAAAAACGTTGATATAAAAAACTTTACATCTCAAATAATACATAGGTTTTAACAGAAGAATTAATGTAAGTACTTTTATAAAATTATAAGCTTCACATTTCTGCCTTTAAACCCTCCAAAAACGTCACTGTAACCTTGATTTTTCCTTTTGTAAAGTAAAGGAGGGACGAGTTGAAATTGTTTTTTTTTTTTTTTTTTTGGTTAATCAACATTATGCTACAAATACTGTTGATTGCGCTTAACTTGTATTGCACCCAGAACATCCTTTAAATATACCACTTTGTGTTCATAAAATTAGTGTATTTGTAAGTCGGAGGTAAAAGTACCAGAACACAGGGATGGATGAATGAGGAAAACAGGGAAAGGGGAGGTAATGAACAGAGGAAGGTTGAAGAGGACAAAGGGAAGTGAAGCAGGGCGTATGACCGTACATTGAAGCCCAATGCAGCACTGCAGGAAAAGAGAAGATTACGAACAGAGGTAGAATAAGAAATGAAAAAAATGGGCCAACCACAAACCACATTGACAAACAGAATAAATCATGTCAAGAAAAAAAAAATGGGCCAATTACAGCTTTCAGAATGCTGACTGATTCTTTGCTGAGCCACACAGGATAAAGAACGTCATCATGGAGAATGGACTCAAACAGGTCGTCCTCATTGTCAGCTTCAAATGGAGGTTGACCAGCCATCATCTCATACATGAGCACGCCCAAAGCCCACCAATCCACTGATGGCCCGTACTCCAACTCCTGCAGGATCTGAAAGAGAAAGACATAAAGATCTGTGTCAAGATGACGTAAAAAACAACTGGTACTGGTTTTCTCCATTACGGTTTGCTAGGCTGAATGTTTTACATTTACATTTATGCATTTTGGCCAACACTTCAAACACTTGATCAGTTTGTGTGTTTCCTGAGATTAAAACTCATGAGTTGGGCTACATGAGCATACAGTAGCTCAGCTGTAATGGCCTGCAAAAGGCAGTCTACACATTTTGTCAAAATTAAGTTATGACCAAAATGGGGCCTCTTAGACCATGATCTGTCCTGTGACAGACGGGTTTGGCTTAAATATGAACAAAAAAACAAAAAACGGAGAGACTATTTTATAATCCTTATTTGGCTGGGCAATCAAAAAACTTTAAAGTCATTACTGTGTTTTGTCTTTGTAGGGTAGTGTAATGGAGTTGTACCTCAGGGGCGATGTAGTCAGGGGTCCCACAGAAGGTGGTGGTCGTGACGCCGTTCAGAATGCCCTCCTTGCACATCCCAAAGTCAGCCAGTTTACAGTGGCCTTCAGCATCCAACAGAATGTTATCCAGCTTCAGGTCTCTGCAGTGACAAGGAATTTAAAATGAGACACAATTAGACCATAAATATTTTTTCTTTTTTTGTGCCTAGCTTAAACTTTTCTAATAAATTGTTGAGCCCTTTAAAGCAGTGTTGTGAAGGGCTCAGCATGCTTGTGAGACAGTAAGCCAGAGGTTGGCAACCTATTGCACACATGCTAGCATTGGCACGCAAAGGGGTAATCACTGGCATGCCAGCAAAGGCGAGAGAGTAGACTATTTTATTCATATGAAATTCCGCACCTGCATTCCAATCTACTTCTTGATGTAATCCGTCCTCATGATCACGCAGCATGTTTTCATGAGCTGAATGGGAGGCTAAACAAAAAGATAAAATGTGACGAGACTGCAGTATACCCAACAGACTCATGCAGCGGTGCAAGCCATTCACGCATTACAAGCCAGCAGCGCTTCACGTTCGGTTAAGGATTTGCTTTGGTCAGGCTGCGCGGATGACAGCCTACATTCCTTGTTCCATTTGTTTCTTTTTGCTTTCAGAACAACACGTGATGTAATAAGGAAACACCTCTATTAATCCTTGAGATGCCGCATACAGGTACGCCCTCCTTAAACCATGGTCACACTCAAACAATTAAAAGAGAAAACATAAACCCACATCGTGGGGTTCAAAAATCTATTCAAAATCTAAATTAAACCTGGACATAAAGTTTTAGGATTTTGCAGGTGTGATTCACCGAAAAGGTCAAAATAGTTGATCGGCTTGTGATGCAAGAATGGCTTGCACGTCACACTCCCTGATTCAGCTGATGAAAACACTTGCGTGATCATGAGGAAGGATTACATCAAGATGTAGATTGGAATTCAGGTCAGGTGTGAAAAAATGTATATAAATAAAATAGCCTGTACCTCTCTAGCTGTTGCTTATGTGCTAGTAATTACCCCTCTGCATGATTTTGAAAAATGTATGACATAATATAATAAATATTTAAGATTCTACACAATTTCGTGATCAGTAATCAAATAAACACATTTGTGACATTAACTGTGTTAACTCATTTTGTACAAAAGGACAGGTTTTCTTTCATTAAAGCACTTTCACAAGATGCTCTGTGAAAATTCACATGTAGGATCATGATTATATCATAATCATTAGGTTTTGCACGCATTTTTCACTCAAACTGTTATGCTGCCTGTATAATTTGTAATGAAAAATAAACGATTATAATAGAAAAATGCAAAATAGAAACATTTTCACAAGTGGACTCAAACTTCAGAAAATCACATACATATGCATGTGGTGCCGGCACAGCCATTGATCAGGAAAATAAAAAATGGCACTCCATGTCAAAAAGGTTGCCGACCCCTGCAGTAAGCTGACAGCTGATCTGAGGAACCTTGAGGGCCTGAAAGTGCTGTAGACCTTTACAACAAACACATGGCACTTGACCTGCTTATTGCTCCATTTCTGAGATGGCTGAATGTTAATCTTGATTTCAGAAGTACTCAACATGGTGTACCACAGCCTTTGAAGATGGCTTTAAAAGGCATGAAAAACATCTTCAAAGAGCTTTATAACAGTATTAAGATCTATAAGTCGAGCATAAGGTAAACAACAGCAACACAGGGCTGTATGCTGGATATTTCCATTGCTGTGCCAATATAGGGGCCTTACCCAACAGGCCACCTAGGATGGTAGATTTCATCTGTGTGTCCCCGCAGCACTTCCCTCACCATCCTAATATCTTTCTATGGGTGAATGTCAAGAACATGTATATGTTATGTTTTTAATCCAAAATATAAAGGAAACATTAAGAAATGATGGGTCCTATTTTAAGAGCACTAGCGCTAAATGCAGCACTATGACGCTATAAGTCCTTCACGCAAAGTCAATGGGCATGGCCATGAAGTTTTGGTATTTTCGTGCAAGCATGCACAAAGTCAAGGCACAAGTTGGTTTGGCGAAAGTGTGCACAAAACGCTAATGGGCTGGGTCAAGTGCAATTTAATTCTGAGGTTCTTCTCCGGTTATTCCACCATCTGCGTCCTATTATACAGTCCATTCCTTTAAGCACCAGTGATATAAACAAAGACTGCACATTCATAAGAAGTTTGTATGATTGCAACGCACTTCACTTCTACCGGTCGGTTTTGATTTAGAAAAATGTAATTCATTTATGAAAACAAAAATATTTCCAAAATTATAAATTTTTAAATGTAACCTAATGTGACCTATGAGATTCACCCCAATACTTCCAATCTATAATAGCCACATAATATAAACACATATTTAAGAGCCTTACCTTTGTTCAAAATCTGTACTTAAGAACATCGGGATGGGTTAACAATTGTGCTTAGAGCTATAGAAGACTCCTGCGATATAGCTGAACACCTCACAAAAAGCACACGATAATATCAGAATTGCAGACTTGCTCCAGTTGCCCCAGAGCAGATAGGCTGTTTTACTAGGGGGGAAGTTTGTGCTCGTTGCTGTAAAGTCGAAAAAGCACATGGAGAGATTTATAATGCTATTTTAAAGGTTAAAGGATAAGACCTCATTACGTGTCAGTCAGGTTACAGACAGCGGAATCTGGCAGAGGACATTTATTTGCAAAGGACTTTTTAAAAATGTAAAAACATTAAATACGGTCAGCGGGGTCAGTTTGAAGAGTTCATTAAGACATGCCAGCCATGTCAGTTATGTGATTATGTGCAGTGTTTCTACAGGATTTTGCATGATCAGACAGCTCATTTCATCACAAGTGATCTGCAGACATGCAGTAACAAAAACGAATGTATACTTATCTAAATACAGTAGGGTTCAAAAGTTTGAAACCACATTAAAAACCTGGGATTCAAAATCAAATTTAAACAAAAGACTTGTAATGTAAAACTAAGAAACATTATTGTGTAAAATAAATTTAAATATTTAAGTACACTATTTCTGGGGCACTAATATAATCAGCAAATTTGCGACATTGTCCATGTTAACCTCTTTTGTAAGAAATGTCAGATTTCCTTGCTTTTATTGAAGCACACAAGATGCTCTTTGGAACATTGTCAAATCATCCTGGGATATTTACACAAACTTGTGGAGTCCATGCAACTCAAGTGCATGCTGTCATTAAAGCAAAAGGGGACATACCACATACTAAAAAAATAGAAAATTAGAAAAATTTCATAAGTGGACTCTTTGAACTCCATTGTATGTATAGTGATTTGCATATATCTCATAACAAACAGGTATGTGCAGGACACCAGTGTATGCCTCTGGATGTGCACACTGTATGTGTGTGTGTGTTTGTTTGTGTGTTACACACACCTGGACAAACTGGCTGGGACCTGAACGCAAGCAGGAATGTTCAGAGGAGCTAATCTGATCGTTATGCCTGATAAATCCTGTTTTCTCAGTGTGTCAAAACAAAATAAAGATAAGAAATGAAAAAATAGAGAAAAGGCCCAACTGAGCCTGGTGACCGCATGCTCAGGTCAATCTCTCGAGGAAACTGCCTCCCATGTGCTCTTGAACTTCAGTCCACAAAGACACTGACACTCCAGCAAGGGTATAAAGTACTTGAGTAAGTGAACATCATTGCTATACTTAAAAAATCACCCTCATGTTGTTCTATTACTTTCTTTCTTCCATGGAACACAAAAGGAGAAACTTAAAAGAATGCACTGCTCTTGTCCATGCAATTACAAAAATAATATATTTTTTAATTTTTGGAAAATTTACAACAAAATGACCCATTCACTTTCATTGTCATTCTTTTTCATACCAAAAATGTAAATGGTCACCACACAGAACAACTTGAACATTCTGCTACAATAGAAAACTCACTTGTTCCATGCAAGAAAGAAACTCATATGG